>NC_054473.1:137520978-138120978 GCF_017639515.1 Carcharodon carcharias
GTGTTATGTGTAAATGCTGAGAATCTGAAATAGTGCATGCACCCCAAACTTGCAACTATACCCCTTTTACAAGCTGCACGCATAAAAATACAAACTGTCATACTTCAGAACCAACTCACAAAATCAACTGTTTGTACCAGGTAACAAAGCACAAGGGCAGCTGAGTGCTACTGCCATTGCAATTGCTGTTTCACGTCATAAGCTTGTACATGCAACAAAAAATGACACTCAGTACTTTGGGAGGGAGATAAAATGTTGAATCCTGAGAAGAACACAGCACTGTGCACCATTAAATGTGTATTACATTTTATTAAGATGCCATAATTAATGTTGGCCCATGACACAAGTCAAAGCTACTGGTGTCAATATTTTGCTGTACTGTTGAATTATTTGTCACAATTTTTTTATTGAAATTTCCATAAAGAGATAATAAATATTAAAATCTTCAAAATCCATTAGGCCACTTTTAAGATGATTCATAAGTATTCCAGAAAAAGCAAAGATGTGGGGGAGGTGAAATACTCCTTATACTTATCTATATGCAGATGGTCATATCTCCCTGCTGATGTTCTGCAAAATATTAGGAACAGTACAGCATGGTGTCAGAAGTAAAATGTTGCTATGTTCAATCAGTTTATTAAGTGCTTAATAGCAAGGCAGTACACATTAGGCAATATGAGCACCATGCTGGATAACTATGCTCTCAATGATATATAACCATTATTAGATTATGATTATCATTGAACAATCCCAGGTCTTTATTTCAACCAAATTTTCTCTCCTTCATTCTGAAGGCTGGAGCACAGTTGCCAATTACAGACTGTCCTCTGGCACATCATTCAAGTAATAATTCTGTAGGTATTGGTCTGAGACAGTGCATGTCATCAGGCCATATGACCATGGGGGGAAACCCAGTTGAGCCTAATGACCTCCCTAATGTCCAAGTGGTCTCACTTTCCAGCAGGGCTCTTTGAGTAACAATCAAATGTGTGAATTTGTCCAATACCAACTAACAATTAAGCCAGTTGTAGCAATCCCAATGTTGACCTAGCAGTGGATGTTGATTTCTATATAACATGGTTTTAATTCTCTCTTTGTAACACTGAAAGTCAGAGCAGAACTTGAAAGTGTGTTCCTTTTTTGAATCATATAATAGGACTAATGTGGCCCACGTGTCAGCAACAATCAGTAACTCCTGCTCTATTGATGCCACAATTATACAAATGATTTTTGCAAAAAAGTTAGTGATTTTCTTTCACACATTAGGCCAGATCTGCAGAATTCAGTGGTACATGGTCCATTGTGGTTTTCAATGATGGTGTGATATATATTTCAGTATATGAGATAAAATACTTATTACTTACATTACAATTTATGTGTATTAAATGTTTACCATTTAAATATATATAACATATGTATATATATATATATATATACACCCAATGCATGTATTAAGTATTATAAGGTGGATGCTTAAAACACCAGAATCACCAAGCACTTCTACTTTGAAAATAAGATTAGGCAATGATTCAAATAATATCAAAAGAGGAGTATATTTGTAATTTAATACCTGCCTTTTTGTGTGTGTGTTTCCATTAATAGGAGTTAAAATGGTTCAGAATTAAAACCTATCTTTCTGAACAGTTTGAGAAGAAACTAGAAATTATTTTTTATTGGCCTGAACTGCAATGCCCACCAGCTGGGGCCTACCATGGTTAGAGCCTTGTACTACATTAAGTTTGCTCTCTAATGCAGGTTTGTCACAAAGCTTATTTCCAGAAACACTCTTTAAATGAAGCCCTCTCTTTCTCTCTCTATATATGTATATATATATATATATATATATGTGTGTGTGTGTGTAATCCATAATATCTCAAATATCACAGAGAGAACTAGAGGGCACTGGCTGTGTTTTACAACACAGGGAGAGAAAGTGAAGATATGGATTGTTCCAAGATTGGATTGACTTAGAATTTCAGTTTCTAGAAAAACAATTTCCAGTTTCTAACTTTTGTAACATAGTATTGTGAAATTTAATAACAAACCCACTTAACAGAAAGGTTTAATATATAGACTAAAAACCAATGTAAACCTTATAACTTGCACATATGTACTGTGGGGTCATGCATTAATGTTTGCCTTTATGTTATGTATTTGTGCGTGTGTGTTCATTATATGAATATATACATCCCTGTAGGTGTGACAAATGTTTGTTTCTGCTTATGTGTACATGTACGTGTATGTGTGCACGCGCATATTTATGACTGTATTGAGGATCTCTGAGCTGCAGATTCAAAAAGTAATAAATATAACTCCAACAAGGTGAACTAAACGCTTCCATAATTAAAAACACAGACTTTTAGTAATCGCAATAATTTTGTAGATTAGGCTGCGTTAATAAGCCTGCTTTATATTTCGTTCGATTTTCTCAAACATTAACTTTATAGATTTATATACGAATATCAAAAAACGGCAATGAGAATACTTAAAAGTTGAAATATTCGAAGTGGATGGTTAACTGGATCACACACAAATGGTCCAGTGAGTTTGAAATAAAAACAGAAAATGCTGGAAAAACTCAGCAGGCCTAGCAGCATCTGTGGAGAGAGAAACAGAGTTCCCGTTTTGAGTTTATATGACATTTCTTCAGAGCTTCAGTGAGTTTGAAACTAATTTCAATCAGTAAACAGCAAGATGCTCAAATTGTGAGACGGCATGCATTGGTTTTCTACAGGAAGGTTTTTCTATATCCAACTCCATTGAAAATATTGAATATTTGCCTCGAATCTAAAATGAAGTCTATAAAATAGTAACATTCCCGTCAAATAATTGGTAATGAGCGAGAAATAAATATCCCGAGTCTGGGAGGAACACTCTGCATTCGGGCATTACCTGGAGACCGCGGTGACCCTGTGAAGTCCAGAAAATGGGGAACTGCAGAGAACGCTCAGCTCTGGAAGGGTTAAAGGTTTAATGACGTTTACACCCCATTAGAAAGGAATCTATTAGATTTTTTTTTTTGCGTTTGAATCTTGGAATGTTTCAGATGTCGAACAGAGCAGGGGAAGCTCTTTCTCTTGCCTTGTTCCCTAAACTCTTTTAAACATGAATTTCCCAAACCCTATTGCTCAGCAATCTCTCCTGTATTCGTCCCATCATTTTCCATCCAAATCCACCTTTTCCTGTTCATATGCTCTTAACTTCACTTTATAGAGCTCTTTCGTATTTGTTGTTCTTAACTTTACCTAATTCTTCACCCCATTTTTCAATAGTTTTATTTCATTTTTTCTCTGTTATGTTTCTTTTTTGTGTGCCAGCTCATTCTGACGTTTCTCTAATCTCTGTCTGCGCTGTTTTCTTTGTGTCTCTCCTCATGCTGTCTCTCTATCTATTTCACTCACCCCTCTCTCTCATTATCTCTCTCACACTCTCCTCTCTCACACACACAGTCTCTCTCTCTCTCTCTCTCTCTCTCTCGGGATTGAGGAACTCCCTGGCCCTGGCAGCCCACTCCTAAGAGCTGTGGTTAATAAAGGGATCACAACGAAAAAGAAAGCTCTTGTCTAGGTGTCTGCTCTCAATGGAGGCGCGAAGTGCCATTGGAAATCAATTCATGTGATGACTTCAATAATGATACTGAGGGCTGTAAAAACTAGCCATGTAGAAAAGGGAGATAAATTGGGTCAAAGGCCGTCACTGGAAGGAGTCGAGTCACGTTACCTTTTTTTTCAGTGAAATCACTTTTCCCTCTTAAACGTTGTTAACTCCGAGGATTCTTAGGAACTCTACAAACCCAGCAATGATTTACGTTAAAACGACTTATAAAGGAATCTGGCATCCAAATAATAACAAGTAATGCTAGACGGCTTCCAGATATCGCGGCAATGCCACAATAAAAAATCATCTTTCTAGATTAAAGCTGATCTCTATCAGGGCTCATTAAATTTGCAGGATAAAAGAGGCAGCCTTATCGCAAATATGGTTATTTTCCCAACTGAATAAACCGTTGTCACTTAGCCCAGAAATTGCAAGTGTTAAGCCAGTTTGCATTTTAATTTGGCCCTGAAGTTACTTATTTCATTATTGATCAAACATAATGCTGAATCAATGTTCATCTTGTTACCTGGGACATTTCCATGTAATACAGTGATAGCACTGCCCGGAGTTACTCATTCCAATTCAAAACTGACTTTACGAGAAATCAATGGTTATTTGTTACTGATATAAGACTTTGTAAAGAGTGTTAAGACTCCAAGAAAACCGAAAAAACTGCATAGTCAATGGATTTATGCACTTTATCGGTTCGCACCATGAAACCGCCCATATCAGCAAAATAACAGTCTCATTTCAAAATAAATTTCAACCTAATCAACCGCGCTAGTTAAATCGATCAATAACTCACTGCTTCCATCCATCTATTGCTTATCGTGTACAATATCTCCGTCTGCGGATTAGACCAATTAAAACAGTTAGCATTAAATATAACACAATATAACCCGGCAAAAGTTAATTATAGCATATCTTCTGGAATGGCGATATTGTCGATAGGAGATGGGAGTAGATAGGACGGTAAATAGATGGATTTATTGTAGACACAGCCATACAATCCAGATTACAGTTTTAAATCGCATTCTCCGGATGTAAGGAAAAAGAACAGTGAGGGTCGAGGTCATTTTGTATTGGGAAAATGTTTCCAAACTTCTTTTTAATGTATGCCCCAAGTCCCTTTTTTTTAAAGATCAATTCTGTTTGGAAATAGCAAGCTAGAGCTAGAGAGAGAGGGGGCTGTTTGTCTCTGGTTTTGGCTGTTTGGATTGATTAATTAACACGTCCCCGTGGCATTTGTCTAGCCAGAGAACCCGCGAGAGTGCGAGAGAGAGGTATTCTCCAGGCGATCATTTTTTTGCACTAAGATGCCCGCTCAGTTCGGGCCCGATTTCAGTGAGTAAAAAGTTCAGTGTAAATAGCATTCAAATAATCAGACGGAAAGCCTATAATAAAACACTTGGAAGCCCCCACAGGATCCACAGCACAATATTTACCAAAGGCTCGACGGCAGCGAAGCCACTAACGGCTGCCGGCTGCTTGCCACCAGGAGCCCTGACCTCCCTAATCAATTACTACACAAACTCCAGGATTTAACCACAAAATCATTATTTATGGGTTCCTTTTAACATTCACCTCGCAGTTGTTTCCCTTTGCTAGCCCCGTGCACCGTTTTCAGCCCCCTGTAGCTGGCAAACGGCAATGACTGCCGCCTTGTCTGCCCCGCTCTTCCACGTGTGTTTTAAACAACTAGTTGTGCATAAGCTTGTGAAACACATTATGCGAACGGGGCAATGTCGGATCCATCAAGGACAGTCTGTAACTATCATGGCATGGAGTTAGAATGTTTGTGGTATGCTGCTGTTAAATGGTTATTCTGTTTCGGAAACCCTATTCCTTCTTGATTGCGATGTAGCAAATACTGAAACGCGTGAAATATTACAGGGAACCAACGTGGTTTGCTTTCGAAGTTAACCGTGGTTTATTTAACTACAGCGTTTAAATAAAATGTCAGATCTGTGTCGGTTATCCTGCAACGATCCATCTACATTAAAAATAAAAGGAACATCCACTGCTGCGGAGATCTAATAGGAATTTAGATGCTATGTTTGCCCACTCCTAATCCCTGCTTGCTGGTGTGAAGTCGCTCACAGGTGCTTGATACTGAGGCTTCGCATTCGATAGCGCCTCATGAGACCAGAGACCATGTTACGAAAGAAAACGGAGCTGTTTGTCACTGTGTTCCCATTGACCCGTTCCGCACGTTTTGAATTAGTCTCTGCTTTTCTCCCTAAGATAGAGAAAAAAAATCTCCACGAGCACTGATTTTCACCCCCTCGCACAGTATGTCCACGGAAACAGTAATTGCTACCATCTCAATATCCAAATGATACATACGTGTCTTAGTAACTACAATTCGTCAACTTAACTTGGGTACACCACATCTTAAAACAAGAATGCCATTTTACTCATCAATATTGTGCTTAGTTGTATATTTGCCCGAAACAGTTTATAAACAGCAATAACTGCCAGTAAATGTAGAAAATATACTCCACACTAGCTAAGTACAACAGCGAAGGTAACGACTGTTAAGTTGCAAACTGCTTGGGGAAATCTTGCACTTCGAGTACATTTAAATGTATATTTTTTTTTAAAAACGAACTAAATATGTTATTTGGGGGTCACAGGTTGCAAATCTCCACTTTCCTGTTTTGTACGAAAGAGGTTATTGTATTCGATATTTTAAAAGGCTGGGCCTATTTTTAACGTTTGGCATTAGGAAAGAAACAGCAGTAACTAATTTGAAATCCCCTGACATTAAACTGCCGCCCCTCTGCTGCAATGAAATTTAAGATGTAGAAGTCTAAGGAGACACCCCGAGCTCCCCCAAAGGTCCTGATTTTATAAATGTCTCCCTCCAAGAATTTGCAAATAAAAGTTGGTGTTTTTAAGTAGTAAAAAAAATAGTTGTGTCACAGGCTTTCAGACCAATGGGTGCTCCAAACATTGTGGGTCATTAATTCTGTTTTCTTTCCAAATCAAATGTCAGCGCAATTAACAGATTTTGATCAGAGGGCTGCTAACGATTGATTCCATATGCGATAAGGAATGTGCAACTTGTTATCTGTCGGCCCGGAATTACGGAAAAACTCCAAAAGTGTAATTCGAAGAGTGTTGGCTGCTCTTTTTTCATCACTTTGATCTCTCCCGCTCCCTCTTTTTTTTCTCTCTCTTCCCCAGCACTTTTTCAGCACGACTGTTTCCACTGATTCTCGTTTGGTTGAACCGGCATTCGGATATTATTGTAAATTGGATGCCCGCCTTGATTTATTGATTTAGATAAACATCTAATTGGAGCATTCAAAAATCTCTTCGTGATTTCGTCTCCAAGAGGCATCCTGTATGCTGCAGAATCAAACTGACTGCCAACAAGTTTCGTGATTTTGCATTCAGACAAAGGTGCAATTGTAAAGACCAACACTGGATCAAGTTATTTGCCAAGGAAAGCGACGGGTTTAAGTTATATTATAGGAATTATATAGGTGTTATTAACCAATCCCAAAGGATCCTAAATATCTTGCGAGATAAATCTCACTATGGATTTGAATGTGACGGATCGATTACATATGCGTAATGCATATTCCGATGGGACTTCCAGTCGTGGTGTTTAACATTAGGGAAATATAAATATTTTTAAATGAGCAAAATAAAACTCAATCATGCTTCGCTGTCATTAAAAGTCTATTTACAGTTCACTGCGGAAGTCTCAGTGAGGGACAAGCACTGGCTCAACTTTGTTTTACAAAAAAAAGGATCGGTTTCAGATTATGGAAGATTTTATAGCGTTCACTTTAACCATGACTTCTTATACATTCCCTGAAGAGGTTTATAAGTGTAAAAGGAGTAACGAGTGTTAAAGAGGAGTCATAAATCAGCAGCTGGCCAGCGGCTCCTGACACCGCCCGGAGATGCGGCACGTGTCATGGCCGGGGTCCGAGTGCCTCAGAGCGGGGAACTGTCCCAGCCGGGTCCGCCGTTTAAGACAGCTTCATCCACTTGGCCGTTTTAGAGCGCGAAACGAGTCCGTCTGACCTTTTAATTTTCTTTCAATCCTTGATCAGAAAATAACGCTGCAAAAGTACATGAAATAATAAATAATGGCGCTTCCCGTTTGATGACTCCCCTGTAATGAAATCTCGACATGAAGCTTTTGCCCCGAAGGAAACATTGATCCTAATAGCGTAATAGCCTTCCCCTGGAAGAATGCGCAAAATATGCAATAATTTCTTACTTAGCATAAACTGGTATCAAAAACATTGTGCCACAGGACTGAACTAGTGCCTGTTTGCTCCTTATAAGCACTTAATGCTTTGTTACTTAACAGTTATAATTATTCTTTGCATAAATCATTTTAAAACGACTAAGTATTGAAAAGCATCTTGATGGCACAATAATTTAACGAAGCCACTAAGTCTTCAAAGGGTTAATAACAACAACATATTCAGTACCATATGTCCCCGAAAATCAAGAGGCTGGCTTATTCACTCGACTAATTGATTTTTGTACAGTGTGTACTTCAGCCGGTAAAGTTACTCATTAAATTAATTGATTATGAGTGCGTTGATGCTGTTGCAGATGTCAATGACAGAGGAGACACGTTTCTTACTGAGCATATTTAAACCAGTCACAATCCACGTGTCTTTCAGTAAGTAACAAACATCTAAATTACTGATAGCACGATATGAAGTACGCTCAGTGACACGGGGCAAATCACATTAGCATAACAATATAGAATCTATAGAAAGGCAGCGTCCAAACGCTCGATGCCCTGACCTCCAATTCCTTACTGATCTTTCTGGCTGTATCACCTGTGCTCCAACATTTGCTCTTTCCGTCTTTTTGCTTTTTGTCCAATGCTAATCATTGTTTTCGCTCATTTCCCCATTGTCTCACTTTGCTAAATCCTTCCCGTTTCCAAGATTTAGTGCTCCGGCCTTCTGCTCAACACATTCTTCACACATTTGTTTGAAATCACTTTTTAGCGTTTTCCCTCCGTGTTTTCCTATTCTGATCTTTTTCTATTCTTTCCTTGTGATCTGCTCTCTTTAATCTCAGTCCTTCAGTCTGTTTATTTCTTGTCCTTAGTTTGCCTCTCTACTTCTATTTGCTTTAGATTATCATATTTTCAGTCTGTGTTCTTGGCTTTTCATTCTTACTTTTCCTCCTGTCCTTTCATCCCCCTCCCTTCTCCTGTCCTCTTTGAGTGTTTAATCTTTTTGGTTTTTCCAAAGATGTGTTCAATGCCTCTTTTCCATTTTTCTCGACACTTTACTCTCCACCACTGCCTTCTCATGCCGTTTCTGGACCCATTTCTATTCTCTGCACCACTTTGCGCTGGTGTGATCGCTGCCTTTACTCTCACATATGCGAATGAAGAATTTCCAGAAACACCCTCTTGTCTAGAGGCGCGGAGCCACAATATTGATTTTTTTCAAGATGATTAGAATTCTGTCTACATGGCACACGGCAATGTATTTGAAGTAATTAATAAGCTAATAATCCACCTCTCCCGTCCTCCCTTCAAATAGCCTGCCCAGAAATTGGACTGAGGTTCATCCCGCCTCAAGCCTTGCTCAGGTCAAACTTAAACAGCGACCAGCTCTCCAATGTGCTGCAACGCCGATCTATAACCAAAAGATGTAGATGGGTCTTTGTCCTTGTAAAATCGCTAAACACGGATCGCATCGAAAACCTTGCTCTGCACAGAAAACAGTCCTTCTGAAATTAATGATCTAAAGTTTAATAAAGCAGCTTTTAAAAAAAAACTATGCAGGCAACAGGGTCCTAGAGTGTGCGCAAAGTCGCACCGCAGTGAATTCCTCCCACGCCAAACATTCACTATCGCATAATGGAGAACTAAGGGCAGCACTGAACTGCTATTGAAAATGTATGAGTCCAGATCACACTGAGCTACTTCTTGCATTCTTTCTGTTTAAATGCCCAACCCGATTAAAGAACAAAAAAAACCGTCTGATTTCTGACACCTCTCAAAAATCAATCAATTATTCGATTTCTAATTTGTATTTCTACTAAATTCAATAGTCGAATTTATCACCTACCGTCACTTAACAAGACCAGAAAAATAAAATCTTAAATTTACTTTATTCTTCAAACAATGGGTGGACGATTATCTGACATCAAATACCAGAAAGATGAGCCATAAAGCGATTAGATGTGGTACATACAGATTTAATATATTGATTCGGAGAATTTCAATTCAGAGGCTTGCTTCACTCTAATCCGCATTTATTACAACCTCGTGTTTGGCTTTATCATGCAGACCTATCGTTTGAGAACACCACAGCGTAGCAAGGAACAGGGAATAAACAACGTGGGGTCATAAATTTGCTAATTACAGTTTAGGGCCAGGACAAAAAGTGATAATGAGTTTGGTATGAAGGTGCTGGTGTTTGTGCCTTTCACACCGCGTATTTACCAGTGTAACCACGGGACTGGCAGCTTCTGGGGTTTTGCGTCGGATTTCTTTTTGTGTTTTAAATTTGCCTTAGTCCGCTTTGATGTAAAGTGGTGACTCTATAACCGTTTGAAGTCCATTATTAACACCGAATTAACTCGATCCTGAACTATATCGCCCACTCTCTGCCTACGCAGAATTGGTTCCTGCAGCGTAAGAAACACCAGCTCTTTTTTTTAATAAAAAAGAAACTAATCCATTTGGTACCAATAACTTCCTTTAAGAGGACAGATATCAGGATGAAAGCCGAAGTATGTGCATTCTGTCTCTGCAGCACCAAAACTAAGTATCTGCTTAACAAAGTTAAAACAATGGGTTAGGGAGAATAAAGTTTTGTCAAGCTGGTTGTAAAAAAAAACTACATCAAAGCGATTTCAACTTGTTCGGATGCCGTTTTGTCTTACTTAGGTCGGTTTTCTTTCTCTTGTTTTCTTTTAGTGCCAATTATAGTTCTACAAATGCGCAGCTTTTAAAAAGAAAACCCCGTGGCAAAAAAAAAGTGGGAGGCCAATGTTCTTCTTTAAAACATTTGGGGCGGGCGTGTTTTTTGCCGGAGAGCTGGTACTGATTGGCGATCGCAAACTGCGACTTGAAAGCAACTGAAATAAAAGATCGCGACGTCAGTAAATAGATTTGGAAAAGACACGCTCTGTGACAAAGGCAGAGATTGAGTAAAAGCTGCGGCGGACCCTAAAGAAATAGGAGGGGCTTAGCTAATGCCAGAAATGTCAATCAGGCCATCAACTCCGAATAATCTCTACGAATCTGTTAGGACCTGACCTGGGCACCCTCAGATCAATAGCAAGTTGAGAGAGCGATCGGATCGGTTACAGTGCGCGCCTGCATGTGGAAACGTATACTTTCAGTTGAATCTGTAGCATTAAAAGTGGATACTCTGGCGCTTTCTGCACAGCGATTTCTCTCGCATTAGTCACTGACCATGTCTTTCCCACAACTGGGATATCAGTACATTGCTGCTACTAGGCCACTTTACCCAGATCGCCAGGGCATATCGTCTTCCAGGGCTGGGAGCGATCTGACGGCGTCCGGCGCTGCCTCTACTGTACTAACCATGTATGGATCCCCTTATGCCGCTCAAGGATACGGCGCCTTTTTGCCTTATGCAGCCGATCTCCCCATGTTTCCTCAGCTGGTAAGAACATTTACGTCAATTTGCTTCTCCTAGTCCCTTAATGCCGGTAAATCATTAAAAAAAAAGAGAAAAAAAGTTTGCTGCGATTATGAAAACAGGACGCGGGCTGAGGAAGGAGAGCGGTGACTCTGCCGTTTTTAATAAAGACAATTGTTTCAACAACAAAAAAAATAACCGTTTCCATTTCCACTGTCGAGTTCTGTCCCTAAAAGTTTTCAGGCTCTTTCTGGATTGCGTTTGTCAGTTTCACTCGCGCTTCCTTGTCAATTTCACTTGCAGATTTCCTTTTTGTGGCAGCTCCATTTTTGTTTTGCTCCTTGCCAGTTTTAACTCTTAATACTTTCTCGCCCCATTTGCTTCATGCCACCCTCCCACCACAGCACCCCTTTAACCTGTTAGTTGTGTGGAATGTATTTCAAATAATAATGTTCCACTCTACTTCTCTGTTCTAAATTGACCACTTTTTGCTCTTGCTGTTTGTGTTCCTGTTCAGGGTGCCCAGTATGAGCTAAAGGAGAGCCCGGGCGTGCAGCATCCCGCTTTTCCTCATCACCACGCCGCCTATTACCCTTACGGCCAATACCAGTTCGGGGACCCATCCAGGCCGAAAAACGCCACCAGGGAAAGTACCAGCACTTTGAAAGCGTGGCTGAACGAGCACAGGAAAAACCCATACCCCACGAAAGGGGAGAAGATCATGCTGGCCATTATCACGAAAATGACCCTGACCCAAGTGTCGACGTGGTTCGCCAACGCGCGCAGGAGGCTTAAAAAGGAGAACAAGATGACTTGGACTCCTAGGAACCGGACTGACGAAGAGGGCAATTCGTATGGAAGCGACCCGGACATGGAAGGGGAGAAAAAGGAGGACGACGAGGAGATCGATTTAGAAAATATCGATACGGAGAATATTGAGAGTAAAGAGGACGAAGACGAGCACGACACGGACTTAAACTTGGACTGCAAACTAGACGGCAGAAGTGATTCGGAAATCTCAGACACTTTTGATGACTTGAACAGTTCAGAGGACGGTTTTCTCAAATCGGTGGTAAAAGATAGCAGAGTGGCTGAAGAAAAACGGGGCGACCTTTCGCCTGAGATCTCAGGACAGCCCAGTGGTGATCAGACCAAAAGCAGTACCGAGAGGAAAAGCCCTGTCTCCCCCCCGCCCGAGAACAGCCTCTCCACAAACCAGAAGCCTAAGATCTGGTCTTTGGCTGAAACGGCCACCACGCCGGACAACCCTCGCAGGTCGCCACAGATCAGCGGCTCTCCTGCGGGGCCTGCAGGCTCGTCCCTCCTGGGCCAGCACAGACTTTTCGCCTGCCCCATGGGCAAATTTCAGAACTGGACGAACCGAACCTATTCTCACCACCCACTGGCTTTAATTAATTCCAATCACTTCCTCGGACTCAGTGCTGGCCAGGCAGTTCCCGCTGCCGGCGTCCCCGCATTTTGCACAGTAAGAGGCGAGGAGCGGGCTCAATCAGCAGAACCCACGGGAACAGGTACATTTAACTAAAATCACACACACACACACACACATAATGGTCGAAGTCAGGCTTTGAGAATACCCTACACAATTCGCAAGGAGAAAGGCCAACTTAATACAAAAAATAAATAACATCTGAATAATACTGAATTAGCAACCTTAACAGTTGGGCCTTTTTTTAAAGTTCAAATTTAAAAGGAAACACTAACTCAAAGATGATCTCCAAAGGTATCCCTACTATTCAGAATTAATTTTATTTGCTGGTTAATATCGGTATTAAGGTTATTTCTTCATCTTTTTAAATCGATACTGAGATTTTTACATCCTACTCACGAAAAGTCCCATTGCTCAACTGTAACCAAATACAAGATAGAGCTGCTACAAGGTGCAATCAAAGTAATGGGATAATGATTTTTTGATGGTCAAAATTGCATTTATAACAAACTGATCTTCAGTACCAGCTTAAAAGATAATTTAAAATTTGATTATAATAACTTTTTCCAGTAAGTATTACATGGCAAAATGGGACCTATGTAATAAGATAACGCTTATCCTACCTATATTGTATTCAGGTCACTTTATCCTTTAAATCGTATAATTGGTAACGATTCCATAATAAAGTTGAATTTCAGAGTCTGTCTTTTGAGAAAAGGTGGACTCGGTAATGGCGAATAATATCAATTCTAAGAGCTCGTTATTATTTACAGATCGAAACAGTGCCTTGGAAATAGAGAAAAAAATAGTAAAGACAGCTTTTCAGCCGGTTCAGAGACGGTAAGAAACATATTTCATTCTTCACTGCAAATTCCCACGATTTTACACCAGTCTAGAGATCTTTGCAGTAATAGGCGTCCTGTGTACCTTTCACCGCAGTTAAACTACACTCAAAACTTAAATTACAACATTTTATGCAAAATATGGATGTCAAACTTTATTACAAAAAATTGCCAACACTGATCCACAATAATTTTATTCGTTTCAGACCCCAGAACCAACTCGATGCAGCCATGGTTTTGTCGGCGCTCTCCTCCGCATAGTCCATTTTGGCTTTTTTTTTAACTTTATTTTGTAACCATTTCCTTGTTAAATGGAATGTAAAAATGTTTTTTCCCTGTATAGTTTAACCTGTAAGCATGTATGTGTACTAAGCTAAAATTGCTAATGTAATACTAGCCGACAGGGCGTGTATCAATTAGTTGAGTTTGTGACATAAAGTGGAACCCAGTTTTTTTTGTAAGTCCAGTGAGAATTAGTTATCACCTGGTGTTCGAGATGTTTTGTATATACCGCAAACAAAAATGTACATACGTGTGAACGAAATTGTACAAGAAAGTATATATTTTTGGCTAATAAATGAACAGTTACGACTTTACCTTTGTGTCTGTATTTTCAAAGCTGTCACTCTGTAGCTAATCCCTAGGAACCTTTCAATATTCTGTTCACTATGTACATTGAGATGTATGATTATCAATTGACATTTCAGCCAACAAAAAAAAAACAAAATCCGTGTTGAAAAATTTCCCACATAAATGCTACCTGAAATTCTGTTCTTTTAGAATGTCTATTGATCCCAGCAAAGGAAGATTGTAAGCGGCTTAACAGGAAACTTTGAAATACCTTTTAAAAAAATATATATATTTTTAAAAAGCAAATAACACTTGCAATCACATACGATTTCCTCTGCATTCTTTTTAAAGGCTGGTGCTTTTAGCTGGAACCTTCAGTTACCATACATCGCTTATCGCAGCTAATTGTTAAGCTATTCCCAAGTGCCGAAAGAGTGCTGCGATTAAATTGCCACGCTTAGTTTTAAATATTATTAAGGACACCGAAATATTGCATTCAAGTATAGCTTCGGCGTTTGTTTAGGTATGACATTTGTAAAGCAATGTTTTGGAAATCACTGTGTTGTGGGTTTTAGTAATGTCTTCACAGGTTGCAAGAAATCATAGTTTCACATTATGGTTAAAAGATACGATTTCAGTTAAAAAATCACGGCAATATTTTAATGCGGGATGATTGTAGATGCTTGAGACACTTACGCAATATAATGACTAAATGACTTGTATAATACCAGACCCCCGAAGGGCAGACACTGATGTGTTGGGTTTTGGACTGAGTCGGGCTAAGAGCGCCTCCTACAGGTAGACATTCTGAAATGCCACAGTAATAACCAGTGAGAACCGACACAGATTTAATGGTGGTACATCATGGGGAGAAAAGAGTCATAAAACGGCAGCTGCCTAATTCACTCCTGCTACGTTCAAACCGCTCATTTTGTAAAATTTGATGGTCTGTGCGAAAACTATATTAACTTTTATTCACAGCGCAGATTATTTTCAGAGCTGTGGGATTGAGTCAAAGCTGTTATTTATCCTCGGTGTTTTGAAAAACCTAGCTGTGAGTTATGAAATGATCGAGGTCACAAGTCAGGCTCTAATCGGTTCCCAACTTTTTACAGAAGTTGCCGAGTTGCTCCTTGGGAGTAAGCCAACTTCTTGCCTCCCGTGAATAGTCATTCACAGGAAAGGAAACATTTTCCGCGAATGAAATGTGCAGAATCGTTTCAACAGGCCCCTGCCAGTTCTCTCTCCTGACATATGTGTAATTGTTAAAAAGAAAAGTATTTATTGAAAACGGACCATTCAGTCTGTTGATTATTCATTTAAAAACAAGGGAATCGGCCCCCGATTGAATTACAGCGTCAAAATGATTGCCCTAAGCCTCATGCTCATTTCTAAAAAAAAATCCTAGCTGTTTCCTTTAGAAGCTCTATTAACAATAAATGGTGCTAAAAGGTCTTTTTAGATATCTATTCGCTGCTATTGCCAGATCATTTGAAATATTTGTTATGCTTGTAAATACACTGTAATCAGCCTGATGAATTTCCTTAAGTGTTCCCTTGTCTAAATAATAACAGAATGGACTCTAGAATCAAGAATACTGCAACCTTAAGTGTTACATTAGACATTAACAGGAGATACCCCTTCAGAGTTTTGTTTTGGTGGGGGGGGGGGGGGGCGGAGAATTGATACTAAACTAAATTTTATTACTAAACTTTTAAAGCGAGCAGAAGTCCACAGATAGCGCGATTAAACCTTGTTCAATGAAGGTTTCGGCATCGCATTAATTTATAATATAGCAAGTACAATCGTTGGACGTGCATTCGATTCTTGCGTTCAGCATCAGAGTAACTGAAGATGAAAAAGAGAACCATCAAAATAAAAGTCATTTAAAATGAAATTCCTTTGTTAGATCATGTCATATACGTCTTTTTTTTTGGGGGGGGGGGTGATGAAAAATAATCGTTGAATGAAGGTATGATAGAATATATTCATTACGCCTGCGCGAGAGGGAAACTATTGTGACTTAGGTTGTGGGGTTATAAATCAGAACTAGATAACTTAATCGATAATGATTTCTATTTCTATTTTGCACGTTTTTATTAAAAAACAATTCACCTTTCTGCAGTTAGTTAACTAAGTGTAGTGAGCAGTATGTATTTTAGTTTATTTTTAAGCGCGTCAGTTGCAAATAGTTGTGATTGCGATATTGATTCAAGTCAATGAAACGTGCAAGTATTTTTTTTTGGTACGAATTAGCTCAAAGTACTCTGCAATGCTGTTTTAATTAAAATGTTTGGATATCATGGTTTAGCTGTTTGGCCAAGCTCCCACTCTCCTTCGTTATGGCTCTGTGAATGCATAGCTGAGTAGACAGTACAATATTTAATGCTGAATCTGTCTCACCAAACATTTCAAACAATATACAGTCTGGCTGCCGGCCGTTTCTCTTGGTTAGTACAATCGAAGCTGACACTTCTGCTTTATTTCATGAGTCGTATTTTAGAACCAGTTAAAATAATATAATTACATTAAAAGCACTTGACGAGTTTTGGCAGTTTAGCCAGGGTTCAGTAATGTGAGGCTAGGGTATTGGCAATTACTCGGCCCCGTGC
Source organism: Carcharodon carcharias (assembly GCF_017639515.1). Taxonomy (NCBI): domain Eukaryota; kingdom Metazoa; phylum Chordata; class Chondrichthyes; order Lamniformes; family Lamnidae; genus Carcharodon; species Carcharodon carcharias. The sequence continues at coordinate 137,537,663 of NC_054473.1, forward strand.
CTTGATACACCTCTGTGCAGGATGGAAAGTTTCATAGTCTGGCGGCAGTACATCAACTGTACCCTTGTCATAATCTACTGCTTTATTTGGACATGGTGCTTTCTCTTTCCGCTAATTTAAGCAACTGCTATAAATTCACTTTCGATAACACTCAATTCCTTAGACGTGGTGAACCGTTATACATCAGCAAAATCACTATTAACATTACCTTTGTTTTATTTTTCATTAAAGGTGTGGACATTGCAGATTATATTGGGGAACTGTTTGCAAGTCAAGGAAGTAGTTACGTGGAGGCCTAAGTTTAGTTCTAAACTGGACTGGACTCAGGCACTTACTATTTCTGTCGCCCTGTCTATGTGCCGCATTTATGTGTATGACACCTCTCCCCTGTATGCATCGTTCTATCTCGGTCTCTCCTCGTCTCCCTTCCCCTGTTTCCCCCTCCCTCCCCTTCCTGTCCAATCAATTATCTGCCCACTATTCCTGTTCAAAAGTGAACTCATTACGTATATTAATAAATCATCTCTGGTTGGCCTGACACTGATTGATGCAATCATCTTTGTTTTTAAACTTTTACTCAGTTTTTCACTAGTTAGCTTGATGAAGGATTTTTAAAAAAAAACACAAATAGACTCGGGTATTTTCAAGACCAAGACGGGATCAAACTGACTTTAGAAGCGATAACTTGAACACTGGACACCAATTGAACTTGTTTGAATTTGCGACTTGTTTTGGAGTTAAACGGTTTAAAGTTTCGCAGCTTGTCCCCAGTGTTAAAAATGCTAAACCTGGATAAATGCTGAATTTCACCTCAATTGGGTAATTCCGCCCTTTGACCTTTTTGAATGCGAGTTCATGGTGTTCCGAAAACAGCCCGAGCTTTCCTGTATTTCTAAGTGATTTAATACTAGTCATTTTTGTTTTCAATTGATCTTTGCAATCGACTTTTTCTTTAAACAGGCCGTCTTTTAGCCGAGCGCACAATACTTCCAACTTTGGACATTGAAAGTCGTCTGATATTTACAAATAGATCTTAGGCGCGGGAGACCAGGTTTTACTGGGGAAATATTTCAGAAGGACAGTATGGATTATATTGTTCAAAATGAGAAATCCTGCAGCTGACACAGCAGTGCAGGCATTTCAGTGCCTTGGGGGAAATGGAGACAGGAGCAGCATCCCCAAACAGACAGGTGTTCCAGCTGCTGCCTTCCATTCCCCGGGTAAAGGGGGAAGCTTCTGGGCAACTGGCATCCTACAACTGCGAATGGATTTCCTCTCTAACCCGTCACTCTGGAAATCTGGATCAGAGTTATGTTCGCCTCCAAGGAGCCTTCGGCCCATTTCTATTCACATTTCTCGAAAACGAAACATGCTCCAAACTTTTGTACTAGTCCTGTTAATGCGGCGAATGGCATAACACACAATGTATGAATCACTTTGGTGAAACAGGCAGTCAAGTTGTGGAAGGCAATAATTTAAAATCTGGTGTTTTTTTTTTCTCAGTACCTGTATGTTAATAGATTTCTGGCTTGGTTGGTGTGGTATGTAAGCCTGGTAGCAGAAGAGTGCGAGGCATCCTGACCCACCGTTTTATCAGTGTATGTCCAGAGGTGGCTCTTCTCGTTCTTGGAGGAAGTTTTCCTCTTGTTTGGATAATCTCACGCTATAAAGCGGTGTAAAAGCTTAGGGATGTCAGCAGATCTTTTTTTTCTTACAAGTATATGTTTTGAAATGTTATGTCTTTGTTTGTTTAGAGCACCTGGTAACTTGCCGCCTCTCCCGCCAAGAAATCAAATCTTTGTTTTCGGGGGCCACTGGTACCAATTGCAGGGCAGTGCCACGGGCTTCACAGTCAAGGTGGGAGAGTGATTTAAAAGGAAGCGAATAACCCGCACTGCATCCATTGAGTTCTCTGTTTGGTTGGAAGTTAGGTAACGACTCATTTAAAAAAAAGCGACGCGAGACTGCGACAGTTTACGAATAACTTTACTCGGAGGTCTAAAAAAGCAAGAAGTCACCATAGTATAATTATGATTTTATAAAGCGCGCGAGAGAGAACTGTAGATTAAATTTATGTGAACTTGGAGGGTGACACGATGTATTTGAGACTTCAGTGATGATACCATAAATAACGTGTACTTGTGAAAGATAATATTGCTTTGTAGCTTCTAAATCATAATGGACAAGTGGGAATGATTGCAGTGAAAATAAAATGCTCAGTCTTCATTCTCATTTGCCTGTGACATTAGTTGGACCCTTAACCAAACGATGTCCTTAAAATCACTGTCTCTTATGCCAATATAGGTGTACAGCAACAACTATAATTGTATATCATTACAATTGGCTAAACCAGATCATTGTGCCAAATGTATCATTGCAACAACTCCTTCATAATTGTAAATTGGGCATTGAGTCATTATATGCTGCATGATGTATTCTGTACACTGGAGAGGGTTTCATTTTCCATTGGTGCTTCAGGTATTCACATCTGCCAAGGTTTATGGGATGGAGTTTAAGGTTGCCCATGAACTTCAGGAGAGAAAAAAGCCAGGGATCTTCTGTGTCAGGTCTTTTACAAGTTGTTTATTTGTGACTTCTTGTGAACTCCATTTGTCTTTCCAAGCATTGTCAGGTTTGAAGTTGCATTGTCAAAGGTTAGGTGGGTAGGTCCAAAAGGGCTTCAAGTGGTGTTGAGTGGGATTGTTGAGGTCCTGGTGGATGGGGAGATGTTTGTTTTCCTCGATTTACTGGACTTCCCAGAGGGTTGCAGCATTGTGATAAATCGGCAGGACAGTGATTTGTGATAACATGGGCAGCCAGATTGCTGAGGTTGACTAGATAATTTCAGTGATGTATCACATTGCAGTATTTGAATGGACATCAACAAGTTGATAAAAACAAAATAATGAGTTTTGCTGCTTATGGTCTTTACCAGAGCACAGTAACCAGCTACTCAAGGGCCACCATTGGTGAAATATAAAGGTTCTAATCACTCATTTCCATTTTAATATTTGGAAATTGCAGTGACACAAATTTGAATAGCTTTTTGCAGCATAACAACATAACTTTATGTAGCTATTGTGTTGATCCACTTTTATCGCTTTAGGTTAAAATAGTGAGAATAGGTTACTCAACATGATTAAAAGGGACGGAGATAAGTAGAGGAGGATGGTGTTTGAAGTGAAAGTTAATACTGGCCACATTCTTTGTCTAACTATATTAGGCAAATTCTAGTGTAGACAGTTGCAAAATTCATTGGTTAGGATTTGTGTAATATAGGTTTCTGGCATTTCAAAGCTCCATCTTATCTTTTATGATCTGGGCCTGCAGGTACTTGCATTTATGTTTTTTTCTATGCTGACAGCTATATTACAACTTCTACCTTCTACCAAGTTCAATGCCAGACATAGGACAAGGTAAGGGTATGGTAGGGTGGTATGATTGTCCTAATTATGAGATTTCTTTTGCTACTATTGAAAATGTGTAGTGATTAGTAATTAAAAATGTGACAAAGAAATATATGGAGAATGAAAATCCTGCTTTCTTGACTTACAAATTCAGAAATCTGGATAGGCTGTTCATTTGTCAGGCTATCCAATTCATTTGTCAGGCTATCCAATAAGTGTCAGCCAACCTTGGCACAGTGTAGCCTCTTACCTCTGAATCAGAGGGTCATAGGTTCAAGCTCCGCTCGAGAATGCATGAGCACATAATCTATGCCTGGCATTCAGTGTATCATTGAGGAAGTGCTGCACTGTTGAATGACACATTAAACTGAGGCCTGTCAGCCTTCTCAGGTATACTTAAAAGATCATGCAACACTCTTTGAAGAACAGCAACTGAGTTATCCTGGTGTTCTAGCCAACAGTCAGCACTTAAAATAGATGGTCCAGTAATCTCGCTGCTATTTGTGGGTTCTTGCTTTGCATTACGGTTTGCTTCTGATGTTACAAAAATACCTGTACACAAAAATATAATTAATTGGCTTTGAAGCACTCTGGGACGTACTGAAGTCATAAAAGGTGCTACATAATTATAAATTATTTATTTCCGGTCAAACCAACAGGTGGCCCTAATGCACACAAATTGTAATAGTGAAAACATACAGTGCAGTTCTTTGTAAATATTGTCTATCATTACCTTGCCAGGTAAGTGATCTTGCAAGTCACTTTGCCTGTGTTTATCCTTCAGTTTCCTGAAAGATGTAGCAAAAGCTTGATTGGAAACAAAAGATCACCATAAATGCCTTCTCGAATGCATGACTATAAACCTCCCTAAAACTTAGCTTCATCGTGTTGAGTTAGAAGGGGTCACTTATTCAAGACTTAATATTTTCCCTTGGTTTCAGGGTGTGTGATCAAACCTGAGTGTTTGATAGGTCAGCATTGTTGTATGTCTGCAAATTCTGACCCATGAGATTGAGAATTGATGATACTTTGAACTCTCAGTGGAGTATTTGTCAGTAAAATTAATATTAGATAGGCTTTTTGATCGGCACAGTTGTTTTATATGTTAACATAAAGTGGGATTTTGTACATTATTTGCATTTTATCTAATAGAATGAAGCTACTTTCGGAAGCCACCAAATGCTGGTTAGATTTCATTTGAGGTCCAGATGTAAAAATGCTATATCCTTAGCAAGCCTGCATTGGTACAAGTAGGGCCTGACATGCTTGTGAATAAATATAGTGTCATCCATTGAATAATTGAGTGCAGTGTTTGGTTAAGAATGGCATGATGATTTATAGGGAAAATTTTAAATAAACCCTTCTCAGTGAGTACACATTATGCAGAATACTCTGCAGCTAATACGCTTACCCGAATCTGTCAGGTTGAATTTCATTGTTAAAATGTTCCTGAAATTGTATCCTTTCAATATAGCTGCTGCTTGATATATAATGTTAATATCTACACAATCATACCAATATAATTTATGGACATTTCTTTAATAAACTTAACAGGACTACTGATGACAGAATTAATTTAGTGCTCTGCATTATAAAGGGAGCCTTATACTGCTGCAAAATTAGTACGCCGTTAAAAACATTTTAGTTATTCATCTGATTATATCCAAGTCTGACTTTTTATTCTGGCTGTTCACCAGCCACAAAGGTAAGGTTTATTTAATCATATTGGCATTCAAACATGTTATTGTTTGGATTGTCGCATTGCAATAGAAAACAGTTAGAAGTTGATTCACAGACAATGCATCCCATCCAGACCTTCCCAAGCGTGAGGCGCAAGATGACAGTATACGTTTCATGTGTGTGAATGCCGTGTCAACGAGATCTGCTATTCAGATGTTCATATCACTGATACCTACAGTGGAGTGAAGTTTCTACCTTTTTTGACATTACAATGCTTGTTTGCTGTTACAGTGTTCTTTTATTTGTATAAAGACATCCCACACATCCTGTACATAGCAACCCAGCTTTGAATTCTTTTAAAAAAACAGAGACACATCATCTGATATCATGGCAATGACTAGAACACTTTCTAAACGCAATATGAAAAAAATAAGTATCAAAAATGTTATCCACTTTACAAGTTAAATAGACCAGAAAGTAACATTGACGTAGGCTAAGGAGTTAGCCTGATTTTAAACATACCTCTAATAACTCGCTGTAAGCTTCAATGCGTGTTACTTAAGAACATAAGACAACAAGGAAAAAGAAACAGCAATTTGGCCCATCCAGCTCGTTCTAAATAATCAGAAGTATCATGTTACTGCTTATTCTCAGTGTAAATTCAATACACTCGTTGTAACCTTTATGAAATATATAAACTACACCACACCTGCAGGCAAAGACTCTAAATACAATGGGACAGCAATAAGACCTGACATTTCTATTCAAGACAAAAATCGAGATTGAATTGCATCATTTATTATCATAGAAGTTGTTCAGAGGTATAAGAAATAGCATCGGCTATTCCATTTATTTGACGATGTTCTGGTAAATAGAAAGATCTCTTCTTGTACAGATTCCTCACTGTTCACTCTGTTGTCCAAATTATTGTTAAAGGCGAAGTATCTCATTGCTACACTGATGGTTCATCATGCTTATCCAGTGATAAAATGAACTGAAAAGACCAAGCTTGGACCTTGGTTTATGCTGAATTAGTACAACAGCATTAGATGCTTTAAAAGTGTTCCTTGATTTGGATGGGGAAATTAGCCAATGTTCTTGTTCAGTGCCCAGTGACACCTGCTGGAATTGAATGCATGTGAATGGTGGGTGAGGACAAGATTGGATCAGGCTATCATGATGCCACGGTCCCATCCAAGGTTCCCTCTGAATATTTGCGGTTGTGCAGCAACCAGAAAGTCCCTGCGCAGCCATGCAAAGGGTCCGCGCACTTGTAAAGCAGCAATGAAAAAAAGGACTCGTTAATCCCATCTCCGTCACTGTGAAGACACGACGAGGTCATCTGGGTAAAGTACCACAGAACAACTCGTTCCTGCAGAACCACATCCCAGTGACAAGTGGACAACTCAGAAGAGGAGGAGAGGGAGGGAAAGTTAGCTCGAAAAAAAGTGCAAAAATAAAGAAAGACGGTTTCACAACATTTTGTCCCGAGTATCTAAATGCACATTTACCATGAGAGAGTGCCAGCTATAGTAATTGATCACTAACCATGCCTTTGGTTCCTGTCACATAATTCATTCCCTAGCCACTGGCTCCATCGCTTTCCTTGGAAACCGTCTCAAGCTGAACCAGACTGTTTGCAACCCTGGTGTCATTTTTGACTGAGATGAGCTTCCAATCATACACACGCTCCATCACTACACTGATTGTTTTCTCCTCCTTAACATCACCTGTCTCCACCCCTGCCTCATCTCATCCCTCATCTGCTGAAGCCATTGTCTTTGACTCTGTCAGCTCTCAACATGAATATTCTAATGCACCAAAGGCTGACCTCCCACATTTTCACCTCTGTAAATTCAAAGCCATCCAAAGATCTGCTGCTCTTGTCTTAACTCACATCAAGTCCTGTTCACTCATCTACATTGGCTCCTTGATAAGCAACACCTCAATTTTAAAACTCTCATTATTGATTTCAAATCCCTTCATGTTCTTGGTCCACCCTATTTCTGTAATCTCCTCCAGAAAGTGGTAATGACCTGGACTCACTACCTACAAGGGTGGCAAAAGCAGCGACAATTAATGATTTCAAAAGGAAATTGGATGGCTAATTGAAGGGAAAAAACATGCAGAGTTACAAGGATAAAGCAGGGAAATGGGGTTGATTGGATTGTTCTACAACAAATCAGCATGGATCCAATGGGCCGATTGACCTCCTCCTGTGCTGCGATGACTCTATGACCCTCAGAGATATCTGTTCTCTAATTCTTGAGCATCTCTGATCTGACTCTGTCCATCACTGGTGCCTGTCCCTATGATCTGGAGTTCCCTTTCCATCTCCTTACCCCTTTTTCCTTTTTAAGACTCTCCTAGACACCTACCCTTTGACCACACTTTTGATTTTCTGCCCTAATATTGCATTATGTGACTCAGTGTCAAATTTTGTTTTTTAATACTCCTGTAAAGGTTCTTGGGATGTTTTCTTATGTTAAAGGAACCATATAAATACAAATTGCTGTCATTATGATGATTATTCTTGCTAATACGAAGGACCCAGTGTCTGGAATTCCAGTGCAAACTTAAGTCTAGGTTTTTTCATGACAGAAGCATGCAGGTGCAGAGAATCAGCGTTATCTAGCTGTGAAAATCTGACTTTTCCTGCATATATTATCTGTATAATATTGCAAAGATAATTTTCTCCATGAAATCTCTCTTCCTTAGCAAAGATCACCCCATCCCAGTCCATAATTGTAGCTGTGTAATTCATATATGTATTTGCAAAGCATGGATCCACATCAACAACAAAAAAAAATGGCCTTGATCAGGAGTGGTAGCACTGTGTGCATGGAGATTTACAGGTCTCCTTTTGCAGATGGTTTCCTAGGATCCTTATGGTGTAAAAGTGCCTTTGTATGCTCTGTCCTTTACCTTGTGTAGTAATCACTTATTAACGACTTCCAGTGACGCAAAAAAGCCACAGTCTATTTAATAGTCTTCCTGTTAAAAACTGAGAATAAGCCAATGTATCTGTTTGCTTCTGTAGGCCAGATTTCCCAATAAGCATTTAGCTGTCAGCTATCACAATGTTTGCATTGGTTTTAAGGAACTGTTGCACTGTATCTTACAGATTAGTCCATTTACTGGCACTCACTTAAAAGCAATTTAACTCTGCATGAAATCCAGATTACAACACACTCTTGTGGGTATAGTTAAAATGCCACCAAGGCTTTTTTTAAAATTAGAAAATTTTGGCAAAGGACTAATCTTCCTAAAGTAGGACTTTTTTTCCTTTCGCGGATGTACAAAACCAGCATTTATTGCCCATCTATTGCCATTTATTGCCAAGTCACCTTCTTGAACTACTGCAACTCATGTAGTGTAGTTAAACTCCCTCTTCAGGAGGGGGTTCCAGGAGTTTCACCCAAAGATAGTGAAGGAACGGCAATATACTTCCAAGTCAAGATGGTGTGTGTCTTGAAGGGGATCTTGCATGTGGTGATATTCCCATTCTGCCCATGTTCTTTTAGATGGTAGAGGTCACCAGTTTGGAAGGTCGAAGGAGCCTTGGCCAGTGGCTACAGTGCATCATATAGATGGCACACACTGCTGCCACAGTGTGCCGGCGGTGGAGGGAGTGAAGTTTTGAGGTGGTGGATAGGGTGCCAGTCAAAAGGCAGCTTTGTCCTGGATGGTGATTCTTGAGTGTTGTTGAAGCTGCACTCATCCAAGCAAATGGAGACTATTTCATCACACTCCTGACTTGTGCCTTGTAAATGGCGGACAGGCTTTCAGGAATCAGGAGGTGAGTTACTTGCTGCAGAATTCCCAACCATAACTTAGAATGAAAGAAATAGAAAAATAAACAAGGTCAATAGGAAGCAATGATTAAATAATCTTGAACTTGAACTCACTGTTCCTGGAAGACAAGAGTTAAAATATGATTTCAGAATTTTAGGAGTTGATATTTTTGACTGTAGTCTCCTGGTGATGCCAGAAAGGGTAATTTTTTGAAAAAAACAGTTCCCAAAAGAAAAGCCTAATCAATTTAGAAAATGATGCTGCAATTTACCTATAACAAAGTGTGTGTATGAGGTTTTGGTAAAACTATTATAGAGGCCAGTGGTTTACAATAATCTCCCACTCATTAGAGCAGATATACTCATTCATGACTCATCAATTGTGGCTTATTAAGTAAGATCATGCTGTGAGATATATTGTAAAATCATGGTTCCAAATTACTTTTCTTTGATCTATTTTAAAAATGTTGAAAGACTGTGGTAAGATTTGACATCAGGAACTATAGTGATTATTGCTATAATCACTTGGTGTTGTGTTTTCTGTGTTTTACTTTGGCCTGTGGAGTGATAAATCTACAAGTTACATCTAAAATATGCACAGAGTATACACCATAGAAGCATCCAAACTGTCTGCTGGGAGGAGGGGTGCTGAATGTGTTAGGAATGCGGAGTATGATACGATAAGTGACCTTAGCAGTGGATCAGCTGTAGCATTCTCCCCTCTGAATCAGATGGTGTGTGTTCAGCTCCCACTCCAGAGACTTGAGCACATAACTTACGCTAGCATTACAGTGTATTAATGGGGGAGTGCTGCACTGTTGGCGGTGTCACCTTTCTAATGAGATGTTAAATTGAGGCCTTGCCTTCCCTCTCAGGTGGACTTAAAAGATCCCATGGCACTATTTCAAAGAGGAGAGGAGTTTTCCTGGTATCCTGGTCAACATTCATCCCTCAAGCAACAGTAAAATTGGATTATCAATATTTATTTCATTGCTGATTGTGAGGATTTGCTGTGTGCAAATTAGCTTCCATATTTCCTGCGTTATAATCGTGACCACATTTCAAAAACACTTCTTTGGTTGTAAAGCGTTTGGGAATGTTGTGAAAGGTGCTATATAAATGCAAGCCAATCTTTTCTTCTTTCTTCCATTTCTAAGCTGGGGTCCAGACTTCAAAAGTATATGCAAGTTGGTGGTAGAAGTTCAATAAATTACCAGTTTTAAGTTTTGTTGCTGAGCTTATTTATTTCCATAAACAACAGCCAGTGACTCTGAAATTCTATTTTTTGAGTTGTGAATCAAAAAATTTTCCATACGGAGATATTGTTGCACATGGCATGAGTTGATAATGTCAGCAATTTTATGCATCAATCACAACAAGGCACAACATTAGAGCAGAACAGGCAAGTGGGAATTTGGCCAAGAAAACTAAACTTTTAAGAACAAAATCGCTGGGCAGCAATTTTGATCAAAAAAAGTTTGCAGCTCTAATTTATTCTGTGACTTGTCTTTTGCTTTCCTAACATTGGAGCTTTGTTGGCAGTTAATTAGCGGAGGTGTTGATTTTGTCAGGCTGGATAACTCTGCTGGCAAACCTGATAGGGTCTGTAACATCAGGAAGAAATCCTTTTCAAGGGATAAACACCTACTTTATGCTCTTGTTACTGTCTTTTCCTGACAATTAATATATAAAAAAGACAGCAGTGCTAAGGCACTTTTGTGACATCAAGTGTCTCTGCATTTCAATGATTTGAACATCTATAAGGATTAATAGAAAAAGTACAAGAATAGATGCATAATGTGGTTTCCGATTTGGGCCATTCGCAAGCTGAGAGAAATGAAGGTAGAAATCTAAGCTAATTTTAAGCTGTATTGCTGTAACAGTGTTTTCAAAGTATTAGACCTGAGTAGAATATTTATATAAGTAATAAAAATAATAATGAGACATTTCTTATTCTTGCTGGTCTTTGCAGGTCACATTTCAAATTTTGAAAAAGCTCCTCCCCTTTGAAGGAATGGCACTGTTTCTCTGTTTTTTCTGATTCAACTTCTATTTTTTAAGCTGCTGAGTTCCTTAACTTCATTCATTGAGGGTGTTTTTTGACACTTTTTAAGATAATAAGCAAATTTTAAAATAGCCTAGCCTGCTTCTGTGCACCCGTCTCTGTATCAAAGCATTGTGGACTGCAGGTAGCTGGGAAGGCGCAGCTGCAATTACCTCAGACATTCACATTGGCCTGGGTTTTGCAGTCAGCAATGAAGGGATGGTGTCCACTGTTAACCTTAAATCTGCCAACAAAGATCTAGCAAGCTCTGTGCTGTCAATTTCCCCTATTCCAATGCCAATTTCATTCAGGCGCCAGCTACAGGAGATCTCTGGTGTCCAGGGACAGTGAAGTCATCAAACAGGCTGAGGAGCCTATCAGGTTGAAGAATTCTCACAAACAACAAATCAGGGTGTAAAAGCATTGATTATCATTCACTTTTTAATCATTTTACAGAGAGCAAAATGAAGATTGGGACCGACACATGGGAGTAAGATAAAAGCTGAAATATCATAAATATACTTTAAAAAATAAAAATGAGAGGTTATTATTTAAAAAATTTATGGAATTTGATCATGAAATGGAGGGGATGGCATGTCTAATTCTAAAATTAGATTTTCAGGCCAGGGAGTAATTATGGCTTAATACATATTTAAAACTTAGTCACCACATTCAAAAAGGCTTAACAATTTCAATTGTTTTTACAGTAAAAATAATGCATGACAAGTTGAAGTTCATGTAAAATCATAGATTTCTGTTGATTGCTTCTGCTAAGATTGTAAAAGTGCATCCTGTAGAGCAGCAGAATACCCCTGACAACAACTTCCGGATTTCTACATTTAACTATGCATGTGCAATTAAGGCTTTTACTTTCTGATTTGTTGTTTGTGAGAATTCTTCAACCTGATAGGCTCCTCAGCCTGTTTGATGACTTCACTGCCCCTGGACACCAAAGATCCCCTGTAGCTGGTGCCTGAATGAAATTGGCATTGGAATAGGGGAAATCAACAGCACAGAGCTTGCTAGATCTTTGTTGGCAATTTGAGGTCAACAGTGGACACCATCCCTTCACTGCTGATTGCAAAATCCAGGCCAACGTGAATGTCTGAGGTAATTGCAGCTGCGCCCTCCCAGCTACCTGTAGTCCGCAATGCTTTGACACGGAGGCGGACGCATGACAGCAGGCTGGAGTATCTAAGACTAGGCCATTTTAAAACTTGGTTATTACATTATAAATGTCAAAAAAACACCCTCAATGAATGAAGTTAAGGAACTCTGCATCTTAAAAAAAATAGAAGTTAAATCAGAAAAACACAAAGAAACAGTGCCATTCCTTCAAAGGGGAGGAGCTTTTTCAAAATTTGAGATGTGATCTGCAAAGGCCAGCACGAATAAGAAATGTTTCATTGTTACTGTGTGCTGGTCGGAGTGGGAGGGTAGTGGTGGGGAGAGAAGGGAGAGGGACTGAATACTGTGTTTGGGGGTCAGGGGAGAGAAGGGAGAGGGACTGATTACTGTGGGTGCTGGAGGAGAGAGGGGAGAGGGACTGATTATTGTATGTGGGGGGAGAGAGGGGAGGGGGACTGATTACTATGTGTTGGGGGCAGAGAGGGGAGGAAGATTGATTACTGTGTGTGAGAGGGGATAGAGGAGAGAGGGACTGATTACTTTGTGTTGGGGGGAGAGAGGGGAGAGCAATTGATTATTGTGTCTGTGAGGGGGGGAGAGGAGTGAGGAACTGATTACTGTGTGTGGGGGGAGAGAGGGGAAGGGGATTGATTACAGTGTGTGATGGGAGATAGTGGGGTGAGGGACTGATAACTGTGTGTGTGGGGGGGGGGGTGGGAGAGAGGGGTGAAGGACTGTTTACTGTGTCTGGGAGTCAGGAGAGAGAGGGGTGAGGGACTGATTACTGTGCCTGGGGGTTGGGGGAAGAGGGGCATCACTGAGTCTTCTATCACCAGGGAATTTTGAGAGATCAGCTGAAATCTACATGTGTACATAAAATAATGTTTTTGTAGAGTACTTTAAAAAACAGATTTTCAGATTTTATATATGTATTAACATATGCATTAGAGGCAGTTCAGAGACGGTTCACTAGGCTCATCTAAAAAAAGTGAACTTTAATAATTATATACAGTATGTTACTATGCTGTTTTATAGATGTCTTGTTTTTGTGGGCCTCTGGGATCATGTTAATTTTCAAGCGTTAAAATGGCTCACATTGGAAAATAGTTTGGGAAACACTGCTTTAATAATTTTCTTGATAAAGATTACATCAGAAGATCATTATTTATGTTGCACCTACAAACAAATCCTGCCTAAGGTGTACCACATCTTTAACACTGTGAACTGTCCATGAAAGGTTCACTGTAGTTAGGGTGAAAGGCAAACTTCCATTTATATATTACCTCGCCCATTCTCAGGATATCCCAATGAATGAATTAGTTGCTGTTTTTGTAATTAAAAATAATCATAGAATGACCAAATTGTCATGATGCAGGAGGCCATTCAGTCCATCGTGTCTGCACCAGCTCTCCAAATGAAGATTATGACTTAGTGCCATTTTCTTGCCTTTCCCTGTACACTTGCACATTATTTCTATTCAAATAATCATTTAATGCCCTCTTGAATGCCTTGATTGAACCTGCCTCCACCACACTTCCAGGCAGTGCATTCCAGACTTGAACCACTCACTGTGTGAAAAAGTTTCCTCTCGCACCACATTTGCTTCTTTTGCAAATCACTTTAAATCTGTGCCCTCTTTTTCTTAATCCTTTTATGAGTGGGAACAGTTTCTCCCTATCTACTCTGTCCAGCCCCCTCATGATTTTGAACACCTCTGTCAAATCTCCTCTTAGCCTTCTCCTCTCCAAGGAGTACAGTCCCAATCTCTCCAATCTATCTTCATAACTGAAGTATATCATCCCTGGAACCATTCTTGTACACTTCTTCTGCACTTTATCCAATGAGTTCACATCCTTCCTATAGTGTAGCGCCCAGAACTGTACACAAGACTCCAGCTGAGGTCTAACTAGTGTCTTATATAAACTCAGCATAATCTCCCAGCTCTTGTAATCTATGCCCCTAGTAATAAAGCCCAGGATATTGTATGCTTTATTAACTGCTCTCTCCACCTGTCCTGCCAACTTCAATAATTTATGCATATATACACCCAGGTATCTCTGCTCCTGCACTCCCTTAAGAATTGTACCCCTTACTTTATGTTGTCTCTCTATGTTCTTCCTACCAAAATGCATCACCTCACACTTCTCCACATTGAACTACATCTGCCACCTATCTGCCCACCCACCGTGTCCTTTTGAAATTCTACAGTCTGCCTCACAGTTTATAATGCTTCCAAGTTTCGTATCATCCGCAAACTTTGATACTGTCCCTTAATTAGATCATTAATACACATCAGGGGCAGAACATTTCGCTCGTTGGGCGGGCATGCGCCAAACCTGAGCACCCACCGACAATTAAACAGCCTATTACGGCCATTAAAGTCCTAATTAAAAGAAGTTTTTTGCTGCCAGGCCAACCTTACAGTTGGCAGGCAGGCGAATTGGCCAGGCAACAGGATTTTTTATGAAACCCTCATCCACGGGTGGGATGAGGTTTCAATCAGTGAGTTAAAAAAAATAAAACCTTTTCAAACTAATTTCTAACATATCCCTGCTCATGTGACAGAATCACATGAAGGGACATGTTTTTAACATTTTTAAATTCTTTATTTTTTATTTTAAAAATCTTCAGTTCCCTGAGGCAGTTCTGTGCCTCAGGGAGCTTTGCACACCTGCGCACATGCGTGAACCTCCGTGCTCTCCTACCCCCCCCCACCCACCCCCCACACCACCCCGGTAGCGCTGAGTGCCGCAGCACATAGTTCATGCTGGATGGCTGTTAATTGGCCAGCCAACGTGAAATTGTTGTTGGGGCCCAATTGCGGGCGGCAGTCCGTTTCGCAGCTGCTCCCACTCATCCCCGCCAAGCCCACCTGACGACCGGAAAATCCTGGCCCAGGAAAAGCAAGGGTCCCAACAGCGACCCCTGGGGAACTCTACTACAAACCTTCCTTCAGCCTGAAAAATATCCATTACCCTCTGTTTCCTATTACTCAGCCAATCTTGTATCCACATTACTACTGTTCCTTTTATTCCATGAGCTATAACTTTTCTCACAAGTCTGTTGTGCAGCACTGTTCCAAATGCCTTTTGAAAGACAACGTACACCACATCAATAGCATTACCCTTATCAGCCCTCTCTGTTACCTCTTCAAAAATCACATAAGAATACAAGAAATAGCAGCAGGAGTAGGCCATTGGCTCCCTGAGCCCGCTCTGTCATTCAATAAGATCATGGCCGATTTGACCATTGTATAAACTCCATTTTCCTGCCTGCCCCCATAACCCTTGACTCCCTTGTACATCAAAAAACTGTTTAACTCAACCAGAAATATATTCAATGGCCAAGCCTCCACTGTGCTCTGGGGTCGAGAATTCCAAGGATTAACAACCCTTTGAGAGAAGTTCCTTCTCAGCTCCACCTTAAACAGGACACACCTTATTTTGAAACTGTGTCCCCTAGTTCTAGATTCCCCCATGAGAGGAAACATCTTCTCAGCATCTACCCTGTCAAGCCTCCTCAGAATTTCAGCCTCCTGAATTTTTCCCACGTTGGGCCGGCTCGGCAGGAGTGGGCAGGGGTGGTCATGGAGTCAACCATTGCCCGCACCCGACTCCGTACTGCCATTTTACATGGGCGGGCTAATTAAGGACCACCCAGCGTAATATGCAAGTGGTAATGCTGAGCGGGCGGGGGAAGGAGGGAGAGTCGGGTCCAGTGCTCTTTGGCGCATGCTTGCGAAAGAGCGCTTCATTCTCTCTGAGGCACAGAGCTTGACTGATGCGCTTTTGAAAAAATAAATAGGTACAATAAAAGTTTAATGATACATGTCCTGTCATGTGACTGTATCACAGGAGATGGGACATGTTTTTATTTTTCAAAAAAAGCTTTTACTCAATTTGTAAAAGCTTTAAGAAACCTCTTCCCGCTTGTGGATGAGGTTTCCTAAAAACCGTAAAGGCCGCTTGGCCTTTTCGCCTGCTCACCAACTGGTTGATGGGCAGCATAAATTTGAAATTAATTAGTTCCTTAAAGGCCTTAATAGGCTTTTTAATTATCGGCAGGCGCGCAGCCGACTCTGGCACACGCCCACTGACCGAAATATCGCAAGACAGTGCGATGACATCGGGAAGCACACCCAACATCATCGCGCATCATTTTATGTGCCAGCTTTTCGGGCCCGTCCCCTCACACCGACTGTAAAATCCTGGCCTATTTGTTTCAATAAGATCACTTCTCATTCTTATAAACTCCAATGAGTATAGGTGCAACCTGCTCAACCTTTCTTCAAAAGACAACTTCTTCATCCCAGGAATCAACCTACTGAACCTTCTCTGAACTGCCTCCAATGCAACTGTATCCCTCCTTTAATAAGGAGGCCAAAACTATACACAGTACTCTAGGTGTAGTCTCACCAATGCCCTGTGCAAGTTGTAGCAATACTTCTCTACTTTTATACTCTATTCCCCTTGCAATGAAGCCAAACATTCCACTTGCTTTTCTAATTACTTGCAGTACCTGCATGCTAACTTTTTGAGATTCATGTACAGGATATACAGATCTCTCTGTACCACAGCATTCTGCAGTCTCTCTCCATTTAAATAGTATTCTGCTTTTCAATTCCTCCTGTCAAAGTGGAAATCTCATATTTTCCCATGTTATACTCTATCTGCCAAATTTTTGCCCAATCACTTTTTCTATAACACTTTGCAGATTCTCCGTCATAGCACTGCAAATATGTTGCAACAGTTCACAATTAAATGCCTAACCAGCTTTTAAAATAGTAGCCAACAATTTTTCAGTTTATAATAAAATGACAACACAATACTCATTTTTGTTCATTAAACTGGTCTATTCAAATACCTGGTTATAAGGAATCTGAGGAAGCTCAATGAAGGTCCATCGTTAGTAATCAATGCCTCATTTTACTCAATTTTATTCACATTACATATTGAGTCAAATAAAACACATGACCATTTTGGCTATATTGTGTTTGATGTGATATCTTGATAGTGTGAGGCCAGTGATTTTTTTACAGGTTCCTTTTTCACAAGTAAATGTGGTCTGAGGGCAGGGATGGGCAATGTAAAAATACACTTACATGCATGATTAATTTCCAACTTAGTTGGGGACCTGATGTGATTTTATAGAGTTATTTGTTTCCGAACTGTCAAGCGAAGTTCTTTAATTTTTTAAAATACATGCAGAAAGATTCTTTAACTCATTTCTTTTTGCTAAGCAGGATGAGTTGATTAGATTGGTGACCACGTAGCTTGAACAGAAATAAGAAGTGACATTACAGGCGCAAAAACACAATCAGTATGTAATTTCTGAAGGGCATATATTTAGGAAAGTAATAACATGCATTTTATTTCTGAATGCTAAAACAGCATTATTTTCAGGAAATACAGCAATATTTGGTAAGTGCTACAATATATAAGGGCTACTATAAAAACTGTCCAGCATTTGCTTCAATTGAGTTTACATACATATAAATCTAATATAGTTATATGCAATTGCTATTAGAATTCTATTTTTCTTTATTCTTTCACAGGTTGTGGGTGTTGCTGGCTAGGCCAGCATTTGTTGCCCATCCCTAATTGTCCTTGGGAAGATGGTGGTGAGCCATTTTCTGGAACCGCTATAGTCCATGTGTGTAGGAACACGCTCAGTGCTGTTAGGAAGGGAATTCCAGGATTTTGACCTAGTGACAGTGAAGGAACGGCGATATATTTCCAAGTCAGAATGGTGTGTGGCTTGGAGGAGAACTTGCAGGTGATGGTGTTCCCATGCATCTAATGCCCTTGTCCTTCTAGGTGGTAGTGGTCATGGGTTTGGAAGGTGCTGTCAAAGGAGCCTTGGTGAGTTGCTGCAGTGCATCTTATAAATGTACACACTGCTGCCACAATATGTCAGTGGTGGAGGGAGTGAATGTTTAAGTGGTGGATGGAGTGCTAATTGAGTGGGCTACTTTGTCCTGGACGGTGTCACTCTTGTTGAGTGTTGTTGAAGCTGCACTCATCCAGGCCAATGGAGAGTATTCTATCACACTCCTGACTTGTGCCTTGTAGATGGTGGACTGGCTTTGAGGAGTCAGGAGGTGAGATATTCATCGCAATTATATTGCAGATGTTTGAATAAAATAGAAGCATGTGTGAATGGGAAGACTAAGTACTTTGTTGGTATGGCTATAGTTTGAGTACGAATGTAAGTTTGGTTTTCGTTCTTGGTTTAAGAATATCTTATAGGGCTAAGTCGGATGATATGTCATATTAGGTATAAATACATGTACAGGTTTTGATGGCATGATCCAGCCAATGCTTGCTCTACTAAAAGATTTTATATTGCTTTCTGTATGGATATAAGAGTTACTACCATTGATTGTCACATTAAGATTGTAAGTGGTGGACACTCTGATTTTCATGCAGCAGTTTTCAGCTCAGACATATTTTACATAGGCTTCTGAACAGGCTTAAAACACAGCTTTTAAAAATGAGAATCAAGGCACAAGAAAAAAAATGCCACTACAATTGGAAGCATATTTGCATTTCAGTCATGACTCAACTGGTAGCACTCTCATCCTTGAATAGGCAGGTTATTGGTTCAAGTCCCACTTGAACACAAAATCAAAGCTGACATTCCAATACAGTACTGAGGGAGTGTTGCACTGTCAAAGGTACCATCTTTTGGATGAGGATTTTAAACCGAAGTCCTGTCTGGCCTCTCAAGTTGACATAAAAGATCCCATGGTGCTATTTCAAAGAAGAGAAGGGGAGTTATCTTTGCTGCGCTGGCCAATATTTATCCCTTAATCAACATTTCAAATACAAATTATTTGGCATTATCACATTGCTGTTTGTGGAAACTTGCTGTGTGCAAATTGGCTGCCACATTTCCTACACTGCAGCAGTGACTACACTTCAGAAGTACTTCATTGGTTATAAAGTGCTTTGGGATGTCCTAAGGGCATAAAAGGTGCTATACAAATACATGTCTTTCTTTTCTTTTAACCATTATTGGATGAAAAAGCTGACTATGATTAACTCCTATTTCCTAGAACCTGGTTTCAAGATTTCAAAAAAATGAAATATCCAGGTGACATCACTTTTAATAAAACTGTTCACTCAGTGTCTTTGTTATAGCATCAAAGAAGAAATTAAGGAGGTTTGTTAAACATTGTCCGTAAGGAATAAAAAAACATCATGGATGCTTATATTTCCATTTGCACTCAACAGAATTCACTAATATTAAGTAAATGGAAATGCTACTTGGCAATTTGCTTAAACTATTTCCATCAGGACATGGTGTCATTTATTCACACGTAAAAGTATGTCCTTGTAGCTAATGAGCAATAACCAACACTGGCTTGACTTAATTCCTTTGCTCCTAGCAATGTTAAATACTGTGATGCAATCCCTCTGCTGAGACACTGGAGAATAAGATTGAGAAGCAATGAAGCAAAGCTTCAATCCAAAAGCTACAGCTCAGGTTCCATTGTCACTCAATTCACTTTACGCTTTTATTGCTTTTTGCCATAGTTCTGCAAGGCACGCCAAAGAGGAACATAATTTTAAACAGCATCCATGTGTTTTCTTATAGAGATAAACAATGATGGGACAACTAAGTTGAAAGATATATTCTTCATATTGTGTGATGAACTGTATGTTTATCTTCTCACAAGGCTTAAAAGAAGAAGCAATCAGCAATAATTCAAATAAGAGAAAATTCTAAAGTAAATAAAATAGTGCAGTTTCCAATACTTAGCTGCAAATGCCTTATCCATACTCAAAGAAACAAAGACTGATGTCTGGTGTGTTTCACCCTCTTTCCAACTTCGCCCATTGTTTACCGGCATCATCACGGACAGCACATTCACCCAGTGCTTGCCTGAGCCCCAAGATGAACAAATGTCATCTCTATTGTGTTGTTGGTCTAGCTTTGAAGCCACCGCAGCTCTTTGTCTGCCCTACTAATCCGTTTATTAGGCTCTCTTGATTGTTCTTTCTGAATATCGCCACAAAAGCTCGTCTTGTTGTGAACAAAAATGTCAGTGTCAAAAGAAGGGATATCCAGCAATTCTGAGCACAGAAGACCTGCAGTACAACTTTCCAGGAGTAGTTGGTGCTGAGACTGAGACAAAGGATGGATAAGATTCTTTTCTTCAGGCAGAGCCCCTTTAAGGGAAGAGGACAGTGATTTTGTGGCTTTTGTTGCCGAGGGTAGGGAGCAGGATTCTCTCACTGAATTGGAACAGTAACAAGTGGGACTGGGGACCTCTCTGGCTTTTGTAGTGCACTCATCTGAGAGACTGTGCTTTTCTCAGCCCTTCAGATTTATTTTTCCAAAGTTACAGGGCAATTATGGAAATGTGCCCTTTGAAGCTCAGCCGATTTCTCTTTATTTTCTTCCTCCTGACAAAGCAAAGCTTCTCTTGCAGCTTCAATATTTTCTCGGCAAGTAGGCAATCATTTCATGAAGGTTTTGTGGAGTCACCCTAGCAGTCACTTTATCAACAATAAAAGTTTTAATAAATGTACGTTAAAATGCAACCTTTGAAGCTCATAGGAAGTAAGTGAAAAACAGCACTGGCTGAGTGACACCTAGAAAGAGGTTCATGTAAGCTATGTGTTAGTACATGTCATCTTTCCTATGAACAGGCCCCAGTGAGTTAAGATTGCAGATGACTGCCAGGCATGCAATATGTTTGGCAAATTCATCAGGTTTGCTGCCATAAGTTCCTGCCATGCCAACATATTTGTCAGTTCTACAAATTTAGCAGGATGAATACTCTACTCTCCGTGCCATACATCTGACAAGCAGAAAGCAAAGAATCAACAGGTCTGTACTTTCTCATCTTTGTACATAATTTATCATTGTAGTACAGAATCTCATCTCACCATGTGAACTAAGGAGACATATTTTCTCCTCTACTTGATATGTTAAAGTTTAGGAAGTGTGTTGCAGGTCACTCTGGCCAGCTGCAGGCTGAGAGCAAGATTGTGGAAAATAATGTTGCAACCATATGAGGCATTTGTACATTACCACTGTGCACAGCAATTATTCTACAGCAGTGCTGTGCAATGCTTTCTTAATTTGCTGCTTGTTTTTAACAGTTCAAACTGACATTTCTCTGTAATGATTGAAAGGCAAAGAAAAAAAGTCACGTGAAAGGAGAACCTTGTCAAAACAGAATAAAATTTGTCACTACTGATTTTATTTTTCACCAGAAATAGCATCAAATTGTATTTTGAACATTTTTACAGCACAGAATGTGAAAGTCTGCATGTTTTGAATTCATATCAAATGTACTTGGATGCTTCAACTGAAGGTCTCAATCTTATAGCCTTAGTTAGAAAGAGGAGTAAGGGATTGACAGCAAAGGGCAAAATTAAACTTCAGCAGCATTTTTGAATGGGGGAAGAACCATTGAAGGCACTTGTTCCTAAATGTAAAGTAAGGAAAGTTATTCAAGTTCCGAGTTGTTGCCCTGATATTAAAGAGGCATAGCCCCCGGTATTTACTGTGGCGGGATTTCCAAGTTGGTGTCAGGGTTCTGGTTGGGCCTGGACGCAATGGAGTTTTAAATCTAAAGCGTGTGTGTGTGTTTTTTTTAAACAGGATCTTTGGCCAGAAGCCAAACTGCTTGAGGGACATGGCTCTCCAACAGGGAACACAGCAGCAGAGGCTTTAGCACAGAGTAATGTAAGTTTGCACTGCTGTGGTAGAGATGGCGAGGGGCGGGGTGTTAAGCACAACACAGTTTGTAGGGCTGGGGTTGGGTGTGATTATGGTGGGAGGGGTGGTCAGTGATCCTGGAGGTTCCTGATTGTGGGTGATCGGTAATATCATGGGAAGTGTGATCATGGTGGAGGAGTCAGTAATCGCAAGTTGTTTGGGAGGGGCTGGCGTGGGGTGGGGGGTGCAGGGAAGATCCAATCATAGGAGGGTGGGGGGGGGGTCAGTGGTTTAGTGATATTGTGGGAGGTTCAATCATAGGGGAGGGTTCATTGATCATGGAGGGTGTTCTGATTGTGAGGGTCTGGGTGGGTTGCTCTTTGACATGATTTTGGGGGTGGTGGGGGGGGTGGATGTGGGTGACATCATTAGGACTGATCAGTGATAGTATGGGGGGCAGTGTTCGATCGTAAGTGTGGGGGTCAGTGATCGTGGGGAATCCAGTTCATGGGAGGAGGTGTGGGGTTGATGATATCGTGGAGGACAAATGTGGGGGCATAACAATGGGGGGGAGGTCAGTAATGGATAGTAAGTGGTTCTTGTCATTAGAGGCTGGGTTGGTGGCCAATTGTGGGTTTAGCTGATTAGCTTGAGTGCTGAGGGGAAGCAACCCACTCCTCCTGATCCACAAGCAGTGCTGGAAAGGCACCTACCTGTTTCACACAGTAGTCTTTCAGTCCTTATCTCCTTTTAGTTGCCGGGTTTCTGGAGGCCATGAAACCTAGCCAGTCATGGTTAATTTTAAAATAGAGCTAAAATTTGAGACACACAGGCTTATTAAAATATTTGGTTGTCCATCCTCCCATCCAGTTCCTTTCAAACTGGAATTGGGTAGGTTGGCTTTAAGTTTGAAGTTTAAAAATTTTTTAACTCCTAGTCATGCAAACCCTCTTATTTTTGAGGGTTAAAATTCTCCTCATACAGTTAGTAGCCCTGCTGTTGCATGGCTCATAAGGCTAAAGCAGAAATAAGCTGCATTCTTACACATAACCTTCATTATAACGGTCATGAATCACCAGTGCTAACTGCATTTTCCTGATCTCATAAGACAATTACCTCATTCTGTCTGTTTGGAAACTCTAATAGTAGCCGCACTGAATTTAGTTTAATCTATTTTAAGCATAGTTATTACCCATTTCATATCCACAATATTTGTTACATATGATGGCAATTAAAGACAGATCCTCTAATAGTATATTAAGGCATTGAAACAGCTATTTTTAGGCTATTTATACTTAGTGCATCAAAGAATATCAAGTACCAAAGAAAATATGGTAACTGTTTTTCAAAATTACAGCTATCATCACATCAAAAGGCCTTCTGGATCAAAACCCAGTGTATGCATAAACTGACAGTATCTCCTTCTCAAGCAATTAGGGAGAAAGTAAGCAGACATTACTACTCCTGCCACCAGCAATATGTTTTCCAAGTGTTAGTTTACAATATGGAGTTAAAAAAAACTTTCACAATGCTACTACTGTTTTTCTTTCAATATCAAATTGTCAATGATCAATCACAGCTATGACTTTTATGCATTGGTGTATTTTCTAGAAAAAACTATAGCTTGTATTAAAATATTACCAATTTATACATGTGTTAACATTAATAAGTGGCTTAACTAAACCCTACCTAACAGCAATGGGGATTCCACCTGTAAAGCAGAAACTATGATCCTTTATTTTCCAATAATAGGTAAAGTGATATGGAAGATGACTAAAAACACAAGCCTGCAGAATAGAGGTCTGACCAAATCGCATTGTCCAATGGGGGTCTCTTCCCCATGATTTGATTAGACTGCTGGCAAAGGGGAAGTTTGGCCAAAGAACTTTGTTACAACACACCTGGAGTACTGTGCACAGTTCTGGTTTTCATAGAAGCACGGAATTACAGAATGGTTACAGCACAGATGTTGTGTCCGTGCTAGCGGTCTACAAGAGTAACTCAGCTAGTCAAACTTCCCGTCTTTCTCCTCAAAGCCGAGCAATTTTTTTCTATTCAGATAATTATCTAATTTCCTTTAGAAAGTCATGATTGAATCTCCCTCCATCTCACTTTCTGGAAGTGCATTCCAGATCTTACCCACTCGCCGCATAAAAAAGTTTTTTGTCATGTCACCTTTAGTTCTATTGCCATTCACCTTAAATTGGTGTCTTCTGATTCTTGACCCTTTCATCTTTGGGAACAGTTTCTCTCTATTTACTCTACACAGACCCCACATGATCGTGAAAACCTCTATTGAATCTTCTCTCAACCTTTTCTAAGGAGAACAACTCCAGCTACTTTAATCTATCCATGGGCTGAATTTTCCGGTCAGTGTGCGGGGACGGGCACAACATGCTGACACATAAATTGACACTTGATGACACTGGGCGTGCATCCTGACGTCATTGCGCATCATTTCAGTATTTCGTTCGGCGGGCGTGAGCTGGAGGCAGCTGCGCACCCGCCGAACTACCAATGGCCTATTAAGGCCATTAAAAAAGTAATTTAACTTGTTAACAATGCTGCCTGTCCAACCTTAAGGTTTGCAGGCAGACAAAAAATCCAGGCAGCCTTAGCGTTTTTCAAGAAACCTCATCCACGGGTGGGTTGAAGTTTCCTGAAGGTTTTATAAAATAAATAAATAAGTGTTACTTACTTCACAAGTATGTCCCAACTCATGTGACACTGTCACAGGAGGGGACATGTTTAAATAAATTTTCACTTTATTTATTAAGAAGTTTTCACAACCATTCATTTGGCCCGATGCAGCTCTGTGCCTCTGGGAGATTGCTGCGCTCTTTCATGCGCATGTGTGAAAGAGCGCAGGCCCTGACTCTCCCTCCTCCCCCTGTCCGCACAGGTAGTGCTGAGCGTTACCAGCCATTTGTTAAGCTGGGCAGGCCTTAATTGGCCTGCCTATGTAAAATGGCGGCGCACAACCGATCACAGGCGGAGATTGTATCCATGCTGCCCTCACCCGCTCCCGCCCACCATAGGAAAAATTCTCCCCAATGTAACTGAATCCCCTCATACCTGCACCCATTCTCATCAATCTTTCCTGCATCTTCTCTAATACCTTCACTCCTTCCTAAAGTGTTGTTTCATATTACAAATAAGGATGTACAGGTACTGGGGAAGGTACAGAGAACATTTATGAGGATGGTGCTTGAAGTGAGTGGTTGTACCTGTCAGGAAAGACTGAACAAACTGGGCCTCTTTTCTCTTGGAAAGGGAAGGCTGAAGGGTGACCTAATATTGGTCCTTAAAATTATGAAGGGGCTAGATAAGATAGGTGCAGAAAATATGTTTTTGCTTGTGGAAAAGTTCAAAATTAAGGGCCATAATTATATAACAACAACAACTTATATCTATATAGTGACTTTAACATAATGAAACATCCCAAGGAGCATTATAACAGAAAGTGTGACACCAAGCCACATAAGGAAATGTTAGGTCAGATGACCGAAAGCTTGGTCAAAGAGGTAGGTTTTAAGGTGTAGTCTTAAAGAAGGAAACCAAGGTGGAGAGGTGGAGACATGTAGGGAGGGTATTCCAGAGCATAGGACTGAGGCAACTGAAGGTGCAGCCACTAAGCGTGGAGCAGTTGTGATTGAGAATGCACAAGAGGCCAGAGTTAGAGTATTGCAGATATTTCGGAGGATTGTGAATTTGGATGAGATTACAGACATAGGGGAGAATTTTCACCCCATTGGGCGGGCAGGTCGGGAGTGGGCGCTGGCGGGCGTGGAGCCGATCACCACCGGTGATTGGCTGAGTGCTGCCATTTTACGTGGGTGGGCCAATTAAGGCCCACCCAGCTTGATGCTCACTTGGAAGGTCTCAGCGCTACCTGTGTGGTCGGGGGGAGGAGGGAGAGTCGGGGCCTGCACCCTTTCACACATGTGCAGGAAAGAGCGCAGAAATCTCCCTGAGGCACGGAGCTGCTTCAGGGAGATTCATTTCATAATAAAACATTGGAAAAAATAAAAAATAAAATTACTCAGACATGTCCCCTCATGTGACATTGTCACATGAGCTGGGACATGTTTATGAATTTTCATAAAACATTTTATTTATTTAATAAACCTTTCATGAAACCTCATCCCGCCCGTGGATGAGGTTCCATGAAAAATGCGAAGTCCGCCTGGTCTCTTCGCCTGCCCGCCAACCTTAAGGTTGGACGGGCAACCCTGACAAGCTCCTTAATTAGTTCATTAATGGTCTTAACAGGCCTTTGATAGTTTGGTGGGCGCGCAGCCAACTCCGGTGTGCGCCCGCCAAACTGAAGATCTGAATGATGCGCCGTGACATCAGGGCGCACGCCTGACATCACCATGCATCATTTTATGTGTCGGCGTGTGGGGCCTGCCCCCACATGCCAAACAGAAGATTCTGCTCATAGGGAGGGCCAAGGCCATGGAGAGGATTGGAAACAAGGATGAGACATTGCTTGACCAGAAGCCAATATGGATCAGTGAGTGCAGGGGTAATAGGGGAATGGGACTTGCTGCGAATAAAGACATGGGCAGCAGAGTTTTGGATAACCTCAAGCTTATGGAGGGTACAATGTGGGAGACCAGCTAGAAATACATTGGAATAGTCTAACTTAGAGGTGACAAAGGCATGGATGAGGGCTTCAGCTCCAGATGAGCTGAGACAGGGGCAATGTTGAGCGAAATGATAGTCATTATCAGGTCCAATAAAAAATTCAGATAATTTTCTTTACCCAGCGATTAACATGTAAAACTTGCTATTACACAGAGTAGTTGAGATGAATAGGGGAAGCTAGATATGTTCACAAGGGAGAAAGGAATAGAAGGATAGGTGAAGTAGGGTAAGAGGATTTCATATGAAGCATCAAACCTGGCAAACAGCTGGGCCAAATTGCCAGTTTCTATGTTGTAAAATTTATGTAATTTGGCCTGTAGAAAATTTGGCAGGCGATTGGAGAAAAAAATCCAGCAAGATGCGAGCTTTTGGGGAGGTTCTGCTGCAGAGTAGTACCCCAAAATGTGAGTGACATTACTTGGGGCTGTAGGCCACCCTCCAGTTAAAGCACAGCTGTAGGCTGCATGGAGAAAGGTGTCAATCATATCACTGCAGTCATTCATGACCCTTGAACCTGATTGAAAATGAGGAAGAAGTGTGGTCAAAGTTTTGTGCATATTTCTTGCAGGGTTCATAAAGCTTGGCACAAATTTAGGATAGGAACTCCCATACTCTCTAGCATGTAACAGAACCATTGTTCTTTTGCATGTAGACTTTCATTGTGCTAAATCTGGACAGATCATTCTTCTTGCAGGTAGAGATGGCAGATGTGGTACAGGCTTGCAGGCCAAAGCCCTCCTCTGACATTAGACAGTTTCTTAGTGGGTTTAACATCAGGGATGGAGCTGTTATGGTGCAAATAGTCAGCCAGCAAAGAGTACACCAAGATTAGGCTGCTGCTGGCATTGCAGTGGCCCTCAGGCAAGTAGCACTCGGGAGATAGGAGGACAGGGAGAGGGATCGGAGGTGGAGTCGGGGTGAGGGGCAGTGATTAGAGCGGGGGAGACAATGGTGATTGGGGGGGAGGGTCCATCTCCTGGTCCTCCCAGCTCTACTTTCAGGTAAGTAAATTTTAAAAACTTTTTGGTAGCAGGTGATACCAAGATTTAGTTTGCCAAATGCCTCAGTGCAAATGCATCTTGCAATGGTTGAGGCAGATACAAAAGGTCTAATGCCTGCTTCAAGCCTGGGCACTGTAAGTAATTTTCCTTCTTTTCTCAATATAACGGGCTATGTACTTCCAGCCGAAAATGTATGTGTGCTTCCTGCCCGCCATATCGGTGCTTTAATAGGCTGCTTTGTGCCAGTAAAACAGGGACTGCAAAGACCTATTAATTAGCCGATTATAAGAATTCATACGTGACCTACTTAAAACAACTAAGAATGTTTTGGTTATAAGAAGACAAAAATGTGAATGCTGGAAATTGAAAGTGAAAAGAAAATACAGGAAATGAATAGGAAGCCTGCAAATATCTGCAATGCAAGTTGGTATCACCTTTCTTTGAGAATTTCCTAATCCATAAGACTTATTTTTCAAGTTCTGTTGCCTGGTGAGAAGCCCCTGAAGAGTAAGGGTTTTCCAGAGGACTTTCCTGATTTTCTTCTCATTTAGAAATAAAAATTAAAATGAAAAACATTTTTTAAGTGCAGGAATGATGGCCCAAACATTTTAGCCAAAAACAATCCTTCAAAAGAAGTTTTCCCCCTTTATTGCATTCCATTGCCAGGCTGCATCAGGAGGTGGCATGTGTACATAATCAAGAGTGGAATGCAACAGTCCTCTTCAATGTGAATACAATGAATTGCTTGGAATGTCAACCTTCATGTGCCTGTCTGAAAACAGTTAATTTAACCACCCAACTGTAGAGAATTCATTAAATTCATTATTTTCTTTTGCAAATCATAATTGACTGCACTGCACGTTCTTGACATGCGTGCCTTTCTTATACTATTTGTGAGACTGCACCAAGCAACAAGACAGCAAATATAAAGAAAATAATTCTGGGCCTGCCAGAAGAAATCTTGTGCATCACAGGCATCATCTTGTCTTTTTTTTAAAGTAAATTAGCTTGAATTTTAAATTATTGGTCTAGAACAAAATGTTTACTGTATGGCATCCTAACTAACCCATGTGCCAAGGTGTATATGAGTAATTGACATTCGATATAAAATAATTTTGATTTATTTTGAACATTTGTCTAAAACAAAATTGGTTTCCTCCCTCTCCTCATAGTGCATCAGTCCTCAAAAAATAAGGTGAGGAGGTTCTTTCATAGATCTTTGCCAACAGTACACTCTGACCAGCTATTAATAGGTGCAAATAGGGCTGTGTCAGTTGACCGGCTTGTCTTCCCTCCCTTCCCCCAATTCCTCCAGCTAGACAAGTGGCTCAACTTCCAATGGCCAGCTACTTTTGGGAGGCAGAATCAGGGCCAAAAACACATATTATTTCTCAGCACAACTCTTTTTGTGCATTAGCCACTGAATGAAAATTGAAAAAGCTAGTAACTCATTTTTACAGAATTCACCAGTCAGGTATATAACAATAGCAAACACCAGGAACAATCATGCATGAGGCAAAGGCTATTCCTTGCTGATTTACCTGGGGCTGGATTGAAAATTGAAAAATGATTCTACCCAGCAGACAGCTTTAATACTATCACCTACTTAAAATCTCTGCTTTCTTTAAAACATTTGAGTGTTACAAACTCATATCTGTGGGATGTAGATATAGATGGCAGCTCATTACAGTGACACAAGCATTGTCCTCTTTAGATTTATTTTAATTTTTAAAACTGTAAATTCTGGCATATTAAAAAAGATACCTTTTAAATATAACCCCCGTTTGCTTATTTGAGAGTCTCCAGGTCTTTCTTTAAAGATGAAGACACACTTCCTCTCCAGCTTTTTCCTGGCCAGAAGCTCTGCATAAATGCATCAAAATGTACTTCACTTCAGACAACTCTATTTATATCTCCACACTCTTGAACATTTGCGTTTTTATAAAATCATTGAGTTTTACAGCAGAAAAGGAAGCCATTTCAGCAAATCCCATCTGTGCTAGCACTCTGAATACTTGGTCTCATATTCCAGCCTTTTCCCCATACATTCTTATATTCTTCCTTTTCAAATATGGATCCTGCTTTCATTGCTTTACTTGGTAAGGCATTCCATGTCCTAAAAGCCTTCTGCAAAGTAAAGTATTATCTCAATATCTCCCTTTATTCTGTGTGATGACATTACATTTCTGGTCTCTACAACAATAATTTGCATTTATATAGTGCCTTTAATGTAGTAAAATCTTCAAAGGTGCTTTTGAAGGGCATTATCAAACAAAATTTGATATTGAGCCACACAAGGAGATATTATGGGAGGTGACCAAAATCTTAGTCAAAGGGGTATGTTTCAAGGAGTCTCTTAAAGGAAGAGAGGGAAATGGACGGGTTTAGAGAAGGATTCCCAAGCTTAGGGCTGAGGCAGCTGACTCTCAAATAAGCAGATGTGGGTTGAATTTAAAAGGTATCTTTTAAAAATTTGCAATTTTAAAAATTAGAATAAATATAATATAGTGATGAGAAGGGGGATGTGCAAGAGGCCAGAATTGGAGAAGCACAGAGATCTTGGAAGCTTTTTGTACTTGAGGAGTTTATGGAGATGGGAGGGTGCGGTGGTGGGGAGGGCGGGGGGTGGGGGGCTGGTGTGGTTGCACAGTATTTATGAACTCATGGTCATAGATTTCCATTATTTACTTTCTCAAAAGATCTCACTATTTTGAACAGCTTTTTGCATCTCCTCTTAACTTTCATTATTCTAATGAAAAGAGTTTCTTTAACTTCTTATAACTAAAATCTGACATCCTTGCCATTATCTTTGTGAGTCTCTTCTGCAACACCACTCCCCCAAATCTTAACATAATTCCTAAATCAAGGCACCAAAAAGCATAAATAATAGACCACCGTGTCCAGACAAACACTGTTTCTATATCAGCTACATCAATAGGGTGCTGGATTAACTGTTAATAAAAATAAACATAATAAAACAAGAAATAATGCCATTGCTGAAAATCTGAAATAAACATCAACAATGCTGGAAATACACTGCAGCTCAATCAGTGTCTGAAAAGGGAAATTTCAACACAACACCCTTCGTCAGATTTCAGTCTAATGAAAGATATGCATCCAAAATGCCATAATTGCGTCTTTTCCCTTTATACATGCTGTCTGACCTGCTGTGTATTTCCAGCATTTTCTGTTTTCATTTTTAAGTGTATTACCTTACATTCCCTATCCCTTTATCTGTCTGCTATCTCCTAGGAAGTGTAAATATGAAACAATGGTAAACTGTCTCTCACTAGGAAAATCAAGTCAGTTGTACATGCATTTTCTAGATACATTTGCATTATGCTACAACATAGTTTTTATGGACTCCTTTTAAGTGCATGCTGCGAACTGTAAAAACATTGTGGAAAATTAGTTACAGACTTCACAGGAACGCACTGTATTTTGACAAAGAATACCGCATGCATTTGATTTAATCTTGTGTGGCTCCCCATGTAGCAATCTGTCAAGGTTGGACAGGTGGTCTTATGCAGAGTGGAGAAAATCTCTTTAGCTTCCTTACCACTGCCCCCCTCCTGCAGTTTGATCCACTTCACCTCTCTCTCTTTCTACTGCTAGACACAGATGTGAAACAGATTACTGGCTGGGGCTTTGGGGCTTCCGCAGTACTTCCATGCTAACTAGGAGGTGGCTTCCACTCCTCATACCCCAAGCTCAGTCATGCTTCATCATCATAGGAACATTAGGTCATAGGAGCTGAGTGAGGTGTGACCAACGTCAAAGAGCTTGTAACATTTGTATCTGCTGCTACCTGTTTTGTATTATGTTCTTCACATGCACCCATAAAATAGCAAAATTGTCCGCTGCAGTTTTCAGGAATATTTTCTGATGTCTCAGGTGTTTAACAAAAGCAAGCAAGCAAGCAAGCATGGGAGTATTTGCTGCTTGCAACCAGAGCAGTGACAAGCACTTCCTAATTAAATGACATACAGGGGAAAGATGCTGAATTTCAACAATGCTGATCACACCATCTCCTTCTTCTAATCAACTAAGAGCAACAGAAGGTTAAATTAGGCCAAATCCTTTTCGGCAGGCTGGTTTTCGAATCATCTGTCTCGTTTTATGCTGCAGTCAGGGGCTGTTCAATAAGACATTCTATGCAGACAACCTGTAGAAATCACTAATCCAATGTAAATGTTGTTTGAAATTAAGGTTGGTGAGAGGTTACAACAACACAAAGGGTTGTTGGGCCTGATAGAAAATAGAGATTAAGCAGAAATGAGGCACCAAAATGCTTTGGACATAAGAAGCTTCTGTTTTTCTTATTATCCCTGGGGAAGTTTATGGGTTTCTTCATTCTTGGTTTTAATGAATGATTTCTGTCATGCCCTTTACTTGATTGGAAATAGGAACAAGGATATATGCCACAGTCCAAAATGAAAGAAAGAGGAAGAAAGAAATGCATTTATATCGCGCTTTTCACAAACACCAGACACAAAAGATGGAATCGTCCCAGATTTGTACAAAATGCAATAGCGGGCGGGAAAAAGGATGTCTTACCTGCCGGCTGCAATGGCGGATTTTCAGGCTGTATTGTCTCATTCGCAACACGTCCCGCCTCATTAATAATGCACTCACAGGAAACACTCTGGATTGCTGCCGGGTGGGCGCGGATTTGCCCGCCCCGCCATGACTTCAGCATTCTCTCACTCTGGGCACCATATTTAAAGTGCACCAGAGCACATGCCTACAGGCCAGGGCTGCTCCAGGCGACGTGTAGCCCCAAAAGCAAAGAAAACGGCAGCCCTCAAATTTAGCAACACCTCTGTGGAGCACCTGCTGTATGCAGTAGAAGGCCGCCGCAATGTCCTCTGCCCTCGCTTCTGGCCACAGGAGGTCCACCAGAGTCACCAATCCGGCCAGGAAGGCAGTGGCAGTCAGTGCCACCAGAGCACAGAGGAGGTCAGCCATCCAGTGCAGGAAGAGGATGAATGCTCTCATTTGTTCTACCAGGGTAAGTCAACCACCTCATTACTCTCAACACACACTTCCAAACCCATCACATATCCACAGGCATCTCTCACCCCAAGGGACAACACCACTAACTCTCACACACATTCTCACATCTCCATCAGGCTCATACCCTCTGGAGCTCACCTCCTCATCTGTCCATGGCTCTGCTCATCAAACAAACATTCCATTCAGTGCCAGGTGTCCTGCTTACACTCTCTCCATCTGTTTTCATGCAGGAGAAGCTGGCTCACAACAGCAGGGCGGGGTCCCAGACCAGGGGTGAAAGGGCCCACATTAGGCCCCTCACTCACTTTGAGGAGTGTGCCATTGCGCTGACTGGTGAGGACGTGAACTGTGCCAGCAGCAACGGTGAGGTCAGCGGCAAACACCCACATGAGGATCCTGCACCACATATTCCCTCTCTCAGTGCAACTCTGAGTGCTCTCTCCTGCATTTGGCTCTGCTGCCATGCACTAATTATCTCATATTTGGTTCACAGGGAGTTCTGCCAAGCGACCGACACCCTCAGCCAGCCAGTCCCTCAGTTCCATCCACAGAGGCACCTGTAAGCTCCAAATCCGATGACAATCTCTAGATTTGGCCTTCCAGCTCATCCTGGAGAGTCAGCAGAAGGTAAGGGAACATCACGCAAAGCTGTTAGAAGCCCTTAACAGAGTAGCATGCAATTCAGAGTAGTGCATTGCCTGCTCTCCGATGAAGTGGGGCTGACATATGCATGTATGGAGGTCTCTATGGAAAGGATGGTGGACACCATGGAGATTCTGGTCTGGCAGAATACAGAGATACGCGCAGACCTGCACTCCATTGTGGTAACCCTGGTGAGTTCCTGCAGTGGCAATGTGAGAGGGAAATGGGACACCTCAAAGTCCCTCCAGCTGCTCCTTCCCCTCAAGGAGTCAGGCCGGTGCCCTCAGGCACCCGAAGGTAGCAGGAGCAGCACTGGACATCCCTGGGCCATTCACTCAGAATCTCAGAGGCTGTCTGCTCTCTCCGAGTACCCTTTGCCTGTGACCCCCTCAACCTCATCCTCTGTCACCGCAGAGGGAGCAGCTAGTCCACAGGAGGACAGCCAAAGCAAGCTGGGGCCCTCATGGCCCCGGGTCTCAAGAGGACATGCACTGAAGTCATCAGAGGCAACAGGGGCCAACCACTGCACAGGCTGTCTCCGCCTCTGCTGCGGATGTCAGGGCAGCACCCAGAAGAAGCGGTAGGCCTAGAAAGGCTAAGGAATTCTGATCACAGTTGGGCACATGGGTGAACACATTTTGTCTTTATAATCTGAACAATATTCACTTTCACTGAATAACATGTAATGTTGTCTTTCAGCTTCATTTACAGGTTTCAAAAGTCCTCCCACTGCATCCCCCACAACTAGTAGTTCAGCTGTACACAGCTAGACCAGGAGTGATTCTGGAGGGAGAAGCATGTGTGTGTGGCAGGTCCTTTTGGAGCCTTGTGCAAGCACTCTCCCACACATGGAGGGACCGTCATCCATCACACTCAGTGTCCTGAGCATTTTCAATGCTACCTGCTGGGGTTCTCTTTCAGTTGTCCATCTGAGTTGACCTGCATCTCTGCCCACGCGCTGATTGCACTCCCATGCAGTACCTGTCCCTGCCCAACATGAGGCTTCGCTCACTTTCGATTTCAACAACCATGGTAGTCATTAAGTTTCTGATCAGATCCGCTGTCCTTATCCCTCCCCCAGTCACTCATGTCCTTTCCCCCATCACTGTTGGACCCCCCCGGCATTGCCTTTCACCTACCCACTGTCACCTACTGACCCGAATCCTTTTCTTTCCAGATGAATGCACACGTTCCCTCCCTTCTTGAGAATCCCACCCCATCCACATTGACCACCCGGAACTCCTCCTCCCCCAGGGTCTGTGTTTGCCTCCAAGTCCCCACCAACCACCATTGCCATCCCGTCTATCGCTACTGATGCTCCATCACCCCCTCCACCCTTCCGGCTCCCTCTGTCCCCCTCATACCCACCATTCCCTTCTCCCATGCCACTCTCAGTTCGGTCCCCAGGAGGGAGTCTGACTCCACAAACTCCTCCCTCACACATTCACCTGGACATCCCCCACTTACTCCACCAGTCCCCCCCCACCCGCAGACGCCTTGCTACCTGTGGACCCCTTCCCCCCTCTAAACTCCTTTTGCCCCATTGAACTCCTAAGCCCTCCAAACTCCTCCCTCCCCCCGCAGGACTCCTTCCCCCCCCCCAATTCCTTCCCTGTTCCAAACTCCTTCCCCTTTCCGAACTCCCTCTCTTACACCTTCCCCCCCCACCCCCGACAACTACCTCACCACTTGCCATATTCTCCACTGTTACACCCTCCCCTCCCATTTTCCCTCTTCCCCACTCTCAACCTCACCCCCCGACATCTTCATTCCTCCCCCAGCCTCACATCCTTAAAGCCTTTGTCTCCCACTCCAACCTCAACCCCTCACAACTTTGTCCCCCACCCTGTTCCAACCTCAAAACCCTAGTACACATTCCTCTCCTAGTCAAACCTAGAACTTCCTCTCTCACCACGTCCCACCCCATAACCGGTACCTCTTCCTCTCCCACTCACAGTTGGTCCTTCCTGTCCTCCCGCCTCATTGATCATCCGTAGTAGCCCATGGCCAAGACTGTGATGTTCCGAAGCAGATTCAAGACATGAACAAGGACCTCCCACCTTCCGTGAGCTGCTTCACGGCAGGCCCATGTCCATGAGAAACCACCCAGCACATGATGCACGTGTTCCTCCAGGGTCCAGTAGCTGCAGGGCTCCTCGGTTCTGAGCAAGGCCTTAATGGTGAGTCCTGACTTCTACATTTGTCCAGTCGTGTTCTGGGCTGGTGTGCTTTCCTGCTGGCGTAACGGTAAGTCTGGTGTGGGGGGACGTCCAGTTGGACCTTACTTTGCATCCCATTAGTGGGATGCAAAGCGGATTCACGCTGGTCTCCAGTGGGATTGGCATTCTGCCATGGTGGACACCACTGGATGATCCCATTGTACTTCTACGCCAGCGTGAAACTGATTTATGGCCTTCTTGCCATATTGTCCAACCCCCTTTTCCTTCTTGCCATATTGTCCAACCCCCTTCTCCCATGACGTCTGGCACTAATGGGCCTGGAAAATTCAGAGCAAAGCATTTTACAGCAAATGATTTATCTCTGAAGCCTAGTCACTGTTGTAATGTAGCAATAATGGCAGCCAATCTGCACACAGAAAGCTCCCACAAACAGCAATATGATAGTGAATCCTAGAATCATATCAAAAATTTATAGCATGGAAGGAGGCCATTTGGTCCATCATATCCATGCTGCTGCCCAGCTTATCCAACTTCTCAGCTCTTGGTCTGTACCTTGTAGGTTACGGTACTTCAAGTACATATCCAAATATTTTTTAAATGTTATGAGGGTTACTGCCTCCACCACCCTTTCAGACAGTGAGTTTCAGATCACTGCCACCCTTTAGATGAAACTATTTCCCCTCAAATCCGCTCTAAACTTCCTATTACTTACTCTAAACCTGTATGCCCTAGTTATGGATCCCTTTATAAAGGGGAATAGGGCCTTCCTATCACTCTATCTAGACCCCTTATAATTTTATACATTTCAGTTAGGTCTCCCCTCAGCCTCCTCTGTTCCAAAGAAAATTGCCTTAACCTATCCAATCTTTCCTCATATCTAAAATTCCCAGTCCAGGCAAAATTATTAT
Source organism: Carcharodon carcharias (assembly GCF_017639515.1). NCBI lineage: Eukaryota > Metazoa > Chordata > Chondrichthyes > Lamniformes > Lamnidae > Carcharodon > Carcharodon carcharias. The sequence continues at coordinate 137,573,788 of NC_054473.1, forward strand.
AAATCTGCTATGTGCCCTGTCTCGTGCAATCACTTGTTTCCTATATTACGGTGACCAGAACTGCACGCCAAATTCCAGCTGTGGCCTAACTAATGATATGTACAGCGTCAGCATAACCTCCCAGCTTTTATATTCTTGGAATGATCTGATGATCTTGTTTTTTTTTGTAATGTTGTTTGAGGGATAAATATGGCTCAGGGGGACAGACAGGAATGTGGAGCTGAGGCCACAACCAGATCAGTCATGATTTTATTGAATTGTGGAGCCAAATGACCTACTCCTGCTCCACTGGCAGTGAGTGGGGGCGGGGCCCACTCACCAATTCGTAAAATGACACGCTTTGATGTCAGGCGAGCGTCCCAATGTCACTGCACGTCATTTAGATTTTCAGTTTGGTGGGAGCGCAGCCGACTCGGCTGCGCACCCACCAAACTGTCAAAGGCCTATTAAGGCCATTTAAAACCCAATTAATTCAATTTAATGAGCTGCCTGTCCAACCTTAAGGTTGGCAGGCAGTTGAAGAGTCCAGACGGCCTTCACATTTTTCATGAAACCTCTTCCACGGGTGGGATGAGGTTTCATGAAGTGTTTGAAAATCTAATAAAAATTTATACATTTATTCTTTAACATGTCCCAGCTCATGTGACAGTGTCACATGAGAGGACATGTTTTAAAAGTGTTAAAAGCCTTTATTTAAAACATTAGCACTGAACTAAAACTCTGGAGGCACCTCTGTGCCTCGGGGAGATCTCTGCCCTCTTTCGCGTGCATGCGTGAAAGAGTGCAGCGAACCTCTCAGGGAATCCCCCCCCCCACCCCCCCCGCCCCCCCCCCCCACCCCACACCACCCCCGCCCGCACAGGGAGCGCTCAGCATGTTGCTGTGTGGACCTCAATTGGCCCGCCCACTTAAAATGGCAGCACATCCCCGATCAGGGGCGCTGACTGTTCACGCCTGCCCCCACACGCCCCCGCACAACCCCTCTGTCAGGGGGAAATTTCTGGCCGATGTTCCTATGCTCAGTAAATTGGGGATAATTTCCCTGTTCTTCTACAAAATATCACCATGGGATCATTTACATCCAAAACACAAACAGAATTACCTGGAAAAACTCAGCAGGTCTGGCAGCATCAGCGGAGAAGAAAAGAGTTGACGTTTCGAGTCCTCATGACCCTTCAACAGAACTAGTAGGGTCATGAGGACTTGAAACATCAACTCTTTTCTTCTCCGCCGATGCTGCCAGACCTGCTGAGTTTTTCCAGGTAATTCTGTTTTTGTTTTGGATTTCCAGCATCTGCAGTTTTTTGTTTTTATCTCATTTACATCCACTTCAGAGGGCAGACAGAGCTTTGTTTTAACATCTCATCCAAAAGACAGTATCTCTGACAGAGCAGCACCCCTCAATGTAGCACCAAAATGTTATCCTTGATTTTTGCATTCAAATCCTGGAGTGGGACTTGAACCCAGAACCTAGTGATTCAACAACAACATAGCTATCAACTGAGCTACAGCTGACACCCATAACAATGTAGTTACATTGACTAGTAAACAAGCCAAGATCAATTTCTTAATCTTCACAATATATCCAAAATTTTCCACAGTAAGGAGAACTCATTTGTAATATAGGTTAAGGAATAGTGAATAACTAAGATTCAGCATTCCTCTTTGAGGGAGAGTCCCTTTGCTTGGTGTCTGATGGGTTCTACTTTGCTGAAGTAATTTCCACTTTACAATGTTTAAAGTCACGTTTAACTTCCAAATTTCTATTTCTGATTTTATTTTTTCCCTTTCTTAAACCATGGTTATTTCTGATTCCACAGACCATTCATCGTGTCAGCCTGAAGAAAATAGTGGCCAGCAATTAACTCAGAGCTATTCCCTCTCTGTCCCAGTACCTTAATTGGAAGTGCAGTGAATAAATTCATTTACCCTCAGAAACATTCTACTACTGCACTTCCAGCTAAGTTACAGTAGGAGCAGCTCTGGGGAAATTCCTGGCAAATATCTGCAGGCTACTTCACCATTATTGCAATATTGCAGTCAGACCAGATCCCACCCTCATCAGATGTCTACACACGTGTTTGCTACAGGAGAATAATCGGGGAAAGCATATCCTGGCTGATCTCTTCCCTTTCTCTAGAGGAACACTGAGGCCAATTGGAGTTCTCCCACCTGCCTTCTGTCTTTAAAGTCGAATTGCAGTCTTTCCTGATCTATATGGCTCAGTACTGCACCATTCTGAAATTTGTCGGTCTCTCCTGCAGAGCAAATGCTGGACTAGTTTTAGAACTATTATTCGGGGAATCAAAATGTGAAAACATAAAGAGAGGCCAACCTAGAACTAAGTGCAATGCTCCACTTGTAAAAGTTACAGAAATTCCACCAAAAGTATTACCATCATGTAAGATGAATAAAGATGTGCAGAGGACAGTCATAGGAGCTCTGACAATAGTCAACTAATGATTCATTGCACTTACTGAGTAATTTGAGTTTCTTTCCTCTGATTGCAAGTATTTTAACAGTAAAGAAAGCACAATAAAGAAAGTAAACAATGTGAAGAAGGCAATGAAAGAAAACATTGCAGAGGTAAAAGTTTTTAAAGGGCTGATCAAAAATCACCTATACATTTCAAATACATGCAGTATGATGTAGGAGGAGGGTGTTTGAGATAATGCATGGTTACATGAAAAGTGGAAAGTATAGAAAACCACATGGCATTCTTTTTCCAGATCCTCATCATCCCATTTGACTTCTGCCAATAGTTGTAAGCATAATTGTTGCTCAGACAGCACTTGGATATTTTCACCAGTGAGATTTGAGCGCACAGTTTGGTGTTTACAAAGCTGCCAACTATTTCTTGTACTCATTTGCAGGAGGTAGAGGGGTTCTTTTTAAGAGCACTGTTTGTACTCTCTGGAAAAATGTTGACAGATTTGAACAAATTCTAAATGGGTATTCTCATCAGGAACTTTTTCATTTGCAGGCCAAAATTCCACAGAACAATGGACCTATAAAGAAAACCTCTGGTGTAACAAAAACGGCAATAAAGTTCAAAGTAATCCCCATGTTCACTTCTGGGATTGGGTTCAAATCAGTCCAAATAGATTCAATGAAAGTTATTTTTGATTTCTTTCTTTTCTCACATTGTTATCAGGGGTCTTAAGTGAAATGAGCTGGAGCAGCATCTATCCAGTTCCTAGTGGTCACAAGTCAACAGCAAGAAAAAAGGCCATGATCTGGCATTCTCATTGACAGGATAGAGTACAGTACACACAAGGCTGGTCCTTTGAAGTATTCAAGCACATTGTCTGCGATTGTCAGGGAAGCAACTGACCTTTGCTATTCTAAATCTAGGATTATTTAATGGTGACACTGTATAGGAAGAGGAAAGATGTTACATTCCACCACTTATATCACTCTGCTCAAAGAGTAACAAAAATAACTAATGTACATCAAAAGATGTTAGCCTGGAAATTACTGTGGGCAATTTTATTGTAGGTTGATTAGTTACAGAGCTAGTAACCTGTTTAAAATAAGTGAGTTTAAACCTGTTAGAATAACAGAGAGAGGAATTTGCTATGAACATGTTAAGGTAATGTTGCTTACAGCAATTTCAAGGCTTATGCTTCTAAAAGTGAATTACAAGCCTGATTTTATTTTCTGATCCTTAACTATTCCAACCTAGAAATTTCAGTAATTTCTGCTATCTGGAAGCTGTGTTGGATAGCTCCGGGTAAAAGTTGAAATGTTTATTTACAGGGCTAAGACTTTTAAATATATACTGGACCATAAAATAATTTTTTAAACAAACTTGGTCCATTTAACATAAAGAGTTTGCAATCAAAAATATTAAATTTCATGTGAACCTTTACAGCATTAAATGTTCTATAATGGACACTGTCATGATCTTTGAACTGAGTAAATATCACTCACTGTTTTCAGCATGTTCATGAATAACAAAAATAAGTCAGGAGTACCTCATTCATCTTAAATTGAGAATTCTTTTCATTGAAAATTTGACTATTTACTGAAAGCAAATAATAACCACATGAGAAGCTATTACAGTTGTTTTTATTAGCAGTTTTCTCCTCTGAAGATGTTGACTCCTTGCTGCATGATTCCAGCTCACTCTAGAAGTAATTATTTGTATGTGAGATCTGACAGTGTGTGTGAAGAGGATACTTGACTTTGTGGGCACCACAATTGAGCTTGATCTTATCCTCACTCAATATCTAAAAGCATGGGGGCTGATTTTTATCGTGGGCATGGGCAGAAAACTGATGGTTTCAGATGTTCTGCCCATTAACCCTTCTTGATTTTAGGGGGAGGGAACCGTGGCCAGTTTTCCCCCTTTTTTAACACAAGGCACTGATGGCACATTTTCAGTGTCTCTGTGTGCAGACCAGCTAAAATTACTAAACGAGCACAGATTGGGAATTTAAGCTGGGAACCTTCTTTATCTGTACTGCTCAGCTAATCACTGGATAAACTCACTAAATCACAGTGGGAAGCCCCAAGGGAATCACAGTTGGGCCAAAGTTAATGTTGTCCTTCTTTAACTAGAACAATCAGAGGTGATGGGGATAATTAGCTTAAAAATGCAAAGGGTTTCCTGTGATGGCATTTTTAGTAGCTGCACCATATAGTATTTTGCTAAAGCATATAAAGCAGGGTGGTTCTTAAATTCATGGCCTATCCCAAGATACCTGACTATGGCCGGCTTGCTGATGAAATGCTACATATAATCTCTGCGTGCCTCTGAGCTGGATATCCCATTCCTGATTGTGTACTACTGATTGCTGCTGGAATGTGCATGTTTGTGGATGGCAGGTGAGAAGGGATTTAGCCTTGGTTGTGATGTCTCTTCACAGCTGAATAGCTTGCTGACACTCAATGTTGACACTTACACAAAGTTTGTCAGTAGGGTGAAGAAATGGAAGAATTTTCAGTGCCCATATAGCCACAAAATGTAATTGGTGGGAAAAATTAATAGGCACATCTGCTTTCACAACCACTGGACATCCCAAAGTGAATTACAGCAAATGAAGTACTTTTGAACTGTAGTCACAAATGGTAGACTTTAATTGCTCATCAGAAAAATAAAGAATAACTGGATTAACTTGATTCCTGTGAGCAACTTTATGGGCAGAATCTTTGGCCTGGCGAGCGGGGGCAGGGCCCGCTCGCTGAGGTGTTAAATGACGTGCAATGATGTTGGGCGTGCATCCCAACGTACCACGCATCATTTAGATTTTCAGTTTGGTGGGTGTGCAGCCAATCGGCTGCGCACCCGCCAAACTGCCAAAGTCCTATTAAGGCCATTTAAATATCAATTAAACTAATAAACTGAGCTGCCCATCCTTAAAATCCTCTGTGCCTCAGGGAGATTTCTGCGCTCTTTCGGGTTCCCAACTCAAGGAACCCCACCCCGCCCCACCCCACCCCACCCCACCCCACCCGCACAGGGAGCACTCAGCACTTTCAGGTGCCCATCACGCTGGACAGGCCTTAATTGGCCTGCCGGCATAAAATGGCGGTGTGGACCTGATTGGGGGTGCCGATTGGGTCTGCGGCCCCCCCCCCCCCCCCCCCCCCCCCCCCCCCCCCCCGATGGGGGGAAATTCTACCCTATGAATCAACAGTTTTATGGGTACATTTCTCCATTGTGCAAACTGAGAACACTTTGTAAGATATGTTTCACTAGAAAACCTCAATTTTTAGTTTCTTTACATGTGAACAAAATATGAGCTTAACTGACCATGCAACATGTTGTGCTCATGAAAGTCAACAATTCTGCATAAATGAAAAATGCCCAAAGAATTCACCTCTGCAAGAGCCAGACAGGGACATACATCAGTGCGCACACATCTCAGAGCTTTTGTTATAGGCTACAAAAATAAGAAATATTGAAATCTTCCTTTAATCCCCTCATTGCCATCTTAAATATACTCAAGGTCTATAAATGTTGCAATACTTTTTCATGAAGATAATACTAATTAGCACTACAGGGCTAATGTGTCATTAGAATTCTAACATTTCCAAAGAGATTACACTGAATTTAGTGACCTGAAAAATATTTAGATTTGAGACAGATTCTGAGTCTTGAGCAGCCATTCTCAAACACATATGTCTGATGAAAGTGATTATGTCATGGTGTAATCCACAGGAGAACATTTCTGACAACCATGAACACATCTGTCCAATGAATTTTAAATCTCCCCAAGTTAAAAAAAATAGCTTTTATTACCCTAAATTCTAAAGACTTATTGGTTAAATTAAAAATATATTTGTATCTACATTATAAACAAATATAAGTATATTGGTGGTGTATTGGAATGTATAAGTAGTTTTCTCTTGGGCTTTTAGGGTAAGTTTAATAAACTGAATTTTGAATACTAATAAAGTACACCTGATAGTCTTTATTGTATCTCGGCTTTGTTACGCTCTAGTAAAGCAGAGACGATGCCACAGAGATCAGTTTTCATAATGCATTCATGCTGTGTGAAATAGGCTGGAGGTGATCTGTTACAACATAGATTAGCTCTGGAATTTTTGTTTCAGAAAAAAAATTAAACTTACGTTGTTTAATATAATTTCTCTTGATAATATAATCGCATACACTTTGAGATACTTAAAATATCCATTTAATAGAGATGGGATTATTATAATTTTAAGAATTGCCAGACGTGTTGTTAAAATTTGCTGCATTCAGTGTTCACCAATTTCAAGGTAATATCATAAATCTGGATAAATTAATATTTTAAAAATTTAAATTAATGGTGTCATGAAATGTTTAATAAAAATAGTAATTTAATATGTACTGAGTCTCTTCAGTTTGAGTGCAAACTCAATTTTTTCCAATTCAGAGATGCTTTGATTTTTATAACTAGGGAATTTCTTTGTTATTTACAATAGAGGTGTGCAGAAAACCTCTGGGACATATTTACATTATCCAGAAATTGGAATAACATTTAACCAGCAGTGAGAAGAGGTATCAATGGAATCATTTTTTAGGTTGGAAAATGACTCATTTTTCCCCAACTTGCTCCAGAAAATAAAAACAGAATTACCTGGAAAAACTCAGCAGGTCTGGCAGCATCGGCGGAGAAGAAAAGAGTTGACGTTTCAAGTCCTCATGACCCTTCAACAGAACTAGCATCCACAGTTTTTTGTTTTTATCTCTATATTTTTGCTCCAGAAGATGCTCCTCAGGTGCTAACAACCCTCAACGTACCTTATCAAACTTAGCATTCGTCACATGCAAACTATTCAACTGTTATTTATTGTCTATTTGTTAATGGGGTGTGGGCATCGCTGACTAGGTCAGCATTTATTGCCCATCTCTAATTGCCCTTGAGAAGGTGATGCCGAGCTGCCTTCCTGAACCACTATGGTCCATCTGCTCCAGATACACCCATAATGTAGTTATGAAAGGAGTTCCAGGATTTTGATCAAGCGATGGTGAAGGAACAAAAATATAATTTCAAGTCAGGATAGTGTGTGGCTTGGAGGGGAACTTGCAGGTGGTGGTGTTCCATGTGTCTGCTGCCCTTGTTCTTCTAGGTGGTAGAAGTTGCAGGTTTGGAAAGTGCTGTCAAAGGACCCTTGATGAGTTGCTGCAGTGCATATTGTAAATGGTATACATTGCTGCCACTCTGCATCAGTGGTGGAGGGAGTGAATATTAAAAGTAGCGGATATGGTGCCAATCAAGTGGGCTGCTTTGTCCTGGATGGTGTAGAGCTTCTAGAGTGTTGTGGGAGCTGCTCTCATCCAGGCAAGTGGAAAGTATTCCATTTGCATGAGGCAATGGAAACAAGCTTCATCCTGTTTGAACAAACATTCTCACAATTTGCAATGAGGTTGGGGGAGCTCCATGGATAGCATCAGGGCATGATGGTTGGCTTATTTTGACCTTCTGTAGCCCAGGTTTATTAAGACAATTTTTAATCATTTACTGTGGCCCTGAAGAAAACCAGGAATCTGCATTCTTTCTGGTGTGCATGGCTGACTATCATATCACAAGAAGCATTTATTTGCTCAATGAATTATCACAGAAACTGTTCTTTCTATCCCAGTTGGTTATATATACAGAAGCCATTCTAAGCCATGATATTATTAATATCCATTGACAAGGTGTTCATGAGTTATCCGGCCTGGTTTATTTATGGAGATATTTAACGAATGACAGGGGTATCCTGATATGTGAAAAATACCATGTTACAAGCTGATTTACAGCACTTGGAAGAGAAGTCTGTTAATTAACAAAGAGTTGAAATGTCAGATGTTTAAATAATTTGGAGTTAGAGATAGAGCGAGAACAAAGCAGCTGCCAGTAAACCCTGGTTAGGCCATGTGCGCAAAGGGCAAAACTCCCAAAAACCACGCCAAGTAGTGAAATGACTGTCAAATGAAAAAGGGAAAAGTGGAAGGCCGAGAATAACTTGACAACGCACTATAGAAAATGACCCAAGAGAAGACTTCCTAAACACATGACCTCCAGCACCTTGAAAGAAAAAGGCACTAGGTGCAAGGGAACACTATCACCTCCAGGTTCACCTCCAAGTACACACCATTCAGACTTAAGAATGCATGCTTAGTTGTTCTTTCTTTGTCACTAGGTCAAAATTCTGGAAACCTGTCTTTAACAGCACTGCAGCAATACATTCACCACATGGATTGCAGCAGTTCAAGAATAAGGATTACCATAACCTGCTCAAGAACAACTAGGGACGGACAATAAATGCTAGCCACGCCGATATCCCAGGAATTAATTTTTTTTAAAAACCAACATCAGCTCAAAAAATGTGCGGTAGCAAACCAAAAACAGGATGGAGTAGCATTTTGTGTTCAGGGTACCACATGATTTACAGATATATAACTTAGTTTGCCTTTTTTAAACCTAAACATTGTAGGATAATGATTTTCTAAAGGTGACGTATTCCATGAGGCAACACAAAAGAATCATTTTGATATGGGATGTTTGATGTGCTATTATCATACAATACACTATAAAGCGACCTATTAACGTTAGTAAATGCTTGCAGTATTTTTCATGGTGAACATGAAAAATGAGCAATCCAACAGTACACCAGAGATAACACACATCAGCAATTGTGTGTAGACAAGGTTATGTATTGCCTGATAAATAACAGCTTGATTTGTAGTTAAAAGCACTTGCTGTTAACAGCTACTGGATAACTTAAGATGCCTGCAGATTAAGATTATACTTTCACAAAATGGTTTGCTCAACTGTCATAGCAACACATCAACACATTCTTTCAAAGACTTTGCTTGGTCCTTGACACAGTGTCATCATGGAAGAATAAAGGAACCAAAAGGAGCCAACATCCATATTTATTGGGAAAAATCACAGGCTGCTACAGAATGGCAATATTTACTATTGTAAATATCCATATTTTTAAACTTGGTTTTTCTCAAAGAAAATGTCAATTTATTTTCTTAAAAGATATTAATCTGCGATTCTTACATGGCCATGCTAAGCTTACAGTACTGAAGGATGTTTTTCATTACTTAAGAATTTTATACAATCGACCAGGTTGCAGCATTTTAAGAGGAAAACATTATTTATTTTAGAGTCCGTTGAAACACTACCTGCACACGCCATAAAAAGAGGGGGTGTGTATAGCTCACAGGTTTTCTTTGGACTAATCAAAAATCTGTGCATATTCACAGACATCCCTAGAATGTTTGTCATAAAGATCGCACACCAGTGTGAGTGTGCAAGCAGTGGGCAAAACAAATGGAACATCTGCCTGATCGTGCTAGCAAGAGGTTCAAACCATTTTCATAGTCAGACTTTGTTCAGATGGACTAGAGAGTGGCTTGACAATTTGGCATTCCTTTGGATTGTTTTATGTCTCAAAGGTGGGGTCAGGTCATCTGGAATTGCAAGCATGCTTAGGTCTTTGTAATCTTCTGGACTGCTATCTAGAATGGCTAAATGTGGAATATTTATAGGAAGATGTCCTCATGGTTCTAGTCATCCCAGCAATATTCTTGTAAATATTATCGAAACTGCTGAAGCCTGTGTTGGACGTGGTATGTGCAGAATGTGATCTGGAGAGGGCCCTTGCAAATTTGTAGCATTGAGCATCTGCCTTCATGCTTCTTGTTTTCCCACTCTGCTCACTTAAGTTCTAGATGTCATTGTCAGCCCCTTTCATATTTCTCTGCTGTCTCTTGCCATGAAAACAAACAAAAGTCCATTTTAGAATTTTGTCTGTAGGCAACTGTTGAGGAATGGAGGAAGAGTTACAGACAGCTTGGTTTGCACTAGAATCTCTTTGGTATGTTGGGTTCTGGAGGTAGCGTTTAATGTTGAGGTTATGCTATTGGTTGTGTTGGATCACTGACTGGACCATGTCTAGCTCTACTTACAGGTTATTGCTGGTTGATTTATTCTGGCTGTCACTAGAATTCTACAGGTTTTTGATGCTTTCTATAGTTGTTTCAAATTGCAAAAGTCATAGGGTGTGGTGTGACTAGGTGCTGAAGGACATTTTGCTGACTTCAAGCCTTCTGCACAAACCAATTGCTCCCAGGCATGAATGCTCAAGTGGGCATTCCTCATGGAATACAGCATTATCTGGATAATGAACAGAGGCTACATATATGAAGATAAGCTACTGGGAGAGGGTTGGGGGAGGAGAGGGGATGAAGGGTTATCAGCAGGAAGCCACAACAGTTCTGCTGTTTGGACTGCTCCAGAGGTGCCCTACAGTATTCAGAGTGGATAACAAGATTCATGGTGATCTGCTGAGTGTCCTCGTGAGGGGACAGACCTTGCCATTAGCTATACAGTGATCAAAAGAGCACAAGCATGAGGAGGAGGAAGAAGAGAAAAAGGAAAGGAAAAGGCAATCTAGAAGCTGTTTTCAGCCTAGGCTATCCATGAAGAACTCACCCAAGTGCAATGTCATTGAATGCTTCCTCAATTCCCCATTCACTAACAGTCCCACACCTTACCTTCTCTCTGTTATTTACCATCATAGCATTCACTTGGCCACAATGCAAAAATAAAAGCCACCATAAAATAAACATTTCAAATCAAATTTATAAATGAATCCTGCCATATTGCATATAAATGTCAACTAATCACCTTTTTGTATTCCTTAGTGCTTGTCTTCCATGTGCCTTTGTCATTCCCAATGCTCCTATGGACTGCTACCCCAGTGACTGTAACATGGCTGGTGGAAGATTGTGGACTTTCAGTGGAGGAGACTGCGGATGGCCTTGAAGGATGACCTTGGGTGCTTCTGGGCAAAGAAGATTCAGCTGCAGACTTCACCTTCTCTGCATGGCTGGAAGCAGTTCTGAGCTGGCTGTCAAGCAACAGTTAGGGAATTGGCTGAGTGGCAATGGCGGGAGGATGAATGCTGTTTCTCTGAGAGAGATTTGTGCTCAATAGAGCCACTGCCACTCCTCCAGAGCAGGCGCATTAACAATCCTAGCAATGTAATGGAGGACAGATTGTTGGATTACTGTGACACTCTGCAAAGCTCCTTTGTTCACTATAATCCACCTCTATAATAGCTACAGTCTGAACTAAATGGCATCAAGCTGACTTGCATGATTTCAGTTTGGGCTTCCACTTTAGCACACAAACATTGGGCAGCTGATCTTTGCGTTGCAGTGGAAGTGGAGATATCAACTATGAGATACTACATCATGGCGGATCCATAAGTGTGAGAATGGAGTTGGCCACCACTTCCAGGCTGGAAAGGATTGGCTACAAGCTCTGCACAAAGCCCTGTGATAGGTTAGTGCTGAACTCCTCCATGCTGTTTGATATTGGCTGCATGCTTTCTGGCAGGCTTGCTAATGCAGCAAGCATTTTTCTGTGCATAATTCTCAGTGTTCTTCTGTAGGTTGCCATGACAAAGTTCTCATTTGGGTCCTCTGCAGCGGAGCTCTTCCCCAAAGTGAGATGGCTCCTGCGCTATCCTCATCCCTTTCCCTAGCTGCATTGTACTTGTGGCCCATGTGTCATCATGTGCTGATCCCAAATTTAATCCATCCTCTAAGATATGTGCAGTGTCACTAACTGAGCTGGTAGCTTCGATTTGTAATCAAGTGGCAATGCTGCATCTTCAACATCACTCTTTTCTTGGTGTCCCTTCCCTGCTGGCCAGGATGCAGCTTTTGGGTATCTGAAAGTAAAAAGGTACAAGTAAAGCTGTGCTGCAGAGAAGGGTGGAAATAAGAGATGCATGCTTACACCTGCTGCTTGTGAATCAGAAGTGACAGTTGGATGAAGGCGATGTGGGATGTGAGAAGAAGAATTATATATCTGTGTACTTTCATTTTCAACATTTTCAGCCCCACAGTTGGCCATGCCCTCAGCAATATGAACCCAATTACAACCAGTGCTTTCTTCTCAATGGACAAGCAGACATGCCTATCCTCCTTCAGTTAGCTTTTGCTACCTCTGGTTGTGTACTACATTGTCCATAGTCAAGAGAAGAATAAATATGTCAGTGTGTGTGATGTAATCTGTGTGGCTGACATGGCTGTCAGTGCTTTAATCTGTGAGATGCAGATGTGAGATTTACAACAGCGATATGTACATAAAGGTGAGGTGAAGCATGGGAATGTTAGGTGTGAGTCCTGACTGCTAGAGGTTGTTGGTAAATGAGTGATGGGAGTGAAGTCATTTGAGGAGTATCTAAGGCTAGTGTTCAGCTGGTAGCATATGACATTTGAAGATACAGTTGCCACTAGTGTGAGGTAATTGAACTTCTTGTGTTCAAATTCTCAGAGCTTGACTCCTGCCATTGATCTCCATGGCTATCTGCTCCCACTGCATTTGAGTGCGTGTCAAGAGAGCCTTGACCCCATGTAGGCATTTCAATGACTTTCCACCAGCTCCATCAAGACTTTCAGTGCAGCATCCAAAAACTTTAGATCCCCCTCTCCCATGTTGTGCCATTCTTCACCATCTGCCAGGTCAGATTCACTTCCTGCACAATTGACAGCACCTAATCTAGCCACAATACAGCTCGTCTTTAAGGGGTTCAGGCTAAGTTTAAGCAGCACAGACTAGTTTTAGTGGGTGCTAACAAGTTATGAATTTGGGCCCCCTGCTGATGCATGCTCTCAATGAACAGCATTGTCAGTGCTGGTTGCATGCAACAATCATTTGAATGAGCAGGCAGCATAAAGTTCACCAGCTTTTGAGGCTATCCAAATTAGTCCTCTTTTGTTGCCCACAAGGAGGGATTGGCATCGGGGACCAGCAATCTGGACCATTCTAATGTAGCTTACCAGTAGCAAGCATGGGCATCATTGGAAAGGCCTGGAACAGGTCCCCTATCTGCCTTTTCAGCTGGTAATGGTGTAGAATGTTAGTGGAGTAAAAGGATGGAGAAAAAATGCTTTTCAAAGTAAAGCAAAAGGGGAGAAAAGAGACTAGCTCTAGATTTTTCTTTAACTCAGTTCCTTAATTGATGTCACTAAAGAAGTCCTGTTTTAAAAACAATAAACATTGTACTTCATATAGATTAAAATGCAGTAGCAATACATTTCTGGAGACTTCATTACTTGTTCCTGCTTTATCACCTCAGCAACGAAGGTGCTATCTTCAACCTCTGCCTGGTACATCATAATACTTCATTAGGCAGATCTCTGGGATCTTCTTCCACAGAGAATACTAATGCAAGAAAATCTATTGTTTAGGTTTATTTAAATGTCAGAGGGTCTCTCATGCTCAATGTGTCATGAAGATCTGACACTTAAATACTACATATACCATAATATGAATTAATTCTGCTGGAAACAGCAGCCTAATGTTCAAATCAACCACTCACCAATCAATGGGGTGCAAACCGCCTCCAGAATCTACAATGAACTTGATGTCCTCACAAGAATTCTTCAGCTCTGGCATCTGATTAAAACCACAAACTCTAAATATTCAGGGTCAGAGAGAAGAATCCAGACCGAGGAGGCAATGCATTTAATAATGCACTCTTAAATACTTTGTCAACGTGCATTAAAACAGCATGCATTTTTAATTTGAAAAAGTGTACATATGACAAAGCTATGATTTTTCTTACATACTTATTTACAACCCTCACTCCCATTGGGCATTAACATACAATAAGTTCAAGAGGTTTGCACAAAGCAATGCCTGATCAGCTGCTTTGTTTTCCAATGCAAGATATATATTGCAACGTATATTCTGCCATCATTATTAGTCCAGCCAGTATTCCTCTGACATGCTATTTAACCGATTTGAAAGAAACAGGTTTTAGCACCATTCCTGAAAAATAAAAAGCAATCACATAGATTCATAGACTCATAACAGCACAGAAGGAGGCCACTTGGCACATCAAGTCCATGCCATCTCTCTGTGGAGAAATTCAGTCAGTCCAGTTCCCCTGGGAACTAACATGTGCATGAATACTGAGGGTGCATTGGCAAATCTGACATAACCACAGAGTAATAGACTCTGAAATGTATTCTGGTGTTGAATTCTTCTCTTTGATAAACAGTGCAGCTGGTGAATATTTGTAGTAATTTGATGTGTAATATACCATTAAGACAAATGTTGTAATGTAAGATTACATTATTTGATACCCAAAAGCGGAATAGCACAGGCTACCTCTGTAGAGTGGTGAGACTGGTCTTGAGTTAGAGTCTGAAGAGTAAAGACGAGTTTTGACTTGTAAGCGCTCAGGTCTGGCTGCTGAGTTCCTTTTGTAAATAAACAGAATGTGTTTCTTCTAAGAACTATCTATTGATCTTCTCTGTCTTGGTACCAACTCGGTCAACCTGAAACAAGCGTGCAATCTGGATCCTTTAGCCCCAACAAACCAGGGCACTGGATCCAACAATATTCTAATTATTTTTATTCATTAACAGATGTGAGCATCCCTAATTTTCCTTGCGAAGGCAAAGAGTTGTACAATAGTACACTGAAAAATCAGAAATTATTCATTCAGTTTTGAGAATAAGTGAAAACATATGAATGAAACTGAATATGAACTTAACATGGAAATCTGTAATCTGATATTTAGTGGCATTAAATTGTGACATTGTTGGAATGGAAGGAACATTAGCACACTGTCCTTTCCCTTTTGAAATGCATCCCTTCCAGAGTTTAGCAATGAAAATCTTTGTTGTCTTATAATGATTAAACACCCAGGTGAAATGAAACATTTAACATCAACCCAATTCCTAGTTAGCATGAGCCTACAAAATCTAACTGTTTCTAATTCAACACAAATTGGCAGTCTTGTTCAGGGAGGTCCTTGAGGATTTTTGGGGTTGGCTAGAGCAAATTTATAATGTGAACTAAGGGTACGTATCTGAGTTTGGAGCTGAGGCTTATCCTAATGGCAGCATTAAAAATCTTTAATCTTTATCTAACCCATGTTCTACCTGGCCTGCTATATACCAGCACTTGGCACTGGGTATCTGAAGTTAGAAATGTCCATTTGCAAAGCATTGACATACCTCACATTGAAACAAAAATAAAAACATTAAGACGTTGGTTTTTATGTCTCCAATTGTAACCATTTTAATTATGCAATTTTGAATTTCTTGTCTTTAGTGCATTTACTGTATAGCTGCTGAAGAAATCTTTTAATGTATATTTTTATGTACAATGTTGAACCAGTTGTCTATCAGCAGGATATGTATATCCATATAAGGAACAGTGGAAATTCTGTGGTACATTATGTCAGTGGTGAATGACACAAGTTGGGAGGTATAAATGGGAGTATAATAGTGCATTGTTGACTAACTCATGATACAACTACATGTTACCCGTCCCACATTTGATCAAGATTATACGTAAGACAAGTATGGCTGAATAGCTTTGATGCCCTGTGATATCAATAATACTGTTCATCTCAATTTCCCAGCACTTTCAGTAGAGTCTGAAGTTAAGGTTTTGTAGTTGCAATGTTAACTGCAACTAATCAGACTTTTAGACAAAACTCACTTTGTTTTTTTATGAAGCAATAAAATGTTCAGCATAGATCGCAGGTTTCTGCAGAAGTGCCCATTATCAAGAAAATTAATTTCAGGAAAACATTATCTGACAACTTTAAAGAAAACCATTACTAATATAGAATGTACTGAACCATTCCCAGGAGAACAGCCTATTTGAAATAAATGGGCTGCGTGCAGTGCATCAATAGCTGTTGAACGATTTTGTTAAGTTCCAGAATAGTCTTATCTTCAAGTGCCTGAATTGGCAATGACTGATTCTTCAAATGTGATAGATGTAATCAATTTTCTCTCATATCCCCAATTTTACCTGCTACTCTCCTGTAGGTGGTGATTCCATGAGCACTAGTAGTTATCCAGTAACTCAAACAGTTGCGCACTTTTCATTCTGTGAGAATACATGGTGACTGTCATTAGATCATTTGACTGCGATGTATTTCACAGCTGAGCCCATCCTGTTAGAATCATAGAATGGTTACAGCACAGAAGGTGGCCTTTGGACCTGTTGAATTTTTGCTGGCCCTCTGCAAGAGTAATTTAGATGGTTCCACTTTGTGGTCCTCTCTCTGCAGCCCTGCAAGTTTTTTTCCATTCAGGTGTTTATCCAATTCCCTTCGCAAAGCCACAAGTGAATCTGCCTCTACCACCTTTTTAAATAGAGGATTCCACTTGCTGTGTAAAAAAAAGTTTTTCCTCATGTCGCATTTAGCTCTTTTCTCAATCAATTTAAATATGTGTCCTCTGGTTCTCGACACTTCCACCAATGGAACAGTTTCTCTCTATTGACACTCTCTATACCTCTCATGATTTCTAATACCTCTATCAAATTCCTCTCAACCTCCACTTTTTTAAGGAGAACAATTCCAGTTTCTCCAATCTATCCACGTAACTGAAGTTCCTCATTCCTGGACCTATGCTTGTAAATCTTTTCTTGTCCTCTATATAGCCAACACATCCTTCTTATAGCATAGAACCTATAACTGGACACGATAATCCAGTTGATAATGAACCAGGGTTTTATAAAGATTCCCCATAACTTCTTTGTTTTTGTACTCTATGCCTCTATTTATAAAGACAAGGATCCACCTTTTTTAACCACTTTCTCAACTTGTCCTGTTACTTTCAATGATTTGTTCACATATACCCCCCATCATTCTAATTTTGCACCTAGTTTAGAATTGTACCCTTTATCTTATATTGTCTCTCCTTCTTCTCCCTAACAACATGTATCACTTCACACTTCTCAGCATTAAATTGCATCTGCCACTAGCCTGTCTGTAGCCTTTTGTACTCTACCACTATTTTCTGCACAGTGCAGAATATTTCCAGGTTTTGTGTCATGAAAATTTTGAAATTGTGCCCCGTACACCCAAATCTTTAAGATGTAACTCTTTCGAGTACAAACTCATTTCCACCTGTTTCAGATGAAGTTACATTGTTTCATAGTTTGCTATTGTGAGATTTGAACTCTTGATACTCTTTTGAGTAAACCTGTTTCCATCTGTTTCAGATGAAGTTACATTGTTTCATAGTTTGCCATTGTGAGATTTGAACTCTTGATCTGGGGGTTACAAACCCAGTACCATAACCACTTGGCTATTTAGGCCAAGCTGATTTCAGATGAAGTTACATTGTTTCATAGTTTGTCATTGTGAGATTTGAACTCTTGATCTTGGGGTTATAAACCCAATACCTTAACCACTTGGCTATTTAGGCCAAGTTCTCCAAGTCTTTAACATAGAACAAGAAAAGTAGCAGTCCTAATGACAATGTTAGAAATGCAAGTCCCTTCAAGGTAAACCTGGATAAGCTTCAAAGTGAATTGAGAGCAGGTGATGCTCATTGAAGCCTGTACTTAAGAGCTGGGTTTTTCTCCAGTAGGTGGGTTTTGCTTCTGCACAGGGAAAGGATCCAGGAGGGAAGAGTAGAAGCTGATATTTGTACTTAACTACAGTTTAACAATAAAACAGTTATGATTCACAGAATATCTTCTGCTCTGATTTGGTAAATGGATATCCACATTTTGATCATATAGTACTGAATCTTGGGAAACACTACTGTATTCCTCTTTCCAGTCTGTACGACAACCGTTCTTCACTACTCTCTGTTTCATGTTAACTGAACCAACTTCCTATCCATGCTGCCATTTTCCCTTTTATTCCATGGGCTTCAACTTTGCTGACAAACCTATCATGTAGCACTTAATCAAACATCTTTTGGAAGTCCATTTACAGCATATCTACTGCATTACCCTATCAACCCTCTCTGTTACTGCATCAAAAATTCAATCAGATTATTAAACATGATTTGCCTTTGACAAATCTGTGTTGGCTTTCCTTTAGTAATTCACACTTGTCCAAGTTACTGATGATTTTGTCCCAGATTATTGGGCTGGATTTTATGGCCCCCGTTGGGTGTGTTTGAAGGCGGGCATGGGGGAGGGGCACGTAAAATATGTGGAGTGGCCTGCCCACCGCTTTGCCGCTCGCACCTGACTCAGTCACCATATTATGGGGGATGAGTAAGGCACCAGCTAGGCTGCAGCCCGTAAGCCTGGTGAGGCCCTTAAATGGCCAATGGTTGGGCACATGGGTCTAAGTCCACCTCGGCTGCCATAATACACTGGCTGGTGGAAGATGGACCAGAATGGACCAGCCACTTTTTCACTAAACCTGTGTATTGGGGCACCCTCCCCAAGATAGTACTCCCCCAAGCCTTCAAAACAATTCCCCACAGCCCACTTGGCACCACCCACACACCAGCATCCCGGCCGCTCCCTAAGATCTCTCCTTGTCAAAAACCCCAGCATTACCCCTCTCCAGTGGCCATGTCCTCTTCATCCTGGGGACTCCTTTCTGTCCCAGCAGTGCCTACTACTCAGTTCTGGCGTTGCAGGGACTGCAAGAGCTGCTGGCCAATCAGATTGTCTGAAAGCCTTTGAGAGCAGGACTTACTTTCACTGAGGGGCGGAAGTCTGACTCTCAGCTTGTTTAGGCTGCGGCCAATGTGTTATTACTGCAGGGAGGCCTTTTTTAAAGGGGCGAACAGTATGCACCCCGCCCCTGCAAGATTCAGTTCATTGTTTCTAAATGCTTTCCTGCTACTATTATCCTGCATATCCCCAACATTTGATAATTTTATATTAATCATGCTTAATTTTATGCAGGTAGTGGTCACTAACCGGGCATTCATTTGAACTCCTATAAATAGCCAGACTAAAATTGTGGTTGTTGTGTTAGGGCATGTATGTTTGTAATGCGTAACTGTGTAAATCAATATAATAAAAAAGATTTGCATTTATTTGGTGCTTTTCACAACCACTACGTGTCTCAAAGCACTTTTAATCCAATGAAGTATCTTTGTAATATACTTACTGTGCTAATATACAAAACTTGCCTCAACATTGGCTCCAGTTCTATCCTTCAGCAACTGGTTTACTGGAATAGAACAACACTCTCCAGTGGGTGTAGGTACCTGGGTTAAATTTTTCCTTCTTAGTCAGGGGGACAGACCAGTTTTGACAACACCCCCTTCTCTCATTCCATCTGAGACCAGCTAGTTCTGCATAAACCATGGATCAAGGTTGTGATCTGAACAGCATGGTACCACCACACAGCATATCTATCCAATATGACTTTTGGAAACCTAGGGGTAATTGCTAATTTTTTCCAGGTCTTAGCATGTGCATAGTGGAATCATTGCTATGTGAAGAGCATTGTAATCACTGTACAATGAACAGAATGACTCATCTCAATATACAGTAAAAAAAATTGTGCAGGAAGAGGCTTGGCAGGTGGTTAGCTTCTCATCATGCAGTGCATTATACGTCAAGCACCATTTGGCAGAGGTACAATTAATTCAATAAGGAGCAATATTTATTGTGCAACAGTCTATGAAACATTAAGAGGTAAAAAGATAAGCCCCTTTAAAATTTCTTACAAGTGCCTTGCATTTCTTGCACTGTCTTGTTTCCGATCTATTAGGATTTACCTGAAAGTGGCAAATTCAGAATATAGAATCGAAATGATTTGTGCTTACCAGTTAGGGTACAAAAAGTGCAGTATTTAATGGAGGTGTCGTCCAGTCGGCTGGAGAGCCAGCGAAAGCCTTGCGTCTTCTTTTTTAGGGAAGGCTTGCTGCAATAAGCGCCACTCAGGCACCAGACATCACAGGTGTTTCCCGCATTCAAGGCTGCCAGGAGCAGAAGTCCCACCTGTAGAATAATGGGTTAACATCAGAAACCAATGATGTTGATGCAATGATGATGTAATACCACATGATTGAGTAACAGAGATCCGGAGGGAGGAGAAGTTGCAACCTCGTGCAGTGTTCCCAATATGTAAATAGAAGTTGTAGATAAACAGTAGTTTTAACAAACTACAGTCTCAAACAGCTTACTTTAGGAAAATAGGCAAGTCCCAAAGAATTCCATCTAAACCCCAACCACACGATGAAACATGGTGGCAGTGGACCATGAGTAAAAGACCCAGAAAAAACACCACAAAGCAGCTACAGGCTTGGCAAGCCAACACATCCTTGCAAGGACAAAAGGGATGGGTTGAAGACTCACAAAAAAAAGTCAGAGGATTGGAGCTGCGGCAGATGCAAGCTGAGACATAGACCTGGAGTCTGGACAGCAGTGAGCACAGGCCAGAATCAACAAGCACCACCAGTGAAGCAGCAACTGTTCCAGGGCTTGGTGCAAGCATGGAATCCACACCACCATTCTCAGAACCATTTCGGAGCACTAAAGGCTCACGACAGGCTCAGCACTGGGACAACAGGAGAAAGAGGTTTTCCAGAGATAGAACCACTTCTGGTTTGTACAAAAAAGAATAAAAGGATTGGGTCAGTACATTATTCTATGCAGTTGGAGCTATTGAAGACAACATAATAGTGAGGCAGGGAGTCAATGAGACTTCAACTTCTTCTGAAGAAGTCCTGCAAGCATTTGCTTCATATTTCAGCATTTGCAAAAATTTAATTGTAGAAAGGGCAAAACTCAATAAGCAAAAGCTAAGTCCAGGTGAAAGCATGGATTCATTTATCAGCAATTTATCTAGGCTGGTAGAAAATTGTGACCATGGAATATTGAGGGATGAACTGAGTCATGATCGAACAGTAGTTGGGGCCATAGGTCTCTTGCAGATGAGACAGGATTTAACTTTAGTTAAGGCAGTACAAATTGCGAGGCAAACTAGGTTCAGAACACAAAAATAAAGCATTTGTTCAAGGAGAAGATGAATAAAATGAATGAATGAGGCTGTTCGGTATTTAGGCCATAAGATGGAAAGCACACTGAGCAGAAGCATGCAAAAACAGAAAATTGCGCCAACCATCATCGTGAAGTGTTCTTGGTGCGTTGGGAAAAACCTGCACAAGTGGGAAGAATGCCCAGCACAGGGAGCAGATTTCCACAACTGTGGAAAAATAGGACATTTTAAAATTGTCTGCAGGTCTAAAATGCTGACATCCTGCAAAAAGAAAGAAAAATATTAAAGCCAAATCACATACAAGAAGTGGAAGAACCACGGAGAAAGGAAATAATTTTCGTAGGGTAAGTAAATGAAATAGAAAATAAATACTGAAGTATTAAACTTGAATTGGATGGACACTCCACAGAGTTTAAATTAGACACAGCGGCAGTAGTTTCTGTCTTATCAGACAAAGTAAAATTGCTTAAGCACAGTACACTGCAGCCTTCACCTATCAAGTTACAGGATCCAGGTGGGGCGACACTGAAAGTGATAGGCCAACAAGTGACATACTTGAAGTACAAAGGTAGGGAAATCATTGAACCTTTGTATGTCATCCAGAATCAAGAAACTTCTTTACTAAACAGGAAGGCATGCTTAAAATTGAAGATAATCTATAAAGTTGATGACGTGGCTGATAAGCATTGCAGCAGCACATTCAGGAATGAATTTCCAAGATTATTTACAGGCTTGGGAAAACTGAAGACTGAGTATCATATTACTATCAGAGCTGATGCTAAACCAGTTTGTCTCTTCACATCGAGGAAAATCCTTCACAAGCTCTTGAACAAAGTCAAGGGTGAAATTGAGAATATTCTGCAGCAAGGGGTTATATCATACCAACAAAATGGTGTTCAGGAATGGTCATGGTCCCAAAGCCAAATGGCTCAATTAGAATCTGCGTGGATTTAACTCAGCTAAACAAATCAGTGGAATGTGAGATCCACTCGATGGCCTCAGTGGATGAGAGTCTTGCCAAACTAGCCAAAAGTATTCTATTCACCAAATTAGGTGCAAACAGCAGATTTTGGCAGCTGCCTCTGGACAAAGAATCCAGGTTGCTGACCACTTTTATAATGCCATTCGGTAGATATTACTTTAATAGATTACCATGTAAAATTGCATCCATTTCTGAAATTTTCCAGAGAACAATGTCTAAAACCCTAGGAGTAATATGCCATTTGCTTGGCACACTTGCACATGGCTCCAGGAGAGAAAAGCATGACCATAGGGTTAGAGCAGTCCTGAAAGTCTTACAGGATAGGATGCATGCCTAACATTGAATGAAAAATATGAGTTTGCCAAACCTATGATTAAGTTTTTAGGTCACATTGTACAAGCCTCTGGAATAACAGTCAACCCACAAAAAGCAAAGCTGACCAGAGAGTTTCCACAACCCAGGAACATCACTGAGCCTCAGGGGCTCCTTGGGATGGTCAACCAAGTAGACAAATTCCTACCAAATTTGGCAGAGGTCAATGAACCTTTGACACAGCCATTGAGACAGGGTCAACAGTGATGCTGGAATGTGGACCAGCAAAATGCTTTTATGAAAATCAAAAATCCTTTATTATCCTCTGAAATTATGACCCAGAGCTACTGAGTATAGTAGCAGCAGATGCATCATCTATACGTCGGGGTGCAGTATTATTTCAAGTACAGATAGACAGTAAACATGGCCCAGTTTTTATGACGCCTCAAGGTCACTCAGACACAGAAAAAAGATATGCTACAATTGAGGAGGAAGGACTGGCAGCAACATGGTGCGAGAAATTCTCAGACTACATGATGAGATTGTGGTTCAGAATTGGAACAGATGATGAGCCACTAGTCACTCTTCTGAATGAGATTGTGAAGATGCTGCCTAGAATCCAACAGTTCAAATTAAGATTAATGATCTTTGACTCCATAACAGAGTAAGTTCAAGGGAAGACCCGGACGATGGTAGATATACTATCGAGGATACCAGTTGAAGGAACTAATCTAAAAGATTTGCATTTCATCGAGGAGGCGGAAGCATATACATCACTTATTACTCAACACCTACCGGATACTGCAAGAAGTTGCAAGAGATAAAATGAGCATAGCAGCAAAAAGACGATGGCATCCAGATAACAAAATGCTGTCTGGAAGTATGGCCAGACTATACTCCTAACAATTCAGTACTACGGCAGTACTTTGAACAGAGAAAGCACCTCTCAATCATTGATGATCTTGTGGCTTTTACATTCCAAGAACGCTTTTGCTTGACATTCTTCAAATAATTCATTGAGGGATAGCAAAACGTCAAGCAAGAGCCCAGCAATCAGTCTGGTGGCCAGCATTACTCGTTCTACAGAAGAAACTATTTCTAATTGTCTTATGTGTGGAATGAAAAGCCAAGAGCAAAAAGAGCCATTGTCACCTTTTACTTTTCCATCAAGGCAGTGAGAGTGCCTGAGAATGGATTTCTTTGATTTTAAAGGCAAGATATTCCTTATGTCATTGATTACTACTCAAGGTGGATTAAAGTGAACAGATTGCACAGAATCACGGTGGAAGCAGTAAGTCAATCGCTGAACAGAATTTATGCAATACACGGCATTCCGGACATTGTGGTGTGAGAAAACGGTTCACAATTTGCTAACGAGTTATTCCAAAATTTTGTGAAAGAATACAGATTCTTTCACTTAACTAGCTCACCTTGCAATCCTCAAGCAATAGTTATACCTCCAGCTGTTGCTTAATCAGGGTGCAGGCGGGAAGGCAGCAGGGTCCCAGCCACCACTCTCCCATCTGATTATATGTCCCCCCACCACCAAACTTCTCAAGGGGAAGGGCACTAAATTCCGCCCATAGTTTCAAGTTCCTAAATTTACAGCAAGTAATCAAAACAAAATGGATTTTCCAAGAAATAAAATTACTAGAAGGAAAAATAATTTGCAGTGGTTTATTTTACTCAAAATCTACTTCAAAATAATATAATGTTTAATTTTCATAACTTGGAACCATACTTGTGAGGATAAGTTTATTCATGAAATTAGACATAACAAAACATTTCCTACTCATTCCAACTCATCAACTCCTTGGTGAAGCAGATATTCCCATAATAAACCGTGATATGGAATCCACATATCGACCCTTTCATGACTTTGAAGTCAAAATTGGACATACAAAGAACAGAAGTACTATTTGCTTACATAGAGGGTAACCACTGGCATGGTCCAGTTGGGCTGAATGTCCTGTTTCTGTGTTGCAACATTTATGTAATAGGGATATCTTAAGAAGCTGTCAATCAAAATAGGACCCAAGGCAATTGACAGCCAGGCAAGATGTTAAGCTATAATGGACACCGTTGCCTTTGAAAAACATCTCTTAAACAGGGTAAAGTTGGATCCTCCTGCCAACCCCCAATAAGGTGGCAATCCCAAATAATAAACTTTGCCTCCATTTTGCAGCCTAATATTATGTCAGAAGCAAAATACTGTGGATGCTGGAAATCTGAAATAAAAACAGAAAATGCTGGAAAAACTTAACAGCATCTGTGGAGAGAGAAGCAGAGTTAATGTTTTGAGTCTGTATGACTTTTATTCACATATTATGTGTTCTAATAACCACATGGACTATGCAGCTAACAGCATTGATTAGGAGATGAAGTTTATTTCAGTTATCCAAATAGTAAACAAATTTAAGTGGCCCCAAATGGTCAGGTATTAAAAATATTTGTATTTTATGAGAAGAAACAAGACAGATCCTTTAGCTGTCACAATCTGTCCTAATTTTGTTTCTATTAATTGAAGCTGGAGGCTCTATGGCCCAATGACAGGGCAGTGGAATTGAAAGGCCACAACTGCGGCTGACACCAAGCCTCCAGAAGAGTTTCCCCTCTGTCCTGATGCCCCTAGCAGCTCTGGGCCTCTTTATTTTTATTTGGATTTGTTCATGGGGTGTGGGTGTCACTGGCTAGGCCAGCGTTCATTGCTCATCCCTAGTTGCCCTTGTTCAGAGGGCATTTAAGAGTCAACCACATTGCTGTGAGTCTGGAGTCACCAGGTAAGGATTTCAGATTTCCCTCCCTGAAGGACATTAGTGAGCCAGGTAGGTTTTTACAACAATCGGCAATGGTTTCGTGGTCATCATCAGACTATTAATTCCAGAGTTTTTTTAATTGGATTCAAATTCAAATGAGATTCAAACCCAGATGCCCAGAGCATTACCCTGGGTCTCTGGAATACTAGTCAGTGACAATTCCACTATGCCACCGCCTCCCCCCTTTATTTTCAGCATTTCATTCATGCTTCCAAGGTCAACTAAATTTTGAGGCACCCTCGTGGTATCCTAACTGCCTCAGTTGTGCCCACCTCTCCTGGTAGGGCTGTCAGCCATCCACAGCAATTGGCCTTCTGATTGGTCCTGCACCCCAGGAACCCACCCACTGTCCTTAATTGGGTGGCCAATGTGAAGATGACCAATTAGGAGGCCTCTTGGAAGATCGTGAAAGAGTGCACATTGCAAGCCCATGCAGGGTGCCAATACCTGAAAATAAACTATCAGCAAAAGATTCTGTCTATGCCATCTGTAGATTATTGATACATAACTCTAAAAAGGTACCCCTGGACTGTGAAGTGGTTGTGTTAGAAATTGTTAGCAATTGCCCTCTGCAATGAAACGAGCAGACCCAGTGGTTCAATTGCCAAATGTGCTTCCAAATGTAATGGCACCATGTATGCCACAAAGGTCTCAAGTCCAATCCCTGTTGTATTAAGTTAACAAAGCTCACATAGGATGGTCAATAGACATGTGTCATGGGGCATTAGCTGGGTTAGTCAAGGTTGCAACAAAACTCAGGCAGGCTTCTTATCCTAATCACACATATGAAAATTGGAAAATTAGAAAATCATCAGTCATTAGAAATCTGATGGCAGTGTACTATGAAAAAGGAACACCAACAGGCCTGCACATGGCACACTGTTTCCTCATGAAATAAGAATAAAAGTTTTGACACCAACAAGAATCAAAGTAGTACCTTGAATTTATTAAAAAAGAGACAAATAATGCTGAAATTCTGGAAAGTCTCAGTTTAACTGACATGTGAGCACAACATAGCACATTTTTTCCCTGTTTGCGATGTTTCTGAGATGTGCCCACTGAAATCTTCTGCCACTAATTTAAATAGCTCTGCCTCCATGCTAAAGACACCAGCTTATGCAACTTTCCTGGATTTACACGAATAACGTGCTGCCATAGGTTTACGACCAAAGGTTTATGCACAGCATGGGTCGACACCATCTGATATCAGTGTAACTGAAATTTCTGAAATTTTGTAGCGAATTTAAATGCATTTTAAAAAACTTTCTTTTAAAAACCTGCAATATGCTTAACCAAAGTACTATCACTCTTGGTGTATCCAAAATTGTTCATAATCTCATTCCGCAGACTCTCCCACATGTTCAGAAGGACTGAGCAACTGGAATAGCCTTCCCAATGGATGTAGGGTGTAGGAGAATGAGCCTAGTAGGAAATTTCACTGCAAGTTCCACCAAGAAGATCGATATGTATTTGCTGTTGTTACTCTATTAAAAGCTTAAGAAAAGTAGCCTCTTCTGAATATCTAATAGTGGTTAAGCCTGATCTTTTGCCTCTTACTACATTCCATATCAAATGATGATTTACAGATCCTACAACACCAAAGGAGGCCATTTGACTAATAATGCCTGTACTGGCTCTTTAAAAGAGCTATCCAATTAGTCTCAGCCCCTGTTATAGAATCATAGATTGTGTTACTAACATTACACAGCAACTTTATAACCTGATCAAAGGCAAGAGTAAAAGTCTAAAATTATTGGAAAAAGGCAGTTTGCTAGTGAGTACAAACTTGAAATAGACCTTTCATTCTCCCTTCCCTGCCCAGAAATTCCAGTCTTGACTTTAGGATCACTGAAAGACTGATGTGTAAATCAACACATGTACAAACGGGATCTTTCAAAGCCTTTTATTATTTTAATGTCATTTTCATTCTCTCTTGCTTGCACACTCCCAACAGCCACCTCTGTTGCCTGGTGATAGGTAGGATAGACAAATAGTGGTTGTGACTCACTTGAATCGGTGACGGCTTTCATCTCCTTGATGCTGACAAATGAATAGCCTCTGTGGGCTTCCCTTTGCAGTTTACATACTGTAGGAGCCTGCTGTAGAAACAGTGCCATTTGGTTTGTTCTTCCATTAATTGAAAGCAGAGTAAATCTTTGTAGGTTGCTGTATGGGTTTGCTTCTGAGTAGATAGATCCTTTTACCTGATTCCAACATGCTTCAGGGATTGCCTGGGAGTCAAAAGACAAATTTAGAGGAGTAAATATCTCTCATTGTGCAAATGGACAGGCCTGCTTATATGCTGTGTTCTCATTCCCATTATATATAATTACAAATGCAATGGTAATACAAGGGTCACACCTGAGCAAGTGCAGCATGAGCAAGGTTGAAGAAGAGATCAGTGTCTCTATGGATCTCAATTGCAACGTACAGCCTAAGGCTATACATTTTAAGCATAGATCACTGAATGTACTTCAAATAAAGAATTTATGGAGCTCTATTTCAAAGTAGTAACTGATTTATAATACTGTTCAATAGTGTTACTATATACAGCACAGACCAGTTATATAAACACAACAGGGGCAAAATTGGATGGCCCCTGAAATTGGACACAAGGATTGCAATGCACAATTACCCCATGTCCATTCAATGTGATGCAGACAGCACACAAAGTTCATGCTAGCTGCTAATTATAATGACTGCTGAATGCTCTGCTGAGTGGTTGCACACATCAGCAGGGGCCCAAATTTGTCTAAGGCTTGCACCACTTAAAGCTTGCCTGCACTACTTAAGGCCAGACTGCATATTTCAAAGGCGAGGTTCATGCTTGCTGCAGCCAGGACAGAAACTGCTTGAAGAAGATTGGAAGCTACAGAAATGGAGCAACAGACCAGAGCACGTGCCTAAAGTTCTTGGATGCTCTGCTGGAGACCTTGGTGCAGGATGTAGGCAGGAGGAGAGAGGTTCCTTTCCCTTACGGGGCCAGGAGGCCCTCCAGGAAAGCACTGAGAAGGCAGTGGGTGCATGTAGTTGTAGTGATCAATGCCAGCAGTCCAGCCCCAAGGACCTGGATGCAAGAAGTTTAGTAGCCTCATGCGAGTGGTCAAGGTCAATAATTCCATCCTCATATGCCATATCCTACCAACTGCACCTCTATCCTCACACAATGCTCCATTCACCATTGCCCTTTCACTCACTTACCAACAATCTCTACCAACCATGAGACATGCCTCACATTCATATGCTTCACCTCACCCTCACACACTTAGCACTGTTGCAAGATGCACTCTTACATCTCACAACTTGCACACATTGCCAATTATTCAACCCTGGTCAGCACATCACCCAAACACATTGTACAAACTCCGGATAACACAAAAATAGGTGGGAAGGCAAGTGGTGAGGATGACGCAAGGAGTATACAGAGGGATATAGACAGGTTAAATGAGTGGGCAAAAACTTGGCAGATGGAATATAATGTGGGAAAATGTGAGGTTATGCACTTTGGCAGGAAGAATAAAGGATCTGAATACTATTTAAATGGAGAAAGACTGCAGAAGGTTGCAAGACAGAGGGATTTAGGAGTCCTCGTGCATGAATCACAGAAAGCTAACATACAAATTCAGCAGCTAACAGGGAAGGCAAATGGAACTTGGCCTTTATTTCAAAGGGAATGGAGTATAATAATAGGGAAGTCTTGCTAAAGCTATACAAGGCACTAGTTAGACCACATCTAGAATACTGTGAACAATTTTGGTCCCCTTATCTAAGGAAAGATATACTGGCATTGGAGGCAGTCCAGTGAAGGTTCACTAGATTGATCCCAGGTATGGAGGGATTTTCTTATGAGGAGAGGCTGAGTAGGTTGAGCCTGTACTAACTGGAGTTTAGAAGAATGAGAGGCGACCTTATTGAAACATATAATATGCTTAGGGGGCTTGACAGGTAGATGCTGAGAGGTTGTTTCCCCTTGTGGGAGAGTCTAGAACCAGAGGGCATAATCTCAGAGTAATGGGTCGCCCATTTAAAACAGAGATGAGGAGGAATTTCTTCTCTCAGAAGGTAGCCAATCTGTGGAATTCTTTGCTGCAGAGGGCTGTAAAAGGCTGGGTCGTTAAGTATATTCAAGGCTGGGGTGGACAGATTTTTAATCAGTAAGAGAATCAAGGGTTACGGGGAAAAGGCAGGAAAGTGGAGTTGAGGATTATCAGATCAGCCATGATCTCATTGAATAGTGGAGCAGACTCGATGGGCAAAATAGTCTACTTCTGCTCCCATGTCTTATGGTCTAACTCACTGACATACTTCTTACTGTTTTGCCAATCAAGATGACCAATAATGGATGTCAGCAGCAGCAAATCGGAGGGGGCAAGCATATCTCCATGAAAGAAATGGTGGGGTAGTGGTAAAGTCAATGGATTAGCAATCCAGAGGCCCACCACGGCAGCTGGTGGAGTTTAAATTCAATTCATAAAAAACTAGAATTGAAAAATAGTCTCAGTAATGGTCCTCATGAAACAATCATTGATTGTCATAAAAGCCTATCTAATTCATTCATGCCTTTTAGGGAAGGAAATCTGCCATCCTTACCAGGTCTGGTCTACATGTGACTCCAGATCAGCAGCAATGTGGTTGAATCTTAACTGTCCTCTGAAATGCCTTAGCAAGCCATTCAGTTCAAGGATAATTAATTCAACAAATGTGGGGCCCACATCGCATGAAAGAACCATAGAAAAGTTACCACACAGAAGGAGGCCATTTGGCCCATCTTGTTCATGCCAGCCCGAGGACACCCAGGTGCCCTTCCTAATCCTAATTCCTGCACCCGGCCCATAGCCCTGCAACTTACAGCACTTAAGGTGCAGATCCAGGTACTTTAAAAGAGTTTAGAGTTTCTGCCTCTACCACCAACCTGGGCAGCGAATTCCAGACACCCACTACCCTCTGCGTTAAAATGTTCTTCCTCATGTCCCCCCTACACCTTCTGCCACTTATCTTGAATCTATGCCCCCTGGTTCTAGAATTCTCCACCAAGGAAAACTATTTTATCCTGTCCACTCTATCTATTCCCCTCATAATTTTGTACACTTCAATCAAGTTTTCTAAGGAAAATAACCCCAACCTACCCAATCTCTCCTCGTAGCTACACTTTTCTAACCCTGACAACATTCTTGTAAACCTCCTCTGCACTCTCTCTGGAGCTATTACGTCCTTCCTGTAATGTGGTGACCTGAACTGCACACAATACTCCAGTTGTGGCCTCACCAGCGTTTTATACAATTCCAACATTATATCGTTACTTTTATATTCTATACCACTGTCAATGAAGGAGATCATTCCATATGCCTTCTTTATAACCTTGTCTACTTGAACTGCACTTTTTCATGCTTCCCACTGGTTTCCCACTGTTTTATCCTCCAGCAGTGCTGTCCTCCAAGTCCCTTCTCATTTCTGCAAAATTTGCCTTCTCCCAGTTCAAGGCTTTTACTCCTGCCTTATCTCTGTCCTTTTCCATGGTAATGCTAAATCTAACTGAAGTATGGTCACTGTCCCCGATATGGTCGCCAACTGTCACTTCAACCACTTGCCCTTCTTCGTTCCCCAAGACTAGATCCAGAATTGCAAATCCTCTCGTTGGGTTTGTCACTAATTGGTTGAGAAAATTTTCCTGGACACACTGTATGAATTTTTCTCCCTCAGTGCCCCTTATATTGTTTGAATCCCAGTTGATATTAGGATAGTTGAAGTCTCCTACTATTATTGCCCTCTTGTTCTTACAAGCAGAAATTTGCCTATATATTTGTTCTTCTATCTTCCGTTCACTCTTTGGGGGTCTGCAGTATACTCCCAGTAGTGTGACTGCCCCTTTTTTTATTTCTAAGCTCAATCCATAAAGCCTCGTTTGTTGACCCATTTAGCATATCATCCCTTCTCACAACTAGAATTGACTCTTTAAACATTAGTGCTAACCCCCTCCTTTATTATCTCCTATCTATCGTGTCTGAAGACTCTATAACCAGGGATATTAAGCTGCCAGTTTTGTCCCTCCTTCAGCCAGGTCTCCATTATAGCAATGACATCCTGCTGCCATGTGTCTACCTGTGCCCTTAACTCATCTACCTTGTTTGTAATACTCCTTGCACTAAAGTATAAACAGTTTAACCCTGTCAATTTCCCTTGCTGGACACTTTGTAAACTTTGCTTCTCCTGAAACTCCATATCTATCACAACGTCCCTAGCTAATGTTCTACCTCAATTTTTCTGATCTGAATCTGACCTATCTGATCTTACTCCTGGGAAAAAAAATGTGCTGACCCTCATGGAGGAGCCAGTGCTGGGAATAATTGCAGTGGCTATGGCCGGTGGTGTGGCTGAAACCATCCAGGATAATGGCATGTCCCAAACTAATGCACCATCTCATGCCCCACTTCCCCTGATCCCACGATCTGTAATGATTTACAATCTGCAGCCGGTGTAACCTCTAGATCTCCCCACTTCCTGCTGCGATGAAACTCAAAAAAGCTTACCTTGAGTTTGGGAGTTCAGAGACCAGGAACCTGGTCCTCCTGTGTATGCGTCGGCTGGGAGGTGACTGCACGTGTGCAGTTGATGTCTTTTACCATCTTTAGGTCAGGAACTAAGGTCTCCTGCGCAGGCACTAGCTGGGAATGGGCCACACATGCTTGGTGCATAGTTAGTCTTTTTACGTTCTTTAGACCGGGAACCAGCCCACCCTGTCTGCTCAAAAGAAAAGAACAAAAAGTGCAAAAAGCAGTTCAGATGGCCTGGAACCTGAGCGCCATTCAAGAGCAGCTGTCCTAGGCAGTAGGGCACAGGTAGGGGGACAGGGAGAAGGTTCCAAACCAAGATGAAAGTCCCATGCCATGGAGTGGGAAAGAAAGAGGTCCCAGAAAAAAAGTCCCAGGCAGAGACAAAGACAGGGATCAGAGCTAGGTCCCACCGAGTCAAGATATGCAACAGGAGCAGAGAAAAAGGCTCCAAGTTAAACAGAGAGCTGTGAGGAGCAAACACGAAGTGAAGCAGGCTTGAAAGAAATCCTGAAAATCAAAGTAGGCAGCCCAATGTTGATGACTCCTTACTGTGGGCCTTTTGGAGTAGTGGTGGTCTGTTTGGCATGACTGAAGATCTGAAATTGTGCTAGGAAGGTGAAGCTTGAGTGTACAGGATGATCCAGGGACAAGGAGTCTCGGAAGGCGAGATGGAAATCCTGGAGATGGGTTTAGAGAGAATTCTCAGGCGTGTTTTTCAAATGTGGAGACTGGAAGTCCTGATGAGAAACATTAAGCTTCAATGAGACTAGCTGGCTCATGGTGTGACAAATGTCTGGGTGGGTTGTTGAGAAATCCTTGGAATCTGCTTGGGTCGCATCTGTTATTTAATTTGGAGTGTGGGGTGTCTGACCACAGTTTGCCTGTTAATTCACATGTAACTTATACTTACCCTGAGTATCAGAGTATAAGATGGGAGGTCCCCAGCATCACAGATGCCAGTCTTCAGCCAATTCGATTCACTCCATATGATATCAAGACACGGCTGAGGGCACTGGATCCTGCAAAGGCTATGGGCCCTGACAATATTCCGGCAATAGTACTGAAGACTTCTGCTCCAGAACTTGCCACGCCCCTAGCCAAGCTGTTCCAGTACAGCTACAACACTGGCATCTATCTGGCTATGTGGAAAATTGCCCAGGTATGTCCTGTACATAAAAAGGACAAATCCAACTCATCCAATTACTGCCCTATCAGGCTGCTCTCGATTATCAGTAAAGTAATGGAACGGATCATCAACAGTGTTACTAAGCAGCACTTGCTTAGCTCACTAACACTCAATTTGGGTTCCACCATGGGCGCTCAGCTCCTGACCTTATTACAGCCTTGGTTCAAACGTGGACAAAGCTGAGCTCCCAAGGTGAGGTGATTGCTCTTGACATCAAGGCCGCAATTAACCGTGTGGCAGCAAGGGCCCCTAGCAATGGGAATCAGGGTGAAAACTCTCCACTGGTTGGAGTCACATCTAGCACAAAGGAAGATGGTTGTGGTTGTTGGAGGTCAGTCATCTCAGCTCTAGGATATCACTGCAGGAATTCCTCAGGGTAGTGTCCTTGGCTCAACCATCTTGAGCTGTTTCATCAATGACCTTCCTTGCATCATAAGGTGAAGTGGAGATGACGATTGCACAATGTTCAACACCATTCACGACTCCTCAGATACTGAAACAGTTCATGTTCGAATGCAGCAAGACCTGGACAACATCCAGGCTTGGGCAGACAAGGGGCAAGTAACATTCACACCACACAAGTGTTAGGTGATGACTATCTCCAACAAGAGAGAATCTAACCATCGCCTCTTGATGTTCAATGGCATTACCGTCACTGAATGCCCCACTATCAACATTCTGGGGGTTACCATTGACCAGAAACTGAACTGGACTAGCCATATAAATATTGTGGCTACAACAGCAGTTCAGAGGCTATGAATTCTATGACGAGTAACTCACTTCCTGACTCCCCAAAGTCTGGGCTCAAGTCAGGAGTGTGATGGAATGCTCCTCACTTGCCTGGATGAGTGCAGCTCCCACAACACTCAAGAAGCTTGACCGCGTCTAGGGCAAAGATGCCCGCTTAATTGGAACCAGGCCACAAACATTCACTTCTTCCACCACTGATGCACGGTAGGAGCAGTGTGTACCAAATTCAGATGTACAGCAGAATTCACCAAGGCTTCTTCAACAGCACTTTCCAAACCCACAACCACTACCATCAAGAAGGACCAGGAGAGCAGATAGATGGGAACACCACCACCTAGAAATTCCCCTCCAAGTCATTCACCATCCTGACTGGGAAATATATCGCCATTCCTTCACTGTCGCTGGGTTAAAATCCAGGGACTCCCTTCCTAACAGCACTATGGGTATGCCTACACCACATGGACTGCAGCAGTCCTAGAAGGCAGCTCACCATTACCTTCTCAAGGGCAATTAGGGATGGACAATAAATACTGGCCCATCCCATGAATGAATAAAAAAAAATTGTAAATTATTCTATCTTTCTGAATTCGTACATGTCTGTAAAGATATTGCTGGGGTACAAGTAATGGAGTGAGTTTGAATCATTTGGTTGTGTTTGTATTGAGATCTTTCCAACATTTTTGTCTGATGTATTTTAGTTCATTTTTCTTGTTTAATAAATGCTTTATTCTTTGTGTTAGACATTCATCAGCACACTCCTGTGAATTTGTTCAATAACTTTTCTCCATGGTTTCAAAAAAAAAATTAGGATCTATCAAGCCAGGTTTCACTCTGGAATCTGACTTGTCCAGTATTAACATCAGCTGAGATTGTAACACTGAAAACCAACCTTGCCCTTAAGCCTTCGTGCTTTTTTAAAAATTCATTTATGGGAGGTGGGCATCACTGGCTAGGCCAAAATTAAGTGCCCATCCTTAATTACCATTGAGAAGGTGGTGGTGTCCTGCCTTCTTAAACTGCTGCAGTTCATGTGGTGTAGGTACACCCACAGTGCTGTTAGGGAGGGAATTCTTTGATTTTAATCCAGTGTTTTCAAATACCTAAGAACTGTTGCCTGGCCAGGCAGTGATGTGGGAGATTGAAGATCTTGAGGAAGAAGAGAATGAGGAGGAAGAAACACAATCATGCAATCTGACAGTCGGAGTGACCAACTCAGATACTGGCACTGTGCAAGTTTTAGAGTGTAGAGTTTGGATCTCCATGTGGTGAATCAATGGGCATGAGTGGGCTGCAGCCAGGGTGGGATGAAATGATCATGCAGATTCCAGTTCCCTGAAGAGCAAAATTGCACGTGTGGTCTATTGCAGAAGATTCAGACAAGGCATTTGGTGGGGCAACGTACAAAAAAAGGCTGATGGTAATACATGTCAAAATGCCTGGTGCATTGGCAGGCCAGCTACAGAGCCTGGTATCACAGTCAAGGAGCAATTTGGCACAGGGAATTGCATAGAGCTTGGAGCCAATCCTTTCCAACATGAAAGTGGTGGCCAACTCCACGAGAATACTTTTGGACCCCACCAGGATGCAGCTTCTAATGGAATGTCTCAGCTTCCATTGTAACACAAGTAGAAGACATCCAAACTTGGAATGTTACAGCAGAGGCTCAGACTGAGGTCATGAGATCTCAGTTTGTTGCCATGCAGGCCCAGGTTGGTGTCATGCGGGCTCAGACTTCTGTCAACATGGCTGTGATTACTAGTACTCAATGGGGCTTGCAAGGTCTCAGAGCAGTCCAGCAATCTGTGCTCCAGTTGATTACTAGGATTCCTGAGGCCCCCACCCCACGGGTTCTCTCGTTCTTCCATCCTGGACTGACAATGGCTCCATGCAGCAGCAACCCGCTGTTCTCTCTCACAGCATTTGTACTCCCATCACTGCCACTGCATCGGGTCCTTTGCTGTTGCCTGTCAGCAGCCCAGACTGCTGCTGCCCTTGCCAAGGTGGTGCAGTCTGAAGCAAAAAGACAGGTCGGTGATCCAATCCCAGGACTCTGCCAATATCAGGGTGTGGTTTCAGAGGGTATGACATTGCTTTTTTTTTACCTTAGTAACTCCAGCGCATATAGATACTGTGATTGACATGTTGTCAGGCCTCCATCAATGCCACTTTGAACTAGCTGTTAAGAGGTGTGTAAGAGGAACCCAGCATCAACTCAATCTCAATATTCCACATCTTTTTAATAAGTATTCAACTTGTATTCAAAACCTTCTGATAAGTATGTGGGTTAGGGCACGAACTGAAGTGGGAAATTGAAACTGCAACTTCCACCTTTGTTAGTCACATTGGTACTCCCTTAATGCTCAGTACCCAGGCTGTTCTATGTGCCTTTCCTGAAATGGCACAACTGGAATTAGCTGGAAATTGATATATGGGGAATCTTGGGGCAATTATCCTCACTGTGTTTTGCACTGATGGACAAACAGGTTATCATTCCACCCTTGATTGCACTGGGATGTAGATTGTCTGTTCCTCCTAAATACAGGCCTTACTTTTAAAAAAAACTATTCGTTAAAGAAACTTGAAATTCAGTCACAATGACTGGTTGGCACCGTGGGTTATTATACTGTCCTTACACTGCTGGGGCCTCAAATTAATAGCAGTCAGATTAGTAAAATGAAAGACCCTTCCCTATCTCCCAGCTGTCAGAATCACCTGTGAAATAAATTTGGACAATCTAAATTCTCTTGTGAATCTGCACAATTTGGTGTTAACAGTTTCCAAGGTCATAAGAAGGCTGATTTGTAAAATTAAAAATTCACATGGGTATAGCAAGGATGTTCGTCCAAGGCTGATACAAAATACATCTCTGCGCAGGGATACATCTGGCTATGTTATAGTTGATCTGGCATTGCTTGAGACTGCAACCGGATGCTCAAAGTGGAAAAGTATTGTATCCCCCAGCACCGACACTTCTCAGCTTGATACCAAAATATAGAAGTAATTTTTTAAAAGTGCATCTCCAACTCCCAATACTTTGCAATAATTTACTCATTCAATTTAGTTATTATGTTAGCACAATAATTCAATTGGGGGCCAGGTGCTTCTCTTCCACATTGAAACTCAGAGCTCTGTCACTTTAATCACCAGGCAGAAGACGAGGATCTGAGCTATAAACAAGTCATTGGCTTGGCATGCTAAATGTGCACACAGGATAGGAATGAAAGACTGACTGCTCTCCAAATGTGAAAGGGGAGTCTCAGGAATAGTGCGACATAATGTCTGGTTACCCTTTGATTTATAAGCAGCTCCTGATTGTGGGTAAGCATTATATGGAGGCCCCACAAGCAGTGACACTTGGAAACCTCAGAGCCCCAGTCTCAGACATCATGAACGTTTCAGAAACTGTTGAGCCCCCAAATAGTTTAACAATACTGCCTCACAACTGCAGGACTATTAAATTGTACCTCTTGAATATAAATCTCTCTTAGGATATAAAACGATCATTTCAAATTTATGCTAAAAATGTACAAAAAAAGCCCATAGTAGTAATAATGACCAGAATAGCTTGCTGTGAATGAGTGATTGCACTGGTTCTTTCACTTGTTGAGCAAGGCCTTCATAACTCACTCACCACTCACTCCCCCTGTCCCCCATAAGTTATGTGTCTTTCACACATATGAACTAACTGAGTAAGTTGCCATATATTTATGCCATATGTATCATTTGGGAATGGAGTAGATACATTTCATATCGCCACATGTTTTGGTCAGCTATGGAGTATAAAAACACACCTTTCCAGTGAGGCCCGCTTCCAAGTTGAGATCAGGAACTCAGGCATAGGTTATTACAGGCAATTACTGGTCTATGAGGAATCATTTTATCCACACAAAGGAGTAGAAGAAATCTGGAACTCTGACCACCCTCCCAAACCCACTCCCCTACCCCAAAATGTCTGTGGATACTGGGTCAATTGGTGCTTTCAACACAGAGAGATAGAATTTTGTTAGATAACAGTATGGAGGGATATGGAGCAAAGGCAGGTAAATGGAGTTGAATTGTAGATCAGCCATGATCAGATTGAATGGCAGAACAGGCTTGAGGGTCTGAATGGCCTACTTGTATTCTCAGTGTTTCGATCACTTTGTAGCACAGTGCCCTACTGCACCGAAGTATGGTGTGACTGGATTGCCACTCATCACTCCAAATGGTAGGCTAGCGGAATAATTCTATATTTAAAGTCTATTGTTGCCTTTATGCAATACTGTGGACAAAGCAACATGCACAGTTGGCAATATGAACAGTGGAACTCTACACAGCAAAGAAAACCCGTAAGAATATATATATATATAGGAAAACATCAGTTAAAAAATGGAATTTGGAATTGCTGTGGCTTACAAAGGTAACTTCATAGCCTGACAGAAAAGAGTGAGGCACCTGGCTATCAACAGAGGTTTAGCATAGTCAAGATCTGAGGGTGTGAGCTGCAGAGACACTCAGAGGCAGTGAGACTGTACTGCACCCACGCCCTGCGTCAGCTTCAAATACAGATAGGTGGTGAGACTGGATTTTCCTTTTGGATTACCATGTGCTTCTGGACAAATGTATCACAAGTGCAAAATTGTTTTCAGAAAACACTGCCATCCTATTAAAGAAGCTGATGCCAATGGCAGCCTGCCTGGGTGGACCCCCAAGTATACAAGGAATTGCTCTTAACTCCTCTTCAGTCTGCTACAGGGCAGAGTTTGTCTTAAAGCAAGCACTCTTTTGCTATGGAGAAAAAAATCTCTGCACTTTTAGATGGATTTTATCAAAGTCAGCTAGTTCTTTGCCATGGGACACTATTGTTGAAGGCAGACAACTAATTACTTATTTGTCTGAGCTAACTTGATCCCTGACACGTGGCCTCAATCCAGCTTCCCCACACTTCACTGCTATACACTTGAGCTATAGGTAGGTTTTCTGAGTGAAGAAAGCAAACAAATAAAATCAATGGTTTCATTAAATACAGAGTGGATCAACATATGTCTGGGCATTCCTTTATATTTCAGAGGTATTTTCACTGTCAAACATGTCTTGTAACATTTGTTGTACGGTATGTCTTTGCTGCTATTTCCAAACTTTATTCTGGAAGAATAAATTCACAAATAGTTGCTATCTTTAGTCAGTAAGGTGAAATTCATGAATGCTACATTAAAAGAAAACAAATCAGTTTTTCTTGGTGTGTGTGCCCAAAATGCTGTGAACTGCTAATTGACAACACTAATAAACCTGCCATCTAGGTTTGTGCTTCATTCCAAATGAACTACACAGAAAGCCAGAGCTGAAATAATTACTGTAGCACCAAGTTAGTCAAGAGAGCCTGCAGGCTAAGATCAACACTGTTGATTTCTCCCCTGTCCCCTTATTCCTCTAACTTTAAATATTCAGCTATTATAAAAGTCATTGTGTTAACTTTCCTTGCAGCAGGAGCAGCTGCTGGTCTTAAAAATTCAATCAATTCATAAAGCTTGATACTGCTGCATTTTCAACTTATGATTTACGGCTCTTGGGCTTCAAAGATGAAACAGAACTATGCCAACATCATCCACTGCACTCACTATCCCTGACATGTGTTTGTAATCAGTGTCTCCAAAATATGTTTGGTTACATAAAGCATGACAAACAGAATCTAATACTCCTCAATACAATCCAAATTGTCAGAAGTATAGTCAACTTGCTCTTGCTTTGCATATGAATTTTCTTTCCGCTGATCTCTTCTGCTTCCAACAATAGAACTTTGTTCCTTATATTTGTTAAAAAAATGGACAAGCCTTGATGGGATTGTCCATTTTTAAAAACAAATATAAGGAACACAGTTCCTTAACTCAATTTAAGAAATAAGTTAAAGGGACGTTGCCTTTACAAGAAGAACTGCTAATTTTTGATTTTGTTTGAAGAGACAGGAGAGGTACGAGAACTGCTTTTAGACATAACAACATGATACACAAGTAATGGGATTTATGCCAATGTGTGGTGTGTTTGCAAACACATAGGGCAGAGTTTTGCGTTTGATGGGTGGGTGGGCAGCCGATCCCTGCCGCCGAAACAGACCGCGCCGCCATTTTGTGTGGGCGGGCTAATTAAGGCCGCCCAGCAGGGTTCCGACTCCCGTGTTCATCGGGAAAATTAAGTCAGCGGCGGGCGTGTTCAGGCCGCCGGTTCTAATGGGGAACCAGCAGTCTGTATAAAGAGCGGCCAGGCAGCCTCCTTTAGGCTGTTCACCATGGCCAGTCACCGGGCAGCACAAGAGGTGAGCGCAGAGGAGGAGGAGGGGGGCAGGCTGCAGGGTAGGCCATCGGGGGGGCCACTGTGCCCCTCGGTTCTCCGATGCCTGCCTTGCTGCCCTCCTGGAAGAGGTGTCCAACCATCGGGATATCTTGTTTCCAGAGGATGGGAGGAGGAGGGCCCCCCACGTCACCAGGCAGGCGTGGCAGGAGGTGGCGGAGGCTGTAAGCTCCCATGATGCTGTGCGGCGCATCGGAACACAGTGCCGTAAGCGCTTCAATGATTTGTTGCGCTCTGGAAGGGTCAGTACCCAGTCAGCCTTGGCCATTTGACCCAGCAGGTAGCCTTAACCTTTGAGGGCCCCCCCCACCCCCGCGTCTCAGTGTCGTTGCTGCATTGGGCATTTGGCGCACGCTGGGTGGACAAACAGATAGTGACCATGCTTACATCAGCCTCAATGGCTGAGGAGAAGATGGGTTCTCCCTGCAGCGTATGTTGGTGTTTGTCGCATTTGAGTAGTCTGGGGGCAACCTGCAGGGGAGGCAGCTAGACACATACTCAGAACTCCAACACATGTCTTATTGATGGTGATGAGATGGTGGAAGGGGATCCTCAAGGTGTCGTGGCCAAGAGCCATCTGCT
The DNA here is from genome assembly GCF_017639515.1 of Carcharodon carcharias. Classification (NCBI taxonomy): domain Eukaryota; kingdom Metazoa; phylum Chordata; class Chondrichthyes; order Lamniformes; family Lamnidae; genus Carcharodon; species Carcharodon carcharias. The sequence goes on from NC_054473.1 coordinate 137,614,477, forward strand.
GGCCTTGGCACTGCACCTAGTTGCACCTCCTTGCCATGGGCGCTAAGACCCGTGTGTTATTCAAAGTGATGGACATCAAATGTGTCCAAGGTGGCCGTTGGGGGAGGGGGTTGGGACCAGCTGTACTATTTTCTGGGGACTGATCACCAGTAGTGTGGACAGGAACCGCTGGAGGCCTCAGATGGGCCACTGTGGTTGGGGTGCGGCGTGCACGTGCAGAGTACATGAGCGATCAGCCCCAATAAATGCTCTTCTATGTTCTGCTGGCAAAAACTGAGAGCAATATGCAGGAGTGGCAGCAGACTGGTGGTGGGCACGCCGTGCTGCAGCACCTCACCACCTATGAGGAGCAGGCCATGGAGCTGGGGAGGAGGCAGGCGGCCAGGTCGGCAGGTCTCGGTGAGGCTGGGGTGCAGCGGCCAGTTACTTGAGGCCCACAGTCCCATCCACTCTGTCTCCTCACCATCCAAGCCACTGATGGTTGCTACAATCGTTAATGCTGCAACTCAGCTCATTCACAGATTGATACAGTCAGATGTGTGGGTCATACACAAAGGTCCCTCGGCAACTTGAGGATGAGCGTCTCTAGCACCTTCCAAAGTTGTCTTATCCCATTTCTGACCACTATCCCCATGGCCTAACATGCCATGGCATCGCTGCTGCACATCCAAAGACTTATTGCACCTTAGGAGGGTTTGTACCTCCACCACCCTTTCAGCCAGTGCGTCCTGCATTACTCTGTCCAAAAGGTCCTCAGCACCTCACCTGTCAACCTCATGGCACTCAACTTAAATAAATGCCACCACGTTAGTCAACCCTGTACCAAGGGGAAATGTTATCTTCTGTCCACCCTCTATGCCCTTCATAACGGTATGAAGGTCAATAATGTGACCTGTCAATCTCCTGTGCTACACGGCAAATGTCACCAGTGTATGCAATGGTTCCTCATCACTCCAACTCTCCAGACCAGCATGCATCCAGGTCAGGAGCCTCTGCACTCTCCCCACTCCAATGCCATCCCTCCCATGAAGCGCAGGTCACAACTGGACGCAGAAGTGTAGGTGTGGCCTCGACAGCGTTTTCTGCACTTGCAACATGACCTCCCTTTTCCTACATTCTATTCCTCAGTTAATAAAGGCAAGTCTGGCTTCAACCTTGTTAAACACCTTATGTTCCTGTTCTGCTACCTTAACGGATCTACCCAGCAAGGTCCCTGTAATTGTTGTGACTTCCCATGGTCCCACCATTTCTCATGTATTCCTGTACCTTGCTTGTCTTTCCCAAGTGCTTAACTGAACACTTATCCACATAACATTCCATGTGGCATTCCTTAGGCCATCTGACCAGCCTGTCTGTATGCGCGTGTAATGTTTGGGCCTCCTCTTGACTATTTATCACCAATGTTCGGCTCCTTAGGTTCTTGAAGGGTGAGCGACTTATAAGGTTGGAGGGGAAAGGGATGAAAGGTGTTTAGTTACTGAGCGCTAACTGATGCACTGTCCTTGTTGTTAATTTCAGCATCACCACCGCATGGCCACCACTAACAAGTCCAGAACCCCCACTCCAAACCTGAGGGCCAAGACTTACAACTTGAGTAACATAATTTCAGCGAGCCAGGCACCAGCACAGCGACAAACACTTCAGTGGAGATTATGACTTCGGCTAGTGTCCCGGGGCACAGTGGAGAGGGCACTTCACAATCACGGGAGGAGATGGCATGGACAGAGAGTGCCGATGGCGCCAGCAGCCGGAGGACTGCAAAGGACCAGGCACATGTTGAGTCTGGCAGTGATGATGTGCCCTCTGGAGATGTCAGCCATGCAGCAGCTGCAGGACAAGCGGCAGGGTGCGCGGGAGGGTGAGGGTGTGCTTCTGTTGGTCTCTGTGGTGGAGGAATCCAGGCAGAGTGTCAGTGAAAGCATGAACCTTAGGACAGAGCTTCAGGCTTCCTCCATTGAGAGATTGGCGACTCTCATGGAGAGGGGCTTCAATCGGATTGAGAATCTTCTGATTGGGTTACGCTCTGACCTGCAAGCCCTCACAGCGCTATTGGACACAGGTGGTCATTCGCAATGTGGGAGATGTTCTGGGCACCAAGTGTCGCTGCTTGGTGCCCATCCATCTGTGGTGAGCAGGGAGGTCCAATGTGACCTCACATCAATGCAGCAGCTGCCTGTCATCGCTGCGAGCTCCTGTCAGGGCACTCCGGATGAGGGCAGCAGCTCCTCTGCCCCTCTGCCGGTGACCGTCACATCCATTGAGGCTGCGACAACTGGGGAGGTGCCAGTTCTGGAACTGGCCACTCCCTCCCAGGCGGGGCCAACAGGACAGCAGAGTCAGCTAGCTATCTCACAAGCCAATCTGAGCGATTGGGCGGCACCTAGACGTAGCACCCACAAATGTAAGCATAAGACACGTTCGGCACTCCACGGGTTTGTCAGTGGTGATTTTGCGTTGGCCCTAGATTAGGGAATTTATCATTATGTATGTCAGAGTGATGTTTGTGGTTTATTTTGGTGGGAATAAAGTCCACTTTTCTGACCATGGCTGAGGGTGTTTGTGCTGCATTTGTATGTTTCACAGACATCTCATGAGTGTTTGAGTGGACATTGATGTTTCTGTACTAAGCCTTTAGTTGCAGCTGATGAGGTGGAAGATGTAGCACCTAAGTGCCACGTGTGGAAGTGCCAGAGAATGCTGGTCCTGCTGATCCTTGTGTGTGGAGCTAGCTGAAGGTTCGTTGGATTAAAGTGTCCCAGGTTTCCCTGCCTCCTTGGTGTAGTAGCGGGTCAGCGTGCTGCCCCCCATCATTGCCCTGTGCTTCCTCATCCTCTGAGCCACTGCTGGATTCAACATGTGCAGCCTCATCCAGTGCGTCAAGGTCTTCATTGTCAACTGCATCCCCCCTATCCAGTGCAAGATTGTGCAGAGTGCAGCATGCTACCACTATCACAGAGACATAGTCTGGGGGGTACTAGAGTGCGTCCCCGAGCGGTCCAGGCAAGGAAAGCGCATCTTGAGAAGATCGATGGCTTTCTCCACCACAGCCCTTGTGGTGTCCTGGCTCCTATTGTACCACTCCTCAGCTTCTGTTCTTGGATGGCGGAGAGGCATCATGAGCCACCTTCTGAGGGGATAGCCCTTGTCACCCAGCAGCCAACCATCCAGCCGGGCTGGAGCACTGAAGAGCCCTGGCACCTGGGAGTGTCTGAGGATGTAGGCATCATGGGAGCTGCTTGGGTACCTTGCACAAACTTGCAGAATCAGCATCCTGTGATCACACACTATCTGCACGTTCATGGAGTGGAAGCCCTTCCTGTTGACAAAGGCACCGGGCTCACCTGCTGGCACCTTGATGGCCACATGTGTGCAGTCTATTGCATCCTGGACACAGGGGAAGCCAGCAATGGCTGTGAAGCCTCTGGCTCACTGTGCCTGACTTGCCTGGTCACAGCGGAAGTGGATGAAGGTCAATGCCCGTCTGAACAGAGCGTCTGTAACCTGATTGACACAAGTGTGTACAACTGATTGGGAGACACCGCAGAGATCACCCACCGAGCCCTGGAAGGAGCCAGATGCATAGAAGTGGAGGGCAACTGTGACCTTCAGAGCCGCTGGCATGCGTGTCTACCCACACAGTTAGGGGAGATCTCAGGGCCATTCATCTGACAGATATAGCTGACTGTTTCCCTTGACAGACGGAGCCTCCTTCGGCACTGCACCTCATTCATACTGAGGTAGCTGCTTCACCGCCTGTATACCCTGGCAGCAGGATAGTGGCGTCTTCTGTGGCCCCTTCCACTTTGGGCAACCTTTTGGCTCTGTGCCCCTTGTGCCTGTGCCTGGCCTCCCAAAGGTGGCTCCCCTGGAGGCTGATTGTCCACTCCTGGCCTCCTCCTTATTCTATCTCTCCCTTCCTCCTCAGAGGAGCTGCCTCCAGTGGAGAGGTCAGAACCCATACCCAGGCTAAATGGAGGCCTCCGGAAAGCTGCAGGCCCGATAAAGATTACTGACTGCAGACTGGTGAGCTGAAGCTTCAAAGTACAGAAAAGCTATTGGAAATCGATCTGAACAGCTAACAATCACACAAGCAATTTGAAAACACTTTCTGTATTAAATACTTCAGAAAAAACATGAACAACCCCACTGAGCCCACATATCCTGCCCGTGGATGAGGTTTGTTAAAAAATCAGTTGCCCGCCTGCCCGTTGGGCCCGTGCGCCAAGGCGAAGGTCACATGGGCTCCTCAAAATCGGCTCCAATTGCCGAGTTAAGGGCCTTAACAAGGCCTTTAATTAATGGGGGTGCGCGTCATGCTTCAAAGCGCGCCCGCCCACCTAAATATCGCGATGCTGCGCGCTGACGTCGGGACGCTCATGTGACATTTTAAGCACTGACTTGCGGACTCCGCCACCTGCGCGTCAGCCATAAAATTCTGCCCATAGATAATGCTTTTGCAAAAAACTTTTTCTATGAAGATCATCTTATCCCTTTAAAATGTAATTATTTCCTGAATAAAATATAATTTAGAATAACCGTTGGTTATCTCAGCAACATTACAAGAGTATTGGGGCCTTACCTCGGGTTTTAACTTTGAATCCCAGTCACTCGGGAGATGTGTACCTGGTGTTTCTCCATCAGGTGAGTTGGTCAATCATCATCAGAGGGATGGAACAAAATTCTATCATTGTGAGTGTGAGAGCCTCCGGTTTTGCTTTCTAGTGGATCAATCAAACATTAATATTCATGGAATCCATTGATATGTCAGCAAGTGTCTGACTGAGGAGCACTGCATGGATGAAGAAAATTATTTTGTGGGAAATCTGAAACAATTTGTAAAAAAATTGAAACACTGTAGTCAAAATGATTTTTAAAAACTGACTGGGTCATAACGGATTGCACCTTTTTAATGCTGTACAGAAATCTCTACCGCTGAAAAGCTAGCCAGCAATACCAGTGATGCAGTCACGCTTGACACAGTTTAGCTGAAACAGCTTCGCAGCCAATACCAAACTTGCCATGTGAATCAGGTGTTAAGGCCTGTACTGATTCCAAAGGAAAGGGGAGTGAAACTACCCCCTCCACGCACTCTCATAGTCCCTCTGTTTTGGTATCAAGCTGAGCTGTGACACCAGATACAGGCTGCATTAACACCATAATTGCAGCAAAGTTAAATCACACCAGCACTATAATTATAGTGTGAATATGCAGAAAAATGACTTGTGAGTCACAGAATATGCTGTTTTATAACAATAGGATTGTTATAGCATGTATGCAGAAGGTATTTTTATATAGTACCAGAAACTTACAAAAAACAGTCTCATTCTGTTTGGCTGTGGTGTGCTGCTGTAATGGTCATTGTTGCCATTCTCCTGCTATCATCTTCCAATTATCGAGGCAGGATAGAGAGGAAAACAGGAAAACACCTAGGGATATCGACACAGCAGAAGCAAATATCCAGGCCAGCGTATGGTGTTATTTGTCTCAAAAAAATTTCACAAGCAATTTTAGATCTCAGATTGGAAATGAGAGCTCAAAAAAGGAATTGATTCAAAGTAACCATACTATAAATATATATATATATATAGACACACACACATATATATAAATATATAAAACTGCCCCAAAACAACTAAGTGAAAGATGGAAGTTGGCACATTGCCAATGTCACCAACATTGCAACACATGTTCATGATATAATGTTCTGTTTTGCAAAAACAAAGCTATTAATTTCTTGATTGCACTAGGAATGTAAATCTTTCATCTATGTGCCGCTTTTGACTATTCAGCAGAGTAAATAGTTAATACTCAGTAGACTCTTTCAGCAGTCTTAAACATGGGTATCAAACAATGGAAATACCTTATTTAACATTTTACTTCTTAAATAAGAAAGAATTTGTCTAACTGGCCAAAGCTTGTATTTGCACAATTCAGTTTGCAATCACGAAAGGGGGAAAGCTTCAAGTGAATTGGGACCTCTTGCAACTTGGTTTTGGAATATATTTGCAGTCAAACAATTTACTCACCAGTTCAAGGTCAGGAGCAAAGTAGTCACTTGTGGCATCAAGTGAGCTTTTCCTTCAGCAGATGCATTAGCCCTGAACTTCTTATGAACAAACAGGAAGAATAATGTAAAAAATAGGTGCTACAATTGCACAGCCAAATGCAAGGCAAAACAAAGAAAATTCTTTGAAGCTTTCAAGGTTCAATGATGAAGCACACATTCAGATTCCAGTAAATATAATTTATCGCTAAAAAAGCACACATTTAGGATTCAATTAAATCTTGAATTAACCTTTAATTTTCTTACAATCAAGGATCTGTTGGCAGGTGTGAGTGGTGCATAAAATATTTAGTCAGGCAATAGCAGCTCCCTAGGCAGCAAAGGGAAACAGCTACTATTGTATGCAGGTAACAAAACTTGAACAAACAGAAACAAATCTAAAAAAAAGTTCTCATTGGATCTTCCTATCCATAAATTCTGTGAAGCCTGATCCATCTGTTTTCAGGAAAAAAATCAAAGTGCCATGACTGAAAATGTCAATTGTTTCAGTCCAAAATATTGTCTAACATTTTCTGTTACTGCTGAAGAATTGTTTGCAGCCCCAAGTTTGAATAGAAGACCTTTCTTCCAAGACACTGAAACAAAAACAGAGCAAGGCCACACCACAGTGAAGTATGAAATGCAATAATACTCTGGACTCCAAAACAATGCTGTAATGTGATACTACTATGAAAGGGAGCTCTAGGTTACGTCTTTCATAGCTTATCTCTCTTGTACCTGGATATGGTTGCAAAGCAGGCAGTGGTCAGTTTGACCTTAAGAAATTAGCATATTTTATGTTGGAAGAGAGATAGGTGATTGAGACAAGGACAGAGGGCAAGGTACTGAGAAAAAAAACTGACATAATCAGAGCATACAGTTACAAAGAATTTCACAACACAGTAACATGCTATTCAGCCCAAAAGATCTCTATGCCAATGTCATTGCTCTACAAGAGCCTCTTTTTATAGTATTAGGTTGTTTGAGACTGTAAGGGTTAATGTGGGACTGGGGAAACAGTATCACACATATTATAATGTAGAGAGTCACACGGGAGTGGTAGAGTGTGGTAGTGAGTCTGGTAGAAATCGGCATCAAGATAGCATCTAGTCAGGACTGTATGGGAACATAGAACAGGAGAAGGAAATTAAGCTGATCAAGCCTGTTCCACCATTCAATATGATCATGGCTGATCGAACACTTCAATGCCTTTTACCCACACTATCCCCATAACCCTTTATGTTATTGTTAATCAGAAATCTATCAATCTCTACCTTAAACATGTTCAATGACTGAGCTTCCTTGGCTCTCTGCGGTAGAGATATCCTATTTATATGCATACAGTTATGTGTTAATTCTATGTAACTGTATGCTCTGATTATGTCAGTTCTTGTTTTTTCTCAGTGACCTGCCCTCTGTCCCTGTCACAATCACTTCTCTCTCTTCTAATATAAAATAAGCTTTTTTGGGTTTGCTCACCCTTTTGCTATCTGGCTAGGTCCTTTGGCTCTGCTTTCGATCGGGTCTCACAACAGACCTCCACATGCTCTGGTGGTGTTGAAATAAGCTTTTAAATTTTGCGCAATAATCAGACAGCACTGGCAGACTGATTGTTTTAACAAGCAAAGCTGGAATAGCGCTGCAGCCCAGATCCAGAGTCGGTGCGATAATACATTGTGACTGTGCATGAAAAACAACAAAAATTAAAGAGAAGTCAGAGCAAAAAATCAGCTTCAATTCAGTTCTCCAAGCTTAGGAAAGTAAGTGACTGCCCAAAACGTTTCATTCAAAAGATTTTCTGTGGAATCGCTGAAGTTTAAAATGCTTCCTAACTGAAGTGGAAGGCCGCCAAATCCCAACAAGTACAGGCAGAGAAAAATAAAAAAAATTACTGCAGTGCCATTCAAAAAAAACATTAAAACTGTATTCCCCTATGTTGAAAACAGACATGGATGGTAAATCAACACTGCCAGACCAATTAAGACAGATGAGAGGACCAGACCAGGCACAAAATTGGGCAGTATGAAGAAGAAGCTTTTTAAGGTGTCTGATAGCATCAGGCTTGAATAAAAAAAGAGGCTGAAGAAGTGAATACGCTATGATATTCAGTAGGTCCAATATCTGATGACATAATTGCCATACAAGGAATAAATAAATCTTCTGATAACTTTGAAGAGGTCATGAACTTAGGAAGCAATAAAATTTTGGAGCAAGCTAAATTTAATAAGAGTCCAAAAGCCCGGGAAACCCGTAGGCTCTTTCATAAATGAGTCATATAGATTGGCTGAAGGCTGTGACTATGGTGACCTTAAGTCGGATCCCATAAGAGATTTAAGAGTAGTGGGAGTGGCTGATGATAGTCATTTGGATGTGTTCCAATTGAAACAAGATCTGACTTTGGAAAAGCCTTCCAAAACTTCAGACGATTGGAAGTCTGCCTGCAAAACTGATCCATTTTGCATGGTGAAGTTAAACCATGGTACAGAGCAACCTCAACAGTCCAGCTCATAAAACAACAAAAGAGCAAGAGGCTCCAGGGCAAGGAAAGTAATGCCCAAGCAGAACACAAAATGGTGGCAGACCCATGTCAGTGCTATTACACCAAAAAAACTCACAGGCGTAAGTAGTAATCAGCAGTCAGTGTGCAGGACTTTAACTGCAACTACCTGGGACTTTTTGGAAAGGTGTGTAAGTCCAAAACCTTGAGATATGCAGAGGATTCCAAACAAGTCCATGAGATAGATGAGCCACACCAAGAAGTCATCCAACAATGCTTCTTGGGAGAAATTGAGAATCCCAGGTTCACGTTTTGTAATGTTGACTTATCTGTAAATGGTCTCCTCACAAATTTCAAGTTAGACAGAGGAGCCAGTGTGACAGTCCTGTTGGGTCAGGAACCATGGCTAAAAGACCTCTGACTCTGGACGTCGGACACACCGCTGCACGGTTCTGGAGGAATCTAACTACTGCTCATAGGCATTATTGAAGAGCCACTTCGGTATGGCAACAAACAAATGATCAAAATTCTGTATGTCATTCACAGTCAATCCCTTTCTCTCCTGAGCAGACATGGCTGTGTTGCTCTTAACCCCCTCAAAACGGCTGAAGATGTCAAAACAATCACTGTAGTCAACTACACTGAACCAGAGACTCCCAAGAGGTCCACCATTGCTGATGATCGTGACTGGGACTTCAGTTCAGAATTGTCCTCACTCTTTACAGTGGCAGTTATCCCAGCTCCTTTGCAGATGGCAGAAAATACTATTCTTCGGTCAGACCAGCCAAACCTCCAGATGAGCACCAACATACCTAAAACAGAAGATAAAGAGGAGGAGCAACAGCAGAAGGTAGAGCCCGAACTTCAGAGTCAAACAGTTGCTGTCACAGAACTGGAAAAAACTACAACGAAGCTGGAGCTTCAAGCTCACACACACAACATGAAGTTGGTCCTGGAGCAGGATGAAAGTGCCCACCACCTCACCAAGTCAAAACTCCAGGGGGCTCCAGTGCACATGAAGGAACAGAGTGCAGCATTAGATAGCAAAGTGCAGGTTGAGCTCAAGGATGAGGAACACACAAACATAAGGGAGGAAAACTTTCAGTTTCCAGGGAGAACATGGCGGACCCCACTGACAAAGGAAACCTGAGTCCACTCTATTGCTTAACAGAACGAATATTCCCTCTGGAAGGAGAGGGATAAGCCCATAGTATCCAGCCAAGGAAGACAGCTTGTCGGCAAAGAAAAATACAGTACTAAGGAGCATAAGAAGCGAACCAGATGTTGACACCTGAGTGATTGAAACAACAAGCACTACAGCTTCACCTCCAGACCAACAAAGTCAGCTCAAAGCAGTCGAGACTACCACTCCTCCAAATTTGAAAAGAACGAGATCTGGAAGGGTCATAAAGCCTTCAGGCCGTCTGAATCTGTAAGTCAGAGATTTGGTGGGGAGAGGGACAATATGAAAACATTACTGTAAATACATCTGGGTAAAGACTTGGGTCGAGGTGTAGTATTAGGGTCTTCTGGACTGTAAGGGACTGAGGAAACAGTACTGCCCACATTATAATGTAGAGAGTCACATGGGAGTGGTAGGGTGTATGAGTGAGTCAGGTAGAAGCTGACATGAAGTTAGCACCTAGTCAGGACTGTGTATATAACTATATACATATATATATATATATATGTGTTAATAGTAAATAATACATAGTAAATAGTAAACAGTTATTGCTCAACCTTACAAGCCTCTAGACCTCTTCATGAGACAACATACAACATTACAACATTTATCATCTTACTTCATCTCATCCTATCAACATATCCTTTTATTCCTTTCTCCCTCATGTACTAATCAATGGGTGGAGTTTCAGTAAGGATTAATACAGGACCAAATTATGCATTTTCACATAGGGAAGAAATATACCTTATATATTTTTAAAATATATACAAGCATGCATATGATAATTGACTTCAAGAGACATTGTCTATTGTAAGTACCTATCAACCAGGAGCATTATATTCTTTCATGTACAACCTTTTGGAGGAAAATTTGGGCAAGGCTCTCAAAACCTGACTTCCTACCATAATTTCTGTGGAAGATCCGCAAAAACTCTGGAGGAAGTGACAATGACTTTTTAACTGTGTACACTGTGATTGCCAATTTTCCAGCAAAATTATGGCAGGAGATTGGGAGAATTCATGTGGAAATTCTATCCTATATTTTGATGCTGAAGAGGACGTTTGTGTGTTCTGATCAGAAAGCTCAAGTTGGTTGCTGCAAACATAGACACTCCAAGCACAGTTGGAGAATAATCATTTATGTGTAGGTCATCAGCTGCTTATTTATTTCTGGGGGCGTAAATTTCCATTAGGTTTGCATGTAGAGTTCAGCATAATCCGGATGAAACGACTGAACAAGTGCAAAAGGTCAAGGAATTTAAAATGTAGGTGAATGATGCCCAAAACCACTTACATTTGTGTCTTCTGTGATCTTGTGCCCTTGTTCAAAGTTCAATTTGCCCAAATCAAACCTCACCTACAAAAATGGCTACTCTGCCAGGTCAAAATTACAAGTTTGCGCTGGTTAGGTAAGGCTGTTTAATTTGTGTTTATTTTCTAGGTGCACAGGCACGCTTTTAAAGTTTATTCATGTCAAAAAAGGTTCAATTTACTAAGAAACTGCCTAGTGCACACCAATTAAACAATTAAATGTCTCAGGAGTGTATTTTTAACCCGTTTTTAGTAAATTGGGTTAACCACAGATTGGAAGACCAACCTTATTAAAATGCTTATTTTTGGTGATAACCCATTTTTACCTTTTTTAGTAAAGCTGTTACCATTCTTCAATACATCAAGGAACATTTTTAATGGGAAAGTTGCTTACTTTCTATTACGCTGCCCAGTTGCACTGGAAGATTTTATGTTTGTGATTATCCAAATAGATTTTAGTGGGAACCTGAAGCATAACCTGCGAACATTGGACTGAATTTTCCAGGCTCCATGATGGTGGGCTTGGAGCTGGCGGGTGGGTGGAGGGGGTTTGCTGGGAAAATGAAACCCCATCAGGATGGTTCTGCAATGCATTCCTGCCACCAGGACACTTTTCCAGGGGCAAGGGGCGGGGAGGATTGGCTGCCCACTCCAGTTAGACGTTGAGGTGATTTTGCGAACTCACCAGCATTTTGCCTTCTGCCGCGAACAGAGGCTGTCCACCCTGCAGCAGGCTGTTCCAAAGAGGGGATTGTGGGCAGGAAAGAACATTGGCACAAACGATTCACTTGGAGGAATTTTCCTTGAGCTCTAAGGTGCCTAATGACTTCGCCCCACATAATTTTTAATTTTGATCTATGTCTCCGAAGGTGCCTTCCTGTTGAGGTGCATTTGTTGTCCCCAACCTGCCTCAACAAAGTCCACTGATGCAGTTGCCGAGGCTTCAGAGTTGCCGGCGCTCTGATTGGGCCAGCAGGATCGAGAGGCCTTCTGATATCCCTAATAGGACAGTGTGTGCAAATGTAGCCAATTAGAAAGCCAACTCAGGGACTCACTGCCAACAAGTATGGGCTCAGGACTTCCGTTTGGTCCTGACAACAAGGTCCTGAAGCCCGTGATAAAATCCAGTCCATTATGTCCTTAGCAGCTTGTGTTACTGGAGAGGTTTCTGTACACTGCAACTTACATCTTTTATTTGTTTATGACTTTTTAAAAATGTGACTCAGAAATTTTACAGTGGAAGATGCTTGAAATGTAATGAACTGGAGTTGAACACATACGCAAAATCTTTGTAATATTAATAGTATTTGCCTATGACATTGCCCACAATTAGGTTGATAAATATGCAATTTTTATATTCATACAAGATGGCAATGAGTTCTGAGAAACTTCACAGATTGTCAAGTGGCCAGAGTCTGCAACTACATTATGACAATTGACAAAGGAACTTACAATGCTAAATGTTAAGAAATAAGCAATCTTTTTATGTTTTATTACATGACAATCACATTTTGACCCTTATTTTGAAGGTGAAAGGAGAAAATAGTAACTGATTTTTTTTCTTCAAAAGGCATTCTTTGCAACTTTGTAAATGACTTCTCCATTTTCAGATATGAGCATGTACCCAAATCAATACATTTTAATCATAATTAATAAATTTGCACATCAGCCACTCAGTTAAAGGAATTTTAAATTTAAGTGGGAGAAATATGCTAAGCACAACAAAGGAATTTAGTAAATGTGAAACGGACAGTGTGTTCCACATTCTGAAATGTGATAGACCTTTGAAATGCTGCGGATAGGAAATGAGAATTAGGTGTGCCATTTATTTGTACAAATGAACATTAATTGAAGAATACATTTACTAGAAATTTATTTAATTTGTATATTTTAATATTTGTTTTAAAAAAGCAGTACCCATCCACTAACATCTTAATTTTGCTCACGTCACTTGTGATGATATTTAGTTTTAGAATGTTTATTAGTTTCGTAGATATTCCTTGCTTTTAGCAGAATTTGACACTGGTTTATATTTATTATATCTGTATAGTTTGCTTATGTGGAACATACATGAAACTACATTAATATTGGAACAGCTACACATACTGCTTTGATAGTGTTACATGGTCAAGATACTAGTGATTGTGATGGGACATTAAGCTGGCAGTGGAGCACAGAGAGCAGCCCTGCCTTTTGTAGGTGAATTGAGTTTGCTTATTATTCTTGCAGTGTTAGAATTGGATGGAGGGTGTGATATCATCTTCGCTTGCCTCTGAGCAAGTCAGTCTCTCCACGGGGCTGGGTTATAGAATGTCTTAATTTTTATCTAATTACTTTTTGCTTGTTCATCTTTACCTTTCCTCTGTTTTAATTAGTATTTTGTTTCTTTCACATTTTCCTTTCCCATTTTTCTGGTGGTGCTGAACACCAGTCTAAGTAAAAGGCTAATACAATATACTGTAATAATACAAACTTTCTCCAGATACATTTTGACTGGCTGGTGAGTTTCAGGAACCTCTTTGATTTAATCATGTCTCTGTATAATGTACTTCATGCACAAATTATAATCAATTCTACAAATACCTTGGGAATTATCTAGTCTATAGGTTTTAAAGGGCAATGAACAGTATCTGGAATAAATGTGCTGGAGAAACCAAATTCTTGAAGGCTCATCTTCTGTTCAGTGAGATTAGAAACACACAATACCTTAGGAATCAATAAACAAAACCTGGGAAAATATTGTTATTGTAGTTAATGGTCCTCCACTCCACCAATAAAAACCTAGTGTGCTGGCAAGTGAAATCACTCATTGAGTTTGCACATTGGAGTGTACTATAATCAAGTTATTCATAAATCAACACTCATTGTACTTTCTCCACTGTCTTTTACTTTAACTCATTTTCTGCCAGGATGCCAAATTGCCCTCTGACTTTCACCACCTTATTGAATGTGGGGACAGGGGGATGTGGGGCGAATCTGGGGGGTTGGGCACTTGGGGATGATGGGCAGGGTGGAAAAGATACAACAGCACCCCAGTATATGTCAAATACAGTTACCAAACAGCAAGAAACGCCTCAAACTTTCAGTGCCACCCATCATTTAAACATAAGAGTAAGTCTGCGCTCTTATAATGTAGTGATTGGTCACAGACAAACAGCAAGTGCTCAGTTCCATTAACACAGGCATTTTGCTTTGACAACGTAGCAATGGTTTCTTGCAGTTGAGATGTCCTTCATGCTTTTATCTTTTACTGCAACTGATTATGATGAAACTGCCATGTTGCTTTTCCATCCTGTCAGTCAGAAAATGGGATGGGGAGGGCAAAAGGAGGAGAAAAATAGGTGAAAATACATATTTTAACAATCATTTAATACTATCAAGGTTTCACTGAATTGCCAAATCCATGTTTTAAAAAAAATCTATAATAAAAATATGACTTGCCTGAATACTTCAAGCTATCGCCATCTTAAATCTCCATACACACACAAAGCACGGTCACCCAAATATCGTCTTGCTTGCTTTGTGCCACCCTTGCTAACTTCTACTAGTTAGACATTCCTTAACACATTAAATTCAATATTTTTCCCTTTTTACAAATATTCATAAGCAATCATATTGTGCACACTGTCAGTTTTTAGAGTTGCATAGTTATGTCTTAAATAAATGTAATCAGATTCAGCCAGATCAGATTGCTGTAATTTAGCTTTAGGTAAACTATTAGCAAAGTTGTTACAGTTCTGTATTTTGTCATGACTCACTGGGGATAGTGTGCTGCAATATCAAACCTCACTGGTCCTGAGCCACGGCAAATGTGAAAAGTTTGATCAAATCACCTAATTGTTTAATTTAGGTTAACAGAATATGAGCACCAGGTTTTAAACTTAATAAGTAAATAACTGTTTATTGAACAAATTGTCTTTAACCAGTGGCAAAAAAAGAACTATGAACCACTAATTTCTAACCCTATAACCTAAACACTACCACTTCTTAAATCCCTATACACACATATATAAAACACATAAGACATTCCAGGGTCAAGGATGTCACTGAATGGCTGCAGGGCATTCTAAAGGGGGAGGGTAAACAGACAGAGATCGCGGTACATTTTGGTACCGACATAGGTAGAAAGGGGGATGAGGTCCTGCAAGCAGAATTTAGGGAGCTAGGAAACAGGTTAAAAAACAGGACCTCAAATGTAGTAATCTCTGGATTACTTCCGGTGCCACGCACTAGTGAGTGTAGAAGTAGGAGGTTAGTCCAGGTGAATGCGTGGCTGGAGAGATGGTGCAGGAGGGAGGGCTTTAGGGTTCTGGGACATTGGGACCATTTCTGGGGGTGCTGGGACCTGTACAAGGCAGATAGGTTGCACCTGAACTGGAATGGGATCAACATCCTTGCGGGGAGGCTTGCTAGAGCTGTTGGGGAGGGTTTAAACTAACTTGGCAGAGGGATGGGATCCTGACAGGAGGTTCAGCAGGGGGAGATGCACAGCCAAAATTAGAAGAGAGAGCAAGTGAGTGTGGAAAGCATAGAAATTATAGGCTAGTTAAGGCACAAGGGAGTTTGGCAAGGTTGGATGATATTTATTTTAATGCAAGGAGTCTTACGAATAAGGCAGAAGAGTTGAGGGCACAAATTAACACATGGAAATATGTGATCATTGCTGTTACAAAGACATGGTTGAGAGAGTGGCAGGATTGGCAGCTCAATATTCCAGGATATAGGGTCTTCAGGCGAGACAGGGAAGGAGGTAAGAGAGGAGGGGGTATTACAATATTGATCAAGGAATCAATTACAGCAGTAAGGAGGGATGACATCGTAGAAGGCTCCTCAAATGAAACCATATGGGTAGAACTGAAAAACAAAAAAGGAGCAATCACATTGCTGGGAGTGTACTATAGCCCCCCAAACAGTCAGAGAGAAATAGAAGACCAGATATGTAGGCAAATTTCAGAGAAGTGTAAAAATAATAGGGTAGTAATAGTGGGGGATTTCAGCTTCACAAACATTAACTGGGTTAGTCATAGGTTTAGAGGGAGTGGGATTTTTAAAATGTATCCAGGAGAACTTTTTAAGCCAGTACGTAGAAGGTCCTACAAGAGAGGGGGCAATCCTGGGCTTAATTTTAGGGAATGAAGCCGGGCAAGTGGTAGAGGTATCAGGAAGGGAGCATTTTGCAGATAGTGATCATAACTCCATTAGATTCAAGGTTGTTATGGAAAAGGACAAGGATGGGCCAGAAATCAGAGTTCTAAATTGGGGGAAGGCCGATTTTAATAAGATCAGATATGATTTGGCCAGAGTGGACTGGGAGCAGCTACTTTTAGGTAAATCTGCATCAGAGCAGTGGGACTCATTCAAGAAGGGAATAGGGAGAGTACAGGGCCAACATATTCCAGTAAAGATAAAGGGTGGGACCAACAAATCCAGGGAACCCTGGATGTCAAGGAATATACAGGATTGAATGAAGAGAACAAGGGAGGCTTATGGCAGATACCGAGGGCTCAAAATAGTGGAAGCCCTAGAGAAGTATAGAATGTGTAGCGGGGTACTTAAAAAGGAAATTAGTAGAGCAAAACGGGGGCATGATAAAATATTGGCAGGTAAAATAAAAGAAAATCCAAAGTTATTTTACAAGTACATTAAGAGCAAGAGGGTAACTAGGGAAAGAGTAGGGCCCATTAAGGACCATTGTGGTAATTTGTGTGTGCAGCCGGAAGACATAGTTAGGGTTCTAAATGAATACTTTGTGTCGGTGTTCACAAGTGAGAGGGATGACGTGGGGATGGAAATCAGGCAGAAGGACTGTGATATAATTAAAGAAATTAGCTTGGAAAGGGACGAGGTTCGAAGTGGTCTGACAGGCTTAAAAGTAGATAAATCTCCAAGCCCAGATGAAATTTATCCCAGGCTGTTGAGTGAGGCAAGGGAGGAGATAGCAGGGGTGCTAGCAATAATTTTCAATACCTCTCTGGCCACAGGACAGGTGCTAGAGGACTGGAGGACAGCCAATGTAGTACCATTATTCAAGAAGGGAGGAAGGGATAAACCAGGGAACTATAAGCCAGTCAGTCTAACCTCAGTAGTGGGGAAATTATTGGAAGCAATTCTGAGGGACAGAATTAATCTACACTTGGAGAGGCAGGGATTAATCAAGGACAGTCAGCATGGTTTTGTTAAGGGGATGTCATGTCTGACCAATGTGATTGAATTTTTCGAAAAGGTGACCAGGTGTGTAGATGAGGGCAATGCATTTGACGTAGTCTACTTGGACTGCAGCAAGGCTTTTGATAAGGTCCCACATGGGAGACTGATAACGAAGGTAAGAGCCTATGGGATCCAAGTCAATTTGGCAAATTGGATCCAGAATTGACTGAGTGTCAGGAAGCAGAGGATGATGGTCGAATGCCTGTGTCCAGTGGCGTTCCACAGGGATCGGTGCTGGGTCTCTTGTTTTTTTGTGGTATATATAAACTATTTAGACTTGAATGTAGGAGGGTTAATCAGTAAATATGCGGAAGACACGAAAATTGGTGGGGTGGTAAGTAGTGAGGAGGATAGCCTTAGATTACAGGAGGATATAGACGGGCTGGTCAGATGGGCTGATCAGTGGCAAGTGGAATTTAATTCAGATAAGTGTGAGGTGATGCACTTGGGTGGGTCAAACAAGGCATGGGAATACATGATGAATGGTAGGACCCTGGAAAGTACCAAGGATCAGAGGGACCTTGGTGTGCATGTCCACTGGTCCCTTATGGTAGCGGGAAATGTAGATAGGGTGGTTAAGAAGGCATATAGGATACTTGCCTTTATTAACTGTAGCATAGAACTTAAGAGCAGGGAGGTTATGCTGGAACTGTATAAAACCCTGGTTAGGCCACAGCTAGAGTATTGCGTGCAGTTCTGGAATCCGCATTATAGGAAGGATGTGATTGCACTAGAGAGAGTGCAAAGGAGATTTACCAGGATGTTGCTTGGGCTGGAGAGTTTTAGTTATGAGGAAAGGTTGGATAGACTGGGGTTATTTTCCCTGGAGCAGAGGAAATTGAGGGAGGACATGATTGAAGTGTATAAAATTATGAGGCGCATAGACAGCATAGACAGAAAGGAACTTTTCCCCTTGGTGGAGGATCAATAACCAGGGGGCATAGATTTAAGGTAAGGGGCAGGAGGTTTAGAGGGGATGTGAGTAAGAATTATTTCACCCAGAAGGTGGTGGGAATCTGGAACTCACTGCCTGAAAGGGTGGTAGAGGCAGAAACCCTCATAACATTTAAGAAGCATTTGGATGTACTCTTGCGATACCATGGCATACAAGGCTATGGGCCTCGTGCTGGAAAGTGGGATTAGAATAGTTAGGTACTTGTTTGACTGGCGCAGACTCAATGGGCCAAAGGGCCTTTATCAGTGCTGTAGGCCTCTACAATTCTATGAGTCTCTGACACACAAAAACATGGATTTGAAGGGTGGGATTAAAAAGTTCAATAGCACCAATTCTGGAGTACAGGATTCAATTTTGATCGATGTCTTCCAAATTCCTTTCAGTTCTTTGTTGATGACACAAGGTGGTCTTCCCAGCACTTTCAGCCTTTAGTTCACTGGCTGAGCACTTGCTTTTCAATATCTCTAACGGTGATTTTGCCCTTTTCCTCTTGACAGGAGTTTTTGAGAGAGAGAGAAAGCAGGTTATAGAGATATGAGAAAAAAAAACCCAGCTAGCTATTATTGTAGAATTACTGGAATCTTACGCACATAGGAGAAAGAGGTTTTAGGTCTTTTCTCTTTTCAGGCTAGGAGCTTTTTTTGCCTTTGCACTGCTCTCACACAAACCCTGGTCACCTGGTAAGGAGCCAATTAAAAGGTTGTTGCCAGGCAGTTCCTTGTTAGAGCAGACTCCTCATCGGCACCATCCCGTCTTTCATGGCACACTCTGTTCCAGGGCAGCAGCTTATGTATATCCTTCACACTGTTCTAATAGACATGCCCTTCAAACTGCAGCCATTGCAATTTTATTCCACAATCCAATAGAAATAAAAAAATATGTTCTTTACAGTTTGCTAGTAAAACTTTTGATGATTGTGATCTCTAGGACTACAACTTTCTTCAACCAACCTTTCCCTTTCTCTTTCTGGTCTTTCTCTCCTTCCTCTGGAAATCCTTTTCAATGCTTGCCTTGCCATTGTCACATCATGTCTGGTGTTCCTGCGCTTTTTTGAACAATTAATTCCCCAAGTCTCCATCTTGTTTAATGCCATACTTGATGTGCAACTAATCCCTTCCAAGACCTTCCCCATTTCTGCCAAACACCTTGGGATAGTCTTAATATAATGAGGTAAGGTATTGGACCAAGAAAGGGCTTGGAAGGTATCAGTTGAATACAAAGCACTAATGCTCTTAAATCTTATGAATAATGAACTTTCGTTCATATAAAGCTTTTCATAACCATAGGATCTAATAGTGGTTCACAGTCAATGAAGTACTGTAGTAATGTGACCACTGTTGTGATGTTTATAACAGGGCAGCTAATTTGCACAGAGCAAGGTCCAACTATTAGATAAATTATTAAATAAGTAGTGTTAGTTACATTGGTTAAGAGAAAATCATTAGCTAGGACACCAAGAAACTCCTCTGCTCTTATTCAAATAATGCCATAGAATATGTTACATCCATCTGTTACATCCATCTGTGTCTCAGTTTAACATCTCACCTGAAAGACAGCACCTCCCACAGTGCATCACTGAAGTGTCAGCATAGATTGTATGCTCAAATCACTGGAGTGAAGTTTGAACCCTGACCTTCTGACTCACAAAGGCAAAGCCTCACCTTGTCCACACTCAACATCCCACGCATGCAAAATTACCAGCATGGAACCCAGGATAGACATTAGATATTGTTTATAAGTATCCCAGAGAATGCAATATCTATTGTGGGGACCAGAGAGGGAGGGGGCACAACGGTCTCAAGGATGATGTTGTTCACTGGGGAACCTTCACTGACTTTGCCTTTGAGTGAATGAAGCCAGTTGCAGCATGTACACTGACTGCTGCTCAGTTGAAATCAACTAACTCAGCACAAACAAATTGAATTGGGGAGGTGATTTTAAAGTCAGGCCCAAAATATGCATGGTATCAGAATGCTTTTTTAATTCATGGGATCTGGGCATCACTGGCTAGGCCAGCATTTATTGCCCATCTCTAAGTGTCCTTGAGAAGATTGTGCTGAGCTGCCTTCTTGAATTGCTGCAGTCCATGTGGTGTAGGTACATCCACAGTGTTGTTAGGAAAAGCATTCCAGGATTTTGACCCAGCGACAGTGAAGGAAAGATGATATCGTTCCAAGTCAGGATGGTATGTGGCTTGGAGGGGAACCTCCAGGTGGTGGTATTCCCATACATCTACTGCCCTTGTCCTTCTAGGTGGTAGAGGTAGTAAGTCTAGGAGGTGTTGTGGAAGGAGCCTTGGAGGGCTGCTGCAGTGCATCTTGCATATGATGCTGTGCCACTGTGGAGAGGGCAAATGTTTATTGTGGTGGATGGGGTGCTAATCAAGTATGCTGCTTTGTTCTGAATGGTGTCAAACCTCTTGAGTTTTGTTGGAGCTGCCCTCATCCAGGTAAGTGGCGAGTATTCCATTACACTCCTGACTTGTGCATTGTAGATGATGTAAGACTTTGGGGAGCCAGGAGGTGTGTTACTCACTGCAGAATGCCGAGCTTCTGACCTGCTCTTGTAGCAACATTATTTTTATGACTGGTCCAGTTCAGTTTCTGATCAATGGTAACCCCAAGGATATTGATGGTGGAAGAGTCAACAATGGTAATGCCATTGAATGTCAAGGAGAGATGGTTAGATTGTTGGAGATGGTCATTGTCTGGCATTTGTGTGATGCTAATGGTACATAACACGTACCAGCCCAACCCTGAGTGTTGTCCAAATCTTGCTGCATTCAGACACAGATCATTTCAGCATCTGAGCAGTTGCGAATGGTACTAAAAGCTTTGCAGCCATCAGGGAACATTCCCATTATTGACCTTATGTTGGAAGGTCATTGATGAAGTGGCTGAAGATAGTTGGGCCTAGGGCACTACTCTAAGGAACTCCTGCAGTGATGTCCTAGGGCATCCAACAGCCATTACCATCTTCCTTTGTGCTAGGCATAACTCCAACCAGTGGAGAATTTTCCATCTGGTTTCCTTTGTCTTTGGTTTTGCTGGGGCTCTGTGATACCACATTCGATCAAACGCTGCCTTGATATCAAGGGCAGTCACTTTCACCTCACCTCATGAATTCAGCCCTTTTGTCCAAATTTGGATCAAGGCTGTAATGAGATTTGGAGCAGAGTACCCTGGCAGAACCCAAACTAGGCATCGGTGAGCAGGTTGTTGCTGGGTCAGTGCTGCTTGATAGCACCGTCAACAACACCTCCCATCACGTTGCTGGTTTTTAAGAATAGAGTGATGGGATGGTAATTGGCCACATTGGAGTTGTTCTGGTTTTTGTTGGCAGGGCATACCAAGGCATTTTTTCACATTGTCGGATAGAAGCCAGTGTTGTAGTTGTACTGGAACAGCTTTTCTAGGTGCATGGCTAGTTCTGGAGCACAAGTCCTCAGTACCACAGCTGGGGTGTTTTCAGGGCCAATAGTCTTTGCTTTATGCGGTACCTTCAGTTGTTTCTTGCTATCACACAGCATGAATTGTTTTGGCTGAAGTCTGGCATCTCTGATGATGGAAACTGCAGGAGGAGGCCGAAATGGATCACACACTTGGAACTTATAGCTGAAGGTAGTTGCAAATGCTTCAGCCTTGTCTTTTGCAATGAGGTGCTGGGCTCCTCCATCATTGAGGAAGGGAGTCTGTGAATCATTGTTGACTCATTCACCATTGTTCACAACTAGGTGTGGCAGGGCTGCAGAATTTTTATCTGATCTGTTAGTTGCAGGATTGCTTAGCTCTGTCTATAGTATGGAACTTCCTCTGTCTAGCATGAATGTATTCCTGTGATACAGCTTCACCGGACTGACATCTCTTTTTTTAGGTCTGCTTGATACTGTTCCTGGCACTCCCTTCTACAGTCCTCTTTGAACTGGTGTTGGTTCCCTGACTTGATAGTAGTTCTTTAAAATTATTCATTCTTGGGATGTAGGTGTCTCTGACAAGACCAGCATTTATTGCCCATCTCTCATAGCCTTGAGAATGTGGTGGTGAGCCACCTTCCTGCCGCACTGTAGACCATCTGGTGTAGATACACCAAGAGTGCTGTTAGGACGAGAGTTTCAGGCTTTGATCCAGTGACAGTGAAGGAGCGACAATATAGTTCCAAGACAGGATGGTGTTTGATTTTGAGAGGAACTTGCAGGTGGTGGTGTTCCGACATGACTATTGCTCTTATGATTCTAGGTGGTATAGGTTGCAGGCTTGGAAGGTGATGTTGAAGGAGCCTTGGTGAGTTGCTGCAGTGCATCTTGTACATGATACGTACTGCAGCCACTGCGCATCAGAGGTAGAGGGATTGAATGTTTAAGGTGGTGGATGGAGTGCCACTCAAATGGACTGCTTTGTCCTGGATGGTGTTGAGCTTCTTGAGTGTTGGAGCTAAATTCATCCAGGCAAGTGGAGAGTATTCCATCATACTCCTGACTTGTGCCTTGTAGATGATGGATAGGCTTTGGAGAGTCAGGACTTGAGTACTTGCCACAGAATTCCTGGCCTCTGACCTGCTCTTAGCTACTGTATTTATATAACTGGTCCAGTTAGGTTTCTGGTCAATGGTAACCTCCAAGGAAGTTGATGGTGAGGGATTCAGCAATGGTAATGCCATTGAATGTCAAGAAGGCATGGTTAGATTTTCTTGTTGGAGATGGTCATTGCCCAGCACGGGTGTGGCACAAGTATTACTTATCTCCCCAAGCCTGAATGTTGTCTGGGTCTTGCTGCATATGAGCATGAACTATTTCAGTATATTGAGGAGCCATGAATTGTACTGAACACAGTGAAATCAACGGCAAACATTCCCATTTCTGTCCTTATGATGGAGGGGAGGTCATTGATGAAGCAGCTGATGATGTTTGGGCCAAGGTCTCCAGCCTGAAACTCCTGCTGTGATGTCCTGGAAGAGTGAGGGATAAGTCAGGCAATGAGGTTACAGATTGTGGTTGAATATAACTCTGCTGCTACTGAAGGTCCGCAGCACCTCATGGACGCCCAGTTTTGTGCTGCTATATCTGTTGTGAATCTATCTCATTTAGCACCATGGTAGTGCCACACCATACAATGAAAGGTATTCTTAGTTTGAAGGAGGAGCTTAATCTCCGCAGGGATAGCACAGCGATCTCTGCTATTGATACTGTTATAGATAGATGCATATGCATCTGAGGGTGGTAGATGGTAATGAGCACAAGGCGTCCTTAGCAATGATTGACCTGATGGAATGGGACTTCATGGGGTCAGGAGTCAATGTTGAGGACTCCCAGGGCAACTCGCTCCTGAATGTATATCATTGCGCTACGACCTCTGGTATGGGGATGGAGGTGCCTGCGACACTGGCTTTAAGATATGATTCTGTGAGTGTGACTATTTCAGCTCTCCAATTTTGGCACAAGTCTGCAGATGTCAGTGAGGAATTTTCAGGATTGAGTGGGCAATGTGTGCCTTTGTCATTTCTGGAGCCTAGACCGATGCCAAATGTTCCATCTGGTTTTATTCTTCTTCAACTTTTCTATCACAGTTTGATACAACTGAGTGGTTTTCTAGGCCAATTCAGAGGGCAGATAAGAGTCAACCACACTGCTGGAGTTACATGTAGGCCAGTCTGGGTAAGGATAGCAGATTTTCCTTCCCTAAAGGACATTAGTGAATCAGATAGATTTTTAGGACAAATCAGTCCAATTGTATTAAGCAATTGAATTTAAATTCCTTCAGCTGCCATGGTGGAATTTGAACTCATGTCTCCAGATTACTAGTCCTGTAACAATAAAACTAGGCCACTGTTCTCAACTGGCGCCTGAGGATGAAGGCCAAGAGGAAGAGCACACTTCTGAGGAGAATACACTTTCATTGGTCTGATGCTCGCAGCCATCAGCCCTGACACTGGCTTCGTGGGTACTGCACCTTAGAGAGCATTATCAAGATGGGATCTGCATATGATGAGACTTCAGGCATAAGTAGGCTACAGACAGGGGACGAGAAAAAGGGTAGCATGGGTTCCACCTCACCAGAGGATGAAATCGCGCACAAATGCTACTGCAGAGGACTCAGATGAGGAATTCGATAGGTGATTTCCAGGAAAAGGCCGATAGGCATGCACACCAAAACACCCAATGTATTGGCAGGCCTTCCAGAGAGCCTGGTTAATTCATGCCTTCCTTTATTTTGTCAAAGTGCTCTTCTGTATTTCCACCTCCTAATTTGGTGTCTTCTGAAAGTTTTGAAATTGTACTTTCAATTCCCATGTCTAAATCTTTTATGTAAATGATGAAAAACAGCAGTCCCCAGAGTCAATTCTTATGGAACTCCACTGCCCACCATTTTTGATCGACAATGGAGTCAAGGGTTAGGACGGCTGGCAGGAAAGTGGAATAGAAGTCACAATCAGATCACTCTTAATCATATCAACTGGCAGAGCAGGCTCGAAGGGCTGAATTTTTTTTATTCACTCATGGGATGTGGGCTTCGCTGGCTAGGCCAGCATTTATTGCCCATCTCTAATTGGCCTTGAGGTGGTGGTCGTTTGCTGCCTTCTTGAACCACTACAGTTCATGTGGTGTATGTACACTCAGTACTGTTAGGGAGGTAGTTCCAGGATTTTGACCCAGTGACATTGAAGGAACGGTGATATATTTCCAAGTCAGGATGGTGAGTGGCTTGGAGGAGAACTTCCAGATGATGGGGTTCCTACACCCGCTCCTAGTTCTTGTGTTCTTGTATTTGCCAACTGAGTGACAACCTTTCACCCTTACTCTTTGTTTTCTGTTTTGTAGCCAGCTTGCTATCCATTCTCTTACTTGTTCACTGACTCCACGTTTTGACTTTAGACGTAAATTTGTTCTCTGTAAACATGTTTAGAATTTTGCTACCCAGTGCAAGGAGGAAATCTACTCTTAATATTGCAAGTCAGACTTTATTGTGCTGTATATATTTTGTTTAATGCTGGAGTTGCTGCATTCCTTCTAGAAATTCAGCCAAAGAACTGCATCCTTACACCCACTTGCTGCCAAGGCACTGACACTCTAAAACTCTATTTAACCAACATCGTGGCCTGAATTTTACCCTTGGAGGGCCCGTGACCGGTTGGGAAATGGGCCCCCGCCCGCAATTGGCCCCCACCCACAATTTCACACTGGCTGGCCAATTAAGGCCCGCCCGGTGTGAAACGCATCTTCCCAATGGTCAGAAGGGCCGGGCAGGGGGCTCTCACACGTTGGGTCCAATGGTGACCCTTTGGGCGGTTTCAAAACTGCACAGGCAGCTCCTTGAAGGCTGTCGGGAAAGAACATATCTTCTGCCTGCTGAAGACCGAAGCTATGGCCTGAAATGTGGTTGGGTTTGCCAGGCGGGAGGGCAGGTCGGGTGAGCATTTGGCACCCCAGTTTTCACACGAGTGCCTTGCCATCCTCCTGGAGGAGGTGGCTGTCAGGAGGGACACCCTTGTCTCCAGATATAGAAGGATAATGCCACCGCACCTAACAAAAGAAACATAGAAATATAGAAAATAAGAGCAGGAGTAGGCCATTCAGCCCTTTGAGCCTGCTCCGCCATTCATTATGATCATTGCTGATCATCCAACTCAAAAGCCTGCTCCCGCTTTTTTCCCATATCCTTTGATTCCTTTTGCCCCAAGGTTTATATCTAACTACTTCTTGAAAACATGCAATGTTTTGGCTTCAACTACTTTCTGTGGTAGTGAATTCCACAGGCTCACCACTCTCCGGGTGAAGAGATTTCTCCTCATCTCAGTCCTAAATGGTCCACCCCGTATCCTCAGTCTCTGACCCCTGGTTCTGGACTTCCCTGCCATCGGGATTATTCTTCCTGCATTTATCCTGTCCAGTCCTGTTAGAATTTTATAGGTTTCTATGAGATTCCCCTCATTCTTCTGAACTCCAACGAATATAATCCTAACCGACTCAATCTCTCCTCATGTGTCAGTCCCGCCATCCCAGGAATCGGTATGGTAAATCTTCGCTGCACTCCCTCTAAAGCAAGAACATCCTTCCTCAGGTAAGGAGACCAAAACTGCACACAATATTCCAGGTGTGGTCTCACCAAGGCCCTGTATAATTGCAGCAAGACATCCCTGCTCCTGTACTCAAATCCTCTGGCTATGAAGGCCAACATACCATTTGCCTTCTTACCACCTGTTGCCCCTGCATGCTTACCTTCAGCAACTGGTGTACGAGGACACTCAGGTCTCGTTGCACATTCCCCTCTCTCAATTGATTGCCATTCAGATAATAATCTGCCTTCCTGTTTTTGCTACCAATGTGGAAACCTCACATTTATCCAGATCATACTGCATCTGCCATGCATTTGCCCACTCACTCAGCTTGTCCAAATCACATTAAAGCATCTCTGCATCCTCCCCACAGCTCACCCTCCCACCCAACTTTGTGTCATCTGCAAATTTGGAGATATTATATTTAGTTCCCTCATCTAAATATTAATATATACTGTGAATAGCTGGAGTCCCAGCACTGAACCCTGTGGTACCCCACTAGTCACTGCTTGCCATTTGGAAAAAGATTGCTTATTCCTACTCTTTGTTTCCTGTCTGCCAACCAGTTTTCTGTCCATCTCAATACACTACCCCCAATCCCATGCGCTTTAATTTTACACGCTAATCTCTTAAGTGGGACTTTGTCGAAAGGCTTCTGAAAGTCCAAATAAACCACATCCACTGGCTCTCCCTCATCAACCCTATTAGTTACATCCTCGAAAAATTCCAGTAGATTTGTCAAGCATGATTTCCCTTTTGTAAATCCATGCTGACTCTGTCTGATTCTGCCACTGTTTTCCAAATGCTCAGCTATTAACTCTTTTATAATGGATTTTGGAATTTTCCCCACTACCGACGTCAGGCTGACTGGTCTATAATTCCATTTTCTCTCTACCTCCCTTTTCAAATAGTGGGGTTACATTAGCTAGCCTCCAATCTGTAGGAACTGTTCCAGAGTTTATAGAATCTCGGAAGATGACCACCAATGCATCCACTATTTCTAGGGCCACTTCCTTAAGTGCTCTGGGATGTAGATTATCAGGCCCTGGGGATTTATTGGCCTTCAATCCTATCAATTTCTCCAACACCATTTACCTACTAGTGCTGATATCTTTCAGTTCCTCCCTCTCACTAAACCCTGTGTTCCCCAACGTTTCTGGTATGTTATTTGTGTCCTCCTTTGAGAAGACAGCACCAAAGTATGTACTTAGTTGGTCAGCCATTTCTTTGTTCCCCATTATAAATTCCCCTGTTTCTGACTGTAAGGGACCTACATTTGTCTTCACCAATCTTTTTCTCTTCACATATCAATAGAAACTTTTACAGTCAGTTTTTATATTCCCCGCAAGCTTACTCTAGTACTCTATTTTCCCCTTCTTTATCAATCCCTTGGACCTCCTTTGCTGAATTCTAAACTGCTCCCAATCCTCAGGTCTGTTGTTTTTTGTGGCCAATGTGTATGCCTCTTCCTTGGATTTAATACTATCCCTAATTTCCCTTGTAAGCCATGGTTTGGCCACCTTTCCTGTTTTACTTTTGCACCAGACAGGAATAAACAATTGTTGCAGCTCACCCCTGTGCTTTCTGAATGTTTGCCATTGCCTGTTCATCGTCATCCCTTTAAGTAACGTTTCCCAATCCATCATAGCCAACTTGTGCCTCATACCACAGTAGTTTCCTTTATTAAGATGCAGGGCCCTAGTCTCTGAATCTACTACGTCACTCTCCATCTTGATGAAGAACTCTATCATATTATGGTCGCTTATCCCCAAGGGGCCTCGCACAACTAGATTGTCAATTATTCCTTTCTCATTAGTTTTGTGATCAGGTCAGCCATGACATGCGGCGCACATGGGTGCAGTGCCACAAAAGGTATAATGACCTGCTGCAGTCGGCAAGAGTGGGTACTGTGTTGGTATCGATCAGTGTGGTGAAGTGTTAAGGTCTGGCCATCCCCCCGTGGTGCCTGGGGGTGTTACAGTCTGAGTGCCAACTGTCAATGATGCTGGAGCTGGCCAAGTGGGTGAGCTCTGGTTACTTGGTCTGAGTGCCTTGTGGCTCAAGGGCCACGACTCAGATGTACCCTGCAAGGTGTTCCTCAGATGGGGTTGGCCAGGCTGCAGTGGTGCTGCAGGTGGAGCGTGGACTAATAAATGCACCTCTGTCTTTTCAGGAGAAGGTGAGTCAAAACAAAATTGAGAGGTCGCAGACAGGCAGAGGCCCCCCAACCCCCCAAACCTTACAAGATTTGAGTAGGACGCCTTGGAGCTGGGGAGACACCATGCGCCTTGGTCAATTGGTTGCAGAGAGGCTGGGGTGTCAGGTGAAGGTAAGAGTGCGGTGCACAGAGGTGAGAGTTTCAGATGATGCAAACATTCTTGTGTAGTCTCTTCTCTTCACTGATGGGATCCTCACAACTGAAATCCCCATTGATCATTGAACAATAATGGCATCATGATGCAGATCTCCATTGTCTCACCAGGGTGCCTGGCATGCACAGTGAAAGTATGATGTCTTAAACTAATGACATGTCATTGTTCCCTTAGATTTGCCAGCAGGCACTCATTTGCAGGACCCCAGCGAGCCACCCCTGATGCCAGAGGACCGCCAAGCTTCAGCTGCATCTGCTTCACAACCACTCTCTGAACCAGGCACCAACGCAGATACCAGCACCTCAGTGGGCGTTAGATCTTCAGCTAGAATGTCAGAGCACAGCGGGGTGAGGGCACTTCACCCTCGCTTGAAGGGCAGGCAGAGGCAGAGAGAGCCTAGGGCGCCAACAGTCAGAGAGCTACTGGAGACCAGGATGATGCTGAGTTGAAGGCAGATGATGGGCCTCTGGAGTCGCCCATTAGGCGGCAGATGCTGGACGTCCAGCAGGATGTGCAGGAGGATCTGGTGGAGATTCATGAGAGTATGTGTGCCATAGTGTCTGTGGTGAAGGTGTCCATATGGAGCAAAAGCACTGCATTGACCCTCTTGGCCGAGTGCACGGCCTCCCCAATTGAGAGAGTGGCGACTCTCATGGACAGGCAGCTCCAGGGACAAAATTAGGGGTTCCTGGGGTTGCGCTCGGAACTGCAAGCCCTCACACAGGCAATGACCTCAGGTGGTCAGTGCCAGTGTGAGAGATGGATGAGGTATCAGTATCCCAGCTAGATGCCTGTCCACCAATGAGGAGCAGGGAGGTCCAGAGCGACCTCACGTTGGCTCATAACCTGCTTGTTGTCTCTGCAGGCTCCTCTCAGGGCACTCTGGATGATAGCAGCAGCTCCTTTGCCACTCTGCCAATGACTGTGACATCTGATGAAGCTGCGATGACTGGGGAGATGCCAGCCATGGCACTGGCTGCTCCCACCCAGGCGGAGCCAGCACAGGCTCCACTGGCCAGAAGTGATCAAGGCAATCAAGGCACCAGTGTCAGTGGGCTGTCTTCAATGCTGCTGTCAGCGAAGGGCACCAAGACGTAGCACTCGCAAACATAAGTTTCAGGCGCCTTGAGTGCAAGAGGGACTGGTCATGGGTGGTCTTCTGCTCTCGAATGTTTTGTTTAGGTTTACTGGTCTGGGAATGAAGACACGAGAAGGCTATGCTAATTTTTTTGGAGTGAAAATGATATAAAGTTTGTTTTTATTGTAAAGGCCTGAGTATCTTCACCTTTTTTTTTGGTGCAGGGTATGCCAGTATGTAATGCTGGACTTGAGTGGCTCTAAACTTTATTGCACAGACACAAAGTGGACTGGGGGTTTAAATTAACGTGCAACTTCAGACATCCTGGATGGAGGCAGCAGCCCTGGCATGAGGTGGAAGCAGATCTTTGGCTGCCTAACTGAGGGAGCATTAGATTAAGGCGTCACTGGTGTCCCTGTCTTCCTGAAGGATACAGAACACCCTCAGTGTTCTCCTCACTGTACTCCTCTTCTGACTCACTACTGAATTCATCTTCTGTGACCTGTGGAGCTATGTCAAGATCCTCTTCCTCCAGTGGGTCCCCCCTTGTCAGTGCCAGATTGTGGAGAGCGCAGCATGCAACCACTATTAGTGACACTCGCTCTAGGGGGGTATTGTAGTGCTTCCCCTGAATGGTCTAGGCATTGGAAGCGCAGCTTCGGGAGACATATGGTCCTCCCTATCATCACCCTTGTGGAGGCATGATTCCTATTGTAACGCTGCTCTGCCTCTGTTCTTGGATGGCAGAGAGGTGTCATAAGCCACTTTCTCAACGATAGCCCTTGTCACCCAGCAGCCATCCATCCAGTCGGGCTAGAGCATTGAAGAGCCACGGCACCTGGGAACGTCTCAGGATATAAGCATAATGGGAGCTCCCAGGGTACCTTGCACAGACTTGCAGAATCTGCATCTTGTGATCACACACTATCTGCACCTTCATGGAGTGGAAGCCCTTCCTGTTGATGAAGGCACGCAGCTGACCTGCTGGCCACATGTGTGCTCTCGATTGCACCCTGGATGTGGGGGAACCCAGCAATTTCTGCAAACCCTCTGGCTCGCTCAGCCTGGCTGGCCTCATCCATACAGAAATGAATAAATGTCATTACCCACCTGAACAGAGCTTCTGTCACCAGTTTGACGCAACTGTGGACAGCTGATTGGGAGACTCCACAAAGATACCCCACTGACCCCTGGAAAGAACTGGAGGCATTGAGGTTGAGGGCCACTGTAACCTTCAGAGCCACTGTCATGGGGCTTCCACCGACACAGTGCTGTTTATCTCAGGCCCAATCATATGACAAATGGAGGTCATGTCTCCCTTCAGCATTGCACCTCAGACATATTGATGTAGCGGCATCACTGCTTGTAAACCCTGGCAGCAGGATATTGGCGTCTTCTGCAGCCCCTTCCACCTTGGACAATCTGCCGGCCCTGCGCCCCTTGTGCTTGCACCTCTCCTCCCACAAGTTGCTCCCCTGGAAGGTGCATTGGGACACCTGGCCTCCTCTCCCTTCTGCCCTTCTCCTCCTCAGAGGAGGAGGTGCTTCCAGTGGAGACCACAATCCCCATTACCAAGTTAACAGAAGGCTGTCTGATACCTGGAAGGGACAACACAGTCAAAATTCTCTG
This sequence comes from Carcharodon carcharias, assembly GCF_017639515.1. Lineage (NCBI taxonomy): Eukaryota > Metazoa > Chordata > Chondrichthyes > Lamniformes > Lamnidae > Carcharodon > Carcharodon carcharias. The sequence goes on from NC_054473.1 coordinate 137,645,800, forward strand.
GGGGCCTTGGAGACACCAATGAGTCCTGAAATGAAGCCTAGAAATGCAAAGACTGAAGCTCAGAACTGAGATGAAGCTGTCAAGTTCAAATAAGCAACCAGCTATCTCCTGAACTCCTCACTACTCACACTGAAGCTGCTGCTGACCCTTTTTATCCCACCCTTGGATGAGATTTTGCAAACTGTGGTCTGCCCAACATAAAATTGGGTTCAACTAGGTTTTTAATGGCCTTAAGTAGCCTTTCAATTGATGGAGCCCACTGACTTGAAGACTGCACACATGCGGGATGACATCGCGGCATCTTCTCGCGCTATTTTACGCCCAATCCGGTCGGGCAGGTACTCACCTACAAGGCGTAAAATTCTGCACTATGTTTCTTGGCAGTGTGGCTTCTCACTAAAACCTGTATTGCGCTGTCTTCCTTTTCGATGCGGAGGCATATCAACCCCATAATTAATTTCATCCTGCAAAACGTACAATTACTGCAACTAAAACATCATCCCTAGCTGAATCTTAACTCATTCAAATCCACCCAGCATTTATTTCTGGGAGTTCTGACTCTGCCTTTCACTTATGGTCCAGAGAGGCATTAAGAAGCTCTTGGACCATGGAGGGTAACCATATATAATTCTTTAATCAAATTTAGTAATCCATCCACCTACATTTCTCCCTGAAAATAAAGGTACATCATTTGGTTTAGGATAAAACAAAAGCAGAGTTCACCTAAGTCCTACTTTTTTCGATCTATTCTTAACCAATAACCAAATAGACAATTCACCTTTTTATATCAAACTTTTATTATCATGAAAATGTCGATCTGAAGCAGAAAGTGGAAATCTGGTTAGACTAGATTATCTCAGCCAAGGAATTGGATACATATTTGGAAGTCAGCTCCGAAGGTCTCCATCTGTAACAAATCCAGAGATATGTAATTAGGAATAATTCATAGCTCGTTATACCTCATCCATGCTGGAAGCAGTCACTTTAGAAAGACCTCAAATGACAGGAGAGGATCACAGCTAAATATCTTCTGCAATCTGCAGACTTTTATTGAATGGTCCTCATTGCTATTCCAGTGATCTAGTTAAGAGTAATGTTCAAACAACAATAACTTGCATTTATATACCATCTTAAAGCACAAAAAAGTATGTCAAGGTACTCCGTTGACTATATTTTTCTCAATTCCTATTTGAACAGGTGCAACATGTCCTGTATGAATCTTTTGGTAAGGGTATGTTAAGCATGTTTCATTGGTACATTCCCTTGACACAGCATACAATGGACTGGCCCAACATCTTTACTTGATGTACATTTATATGAGATGTGTAGAAATTACAAAGAAGCTCTAACTAAATCTTGAACATGAATTCTTTATCAAAACTTGATCTACTTGATTCACTTCTTTTGAAACGACCAGTAAAATAGGAGTGTGCTCAGCCCACAAGATAGCTACAATTGCATAAGATGGATGCATGGCCTCGATCCGACTTTGATCCACAGGATATTACATTGTGTCAGCACTGTGGACCACTTTTTGTATTCTAAATAATTGTCATCCCTTTGACATCTGGACCAGTGCAATGATTTAACATTAACTGTACTGAAACATATTGGAACTATGCCTAACATCCTGCCCAAACATATCTCAATTTCCTTCTATTCAAATCTGCAACAAACACAAATCAAAAATAAAATTGTGCTCAATAAAAAAAGCTCAAGGAACAGCATCCCTTATTTCGATTAAGCACCTTAACACATTCTGGACTTTACATCGAGTTGGTGAACTCTGGGGCAGAATATTACGCTCCTCGGGTGGGTGCCTGCCCGACCTGAACAAACGTAAAATGATGCACGATGATGTTGGGCGGGCGCCCTGTGATATTTCAGTTGCCGGGCATGCGTGGGAGTTGGCAGTGTGCCCGCCAACAATTAACAGGCCTATTAGGGTCATTAAAGTTCTAAATAAATGAAACTTTTGGCTGCCCGTCCAAACTTACGATTGGTGGGCAAGCGAAAAGGCCAAGCGGCCTTTGGATTTTTTTGCGAAACCTCAACCACGGGCGGGAACGAGGTCTCGATCAGTGATTTAAAAAACATGAACATTTTTCAATCTAATTTGTAACATGTCCCTCACATGAGCAGGGACATGTTACAAATTAGATTGAAAAATGTTTATATTTTTTAAATCACTGATCGACAGGGTCACATGAGGGGAAATGTTATTAATATTTTTTAATTCTTTATTTTTTTTTATGTTCAAAAAGCTTCAGCTCCCTGAGGCAGCTCTGTGCCTCAGGGAGCTTTTACTGCACACGTGCACGAACTTGCGCGCTCGTTCTCCTCCCCCCCACACACAGACAGCTCTGCAGTGCATGATTCACACTAGTTGGTTGTTAATTGGGCAGCCAGCGTGAAATCGCGGTCGCGGACCAATCACGGATGGCGGTCCAATTCACGGCCGCTCCCACTCGCCCCGCCGAGCCCGCCCGACAAGGGCAAAATTAGAATATTTGCCAAAATTGCTCAGGATGCGTACAGCACATGTATTCGGTTACCTTAGCCTATATTCATTCCGTTCCTCTATAAATATTGACGCAAAAGCAAAATAAATAAATGTCTGATTATGAAAGCAAAACTGTCATTGAAGGACATATCCAGTGTTTAAGAAAGGCCAAAACACAGTATAAGATAAAAATAATTTTCCATAAAAAGACTGTTGATGAGGAAATTTAATATTAATTTTCAGTACATTATCTTAAAAATCAGCAATAAAGAGAATAATTTGACACAACAGATACAAAAAATGTGAGTAATTTAAAAAAAAAGCTTCATTATGTTCATGTACTCATTGCCTATTCAGTGATTACATCTAGTTGATTCATACTGTGGTGTGAAACATGTAAACATCTATTTAAAATACATTGCTGCTCATGATGGTTTCCAAAGATGAGTTTGGTATTTCTGGTATACTGGTAGAAACACATAAGCAATCCAATAGTGTATGGTCATGGTCCAGTAAAGCTACTCCAATCCACGTCATCTTGGAATTAGCTATCTGATATTGCACTGAGCCCAGCATTTACAATATGTAACATTGAGAACTGTTATTTCTTAAAAATGCAATAACCTTACGTTAAAAGATAATCAAATTTGGATACTGGAGGATGATGTATGACCGAAATTTTCAGATTAATCTGTGGCAATGTAATTCAAAATTACTAATTTATGGTGAGATACTTTGAATCAAAGTCATGAGGATAGCTGCAGAATTGCAAAATTTAAATAAACAACATGGCACCATCAAGATCTTTATTTTTATATGAAGAGCAATACTCAGGAAATTACTGGTTAAGTCCCATTTTACACAAAGTACAGCAATTATTCACTGTGCATAGGAACAGCAATTATAAACATGTCATTCAAAAGTATTCAAAAGTATTTTTGAATGAAGAAGGTGCTTCAAACATCACTAGTTAACTGGGTAGAGAACTGTTACTAAACTGTTATCATTAACAGGTTTATTCTATGCTATTTTAACCACAGCCCTATCACCATTCGCCCCCACCCTGCTATATGTCTCAGTATGTTTGGGGGGCTAATTAGCCACAAGGTGAAGAATCCAACCCATTCAAATTGGACAGCCTGCCAATATAATAAAAAAAGGTCAATGCAGTTATTGATGTTCTGCTGCAAGCTGCCACCAGCACATTTACTAAGTACTACATCATAACATATTCTACTAAGGATATCTAGAGGTCAAAAGTTATTATTGCACCAGTTCAACCAGAAAATATTATGACAAATTATTAAATGTTTTTGTTTCAATAATCCTTTGGCCAATATCATAGTTTCCTAGTTCATTCAGAAGAAGAGAATGAAAGGAGATTAAATGCTGAGTTGAGGTGAGGCACTGGATCATCACAAGCTGGATGATCCTGCGCTGTTTTCAACCTCTTAATTTCCTTTTTTTAAAATATCACTGAGCCCATTTTTATTAAAGCCTACTTATTTCTAAATTAATACTGGAATTAAAATGGACAATTCAAAGTTAGTTTAATGCTATAGTGAGTTCAGAGTAACAGCCAATATAAACTAAAGATGGTCTCCGTAATTAAATAAAAGTATCAATGCTTGGGGAGGTCATATGATGCAATGGATAGTGTCTCTGTCTCTGAGCCAGAAACTCCGGGTCAAGTCCCGTGCCAAGGCTTGATGGCCAAGGGACCTGTGTTCACAACATGGCCAAACATGTTGAGTATTAACTTGTAAGTCCTGTCAACATGCACCAATGGTAGGTAGTAAGAGCAGGAGAGATTCCTGGTCAGTCATGTGATGGAAGGAAATTTGAGTCTCTACCATTATCATCCATTGTTCCAGGCTACAACGCGAATGTAAAAGTCTATGGGCAAAATTGTTACCACAGCAGGCGGGTGTGCGCCTGACCCATTGAGTGTAAAATAATGCGCGTTGACATTGGGTGAACATCCCAACGTCAATGCGATATTTTGGTTGGCAGGCGCGCATCGGAGTCGGCAGTGCAGCCACCATCATGAAAAGGTTTATTAAAGCCATTGACAAAGTAATTAAAAGAGATTTTTCATTGCCCGTCCAACCTTACGGTTGGCAGGCAGGCAAAAAGGCTAAACGGCCTTTGCACTTTTTAGGAAACCTGATCCACGGTCGGGATGAGGTTTCCTAAAGCAAACAAAAATAAAATAAAATTTTGAAAATTTTATTAATACCATGCCCCTGCTCATGTGACAGGGTCACATGAGGGGACATGTTTTATAACATTTTTCATTTCTTAATTATTATCTTTTAAAACTCTTCAGCTCTGTGCCTCAGGGAGATTCTCAGGCGTGTACTTGCACAAAGTTCGCGCTCGCCTTGCTTGCCCTCCTCCTGCCTCCCGCACAGGTAGCGCTGAACACTACCACTTGTGTTTCACGCTGGGCAGGCCTTAATTGTCCCACTAGCATGAAATTGCCTTCCTGCCTCGATCACAGCCAATGGTCAGCTTCCCAACTGCCCCTGCCCAACAAGGGCAAAATTCTGCCTTATGCTACCACAGCAACTCGGACTCCTTGGGAAGCTGGTTGGTTCAATTGGTTGGACAGTCAGTGTGGATCAGAATAGTGCCTGCAGCATGGGGTTCAATCCCTGTTCCACCTGGAATGGATTTAGGGCCCGCCTCCTTGCCCAACTCATTGTGGCACTGTGGGTCTAGCTTGCCTTTGGGCAGAGAACTGAAGAAGAAGAAGATCAATGCCTACCAGCCAATGCCTGTAATATTATCTCTCCTGAATCTATTGATAAAATATTGATGCTGTGAGTAAATACATGGGATTTTTTTTCGAACAAAAAACACCAGAGCATCTATTTTGGAATCACAGCTCACTTATTCTTATACCACTGGTTAGAACTGAGAATGTCCCTGTTCACTCCACAGAAATATTCTGGAAACAAAAAAAAAACAGTTTATGGAATCATTAACCTTTCCTTCCTTTTTTGAACGTATGACTTTTGCTGAGGTTACTCTGTAGGTGTCAGATGTACCTCACTCACCTGTCTATTCTTCCAGAATGAGTCTGAATGATCATATTCAACTGTGGAGAGCATCCTAGGCAAATCTGATTCCGCCGTTAGCCATTATTGACAATCATGCACTGCCCTATAAAAGGCAGTGGGTAATGATCCAAGACAGGACTCTGTCTGATTTCCCCTTCCTGACCTCAGAGAACTAGGCCATCTGTAGCACTCCAATTGCTGCCATAATTGCTATCACTAACTAAGTATAGGATGGGGAAAGAATGTGGAACCTTTTGGTCTGTACAGCCTGGTACTGGACCATGTGGTGTTTCTGTCTCACTAAGCCAATGGGGCAGCTCCCACTCAAAATTTAAATGGTATTTAAATGGGCGGAAGCTGTCTTCCAGTATTTCACCCAAACCACAATTGCCAATGACTGGACTTCAACAATAAGGGCAGAATTTTCTGCCTGTCAGGCGGGTGGGCCCGACCCAATCTCTGGCAGGGAGGGAGCCGAAACCCGCCGGAGAAGTGGGCCACACCTCCATTTTATGTGGGTGGGCCAACTGAGGCCTGCCCAGAGTGACGTCTGGCAGGAAGTGCTACGCGGGGGGGTGGGCGGGGAGGGATTCCCCAAAAGCGAGAGTGCACTCTTTCACGCATGCGCATGGAACAGCGCACATCTCCCTGAGGCAAAGTGCAGCCTCAGGGAGATCGCTTCCACTTTGCAAAAGATTAAAAATAGAAAAAAAAATTCCCTAATATGTCCCCCTCATGTGACAATGTCACATGAGATGGGACATGTTCATGATTTACAGAATAACTTTACTAAACTTTTTAAAACCCTGCATGAAACCTCATCCCACCGCTGGATGAGGTTTCACGTTTTTTCAATTTGCCTTAAGGTTGGACAGGCAGGTCCTTAAATTGCTTAAATGATCCTGTTAATGGCCTCAATTGGCCATTGACAGTGCGGCGGGCCCGCAGCTGATTTTGCTGTGCCCCCCACTTCCTGAAAATTTAAATGGGACGGATGACATCGGGGGTTTTACATGTCGGTGAGCGGGCCCCACCCCCTGCTCGCCGATGGCAAAATTCTGCCCTAAGTGTTGGCAAAATATTCGATCATGGGAGCATTAAATCTTGTCCTCATCCAACATCAATAGCTACCAGCGTATTCCCTCTAAGTGTTGCCAGCGGATTGTGACAAGAGTGGGAACCTTGCTGATTTTCCCAGCCTAATAGGTCATAATTAACAATAGCATATCCTCTTAACCACAATTAACAATGAAATCAATTATACTACACAGATCGCTGTCCCAGCTAATTCATTGACTTACTTATTTATAATATCAAGTGATTTAATGCTTCAGTTAATGAAAATATGATTATTATGCTGTGATTGCTAGGAAGTGCTTTTTAAATTCACCATTATTGAACTTCAAAAGAAACCCAAAACCTCTGCTAGAATGTTGAATGATATGCATCCATTTTATATCCACGTTGAATGAGTGATGGTTTGAAACACGCAGTAGGTCAGTCAGCACTACTGAGAACAAATAAGTTAATGTTTCAGGCTTACAGAGAAATCACGCACACCCAAGATGTTAATTTATCTGTTTTCTCCACAGTTGCTGACTGGCTAGCTGTGTTTCCAACATTTTCTGTGCTTGTTTCAAATATTCAACATTTTTACTTAAAAAAATTACTTGCGTGATTGTTTGGTTTAATAACAGGAATCACGATAACCTAATGTCAGAGGAAGACATATGTTATACCTTATTTATCTCTTTCCTTAACATGAAGGTGTACAGGTACAAGCATACAAGCAGATGCAGAGGTTCAATTCAGCCATAAGTTGGTCCCAGTAAATGACGTCTAGACAGCGCACAATTACAGCCAAAATAAAAGATGATTTTGACAAAGACAGGAGCTCCAAATTATATATTTACTATTGTAACTGATTTATATTGAAGGGAGACATTTAAAGAATGTAATACAAGCAAAGACCTTCCCACCACCGTGCCCTCCGGCAAACCATAAAACTAGCTAAAAGCACAGTTAGTGTGAAAAGGTTTCAATTGTTTTCGTGTTCACAGCTGAACGTAAATCTGACAAGCAGTAACAAAATGTGAAGATGCTAAGAACTGCAGGACAGTCTGAAATGAAATCAGCACAAAGGTCAGCCCAACTTGGGTCTATTTTGCTAGACATCCCATATGATTCAAGACAACAAAAGTCATTGCAGTCTTTCATCAGCAAACATCTTGGTGACCTCTTTTATTAGTAAAATATATGAACTTTGACCCGTTGCAAAAATTCAATATTTTCCCCAAATATTTAAAAAATTTATTCAACGTCGCTAGTGGAGTCAGGGAGTCTGCTGGATGTAATTTGACAACTGAATTATTTTGAGGCCAATATGGAAAGCTATTCAGAGCCTTATTTGAAGATGTGTCAATCAAGATATCACTTATGCTGCACAGAAGTACTTCCAAGATCTCCACAGTGGTGATATCCTTCAGACAACTGCAGATAAGGTGAAGAAAACCTTTGATGAATCTGTCACATTTTAATGCTAAGAGGCTGTGATAAGAAAGATATTTTAATACCCTCTCGCCTTTCCTTTTAGCACCATCTGTTTCAAAATTCATTGAGTCCGATAGCCACAAAACCTGTGACAATATGTAAAAGGTCCTCCCTCTCATTTTCTTTTGTGCGGCACTGATTAAGATTTTAAATTATGTTGTTAAATCAAAATGGCAGGCTTGTCCTCAATGATGAGAAATTAAAGGTCTGCTCACATGTTTGCTTGTTGAAACAAGTGGCCTTTGCTGACTTTGGTGCGTGCAGGGGCCAGCTATATTAAGCACCCTTTCATCCATTTTAGATGAGATCCGGATGATTGAATTATGTGCGATTGTCAGCAAGATGTAGCATGAAATAAAAATGCTGGCGCCAATTCCTTTTGATTAAAACCTATTCTATGAATATGAAGTTTGAATTTTACATTTTCTTTCTCTGCTGTAATTTCCTTGGATAATGAAACCACTAGACATGAATAAAACCACAGAGTGGAATATGTTGATACAGGAAAATATGACCCATTCAGTTTCAGAGGCTTGTGATTTGCAGGCAAGTTATTTTGCCTAATCCAGTAATCTCCGTACCGGGTTTAGGTGTGAGGGATTTCCCAGAAAATAAAACATTTTATTTCAAATGCAAATTTCCCTAGTCTAGTCCTTCTGAAATATATCACTTCAACACAGTAATGAACTTAGACACAGCGCATAATTCTGATCTATCCGACTTCTTCATTTGTTGTGGGAGAAAAAGGGATCTTTAATTAACTTCAGCATTTGAATAGGCACACAGTTTTCATCACGGGTAATTGCCTTTGATTGCCTTCCTAATTTACTGTTGCTATTGTAATATTGCTTGGCATATTCACCAGCTTTAAGCCTGTGACCTTCTCAGGTTTGCAGCATTTTGCATTAGGCATCAGAATGGGTTCAGCCTTCATAAAAATTAATAAACTTATCAATTCAAAGGCCAAGGAAATTGCTGGAGAGTCTAAACAGGCTAAATATTGAGGATCTGGCTTACAATGGCACCTAACTGGGATAGTACACGTTCTTGGGTACACCTTCAACAACAAGAATACTGTGGGCAGCTGAAACAACCATGCAAGCCATTAGCTGATCTTCTTTAATAAGTTAATTACCATAGTTTGTAGCACTAATTATGTATTTAAATGCCTGTCTCACTCGTAAGCAATGGGATTAATTTATAAACACACTAGCTGCACAGTCATTTAGAGATACTGCTTTGGTAGCTCTTCTCGAGATGTTTTGCCATTCATGAAAGGAGTCTTGAGAGAAAACACTAATTTTAAAAGGCTGTGTGAGAATAGACATGTCTATTCAAAATCATTAAAGCCCCACAGCATAAAGTTGTCATTGTCAATGGCTGCTGTAGTCTTGTTCCCGACAGAATTTACAAAGGAAGATTTCAGCATAAAAAAAACATGGCATGTGGATTGCAATTTTAATTGCAGAACCACCCTGTAGAAAACGCATATTTATTAATTCATTAATTGACTGACAGCAGCATTTTAAACAAAATTCAAATCAATGTTCCAAACAGGCCAAGGGATGAATGCCAATGACTTGCAGTTTCATTTTGATTGAAATGCCTCACTTGTCTAAAGGAATCAACCAACCACAATTCAAGGATTGAGTCAGGTGATCAATGCCGACAATCTACTGGAAGGTCAGTTAATAAACAGGCTATGGTACTACAACATTCACAAAAAGGGTGACATTCAACTTCAGTGGAGGCATGAAACAGGTTTGAAGAGAATTAACCACCACCTTCACCCATCAGAAATAGCAAAGGAATGTGCATGGATAGTTTCACCCTTTAATGACGACTCCCTGCTTACCCTCCTCCAGGCTCTGAGTGAACGGTCATTCTGTGGGAGGAGAATCTTCCCATCTGACAAAGAAAGCCTGGATGGAAATGGCAGAGGCAGTCAGCTGTTGTGGGATCGGGTGTAGGACCGTAATGCAGAAAAAGGGTACATGATCTTCTATGTTCTGCAAGGGTGAGTGAGGAAGCCAACTATACACACAACCAAGGGAGGATATGCATGTGGCCAGTCAGGGATGTGCATGGCCACAATGCCAACTGAAATCTCAGAATCCTGCAAAGCTCTGTGAGACTGGGGCATGATGGCAGGGAAGATAATCTACAAAGGGAGCAATGCCACAATGTGTAGTGGAGGAGGACCAGAGATAATGCATTCCTACCTGAGGGGTTGATCCACCCAAATATGGAATTCATCATTCTCCCACTATCTTTGCAGGAGAAGCAGGCCCACAATGCCCACAAAAGGTCAATAGCAGGTGGTGGAGAACCAAACTTGGCAGTGCTGACGAAAGTGGAGGAGGACATCCTGGATCTGACCAGTCAACAGTTGGCAGAGGACAGACCGGAGTCTGACAGGATTGGGAGAAGGAATGGGTGTATCTGAAGCAATGGCTGAAGACCACCACATCTGGGCTATGCATCAATGTTGCATGTCTGTACTTGAGATGAAACTACTTTTACTCAGTGCCCTTCCTCATTGTCGAGTTGCGCTCATCCATATTATTCCTTCAGCTGATCACTCGAAGACCCAAGAAGACATCGACCCCAAGGGACTGTTGTTAACCTCGGAGGGAAACTATGAGGTGCACCATTCCACCCTTGCTCCACACCTAGCTCCAGCTGAGATATTGGGCATCAGTGGGTTTGCGCGCGTCAGCTGAAGTGGTTGCACTTGCTGGAATGAGCACTGCATAATCACCAGATCATCTGTCAGTGGCTGTGACAGCTCAGGTCTGACTCTTGGAGGAGTATGGGAGAGCAGGGAGATGCTGAACCCCTGGCAGACAACAGGTCTCTGGAGTCGTCAGTGAGGCAGCAGGTGTTGGATGTCCAAAGGGAAGTCCATGAAGGTCTGGCAGAGCTTCCCCATGGAGACAGAATGGCCATCATGGGTGATTGCTGGATGTGTAAGGAAAAGTGTGGTGTTGTTCACCTTCTCTTTATTAAATATGTAACATTCTATGATTTTTGCATGTTTATGCAGGAACTGAAGACTACCATATATCGATAGGGACTGCAATGTGATGACACATCCAAATGAAAATTAGCGGCCCTTCTAACAGATGTAGAAGGTCTTAAGTGTGTGCTTCGTTGAGCTGGGCAGAAGTCAGATGATACCTCCATTCTGCTGGTTGGGAGAAGTCAGCAAAGCCTTAGTTGAAATGCATACTCAGACCTCCGTTAGATCCATAGCACCCAGTATCTGCTGGCCATCATGTGGATTGTCAGGGTCATGCGCAACCTCATTCCTCTCCTGAGTCACAGCCGGCATTATTATCTGAAGACACCTGGTGATCCTCCATGCCTGCATCCACAAGTTCTTTTCCCACTCCACTGGCAAGTTTTGCAGCGCACAGTACATGACAGCAATTAAGGATTTGCGATCTGGTGTGTGGCGCAGATGTGTTGAGGCAGCAAAATCTCTGGGGAGACCTATGGTTCTCTCTGTGGTCACCCTGGTGGAGGCATGGTTGTCATTGTATCTCTCTTCTGCTTGACAGCGTGAATGCTTGATGGGCGTTATAAGCCACATTCTTAATGGATGTCTACTGTCACCTATTAACTAGCCATCCAGTTGCAAGGGGTGAGACAGCCATGGCACCTGGGAGTACCCAAGCATGTAGGCATCATGTCCACTCTCAGGCACTGTGCACACATACCTCCAGGATGTGATCACCGACAATCTGGACATTCAAGGAGTGAAAACCTTTCCGATTAACGAAAGCCTCTGGCTGGCTGGCAGGTGCCTCAATGACCATGTGTGTGCAATCAATGGCCCTTTGCATTTTGGGAAAGTCTGCAATTGCCCCCAAACCTCTCACTCTCTCAGCCTGGCTGTCATCATCAGTACTGAACTGTATGAAGGTCTTCACTCTTCTGAACAGTCTGTCCATCAATAGTTTGATACATTGGTGGGCTGAAGATTGTGAGATGCTGCAAAGATCCCCTGCTGATTCCTGAAAGGATCCTGAAGCATAGAAGTTTAGGGCCACTGTTACCATTATTGCCACAGGCATTGGATGGCAGCCAACATAGCTGGAACTTATTTCCCCAGCAATCATGTCGCAGATGGATGTCACCACCTCCCTGGAGGGGCAGAGCTTTCTGCGACACTGGAGCTAAGTCTATCGAAGGTAATTGGAGCGCTGTTTGTACACCCTTCCTTCAGGGTTCTGTCTTCTGCTTGGGCCTGCTTGTCTATGCTTCCCTTGATGGCCTTCTGGCCCTTCAACATCACCATGATGCTCATGTTGCTGGCAAGTAGCCCTCTTCTTCCTCTTGCTCCTTTCCTCTTCTTTACTGAAGTAGCTGCCACTGGAAGGGACTATCCCCATGGCATCCTTTTGCTGCAGCCAGGCCCTCCTTGGCTCAAGCCCCTTTCCATAGTGAGTCCCTCACAGATGACCCCTTCACTGGCTCAACAGCAAACTTGTCCACAAAATAATCACAAGGCAATTTTACTGACTGCTCCTGCAGATTTAGCTTCAGCTGTCAATGTTCTTCTCTGTCGCTGGCTCTTATCCCACCCTGGAACCCTTTGGTGCACTGTTAAATTGCCTGGGCTGCATACAATAACAGTGAACTGGCAGTTTGTTTGCCTCAAAACTGCATAATTGGGCCTGATATGGAAGGCAGGCAGGCTTTTGACTTTTTGGCCTGTTCACCTGCCTTTATATTGGACAGGGAGGTAATGGCGTGAGGAGCCTGACCTGACATCATCATGTCCGATTTAACATCGGATCGGGAGGGCCATCAGTCTGCTTCCTGTTCGTAAAACTTTGCCCTTTGGTGCAATGCCCTTAATTCAAATGTTAGGGGTACACTCTGCAGAATTTCACATACAAATACACCACATATAAAAAGAAAAAGACTGTAAAGCCTGGAAATCTGAAACAAGGACTGTAAAAATACTACTCAGTATCTGTAAAAGAAATAATGCTAGTATTTCAACCAAACATTTTCCTCAGAACCAGGAAAAGATTCTACACAATTACTTTTTTTCTCTAGCTGCTGACTCACCAAATGTTTATTTCCAGAATTTTCAGTTTTTTTAAACAAGCAGCCAAATTCACCCAACCCACAAAACATATAGCCTCAAACACTCACAAATATTACATTACCTTTTACAAGATTAGCTATAATGGTACACAGGTTTACATGGAAGTCAAAGTACTGAGGATAACAGTTGTACATGTTCTATATGTAAACATTTGTAAAGTTTCGTTTTTTGAGCCACAACAGTAGCAGTATAAAAATAGAAAAAATAAATAAAACTAGAATAACAATCTATAAAATAGATCTTCTTGAAAGCGATCAACGCTAAAAAAATGCATCTCCGCATGGCTGCAAACACAAAAAAAGGATAAAAACATTGTGAACTAACCAGATGTTTATATTCAGTAGATGAACAGTGTCACAAATAGTCAAATTAAAGAGATTCTATCTGGCCCACAAATAGCAGGGCCCCTCCAGTCAAGTCTGCTGCTGAACTTAGAGCTTATAAGGTTAAAACAGGGTGCCTTGAGGGTGCCATGTTTCCTGAACTCTAAACTGAAAATGACCAGAACAGATTTTCACAGACACACACACACACAGACAGGTAGACACAACACACACACCTGAAAGCCACAACACAAAAAGATGGAAAGGAAGGGCAGCAATAGCCTCTGATTTTCGCAAATCTGCATACTTCTCAGGCGCCATGTTATGGCTTGTCATCCCGGAGTGCTCCCGGAACAAATTACTGTACCTGTCATATCTGTAGATAACATCTGAATACTCGACCTGACAACTCATCCCCTCAACCCTGACATACAACACAAACCTGTCTTCCCTAAGTATAGAAGATGCAAGGTGGAGTCTTTGACTGATAAAGCGAGTTTATTTCAGGCAGCCTTGGGTTGGTCTTTGGGGTCAAGCAATAAACACAGACGCAAAGGGTTGACTTTGTTCCTTGACAGCAAGTTTAGCCAAGCAATAGCTCTGTAAGCTGGACATGCTTTAAGAGGATTTTGAGTGCTCATAAAGCTGGAAGATGCGTTCAGAATTGTAAAACTACGACCTAGCCATTTATTTCACTTGGTGATTAGCTTTTTGAATTTCTCTCAAAGCCCTTATAAAAAATCATATATAGTGCATGTTTATAAATTGTGCCTCCAACATTTTATACCAACAGTGTTGTAAATAAATAATTCAATCAATAAATTTTACCACCAGCATCCGATTGAGAAGTGTGCCTTTGCAGTGATTTTTTTTCAATGTAAAAATGCATTGTGCAAAAATGGTATGTTATGTAGTAAAAAGATTTAAATTGAATAAAGGAAAAATGTTTTGCAAACAAGTGCTCCTTTCTAGTTGAAACAATGGAAGTTATCAACAATCTATAAAAACAGAACTATTAAGAAATTTTAAAATAAATCTAAAACTTTCAAACTGAACATGAAGATAGTAAAAATATTTCTTTGAGTTTGAATGGACTCATATTCCCATTGCCCCCAGTCTCCACTCCTATTGGTTCACTGCTGTCACCAGCAGTAGATTAATTTCCCACCAGGTTTCCATTTTCTCCACCTCTGTGCCAACATCAGGAAACTACCAAAGGGCACAATGAAAGCCTCAAGAATCTGGCACTGATAGTGATCCATCATCACTTCTCTCCTTGGATTGGGAATGCTACTGTTGAGTAGATTATGCAGAATCAGTAGATGTTGGTCTTATCCCAATTACTGTGTACTTATGTCTATAAATGCCAAGGTAGACTTGTCTTCATTGGTTTTCTCTTTTTCTTTTTCAGGTCTCCTCATGCTATACAAATAATAAATGTTTAATGGCCTATATGGAATGCCTAAAATCAGCCTATTTCCTTTTTAACCCATGCTATCCTTTGGAAGAATGAATGAAATCTTATACCGGAATTTCTATTGTCAAGGCAAAACAGCTAATTCATTACCCGAGTACCTGGCTTCTAAATCTTGCATATTATTGGCCATATTGTCTGATTTTGCTTGATGTAAAGGTTTGCCCATTTGTTTTCCATTTAAGATCACTGAGGGATGAATTTGCATCCCCATACAGGAGAGACCTGTGGGTACAAAGATTTGTGCCACTGGTCAGCACGCTGGTTTGCATGCACCATCCTGTCCCGGGGCCATTTTTTGGATGTGGGATGGGGTGGTAGGGGGTCAGAAGGGCTATGTGCTCAAAAGTGGCCAATAGCCAATTAAGGGTAATAAAAGGCTCATAAATTGGATGAATATACCATCAACAAAGATGACCGACACCTCTACAGCAAGATTAACATGGAAGTCCATGGTCACCAATGCTTTTTTAGGGCATGGTACCCGAAGAGAGAGAGAGAGAAAGGCCTATTATCGCCTATTGTCAAAGGAAATTCCAGTTGTCTAGCGGTCCCCCGAGTTGTTAGAGATTGGGCCAACTGCCAGGAAGCAGCCTCCCAGGGGTGGGCAGACTGAGTGGGGCGGGGGGGGCAGTGCTCCAGGCAGGCTGTATGGTCCTCTACCTCTGCCTGGTTGCAGTAGCTACAGCCAAAGACCACCCTGTGGAGAAGTTCTTCCTTCACAAAGGTTGGCCAACTTTTTAATTTAAAAAACTATAAGAGACGAGAGAGGGAGTCTCAGGGTGGAGGTGTCTTCTCTCTATTTTACCTGAACTGCAGTTGTTGTTCCTTCTGTGCACTCGAGGGCCTCTGATTGACCTTCATCTTCGAGAACCCACCTGCCATCCTGAATAGTTTGGCGAGCCTGTGCTCTGGCCACTAACTGGCTAATTCAGGGAAAATCACGGCTGGGTGAGTGTTTCCCACACAGTGCGGCATCGTGGCCTCTATTCTAATGTCAGGGGTTCCTAACCAAAATCTTGCCCTGAGTTTAAGGATACCTTAACAATGCACTTAGAAAATCATACTATGATCAGTCAATTAACATGGATATATGAAAGGGAAATGTGTTTGACAAATTTATTAGAGTTTTTTGAGGATGTAAATAGTAGGGTAGATAAAGGGGGATCAGTAGATGCAAAATACTTGGATTTCCAAACGGCATTCGATAAGTGCCACACAAAAGGTTAATACACAAAATAAGGGCTCATGGAGTTGGGGGTAATATATTAGCTTGGATGGAGGACTGGTTAATTGGTAGGAAATTGAGGGTAAAGATAAAAGAGGTATTTTCAAGTTGGCAGGTTGTAACTAATGGAGTGCCACAAAGATCAGTGTTGGGGCCTCAGCTATATACCATCTATATTAATGGCCAGAATTTTATGTCCCACGGGCAGACATGCGCCTGACCCAAACGGACGTGAAATAGTGTGAGATGACATCAGACGAGTGTCCCGACGTCATTGTGCGCTGACGGAATATTTTGCTCAGTGGACTAGCGCGGCAGTCGGAAGCATACCCACTGACAATTAAGTGGGCAATTAAGTCCAACAGCTATTTCACATGGCCCATCCACATTTATGGTTGGCGGATGGGCTATTCTCCCAGGCGGCATTCACATTTTTGCTCAAACCTTGATCCAGGGTGGGCTGAAATCTATGTGGGGAAATAAAATAAAAAGAGATATCTGGATACTGGTGTTTTATGAGGTAAGCTTTCAGGTGCTTTATTGTGCTGCATGGACATATTTTGCAGCATTTTTATTGTGCCCTTTAGTCTGTGGAGGTCTGTAGCTCCCTGGGGCAGCTGTCTGCCTTCAGGGTGCTCTCTCGAACAGCTCACCTGCAATCTCAGTTACGTCGGCGCTCACCCTCTTCCCATCCCCACCCCGGCAGCGCTGAGCATTACAGCAAGCGTTTCATGTCAGCTGGCCGTTAACTGGCCAGCCAGCTTGAAATCATGGTCGGGGGCCGATCCCAGCCGGTGGCCCATTTCCTGTCAGCTCCCAGACCCGCCGATCAAGCGCCCCCGATGACCAAAAAATTCAAGCTAATGATGAAGAGACCAAGAGTATTGCATCAAGTTTGCTGACAGTACAAAGTTAGGTGGGAATGTAAGCTGTGAGAATGACACAAAGAGGCTGCAAACAGGTCTGGATAGGTTAAGTGAGCAGCATGGTGGCAGCTGGAGTATTATGTGGAGAAGTGGGAGGCTATTCACTTTGGTAATAAGAATATAAATGCACATTAATCTTTAACAAGTGTGAAATTTTTAAATGTTGATATTCAGAGAAACTTGAGTGTACTCATCAACTAAAAGTTAGAAATCATACAAAATCTATTGCAGAGAAGGAGGCCCATTGTGTCTGTTGCCGGTCAATGAGGAGCTACCCGGCCTAATTCCACCTTCCTGCGCTTGTTCGTAGCCCTGCAGGTCATGGCTCTTCAAGAAGGCATTGATGTACTTTTTAAATGTGGTGAGTGTTTCTGGCTTTACTCAGGCACTGAGTTGCAGATCCTTACCACCTCCTGGATGAAAAGATGTTTCCTCATCTCCCCTCTAACCCTTCTACCAATTGCTTTAAATCTATGCCCCCTGGTTTTTGATTCCTCTGTTAAAGTAAATTGGTCATACCTATTTACTCTATCTCAGCCCCTCATAACTTTATACACCTCAATTATATTACCCTTCAGCCTCCTCTGTTCCAAGGCAAACAAGCCCAGCCTATTCAATCTTTCCTTAGCTAAAACTTTTCAGTTCTGGAAACATCCTTATAAATCTCTGCACCCTTTCTAGTGCAATCACATCTTTATTGTAATGTGGTGACCAGAACTACATGCAGTCCTCGAGCTCGTTGTCTCACAAGTATTGGATTCAGTTCTAGCAGAACTTGATGTGTGGCTCTTGTATTCTACGGCTCGGCTAATAAAGGAGAGCATGCCATATGCCATCTTAACCATCTTATTGTCCTATCCTGCTACCTTTAAGGATCTGTGCACATACACTCCAAGGTTTTTCTATTCCTCCACATTACTCAGTGTCTTCCCATTTAATCTGTATTCCCTTGTTTTACCTTGTGATACCTCCCAAAATGCATTACTTCACACTTCTCTAGGTTGAATTTCATTTTCCATTCAGCATGCAGGTACAGAAAGCAATTAAAGCAGGGAATGGCAGTTTGGTCCTTATCACAAGGCGACTGGAGGACAAGAATATAAAGTGTGCTCTCTTTGTATCGGGCTTTTGTGAGACCACTCCTTGAATACTGTGCACAGTAATGGTCTCGGTATATAAGGAAGGATACACATTCCTGGGATAAGAGGGCTGTCGTATGATGAGAGGCTCAGTAAACTCTTTGGAGTTTAGAAGAATGAGAGGTAATATACAAGGTCTTGAAGGGGCTTGAAAGGGTAGATACTAAGAGATTGCTTTGTTTCCTTTGGCTGGGAAATCGAGAACTCGGGGGCAGAGCCTCAGGGTAGGGGGTTGATGGTTTAAGACTGAGATGTGGAGAAATTTCTTCACACAAAGCATTGTGAATCTTTGGAA
Source organism: Carcharodon carcharias (assembly GCF_017639515.1). Classification (NCBI taxonomy): domain Eukaryota; kingdom Metazoa; phylum Chordata; class Chondrichthyes; order Lamniformes; family Lamnidae; genus Carcharodon; species Carcharodon carcharias. The sequence continues at coordinate 137,664,425 of NC_054473.1, forward strand.
CTCTGTACCCAAGAGGACTTTGGACGCTCCATTGTTGAGTATATTCAAGGTTGTGATAGAAGGATATTTATGCAGGAATTTTATGGAGGTGATTGGGAGGGATGGTGGGGTGGGGGGGGGGACATCCCAGCCACTGGCTGGAGAGCTGGCAGGAAACCCACATTGCCTCTTTTGGGGATAGTTCGCCAAATTACGAGCCTATCGAGCAATTAACAGGCCATTGGTGGGCCTTCCACAGAATCAGGCCCCTTGGGCTGGGAAGTCTCACCGAGAGCTGCCAGCCAATCAGAGGCTCACAGCTCTTTTGCTCAGTAACGCCACTATGGAGGCATTGATTGTTGTGGGAAACACACACACACCAAAGATCCAGGATCGGAAGTAATTGATGATGGGAGGTGTTTTGTGAGCTGTAGGGAGGGGGCTGGATGGGGTTGGTGCCAAGGGCAGAGGATGGCTCTCACCGGGCCCCCTCTTCCCAATGCCAGGTCCCTCGATCAGGCAATGAGTGCCTTTGAATGAGGGAACACCCCTGAGAGACCAAAAGCAACCCACACACGTTTGCTTGTCATGCTCCCTGCCTAGCAACAGGTCAATCTACCTTAATTGTCCAGCTAAGGGCCTCAATTGGCTGCATTGCAGGAAGTCCACCTGAAGAGCCTGAATAAATGCCCTGCCACCTCCCCCAACAAACTCACCACATGGGAGGGCATACGATTCCGCCATTAATCTCTTCAGGGAATCAAGGGATATAGGCAGCAGGTAGAGAAGTGCAGTTGAGGCAGAAGATCAGCCATGAATGATGGAGCAGGCTCAAGTGGCCATATGGTTTACTCCTGCACCTATCTCTTAAGTTCTTATTGGTCAGAATCTTCGATCATGATCTTGGAACCTGGTCATGCACTTTGTAATTTGTGGTGTTTGACCAATTTTTCTCGCCATACAAGGAACAGCTTGCTTTGGATTTAAGTTTTAAAAGCTACCTGGAATAGCAATCTCAGTGTCAACAGCTGGTGTAGCAAAGCACCTTCTATAGCAGCTTCCACCTAGAAGGACAAGAGCAGCAGACACAAGGGAACACCAAGACTTGCAAGTTCCCCTGCAAGACACACGCTATCTTGACTTGGAACTATATACCGTTCTTTCACTGTTGCTGGGTCAAAATCCTGGAGCTCCATTTCTAACAACACTGTGGCAGTTCAAGAGGCAGCTCACCACCACCTTCCCAAGGACAAGTAGGGATATGCAAGAAATGCTGGCCTAGCCAGTGCATTCAAATCTCAAGAACGAATAAAAAAAAGCAACAGCATGAATTATTTTTTTCACTCATTCATTGAATGTGGGCATTTATTTTACATCCATAATTGCCCTTGAAAAGGTGGTGAGGTGTTGCCTTCTTGAACCACTGCAGCCCATGTGGTGTAGGTACACCCACAGTGCTGTTAGGGAAGGAGTTCCAGGATTTTGACAAAGCAACAGTGAAGGAACAGCAATATATTTCCAAGTCACAATGGTAAGTTGCTTGGAGAGGAACTTCGAAGTGATGGTGTTCCCATGGATCTGCTGCCCTTGTCCTTCTAGATGGCATGGTCATGGGTTTGGGAGGTGCTGTCTAAGGAGCCTTGGTGAGTTCCTGCAGTGCATCTTATAGATGGTACACACTGCTGCTACTGTGTATTAGTGCTAGAGGGAGTGACTGTTTGTAGATGAGATGCCAATCAGGCAGCTGCTTTGTCCTGGATTGTGTCAAGATTCTTGAATGTGTTTGGAGCTGCACTCATCCAGGCAAGTGGGGAGTATTCCATCACACTCCTAACTTGTGCCCTGTAGATGATGGACACACTTCGGGGAGTAAGGAGGTGAGTTACTTGCATCAGGATTCCTAGCCTCTGACCTGCTCTTATAGCCACAGTATTTATATGGCTGGTCCAGTTCTGTTTCTGGTCAATAGTAACCCCCGGGATGTTGATAGTGGGAATGCAGCGATGGCAATGCCCTTGAATGTCACGGGGTGATGATTCTCTCTTGTTGGAGATGGTTGTTGCCTGGCACTTATGTGGTGCAAATGTTACTTGCCACTTCTCATTCCAAGCCTGGATATTGTCCAGGTCTTGCTACATTTGGACATGGACTGCTTCAGTATCTGAAGAGTCGCGAATGGTGCTGAACATTGTGCAATCATCAGCGAACATCCCCGCTTCTGACTTTATGTTGGAAGGAGGAGCATTGATGAAGCAGCTGAAGATGGTTGGGCCTAAGGCATTGCCCTGAAGAACTCTTGCAGTGACGTCCTGGAACTGAGATGACTGACCTCCAACAACCACAACCATCTTCCTTTGTGTTAGGTATGACTCCAACCAGGAGACAGTTTTCCCACTGATTCTCATTGACTCCAGTTTTCCTAGGGCTCGGTCAATGCTGGCTTGATGTCAAGGGCATTCACTCTAACCTCACCTCTGGAGTTCAGCTCTTTTGTTCATGTTTGAACCAAGGCTGTAGTGAGGTCAGGAGCTGAGTTGGCCCTGGCGGAACCCAAACTGAGCATTAGTGAGTAGGTTCTTGCTAAGCAAGTGCTGCTTGATAGCACTGTTGATGACCTCTTCCATCACTTTACTGATGATCGAGAGTAAACTGATGGGGCAGTAATTGGCTGGGTTGGGTTTGTCCTGCTTTTTGTGTACAGGATATACCTGGGCAATTTCCCACATAGCCGGGTAGGTGCCAGTGTTGTAGCTGTACTAGAACAACTTAGCTAGGGACGCGGCAAGTGCTGGAGCACAAGTCTTCAGTATTATTGCCGGAATATTGACGGGGCCATAGTCTTTGCATTGTCCAGTGCCTGCAGTCATTTCTTGATATCGCGTGGAGTGAACCAAATTGGCTAAAGACTGGTATCTGTGATGTTGGGGATCTCTAGAGGAGGCCAAGATGGATCATCCACTCAGCACTTCTGGCTGAAGACTGTTGCAAATGCCTCAGCCTTATCTTTTATATTGATTTGCTGGGCTCCCCCATGACAATGGGGATATTTGTGGAGCCTCCTCCTCCAGTAAGTGGTTTAGTGGTCCACCACCATTCACAACAGGATGTGGCAGGACCGCAGGCCTTAGATCTGATCCTTTAATTGCAGAATCGCTTAGCTTTGTCTGTCACTTGCTGCTTCTGCTGTTTGGCATGCAAGTAGCCCTGTGTTGTAGCTTCACCAGGTTGACACCTCATTTTTAGGTATGCCTGGTGCTGCTCTTGGCATGCCCCCCGGTGCTTTTCATTGAACCCGGGTTGATCCCCTGGTTTGGTGGTAATGGTAGAGTGGGGGATATGCCAGGCCATGAGGTTACAGATTGTGGTTGAGTACAATTCTGCTGCTGCTGATGGCCTACAATGCCTCATGGATGCCCAATCTTGAGTTGCTAGGTTTGTTTGAAATCTATCCCATTTAGCACGATGGTAGTGCCACACAACACGATGGAGGTTATTCTCAGTCCGAAGACAGAATTTTGTTTCCACAAGGACTGTGCAGTGGTCACTCCTACTGATACTGTCATGGACAGATGCATCTGCAGCAGGCAGGTTGGTGGGGATGAGGTCAAGTATGTTTTACCCTCTTGTTGGTTCCCTCACCATCTGCCGCAGACCCAGTCTAGCAGCTATGCCCTTTAGGTACTTGGCCAGCTTGCTCTCTAGTGGTGTTACCAAGCCCTCTTGGTGATGGAGTTCCCCACCCAGAGTACACTCTGTGCCCTTGCTATCCTCATTGCTTCCTCCAAGTGGTGTTCAATGTGAAGGAGCACTGATTCGTCAGCTGAGAGGGGACACTATGTGGTAATCAGCAGGCAGTTTCCTTGCACATGTTTGACCTGGTGCCACGAGGACTTCATGGGGTTCGGAGTCAATGTTGCTGACTCCCAGGGCAACTCCCTTCCGACTGTATACCATTGTACCACCACCGCTTCTGGGTCTGTCCTGCCGGCGGTTTAGGACATACCAAGGGATGGTGCTGGTGGTGTCCGGGACATTATCTGTAAGGTATGGTTCCGTGAGTATCGCTATGTCAGGCTGTTGCTTGACTAGTCTGTGAGATAGCTCTCCCAAGCCCCCAGATGTTCATAAGGAGGACTTTGCAGGGTTGACAGGGCTGAGATTGCCGTTGTCGTTTCTGGTGCCTAGGTTGATGCCAGGAGGTCAGTTTGGTTTCAATCCTTATTGACATGTTTTTAGTGGTTTGATAAAACTGAGTGGCTTGCTAGGCCATTTCAGGGGGCAATTGCTGTGGATCTGGAGTCACGTGTAGGCCAGATCAGGTAAGGACAACAGATTTCCTTCCCTAAAGGTTATTTGTGATTATATTGCCCAGGGTCAGGCTAGGCCTACCAATGATGCCTCCATCAGGACTTTCTCATTTCCTACGACATTAAGGCTTCTCCTGAACTGAATCCACTTTTGGTGACTATTGTACAAGCAGGCACAGGGAATAAGAGATGGCCCTCTGCCATCCCTTTTCCTCACCAACCAGATTTGGTAAGAAGTCATATAGAGAATTGCACAGCAAAGTCAATATTGGTGACCTTAGAGTGTGAAAATTCATTTAGGCTGTTTTTGAACAACTTTTGTGCCTGAAGGAAGAAGCCCAAGGATCAGAGTGCTACATCAATGATTGCAGTATGGCGGATGGGAATTGGTCCAGGAATCTCCCAGTCTACGGCCCAGAAATCCATAGAACAGATCACTGATTGGCTGTTTGCTAGGGCTGGCAATTGTGTAACTTTTGCCTGTGATGATGCCAATCAGAATCAGTGGGCATTCTGGTGTGCTTCTCTGGGTGGCTTCCCATAGATCCAATGTTTCATTGACTGCATTCACATGGCAATTTATACAACCAGGTGTGCACGTGGTTCTGGGGAGCTGCTATGATGCTTTCAACCTCCAACCTCCTTGACGTCTTTGGACCTGGAAGCAGACTTAAGAGATGGCTACTGGGGGAGAAGGGATACCCCATTTAAACCATGGCCATTAAATACAATGAGAAAGAACTGGCTATCTATCAGAAACACAACAAATGAAGCCTCACAGCGTTATGATGAATATCACTTGGCATGATGAAGATATGTTTCAAGTGCCTAGCAACCAAGAACAGGAAAGATGGACAGCAGTGCTATCTGGCATGGGGAGGGGCAGACAATAGGTGAGAAGTAGAGCACTTTTCACAACAGTAAGTGGCTAAATATGCAGCTGTACTTACCTTTCCTGGTCTCTACTGAATCCAGGAGTGTTTCGCAACGCTGCTGATCACATCGGCCACCTCCAGCCACACTTTCTTTGGTTCAGTAGCAGGTTTCTTCCTTCCATTGCTGGATACAAGTATCTCTCTCCACTTCTTCACAGACCCCAGCAGCACAGCAAAGGAGGTGTCATTGAAGCCTTTGATCATTCTTAACCCATTTGCACACTTCCAACTAAAACTCCTCCAATCTTCAGATTTACTTTTTGAATACTGGAGTTGAGGTCACTTTGTGCGGGTTCTCATCATGCCCAATGCCACACAATCAACCCAAAACCAGAAATAAAATGATAAAGAGCTGGCTGTGTTAAAGTGCTACTAACAGGACATGCTGAACATACTTAAAAATACCTGGAAAAACTCATCTGCATCTGCGGAGAGGAACACAGTTAACGTTTCGAGTCCGTATGACTCTTCAGCAGAACTAAGGAAAAATAGAAAAGAGGTGAAATATAAGCTGGTTTAAGCGGGGTTGGGAAAGGTACAGCTGGATAGAGAGCCAGTGATAGGTGGAGATAGCCAAAAGATGTCATAGACAAAAGGAAAAGAGGTGTTGAAGGTGGTGATATTATCTAAGGAATGTGCTAATAGGTGACATTAAGGGGAGAAAGCAGGACGAGCAAGGTACAGATAGCCCTAGTGGGGGTGGGGTGGGGGGGAAGGGATCGAAATAGGCTAAAAGGTAGAGATAAAACAATGGATGGAAATACATTTAAAAATAATGGAAGTAGGTGGGAAAAGAAAAATCTACATAAATTATTGGAAAAAAGGGGGATCGGAAAGGGGGTGGGGATGGAGGAGAGAGTTCATGATCTAAAATTGTTGAACTCAATATTTAGTCCGGAAGGCTGTAAAGTGCCTAGTCAGAAGATGAGGTGCTGTTCCTCCAGTTTGCGTTGAGCTTCACTGGAACAATGCAGCAGGCCAAGGACGGACATGTGGGCATGACAGCAGGGTGGAATGTTGAAATGGCAAGCAACAGGGAGGTCTGGGTCATGCTTGCGGACAGACCGAAGGTGTCCCACAAAGCAGTCACCCAGTCTGCGTTTGGTCTCTCCAATGTAGAGGAAACCGCATTGGGAGCAGTGAATACAGTAGACTAAATTGAGGAAAGTGCAAGTGAAATGCTGCTTCACTTGAAAGGAGTGTTTGAGCCCCCGAAACGTTAACTGTGTTCCTCTCTGCAGATGCTGTCAGACCTGCTGAGTTTTTCCAGGTATTTTTATTTTTGTTTTGGATTTCCAGCATCCGCAGTTTTTTGCTTTTATCGTGCTGAACATACTTGCAGTTTTCCATATGATATTGGAGCATCCACTCTGCTCCCAATGCACCTCTGAGTTAAATATACACTAATAAAATGTTCATGATGTAAATAAGGTCTGTCTGGCTTGTCAAAGGAAGTCTAAGCTTATGGGCTGTGTGAGTTGGATCCTGGTGATAAGAATTATTGTTATCCACACTCTGTCCCATAAGGAGTTAACTGGCATTATCCTGGTGGGTATTGCTCCCCCTGATATAAGAAGAACAGTAGCCAGCAAGAAAGAGCGACTCCATCAAACATCAGATGAGAGGCACCTCTATATGGTCTTACACCGATACCCAGCCACCTAAAGTCAAGGAAGAGCTTCATGAACAGTGTTGTTTCATTACAATCAACTCCATCTGAAGCCCGCATCGCCTTGTGGAAAGACTGGCTCACCAGTCTCGAACAACCCCCAGCGATGGAAATTCTTCCGGATGAAAGCCTTCCCCCAGGAGCTAATTGCAACTGGGAAACCTGGAAGTGCCTTAACAGACTTAGGATTGATGTAGGTCGTTCAAAGGTGTCACTAAGCAAATGGGGATATACAACCTGCCCGACAACTTATGAATGTGAAACTGAGCCACAGACTATGCAACATCTCCTGCAATGCCTATCGCTAGAGGAACCCTGTACTGTTGCAGATCTTGCCGAATTCAACAACAAGACTCAAAAATGTGTCCAGTTCTGGCTGGGCCATGTATAGACTGTCCGTGGACATGACAAGAAGTTCTGCAACAAACTTTGGAATCATGGTGAATTAAAGAAGTAATGAATCAACAAATGCATGTTGTGTGTCTGAAATAATTCAGCTTAATATTTAATGTTCAGACTTCATTAGGCCTTCACTTTTATATCAACAGTTGGGTGAAAACTAGCTTCAAGGCAGATTCAAATGCATTGGGTAACTCTCAAGAAGGCCTCTAATCCCCCACCAAGTGGCATAGCCAAGCACTGATATAAAGTGTTGTGATATTTAGATAAGAATTAATGAGGAGCCTCACGTGTAGCTGTTTGGATTACAATGTAGAAGTAAATCTTTGAGAAGTATTTAAGTTGGAACAAAATACAGGCTTGTCTTTCTTTCATTTAAAGCTATACAGCTTAAGCCATGGGAACAGGAGAGCACAAGGCTGTCTTATCATTCTCATCTTTATTGGTTTTGGGCAATTTCTTCTCCAACGGAGCATGTGTCAGCTCAGTTTCAATGATCAAATACAGTTTATTTTTCTAGTGCTTCACCCTCCACTGCAACTTTGGACAGAAATCACACAAGGATCTGATTGAGGGAAATACACCAGAAACAATGAGCATGGTTGTCATTGCCTCTTTATACAGTTTGGGAATTCCAACATGAAGTTCAACATTAGAATATGAAAAAGTGACAGAGCAACAGAACAAATGGTATTCACATCAGGAAAAAATTGCAACCAAAGCTACCTATCAAGGGATAGCCTTATTTGATGCAGTAAGGGAAGGTTAGATGGTCCTCACCAATGTGTCTTTGAAAAGAAGTGTTTCTTCCAGTTGATTTTATTATCTTCATGTTTTGTAGCATATGATGAATTCTTGATGAAAAACTGGTCTTGAGCATTTCCTTCACTAAGAATGCATCTCCTATTTGCTGACCTATTAACACTATAGCATGTTGACTGGGGAGAAGCCTGTAGTCCAAACTAGCCAGTTCCCTCAAGTGAACAGGCGTAGGCAAGAATCCTCACTGGGATAAACACATAGGAAAGGAACAGAGGTGGTAGGAAAGAGATTAATTTAATGAAATTAATGAAAATGTGCCTGCTAGAACTGTAAAACTGCACCAGGCTTTGGCATAGAAGGACAGCTTAAGTAAAACTGATGCACATCGCTGACTGCAAGTGCAGACAGGCAAATAGATCTGTATCTTTTGTAATCAATTCAGCTTGTCAAACATGTAGACAACTTCAACTCCTTCGTCTTGGGTTGATGAAAACTAAAAGTAAGCAAAGACATGTACGAAAGCTTTCTTAAAATGGTTTTGCCCTACAATATTAAGATATAATTTGAACCGTTTCCCAAGTCTGTCTGATCTTCGATTTATGTCAATGTATACAGAGGAGAAGGATTAACTCATACAACACCACAGAAACATGTGACACTAGTTCTGGAACTATTCAAAGATCAGAAATTGCCAGTTATTCAGTTTAGTAATTGATATCATGTTTCCAAAGCCGAAAGGAAGGATAAAGTGTTCCATTTATCAGTCTGACAAATAAAGATGTATAAATAGTTCTGAAGTACAAGAACAGGCAAGTTGCTTCTGCTTTACATCTGTGGGATAATCAGTGTTTCATTTAAGAAGTCTTGCCTTTATCCTTCCAGATAGTAAAACAGACATAATTAATAATATGTTGCTTATGATGGGCTCATTATATTGACTTACTGTTGTAGCAATTTTCCAGCTTAGTTTGTGAACAGCATTGTTATAAAGGCTTAAGGACAAAAACATGTTCCCAGCATATGGAAAATTAAACAATTTACATGCTGCTCCATGTTACTCAATTTATTTTCATTCTTCCTACAGCAGCTTGCACTACTTAATGTCACTGTTGAAATTTTCTGTGCTGAAAGTTGCAAAGAATGTCAAAGAGCTCAAAGGGTTAATGTATTTGTCAGATTGTGAATAGGCCCCATGGTACATATTTTTACTTGTTGGTCCTAAACCAAAATTTCATTTTGTTCACACGGACAGATTGGTTATCATGGGCGGATTTTTGCTAAATAAGCTGGCTGTCCACAATAGATCCTGAAATTCTACTGGTACGGTGTCTTAAAACCGACAACCTTGGGAGAGAGGCTGTGCTGGATTTCAGATCTTGCCGAATTTCAGTTCAGGCAGTTTGGGTCAAGGTGGGGTCAAGGGTCGCTCAGAGCACAGAAATAGAGTATCCCGGAAGTGGCAAAGAGGATAACCAGTTAGATGCTACACCATGCCAATGCAGCACTTAGCTGAATTGTACAAGTCAGTTTTTTTTTATTTTACTCAAATAAAATTGATGCATGGCACATTTTAAAAATGTGCAGTTTTTGGACAATTCTGGTTTTTGGATAGCTGGATATACGATACTGTATTGTACTAGATTAACTGTTGCACTATCACTTTATGTCCCAAGGACTTCAGCATGTTTATGCTTGGTACAGTACATGTCTAATACACATGGCTAGAATTGTTTAATTGAGTACTTCAGCCATGTTAACGTCCAAATCTGATGCTTGAGGAGTTTGAAATTCTGCTGGAAGGTCCTCTAAGCACATGCTGCATTTTTGTAGTAACTGCAGACACGCAATCCATGTACCATGCCTCGATTATTCTGATTGCATTTGCATGGCCCAGAAAGAATGTGGGGTTACTGCTTCTGCAGCCTGTTGTTGGTGCCATGGGGAAGTAGCTCAAAGGTGACTGAAATGTCAAAAAGGGTCAGGCATGTAAATTATAAATAATTACAAAAGACAGAAATTTTTAAAAAATCATTATAGCAGGTGTAAATCCACTTGGAGAAATCAATGTGGAATGTGACTGTAGCAGTCAACTCAAAAAAAATCTAGAGAATATAAGAAGAAAATTAAGATACAAATGAAAGGAAAGAAGAGAGATTAAAAAATAGAAAAAAAAGCAGGTATCTTGTAGTCATATAATCTTGAAAGACTGCTGAAACATGTATTGAACAAGATTCTGATAAAAATGTTATGAGCCCCTTGCTCCACCTTTTTGTGGTTTTCTTAGGCTATGTCAATTATGACCAAAAAAAAGGCAGGCAACCGTGCCTGGTCCTCCTCCAATATCACACTAAGGCCACAGTCGGCAAGTGCGTAGAAGTTGCCCAGGTACAATTTTTAGGCTCTACTGTGAGAAGTATTTGTCCCCTGCTTGTCATTCCCTAAAATGAGACAGCTGAGGTAGGAAACTGAGCAGAGTACTGATGGGGGTGAATGAGGGATGAACGAGGGAGTAGTGAGGCAAAATACCACTATTTCAACAGAACCTTATTACAGTGCATAAAAGCAAAATACTGCAGATGCTGGAAATCTGAAACAAAAACAGAAAATGCTGGAAAAACTCAGCAAGTCTGATGACAGCATCTGTGGAGGGAGAAACAGAGTTGACATTTCGAGTCCGTATAACCCTTCTTCAGAGCTCTGATGAAGGATCGTACGGAATCAAAATGTCAACTCTGTTTCTCTCTTATTACGGTGCGGCTTGTTTCATCACAATACCAAGTTATTTTTAAGAAGGGAAAACAGAAGGATAATAGAACTTCCCAAACGTAGTTAAGTGCACACGTGAAAGATTAATTTTGTACAAGGGTACCTTTCTGATAAATGGGACAAGAATCTCATATTTTGCAAATAATATTCTACCCTTCCACACCAGAGAAATATTGAAAGGGCTGATAATTCACGGATGATTAATAAAGTAATAAAGTACACAGCACAGCTCTCACTGTCGGCAGCAAGAATGTCCATCTCTCTAGTATGAAAAAGTACAGACGTCCTTGAAATGAAGCAATAGTAAGAGACCACATGGGGCACCTTCCCATTAACCGACTTGAGATGATTAACACTGCCCTCCCTGACCATTATCGCCCCCCACAAAACAAGCTGTCTAGAGACCAGGCAGTGCAAATGAAACAGTAAAAGAACAGCAATCTGTCTCAAAGCCCCGCTGCAGGTGCAAACCATTCCAACTCGCCTTCCTGCCCTGTTGCCACCCCCCTTTCAACTTAGTTCCAGCAGGCACAATGCTACCCAAGCCAGCACACTCAGTGTACATGTGTATAATATCAATGCATGAAGATAGTCATGGAATCATACAGCACAGAATATTGTGCAATCAGTCAGCCTGTCATGCCTATGCTGACTTTTTGAAAGAGTCATCGAAATTAGTACCACAACCAAGCTTTTAACCTATAATCCTGAAAATTAGTTCTAAGCAGTGATTTGTAGAAGTTTAGCATGACTTTATTTTTGTACTCATTGGCTCTATTTCTAAAGCCATATTAATTGGCCTACCACCTTTAAATATTTGTGAATATGGACCGCTCAGGTCCCTCTGCTCTTGCACCTCACTCAAAATATAAACCATTTAAATTATACTGCCACGCCATGCTGTTCCTCCCTGTGACAGTGAAGGCAGTGTTCCTTTGTGTCTGCTGCCCTTGTCCTTCTAGGTGATAGTGATCATGGGTTTGGAAGGTGCTGTCTAAGAAGGCTTGGTGAGTTCTCACAGTGCATCTTGTACTGTTCTTGTACTCACTGTACTTGCTAACAGGTGTGTCGATGGTGAAAGGAGTGAATGTTTGTGGATGGGGTGCCCATCAGGTGGGCTGCTTTGTTCTGGATGGTGTCAAACTTCTTGCGTGTTGTTGGAGCTGCACTCATTCAGGCAAGTGGAGAGTATTCCATCACATTCCTGACTTGTGCCTTGTAGGTGGTGGACAAGCTTTGGGGAGTCACGAGGTGAGTTACTTGCTGCAAGATTCCTACTCTCTGACCTGCTCTTATAGCCACAGTATTTATATGGCTAGTGCAGTTCAGTTTCTGGTCAATGGTAAGCCCCCAGGATGTTGATAGTGAGGATTTCAGCAATGGTAATGCCATTGAATGTCAAGGAACGATAGTTAGATTCTCTCTTGTTGGAGATAGTCACTGCCTGGCACTTGTGTGGTGCTAATGTTACTTGCCACTGTCAGCCAAGCCTGGATATTGTCCAGGTCTTGCTACATTTGGACATGGACTACTTCAGTATCTGAGGAGTTGTGAATGGTGCTGAATATTGTGCAATCATCAGCAAACATCCCAATTTCTGACCTTATGATGGAAGGAAGGTTATTGATGAAGCAGTTGAAGGTGATTAGGCTGAGGACACTACCCTGAAGAACTCCTGCAGTGATGTTTTGGAACTGAGATGATTGACCTCCAACAGCAATAACCATCTTCCTTTGTGCTAGGACTCCTTGATGCCACACTTGATCAAATGCTGCCTTGATGTGGAGGGCTGTCATTCTCACCTCACCTCTGGGGTTCAGCTCTTTTGTCCAGGTTTGAACCAAAGCTGTAAAGAGGGGCCCTGGCAGAGCACAAACTGAGTGTGATTGATCAGGTTATTGCTAAGCAAGTGCTGCTTAATAGCACTGTTGATGGCCCCTTCCATCACTTTACTGATGATCGAGAATAGACTGATTGGGCGGTAATTGGCTGGGTTGAATTTGTCCTGCTTTTTGTATACAGAGCATACCTAGGCAATTTTCCACATGGCCGAGTAGATGCCAGTGTTGTAGCTGTACCAAAACAGCTTGGCTGGGTGCGCAGCAAGTTCTGCAGCACAAGTCTTTTGTACTATTACCAGAATATTGCCAGGACCCATAGCCTTTGCAGTATTCAGTGCCCTTAGCTGTTTCTTGATATCATGTGGAGTGAATGGAATTGGCTGAAGACTGGCATCTGTGATGCTGGACTTGCGGAAAAGGCCAAGATGGATCATTCACTTGGTACTTCTGGCTGAAGATTGTTGCAAATGCTTCAGCCTTATGTTTTACACTGATGTGCTGGGTTCCCGCATCATTGACAATGGGGATATTTGTGGAGCCTCCTCCTCCAATGAGTTGTTTAATTGTCTATGTGGGTTTAAAAGATGGATATGGCAGGAGTGCAGAGCTTAGATCTGATCCATTGTTTGTGGAATTGCTTAGCTCTGTCTATCACTTGCTGCTTATGCTGTTTGGCACACATGTAATCCTGTGTTGTTCACCAGGTTGACAGCTCATTTTTAGGTATGCCTGGTGCTGCTCATAGCATGCCCCCTGGCATTGAACCAGGGTTGATGCCCTGGCTTTGTGATAATGGTATAGTGGGAAATATGCCGGGCTATGAGTTTACGGATTGTGGTTGATGCTGATGACCCATAGTGCCTCTTGGTTGTCCAGTCTTGAGCTGGTAGATCTGTTCGAAATCTATACTACTTAGCATGCTGGTAGTGCCACATATGACAGAGGGTATCCTCAATGTGAAGATAGGACTTTACCTCCACAAGGAATGCGCAGTGGTCACTCCTACTGCTACATCATGGGCAGATGCACCTGTGGCAGGCAGGTTGGTAGGGATGAAGTCAAGTACGTTTTTTCCCTTTTGTTGGTTCCCTCATAGTCTAGCAAATATGTCCTTTAGGACCCGGCCAGCTCGGTCTGTAGTGGTGCAACCGAGCAACTGTTAGTGATGGACATTGAAGTCCCCCATCCAGAGTACATTCTATACCCCAGCCACCCTCAATGCTTCCTCCAAGTGGTGTTCAACATGGAGGAGTACTGATTCATCAGCTGAGGGAGTTGGCGAGGGTGGTAAGCGGTAATCAAAAGGAGGTTTTCTTGTTCACGTTTGACCTGATGCCATGAGACTTCATGGGGTCTGGAGTTGATGTTGAGGACTCTCAGGGCAACTCCCTTCCAGCTGTATACCATTGTTCCACCACCTCTGCTTGGGATCTGTCCTGCCGGTTGGACAGGACATACCCAGGGATGGTGATGGCGGTGTCTGGACATTATCTGTGAGGTATGATACCACAAGTATGACTATGCCAAGCTGTTGCTTGACTAGTCTGTGAGACAGCTCTCTCAATCTTGGTACTAGCCCCCAAATGTTAGTAAGGAGGACTTTGCAGGGTTGACAGGGCTGAGTTTGCTGTTGTCGTTTTCGGTGCCTAGATTGATGCTGGGTGGTCCATCTGATTTCATTCCTTTTAGACTTTTTAGCGATTTGATGCAACTGAGTGGCATGCAAGACCATTTCAGAGGGCAATTAAAAGTCAACCACATTGCTGTGGGTCTGGAGTCACATATAGGCCAGACCAGGTAAGGATGGCAGATTTCTTTTCCAAAAGGGACAGTAGAGAACTAGGTGGATTTTTCCAACAATTGACTATGGTTTCATGGTCATCATTAGACTTATATTTTCAGATTTTTATTGAATTCAAATTTCACTATCTACCATGGTGGGATTCAAACCTGAGTCTCCAAAGCATTACCTTGGGTCTCTGGATTACTAGTTCAGTGACAATACCACCACGCCACTGCCTCCCTGACTGCAGCAGTTTAAGAAGGTAGTTCAACACTCCTTTCTCAAGGACAGTTAGGGATGGAAAATAAATACCGGTCTTGACAACCCATGAATGTACAAATTAAAACAAAACAAAAATATGAACACAGTACGTTGCCTGACTTCGGTCACAAGTTCAATTTTTTGTTAAAAAAAACAGGAATTTTTGTCTAGTCTGACCTCTCACAAAATAAAGTTTGAACAATTACATGTGTAACTCAATAACAAACAAGAAAAACTAGTCAAAGTTAGACCAAATGGTTGTATCATCCATCAGGTGCAGTCCATCTGATTTGGAAGATAAGATCAAGCCATTTTCAACAATCAGTACCATGCCTCTGAACAGCATTAACAAGTTTCCAAGAGTTCAAAAAATATATTGGGGCTGATAGCCCTGTTAGTTGATACTTTTATTTCTCCTAACTTTTTATGAAATAAATGTGGCATAATGGTGCGGGATGGAGGGAGGAAGGAAGAAAAATACTTTTTTATTCTTGGCTTATGTCAAGTGTAAGGAATTATAATGTATGATGAGCACAGCAATGCTAAGGAAATATGATGAGATAATAGTAAGGAAATTTATTAATTGGCACTGGCAATGTTTTCTCCACATTTACCTGCAGGCATGAGCTGATTCCTCAAAAGTGAAATAATTTCTTCCAAGTCAAATGGTAGAGGCATATTGGGGTCTCCATTGCACCAGTGAGGACGACATTCTGGCTGCTCATCAACTGGTAGACTATTGGCAAGTCTGGACTGACACCTGGAACAAAAACACAAGAGTTGTCAAAAGTACAAAGTTAAAGCAATTTCATCAATGTAACTAGATCAAAACAAATTACATAAGGACCAGAGTTAAAGTCAAAAGAAACTTTAAAAAATTTTCTTATTAAAGTAATTCCATCATGAAACACAATCTAAAATATCTGGGAGATAAATCCTTCATCTTTATGGTAATAAACTCTTAAGCTAGGTTTGAGTTCATTGACAATATTTGCCAACTGTTAATGCAAGTCAAGCATGCCGTTGGAAAACAAAGAGCATATTGTTGCACAATCCCCTGAAGCGGATCTGGCTTATATTGTCTCATACATGTTGTAATTTTCTCATCAGCTTCATTAAGTTGGGGAGTAAAAATTGTTTTAACTTGTAACTTTTGACTTTGTCTGGCTCTTCAGTAAATTGCTTAATCTGACAGAAAAGATCTTTACTCAATTGTAAGACATTTGTCTTACATGAAATATACTAGATCTATGTTAACATGTCAGGTTTATTAAAAGTAATGTTGAAAACAGTACAGCTCAAAAATGTACTTTGTGACTTGATAACCTAAGATGAAAGCCCACTACAAAACAGATCTTCAAAGCTTGCTCATTAGAATGCAAAAGATGTGGTGCATTTCTTTTAATCACAGATTGCGATACTGCAAAAGCCCCAGCTGTAGTACTGTAATCTCCACAGCATCAGAGATTAGAAGTCAATTTACTTCAGTCTACTGAACATCATGAATTAAATCTCACATTCCTTGCTCCTTTATGACAACTAGATCTCTTTGAAAAAAATTAACACACAAATATGAATTAATCAATATTTGAACTGTCATGAATAACTGAGTTTTAAAACAGACAAATTATAGAACAGGAGTGTTACTAATATAACTATATAAACAGATGCATATTTAATTCTATACATACATTTAAAGTGACTAGGTAGTCAAAGTGTCTAATTGCTTCACAAACACCTACACTATTTAGTCTGGCAGAACATTACATGGTGAGGACCGTATTAACATATAACATACCAATATATCTTCAGTAGCCTACATCATTTTGGGATAATAGCATCTGTTAACATGCACTATTATGTAGCACATCAGTTCATAAATAATAAGATTATCCGACCTCAGGGCCCTGAAAAGAGTAATGTGTTTAAATGTTCTCATTATTTATTTAAAACAAGAATTAAGGGAACAAAAACTATGTAGGACAGCTCAGTTACTATAAATGACTGAGTGCATAGGATAAGTAAAATTCCAATTATAACACTTCTATATCTCTCAATAAAAAAGGAGCTTTAATTTTTTGGTATTTTAAAATTTTGTTTTTAAATCAGAGTTGAAACATTGTTAAAAGAGTCTTAGGGCTGGTTATAATACTTACAAAGACATAATTAGCCAGTTTTGCTAAGGTGTGGGTTAATTAAGGGTTTCTGAGCAGTCAATAGAAGGTTAATGTAAAAGTCAAGGGACAGTATGCCTTTCAGCTCAGCATCACTCTGCACTAAATGACTTCAACATTGAGCTTGGTCTTTAAGATCAATAGTTTTTCATAGCAAAGCCATTCGTGTGACTTTTAAAGCTGTGCTATCTTTTTCAGTTGGGCTGTACTTCAAAATTATTTTAAATTCAGATCCACACAAAAAAATTGCTCTGATTAAGTGTTTTTACCAAAACAGCTGCAGCCTTTCTTGTTTCAAAGTCATTTTCTAGTTTCTGTGAGAAAAAGGGATGGTTGGTAAGCATAATGTACTGAGATAAAAGCAAAATACTGCGGATGCTGGAAATCTGAAACAGAAACAGAAAATGCTGGAAAAACTCAGCAGGTCTAACAGCATCTGTGGGGAGAAAAAAAAAAGAGTTAGCAATTCGAGTCCTAATGACTCTTTTTCAGAACTCTGAAGACGAATCATTAGGATGGGAAACGTTAACTCTTTTTTTCTCTCCACAAATGCTATTAGACCTGCTGAGCTTTTCCAGCATTTTCTGTTTTTGTTGTTGAAGCATAATGTACTGGTTGGTTGCAGATCTCAGAGGTGAAGCTAATGTAACTGAGTGGAACCTTAAAATAGTCTGACAAATAAAAGCACTAAATAGCTGCAGTCGCAGTTAATTGTTGGGTAATATTTGTAAGGACAGACCTTAATATAAGGTGTGGTGGGCCACTGTTGGGCAAAATGCTAAAATAATGCCAATAATATCACTAGAATACTGATGGCTAAAAATTTGAAAGATCCAGCCAAACTTCAAGCAAGGATAAAGTTGAGGTGGATTGTGACAATGGCAGCACGCCAATACAGGATATTGAAAGGCTAGCAAAATATGATGGGGTATGCAACTCTTTTTTAATGCATTAGGAAATGACAGTGCCATTTCTTAATAAGATGAGTGCAATCTCATAGTTACATTTAAATATACAGAGCTACAACATCAGCTATGCTTTATACCCTGTGTCAGACAGAGCATGGTGCAGCACCTCGATTCAGGCACATCCTTTTAGTCAGTCTCATTAAAGTCTCTGACTCCACTGAAGTGACAGCAGGAGATTACACTGACATTTTAAATACAATGTAAACACTCTGCCCAGCTGATGAGTAAGCTGCTTAATGTTTAAGCCTACACCAACCGCAAGAGGCAGACTGGCACAGGCAATGGTATAATCTTCATGGTGGTCACCATGTTATGATTTAACAGCACACCATTTATAACCAAGCTAACAAAAGAAACACTTAGGAGTGAGATGGAATGGCAATAATAGGTTTTGTATAATTTGGTCATCATCTATCCTCAATATGGCAAGACACTACATATGCAGTCAATTACTGGCTAAAGAAACAAGTACTCTCAAACACACACACCAATCACTTTAAGAAGGGGTCTTGCCCTCACAGTCGCTTTATAAAACCAAACATTTACAACTTTTGATCAACTTTAACTTCCTTCTGCTTTTCTTTCCCATTAATTACTGTTGACTTTTAAAAAAAATGCTTAAATAGTTAGGAGCACTGGGGACTTGGCCAGTAGGAGTTACAGAGTTCAGCAGCGCGAGAGAATTGAATTAATATTAGCCAAGATACAAATGATAACTGAGGGTATTTCAGTGATCTTATATTTCTAATATACATGTTATTCCAGTTCATTTGTACTGTCAGGGTCAATAAATCCTACAAGTTAGTGTCCCTAATGGGGTTACCAGCATTCACATTTCAAGCAGCACTTAGGGGTGAAATTCTTCTTTTAATGAAAAATTGGGCAACGCCTGTTTTCTCCACAATTAATGATCCCCTAATGAAGTTGCAGGAATGCGCACCTTTAACATGTGCAATTTCTGAGAATGTGATTCTGTTAGCAGCTGCTAATTATGGAGAGAAACAGGATTTCTCCTGTTTTTGGTTAAAAAGCAATTGCATCCCTCCATGTTTTATCTAAAGCAAAGGGAGAAAGAAAAGGAGTTTAAAAGGGTTGTTAAAGTTAACACTAATCCTTTACAATGATTTGTGATTTTTTAACAAAAAAGAATAGTCCCAAAGCAGTGTACCAAAAAAGACACAGGCCAAAACTTTACGTTCCGCAGGCGGGAGTGCACCTGACCCAAATGGGCATGAAATCGCGCGAGATGACGTTGGGCAAGCATCCCGTTGTCATTGTACACAGACGATATTTTGCTTGGTGGGTGCGTGCAAAAGTCGGATGAGTGCCCACCGACAATTAAGAGGACAATTAAGCCCATTAATGGCCCAACTGTCAGCGCTTTTTTGTGGCTCGTTCAACCTTACGGTTGGCAGATGGGCCAATCGGCCACGCGGCCTTTACATTTTTGATGAAACCTCGTTCAAAGGCAGGATTAAATCTCCGTTAGGATGTAAAATAAAAATAAATATCTGGGGACTGTTTTTGTTATGAGATCTGCTTTCAGGTGCTTGATTGTGCAGCATGGACATTTTTTGTAGCACTTTTGGGCTTTCTTTTATTATTTGGAGATCTGCAGCTCGTTGAGGCATCTGTCTGCAGCACCAAACCAGCAGCCACGGTTACGTCGGCACTCGCCCTCTTCCTGCCCCCAACAGCAATGCTCAGCCTTTCTCAGGGCACGTTTCACGCTAGCTGGCCATTAATTGGCTAGCTGGAGTAAGATCGTGGTCAGGGGCTGATTGCAGGCGGAAGCGCATTTCGTGTCTGCTTCCCGGCCCGCCGATTGTACGCGCCTGATGAGTGCAAAATTCAGGCCATGAAGCAAAAAAGACAAGCAGTATGACTTGGACAACATTCAGGTTTAGGCTGATAAGTGGCAGGTAACATTCATTCCACACAAGCGCCAGGCAATGACCATCCCTTGGCATTCAATGGCATTACCATCGCTGAATCCCCCACTATCATCATCCTGGGGGTTACCATTGACCAGCAACTGAACTGGACTAGCCATATAAATACTGTGGCTACAAGAGCAGGTCAGAGGCTGGGTATCCTGTGGCGAGTAACTCACCTCCTGACTCCTGAAAGCTTGTTCATCTATAAGGCACAAGTCAGGATTGTAACGAAATACTCTCTGCTTGCCTGGGTGAGTGCAGCTCCAACAACACTCAAGAAGCTTGACACCATCTAGGACAATGCAACCTGCTTGATTGGCATGCCATCCACCACCGACGCATAGGGGAGAATTTTCTCCCCGTCGAGCGGGTTGCTTGGGAGCGGGCGGGCTCTCGGCGCACCGCTATTTTAGGTGGGCGGGCCAATTAAGGCCTGCCCAGCGTGACGCCCACCTGGAAGCACTGAGTGCTCCCTGTGTGGGCTGGGGGAGGAAGCTGAGTTGGGGCCTGTGCTCTTTCACATATGCGCGTGACAGAGTGCAGAAATCTCCCTGAGGCACAGAGCTGCCTCAGGGAGATTAGTTTGATTGTCAAAAATTTTAAGAAACAAGAAAAAATTTTTTAAGACATGTCCCCTCAGGTGACAGCGTCACATGAGCTGGGACATGTCAATGAACTTTAATAAAAAAATTTATTTAAATTACAAATCCTTCACGAAACCTCATCCCGCCTGTGGATGAGGTTTCATGATAAATGTGAAGGCTGCCTGGCTCTTCGCCTGCCCACCAACCTTAAGGTTGGTTGGGCAGCTCAGTTAATTATTTCAGTCTTTTAAATTATCTTAATAGGCCTTTGACAGTTCAGCAGGCGCTCAACCAACTCCGCTGCGTGCCTGCTGAACTAAAGATCTGAATGACGCGTGGTGACGTTGGGACGCACGCCTGACGTCACCGCGCATCATTTTACCCATCGGTGAGCGGGGCCGCCCCCGCACGCCGACCCGAAGATTCTGGCCAAGGTGGCAGGAGTGTAGACCATCTACAAGATGCATTGCAACAGCTCACCAACTCTCCTTCAACAACACATTCCAAACCTGTGACCTTTACCATCTTGAAGGACAAGAGCAGCAGCTGCATGGGAACATCACCACCTGCAAGTTCTCCCCTAAACCACACACCATCCTGAATTGGAACTTTATTGTTGTTGCTTCGCTGTTGCTGGGTCAAATCCTGGAACTTCATTCCTAACAGCACTGTGGGTGTACTTCACCACATGGACTGCAGCTGCTCAAGAAGACAGCTCACCACCATCATCTCAAGGGCAACTTGAAATGAGCAATAAATGCTGGCCTAGCATCTATTTGGTCTGGTTGATAGTACGTTTTTGTTTTTGCCTTAATGACTTGATTTTTAATTTTATCCTGCTGTGTCCAACAGTTCATCGTAACTTGATAATCATGATCTACTTTGAACCTATCAGATTCAAGCTGCAAGGATCCATTAGAATCGCAAGTCTTCATCTATAACATATTCTTTCGATCGGTGCCTGCATTCACAGGGAAATTGAAGTGTAAATGAATTTGTAAACAAGGTAAAATGCCTTTCGCAAAACAAATGCATTAATCATGGCAAACTTAATTGAAATGATCACACTGGATTATATGTTTGCCCAGACATTCTAACTGAGGATACTGAGCTCTCTGGACAAATAAGCCCACGATACATGGCTGATGACGTTTGCCTTTCTATCGTCCTTTGCAAAATGCTAACATAATTGGATTCAAAATTAAACTAGTAAATGGAACAAAAATACTGTGTCCTATATCACACATATAGAAATGCATCTTATAGCTGTCATAAAATATTTTGTTACATCATTGCTTCTTATCTGCTTTTGGTCACAAATTAGCAAAACCCCAAAATCAGACTGCTGCTATTGGATAAACTGGAAGAGAGTACAGGACTACAGATGAGTTTTGGCCTGGCTTTCCCATTACTCTTTAACTCATCTTTCTTCTTTTCCTCTTGCAATGCAAGTTCCTATTTCCTTATTTTTAACTTCACTTTGAAAAGGATCTTTCTTTTCTAAACTTTTGTTCATTGCTTTCTTCTATCACTTAATATTGTGTCACTTTCATTACCTTTCATAAATGTCTGTTCTTCTTGCATCTTTTTCCTAATAATCTAGTGTAAGTGATCACACTAACACTTGTATCTAAACAGAGCGATTCAGTGTGTATTGGATTTTCTCCATGATCAAGACATTTGCCTAGGTCAATCTCAGTGGAGACAAAGCAGCTAAATCCCCAGTATCCAATATCTGGATTCTCATGCCACCATACAATATGGCATGTAAAGTCTGCTATATGGAGTTGCTTGCAATACAGCAAGGAAGATTATCGGGTGTTCTTTTAGGGGTATTTAAAATGATGAAGCAATGGGACAGGGTGGATAGAAACACACGGTTTCCAATGGATGGGTACTTGAGACTAATGGGACATTGATAAAAGATGAAATGGAAGATTTACGACAGCAAGGGAAATTTGTTTACAAAGTGTGATGCAAGGTTGTGGAATGCACTATCAGAGTTAATGATTTAAGCAGCAGCCATATCCAGTTTAAGAATAGGTTAACCTCTTTTCTATTTTTACTTAGTTCTGTTGCAGAGTCATACGGACTCGAAACGTTAACTGTGTTCCTCTCCGCAGATGCTGCCAGACCTGCTGAGTTTTTCCAGGTATCTTTATTTTTGTTTAAGAATAGGTTAAGTGGCTGAAGGTAGGGTAGCGGGCAGGGTAAACAGACATGGGAAAATTATAAGCACATGGGATTAGAGCTGCTGATCGTGCGGAGGATAAATACCAACACAGCCTAATTGGGCTGAACTGTGTGGTTCCATGTTGTATTTTTTATGAAACTTTTCCTAAATTACAACAATAACTATACTTTTAAAGTACATCAGGAATAGAGAGGAAGAATGCCATTCATACACATCCTCTTCACATTGAAAGAGGCTGCAAAGGGTATTGTGGCCTGGGAAATGTTAGGAGTGCTGCAACCATGCTCCACGGGTTGGTTGGCCAGCACTGAAATACCTTCTTCTGTGTGCTCACAGCATGACAAATTGGTCCTGCTTTGAGTTCACAATTGTTTTCTCTCTCTGCTGACACTTGCCACTAACTGCTAACCTTTGTCCCTCTCTTCCCATTCTAGGTCAAACAGAAGTAGAGGGCCCTCTTGGATCAGAGGAAGTTAATGTTAGCTTTCTAGATTGCACTCAAACCTTACTGTTGCAGGCACCAGCTCAGAAACCGTTGCTTGCAAGGTGTGGAGAGTGTGGAAGGATTTATACTGGGGGATTCAAGAAGCATGACAGAAAGGGCAGGCTGGGGATAAGATGGTCCAGGAACAAGCTCATTGGAGGCACAACTTACAGAAGAAGACTGATGGTGTGCAAGACAAGCTACTCAGTGCATGATATTGTCTGCACACAATGTTGGGAGCTTGCAAGAGTTCAAGTTCAAAGACAATGTAGTTTATCATGGAGCATGCGGTCAGTTCTGAGAACACTGCAGCTGGGCTAACAATGCTCTAGCCTCTGTTGACAACTCTGATATAAGCTCAAACTGCTGCCAACTTTGGTCAAGGTTCCAGTATCTCCTCTTTCAAAGCACATCAGAGGCTGTGGAAAGGAGTTTCCAAAGCAACATTTTACTCCTGAGCATTGTTCTTGAGCAGACCAATTTGAATGCTCTTATGGAATCCCATCACAGTGACATTGGCACTGTAGTAGTAGGGTCTGGTACTAAAAGGGTTAATGTGGGATGAGTACAGTACCAGCCATACAGTGATGTAAGAAGGCACATGAACCAGAGCCAGGGTCAGTCTAAAGATGGATAGAGACGGGTGAAGACCTAGACTGGAGTCAGATCCAAATCTATACCCTTTCTGTAAATATGTACGTAGTTATGCATTGTCAATAAAGAC
Source organism: Carcharodon carcharias (assembly GCF_017639515.1). Taxonomy (NCBI): domain Eukaryota; kingdom Metazoa; phylum Chordata; class Chondrichthyes; order Lamniformes; family Lamnidae; genus Carcharodon; species Carcharodon carcharias. The sequence goes on from NC_054473.1 coordinate 137,688,192, forward strand.
TTGCTGTTAAAATACTCTAGTCAATGAAACCTACTTCATGGTGTCCGAAGCATGGTGGCAGCATCAGGATTAAATCCATCATTCTTGTAAGAATGGTGAGAAACTAAAGAAAATTACACTTTCAATGGATTCTGCACTGAACCTAACTCCCAACTAAAGCTACAGACGCTGAAAAAACTCACCAGAAAAAAATAAAGAAAAGGATCCAGAGACAGAACAGCCTAAAAACAAACAAGGAAAGGTCAAAATTTTACTCAAGCAGAAGACGCCAATGCATCGTCCTTTGAAGTACAGCTTCAGCAAGCAGAGCTTGCAGCCTGCAAGGGCAAGATAATTTTTTTTACTTCCAGGCCAGCTATCCTGAGAACTCCCTTTTAAGTCATTCAGCCGGAAGCACCTTTTTAAAGCAACCCATCACTAAACCCAATCCCAGACTCCGAGTCTCAACATGTGGCTCCCTAGTCCGGCAAAAACAAATCATTAATTGATTTTGTCCACTCTGGGTACATTGCAACCATCCAAGTTTGGAAACAGCAAGCCCATGGTTCTTTTCCAAGAATCCCGACTCGTAATGTGATACCGTTAAATGAATTGAATTGGCAGTCAGCCAGCCTACATTGCCATTGTGGTTCCTTCTTATTCAGCAGAAGCGTGCCCCTATTTTGAAAAAGCCTGCCAAAAACCGGCAAGCACGGGAAGCTCTGAGATTCAGAGGGATCTAGGTGTCCTTGTGCATGAATCACAAAAGGCTAGTATGCAGGTACAGCAAATAATTAGGGAAGTTAATAGAATGTCATTATTTTTTGTGAGGGGAATTGAATCCAAAAGTAGGGAGGCTATGCTTCAGTTGTATAGGACGCTGGTGAGGCCACATCTGGAGTATTATATACAGTATTGGTCTCCTTATTTAAGGAAGGATGTAAATGCATTAGAAGCAGTTCAGAGAAGGTTTACCAGACTAATACCAGGATTGGGCGGTTTGTCTTATGAGGAAAAGTTGGACAGGCTAGTTTTGTATCCACTGGAGATTAGAAGAGTAAGAGGCAACTTGATTGAAATCTTTAAGATCCTAAGGAGTATTGACAGGGTGGATGTAGAGAAGATGTTTCCTCTAATGGGAGAATCTGGAACTAGGGGTCACTGTTTAAAGGGGTCGCCCATTTAAGACAGAAATGAGGAGAACTTTTTTCTCTCAGAGCGTAGTGAGTCTTTGGAACTCCCTTCCTCAAAAGGCAGTGGAAGCAGAGTCTTTGAATATTTTTAAGGCAGATAACAATAGCAGATGACAACCAACCCTCAGTTTGCCCATATCAAGACACAAAAACACAGGGACCAACCAAGTCAGGGAAAGCAACCCCTAAACCACTTACCAGCACTATGGTGTGAAGGGTCCTGATCGGAAAGATCAGTGTCCAGCAAATGCTGTCCAATGCTTCCATTGCAACCAACAGGGACACTTTGGTAAACTGTGCAGGTCAAAACCCCAGCACCGCACAGACATCTCAAAGGTCATCCACAAGATCGAGACCGAAGACCCAGAAGACGCACAGCCATGCTTCTTGGGGAACATCAGAGAATGTGGCTCTTCATTTTGGAATGCTGATATTCTGGTGAATGGTCATCTAGCAAATTTTATATTAGATTCAGGTGCCAGCGCAACAGCCCTGTGAGACGAGGAACCATGGCTCCAAGGCCTTTGGATTCGAATGATAGACACTCCACATTATGGAGCGAGGGAGTCCAACTCCCAGCCCTCAGCATAATACTTGAACATCTGAGGTATGGTGACAAACAGATCTTTGAGCTGATGTGTGTCGTCTGCAATCAGCCTTTCTCTTTTCTGAGCAAAGATGCCTGCATAGCCCTCGATCTTCTCCAGCCACGGAAGATGTAAAAACTACCACAGTTGTTGGCCGGCAGGACTACATGGTCCTGAGTCCTCAAACGCTAAAGAGTATTCAGACTCTGATTTCACCTGTGATCTCTCTCTTCCCGTTTTGTGGTGCAGGTTTGTCCATCATCATTCCAGGTCTTGGAAGGTCAGACCAACGTACCGCACACGAGATTACAATTACACCAGAGAAGGATCAACAGTCTAAGGAGCCTCCACCTCCAACTAAGATGATGGTATAGTCGGTAGACACACGGCTACTTCCAGCCAGTATTACCAAACCACAAGGGATGCTGGAGCCTGGTAGCAGTTGCATTAACAACAAAAAACAGACGTGAGCATGCTACTCAATCTTCTTCTTGCCACAGGAATGCTGTTACTCAGACTCAGATACCTTCCAGATGGTTTAAATAGAAAACCACCGCCAAGTGGACTAATACCATTTTTGTCCACCCCGCAAGGAACAATCTAGAGCAATAACAACCATGCATCACCTAACCAGCCAGGCCAACCAGGCATGGTTTGACATTAAGCAAAGGTGATGTTAAAATACTCTAGGCTATGAAGCATACTTCATGGTGTCCAAAGCAGGATTCTTCAGGCACCATGGGTGAGGCAGATGACTGCAAACTTGCTTCTTCTGCAGTCAATCAGTGAACCAGTGCCAATATTGGTGCCAGAAAGACAGCTAGGCTATGCTGCCTCTGGCTGTTGCCACAATACTGCTGACCACAATTTGGCATTCTAAAATCAAAGCTCCTCAAGGTCGGCCACTACAGCCATCTCAGGCACCCATGTGTAGGAGCAGCCTTCCACTTCCCCTGCTGTTCATCCTGGGGAAGCACTAGAACTAGATTTTGCCACAAAAAACAGGAGCTAGGGGTTTACACTCGGGTAATTTTTAGTTCTCAAGCAACACTGAGTACAAACTTGAACAGTGATCAAATGGTTGCTGCTGATCTACAGTTTGTTGCATTGATGCTTGGGTTATTCAGCTGGGCATAAAGGACAATTGTGAAGAAAAAAGGAACTGCTAGTGCATTAGAGAGAGGGATAATTCAACAGGATTTTTCACTGATTAGTTGCTGATGCAGAGCTGTGGTAGCTGGCTGCATTGCTGGCACTTGGATGCCTGGTCCTTCTCTTTATCCTGCTCCTGCTTTTGGCAAGGTTGCTCTAAGGGCAGGTCTCTATGCAGGGCCTGCACCCTTCCTCCCCTTTGCCCTCTTGTGACAGCAGGTGCAGATCTCTGCTGTCCTGCTTGTTGCTGCTATGTCTCATATGCCTCCGTATACAAAAGGCAGTCCAAGCAAAGCACCCATTTTGCTGCAATCAACGGGTAAAGTCCCTGTATAGACAAAGTGCTAAAGCTCCAAAAAGTAATTTTTCAAAATCTTTTCAAACAAACATCTCAGCCACAGAAACCAAACTTACTCCTCCAAGCCCACAAGCAGCCTAACAGAGGCAAACCTGAGTACAGCTTAGGATCCCTTTAAATATGACTGATCTAGCCTGTTTACCAGCTGTCATTCTGAAGAATCTCTGGGCAGGTCTACGAATCAGCAAATCTGGTGCTCCCACAATTCAATATCGTAAGTGTCCTTCAACAAGCAAAGGACCCTTATTTACATATTTTAATGACTTCTGCACTCCATATATAGGCAGTCACCCAGGACAGCTAAGAGTCATCCAATCATTACGACAACACCACCAACATATTTATACATCGCCTTTAAAATAATAAAATGTCCCAAGGCATTCCACAGAAGCATTATAAAACAAAACATGACACCAGGCCACATAAGAAGGTATTAGCTTAAATAAACAAAAGCTTGGTCAAAGAGGAATGTCTTAAAGGAGGAAAGCGAGGTAGACAGGTTGACAGTTGTAAGGAAGGAATTCCAGAACTTAGGGCCTGGGTAGATGGTGCATGCACACCAATGGTGGAGTGAATAAAATAGAGGATGCTCAAGAGACTGGAATTAGATGAGCACAGGTATCTCAGAAGGTTGTTACTGGAGGAGATTACGGAGAAAGGAAGGGGGTGAAGTCATAAAGAGATTTGAAAACAAGAATAAGAATTTCAAAATCAAGATATTGCTTGAACAGGAACCAATGTAGGTCAGAGCACAGGGGTGATATGGTGAACAGGACTTGGTGCGCTTTAAGACTCTGGCAGCAAAGTTTTAGATAACTTCAAGTTTATGGAGGTTGACTAGGGAGACTAACTAGGAGTGCATTGGAATAGTCAAGTCTAGAGGTAACAAAGGCATAAATGAAGGTTTCAGCAGCAGATGAGCTGAGTCCGTGGCTAAGTCAGTGATGTTATGGCAGTGGCAATAGGTGGTTAGCGATGGTGTGCATATGTGGTCTTGACAGCAAGATTGCGATCGCACTAGTCTGGTTTCAGGCTTTTGCCAGGGAAAGGGATGGTGTCGGTGGCTAAGGAACAGACTTTGGAATGGGGCCGAAAACAACGGCTTGAGTCTTCACAATATTTAACTGGAGGAAATTTCTGCTCGTTCGGGGGGGACACGATGGCGTGGTGGTATTGTCGTTGGACTAGTAATCCAGAGACCAAGGATAATGCTCTGGGGACCTGGGTTTGAATCCCACCACAGCAAATAGTGGAATTTGAATTCAATAAAAATCTGGAATTAAAAACAGTCTAATGACCATGAAACCATTGTTGTTTGTTGTAAAAACCCATCTGGTTCACTAGTGTTCTTTAAGGTAGAAAATCTGCTCCCCTTACCTGGTCTACATCTGATTCCAGACCCACAGCAATGTGGTTGACTCTGAAATGCCCTCTGAACTAGGGATGGGTAATAAATGCTGGCCTGGCTGGCCCACATCCCATGAATAAATATATAAAAAAAAGTTCAGTACTGGATGTCAGATCAGCAATCTGATAATTTAACAACAGTGGAGGAGTCCAGAGAGGTTGTGCTGAGGTAGAGCTGGGTATCATCAGTTTACATGTGAAAATTAACATTGTACTTTTGGATGATTTTGCGGGGTGAGGAATGACAATCTTTCTGGGGAGTTTGAATACCACTGCCTGAAGTTGATCCTTGCTACAGTTATTCAGCGCTCAGAGGTAAGAGGCAATGCCCAGAGTCTTTCAGAGGTAAATAATGATCTGCTTTCAGGAGTTAAGCCCTCCGAAATACAATTTAGTACAAAAAGGTAGGGATGAGGAAATGCCAATGAAATAGTTAATGCTTAAAAACACAATTCTGGAAAGCACCTTGGGTAAAAATATGTATTAGCAGATTTTGGGAAGAAAAGCAAGTATAGAACTATGGGATTACAAGTGCTTAGAGGCTATTGTGAGTAAGACAATTGTCACATCTCTCATTTCAAAACAAAGAACCAAAGCTGAGGTTACTGTATTCTAATCTTGTTCACATACACCCAAAGGACTTACACAAACATAGGCATCAGATAGAGTCCTTGACATCTGATTTATATTATAGAACTATGTGGTTTCTGACAATTAAGCTAGAAAATGATAAACTCCATGTACCTCAGTAATGTAGATACCGAGGCATTCCAAGGCTATTGGTAAACGAGTCCAATGTCAGAAAGTTGGCACACAACAATATCAGCCCATAGGGTCATTACTTGTACTTGGGTTGGACTTTACACTCCTCCCCCAGCGGGTTTGCAGGCATTGGGGCGGGGGTAGGGGATGGTGAGGAGCATGTAAAATCCAGCAAATGGCCTTCCTGTCGCCTACTTATCCAACCCGGATCAGTCTGAAATTTTATGGGGTTTTGGGAGACGTCGGGCAGGCAGCCTGCCTGCCCTGGATTTATTGAGGTCATGCCCTGCCTTTTCTTTACCCACAGTGGGGTGAGACCCACACCAGGAGGGAGGCCAGCCAGCTTTAGCTGCATAGTCTGGTGTTGGGCAAGGGAGAGGCTCATCATAGGCACCCTCCCTCCCAAGGACTTCCCCACCTTTAACCGTTTTTGGCCTCTTGAAACCAGCCCCCCACCCACTGAGACCTCCAACCCTGGATTTACTGCGCTCCTCAGCACAGTGGGGATGCCTGTAGTCCCAGCAGTGGCCACTACTCCTGGCTGGTGCTGTTGGGACTATAGATCTGCCAGTCATCCAATTGGCTGGCAGATATCTAAGACAGAACTTCCTCTCCTGAGAAAGGGGAGGAAATCTTGCCTTAAAGCAATTAACACTTTTCGCAGCAGTAAATTTCTGCAGGACAGACGTTGGTTTCGGCTGCTGCCTCCCAACACCTGACTTTTCAGCTCCAGGTGCGGTGGCTGGGGGGAGGGGTGTGTGGAACTGCAGCGCTCCATAAAATCCAGTCATTCATTTTGTTTTCTGGTGCAGTTATATTGCCACATGCAAGTTACCGCATAGCATTTTCTGCTACTTGGCAGAGCAGAAAAAGCAGTATAACTCCACAGCCAGTTACTGATCTGACGCCAGTATGAAGCAGTGTAGGATCCTCTGGAGGATGTAGTGGCACACCACTTGAGATTAACATCACATGCAGTTCAATTCCAATTCAATGTCAAATCCAGTTTAAAAGTGGTCAGGGAGTCTCTTAGAACTATATAAACTTAAGATGAGTTTTTTTAAACCATGTTTTGAGACAATGGCTGCTGAAAGCACTCATGCACATGGATAAGTAGAGATATGCCCTAGCCTCAAGAGTCTATTTTGGAGCCAGAGTGCATAAATCGGGTACTGCCAGGCTATAATTGATTCTGTATCTATAGTATAAATGCAAACTAAAATTCAAATCACTGCAGGCGTTTCATTCAACTTAAACTGTTTCACATACAAAGAACTTTGTTGTATAATTGTAGGCTGCATGTGTAATTGGATACACTTATAAAATATATAGCCTTAAAAAGACCACTAAAATGCAATGAGCTGCACAGTAGCCATTGTTTAGCTAGCTTGGCCGCATGTCTATCAAACCATTTATGAGAAACAAATTAGGTAACATACAGTTTTAAAACCTTCTTTGCTGAAGGCACTTGTCTGGTCCATGGCAGCATTTAACACATGAAAATTTACGATCAGCAATTAAGGTTTTAGGCTGGCAGGTAGTATGCTGAAAACATTTTATACCCAAGCCTATTTGTCTCACTGTCAGTAACATGACTGAGGTGATATATGGGACAAAATGACAGCTGAACAGTAAGTGGCATCTGATCTTTGACTCAAGTCACATGATAAGGTCACCTGAAACTTACTCAGTTCCCAGCTGACCATAGGCAACAATATGAAGGTCAAACAGGTTTGCTAATTATATGGATTATGTCTGGAGACACCTAGATACAAGCTGTAGCAGTAGCTTTAGGGTACACAGGCTTGGGTTACCCAGCTTTATGATGGGACAAGAACAGAAAGCTATATACAAAAGATCTAAAATTTCAAAGAGGTACACATTAACCTGTCTTTACAGTGCTACATAATGGCTATATTGTTTCTTCAAACAATTTACAAAAGCAAACACATTTAAAATAAATTCCTTTCCATTGTATTCATAATATTTATAAGAGCATTCCAATAGTCATTAATTATACATGTCACATAATATCAAGGAATACAACTCCTGTTAATTATTATTTTCAACTACGTAAATTGGTAAGGTTACTGGGAATGAATGGGGAAGGTTGTATGACATAGATTGGAATAAATTCCTTGTGTTAAGCTAAGAGCATATCCGGATGGTGAGATCTTTCACCAAGTCCTTAAATCGTATGACCTGAAAATTTCTGAAAATATTTACAGATGTGCAGCAATGGTCCACAAATTTTGTTCCAGTAGCAGAATTTTCATTCACAGCCTCCAATTACTATGGCACTTTGCCAACTGACATAACTCAAGGTCACTGTATATCTTTGAAATATTGACCCAAAGCCTTAGTTTTCCTACTCTAATTATTCCGCTTATGGTTTCCATTGCTTTATTACCATTTCCATTGCTTTGCCACCATTTCCATCTTTTCCTAATAGTTTCTATCTTAAATCATTCTGCCTCAGTCTTTCTTTCCATATTATTCAGTTTTTGACTTTTATACTTGTCCCTCGCGGTATTGTACTTGACCTTGGTGTCTCAATATCTTTGCTTCTGTTTTCATGTTGCTGTTTTCCCTGCTCTTTCCTTTCTACGGCACATGCCTTTCTTGTCTGTCACTCAACCAGTAATAGTCTTTCTGTCAAGGACCTTGCACTGTCTCTCTCTTTTTACCTGGGTCATTTCATTACTCACCCACTATCCCATAAGGCCTAATGATAACTACAAGACAGCTTTTCCCAATATCATGTATTAATTTGAGCTTTCACCTGTTTCCATTACAAGATTTTTTATTTCTACTTCCTTCGCCCCCTTCCTAATTCCTTATCTTTTGACTATACCACTTCTGTGATGTTCTTGTACTAAGCATTCTTCTGTTAACTTGAATCGATGCCTATACCAATTTTTTTAAAAATTGTTCTTTTATGAATTGTGAATGTCACCTGCAAAGCCAGCATTTGTTGCCCATCCCAAATTGTTATTGAGAAAGTGGTGGTGAGCTACCTCCTTGATCCGCTGCAATCCACATGCTGTAGGTACACCCATCGTGTTGGTTGGAAGGGAGTTCCCGGTTTTTGACCTGGCAACAGTGATATAGTTCCAAGTCAGTGTATGATTTCGAGCGGAACATGGGGAGAATTTTCTCCCCGACGAGTAGGCCAGTTGTGAGTGGGTGCGGAGCCAATCGTTGCCTGCTGCCATTTTACGTGGACAGGCCAATTAAGGCCAACAAGCGTGACGCGCACCTGGAAGCGCTCAGTGCTATCTGTGCGCGCAGGTGGAGGAGGGAGAGTTGGGGCCTGCTCAGCATTGTTTATCCTCTAGACCAGTGTTGTCGAGATGGGCAAATTGGCCACAGACATGTAGAGAATTGGTGTTCTTTGACAGGTGGGAGATTTTAACTATTTGTACATTAGGACACTGCAGCTGCCCATTCACCCGAGGATGCGATTCTAGACTCTGACACAAGCTGTAGTCACGTTGAAAGTAAGTAGAAAATCCTGCAGGAAACCCAATCCTCTGCATTAAAAATTTGTAGCCTAACTCCATTAAGGTTACTTACTAAAGTGGCCCCAATTGAAGGAAGTAAAAGCATGATGACATATTTCAGTTGCTACACCACAACTGGATACTGTGTAATGATTAGTTGCTGCTACTAAAACTATCCTTTGACAGAGCTGCTGCCACAGTGCAATGCATTATTGCTCACCTTTAGTCCTGTCCCTCAATCCCAGTTCATCTCAGGGCAATTGTTACAAGATTCATCCCATTCTTTGCATATATTCTGTGCAGGCATCAGAAACGACAATGACAATATCACAACCAGCTCTGCTGACCCTGCAAAGTCCTCCCTACTAACATCTGGCAGCACGTGCTGTGGAGAGCTGTCCCTCAGACGAGTCAAGCAACAACCTGACATAGTCAGACTCATGGAATCATACCTTACAGACCACCATCACCATTTATGGGTATGTCCTGTGCCACCAACAGGACAGAACCCCACCAGAGGTGACAGCACAGTGGTATATAGTCAGGAGGGTGTTGCCCTGGGAGTCCTCAACATTGACTCTGGATCCCATGAAGTGTCATATCAGGTTAAACATGGGGAACGATACCTCCTTCTGATTACTATCAACCATCCCACACCCCCCACCCCCTCAGCTGATGAATTAGTACTCCTCCATGTTGAACACCAACTGGAAGAAGCATCGAGGGTGGCAAGGGGACAGAATGTACTCTGGGTGAGAAACTTTAATGTGCATCACCTAGAGTGACTTGGTAGCACCACAACTGACCGAGCTGGCGAAGTCCTGAAGGATGCAGCTGCTAGATTGGGTCTGTGGCAAGTGGTGAGGGAGCCTCAAGAGAGAAAAACCTACTTGACTCCGTCCTCACTAATCTACCTGTTGCAGATACATCTGTCCCTGACAGTTTTGGTAAGAGCGACCACTGCAGTCCCTGTGGAGGTGAACCCGTATTCACCATGAGGATACCTCCATCGTGTTGTATACCATTACCTCAAACCTAAACTGGATATCTCTTGTGATATTCTAAGGTAATTAAGGTACATTGTTTACCTAAATCTGAAACTTGTTGGGAAGCTCAAAACTGGGAAGGTTTTAGAAACCACTTGAAATAGAATAGAAAGTTCTAGCCAATCTTAGAAAGTTGAAAGAATGTAAAGTATGTAACTGTTGACATCAATAATAGAGGTAGAGATTGCAAAGTAACAAATAGTAATTTAATAGTCCAAGTTTTGGACACACATTAAAAGTACGTGCAAAGCTACTTAAAATTTAGGGAGAAATATGACCGTAAAAAAGATTGTTATGATCATGAACATTGACTTGCCATAGCTGATGATACAGCATCCCAGCTGGAGGCAGAAGTTTTCATACCATATAGCATGCTTCTCAAGGAAAGAGGTTTGAAGATTTTATACTCACGTTACAAATAAACAACCTTAACACTAGAAACCTACTGATGTATTGAACACAGATTATAAAATTAATTTTACTAAGTCCTTATCAAATGCAATTGCTTTATTGAGATACATTCAAATTCTTGTTGCACCTATGATGATTTTGAGTGTTAATTGATATTAAGCATAAGTTTACTTTTGCAGCAATCACAAATACTTAAAATTCTGTTTGGAAATAATTGTATTATTGCTGAGGTAGCTAAATAAAAAAGTGATAGTTAATGCATTTTTGTATCCAACTCTGCATTTGATCCCTCTGGTAGGTAGGGGGTAATCTGCACTCCATTCACTATTTGACTATTTGTCTGACTTTGTATGTCATTCTGGTTTTTGCATCAATCAGTCCTTTTGGTACTACACCTTTAATTCAGGTGGTCTTCCTAGATCAGCAAGATCTTTTCAGCAGGTTCCAGTCTTTTGCATGCTTGCTTCAATATAGTTTATTTAGCAGTTACGGCCTGGGGTTTTCTGACATTAGATCAGGCAATAGGTCTATATGTAATCAGCAATGGGGGAAGAAGTTCAGGTCGCAGAAATCTGTGGAAGAAGCACTTGAGGTTGAAAATTGTTGCAAGCAGGGTGGTGGTGGGAATCTGACATAGGTGAGTGCTGAGAATGAGGAATGGAGTTTGGTGTCCAGCCAGAGTAGGAGGGTACTTGGGGAAAAGGCTGCAAGTTGGTGCAATGAAAATTAAATATTTTTTTCTGTGGTTTATAACTGTATTGCATTTCTTACTTTATCAGAAAGATGTACGTCAAGCTGACACTGTTGATTATTTAATAATGAAAGAAAAACTATCAAATACATCCAAATGCCATAAGCAATTAACCTAGATCATCAGACAATTAAACAACATTATTTAATTGGGATAGCTCTAGTATTGACAGCACAGATGACCAATAGCATGTCATTATCTACGTCCTATGGAATTTGATGTTCATTGTTTCCTATGTCTATCCCTATGCGTTGTAAATTGCCATACCAAAGGTGAGCTGAACTTCTAAAGATTCAATGGCCATTAAGAATCCAATACTTTAAATTAACCAGTTGGTTCTGGTTTTGACCTGGTTACAATGTATGTGGAGCCAAGATGTTACTCCATGGATAGGAACACCTACATTATCTCAAGAAAGATTGTAACTAGTAGGGATTAGGTCAAATGGCTATTCTTTTTCTGTAAAGTGTTTGAAAAATCTGCAAAGTAACCATTAAAAGGAAATTCAACTTACTGGTTTTCTGTCTAATCCTTCTGTGAACTGCTTCAAAGGTACAATGCTATTTAGACTAACTTGATATTACTTCTTGGTGTTATGATTTAAACATTGAATAAGTTTGTTTAGTAGATTAGTCTACTACAAAACTTCTGCTGCAACTGATATTAATTGTTCTCTGAAGTGACAAATAAACAGGTTTATTGTTTGCCTATGGCACTCTATCCAAGATTACTAGGTCTTACATTGTAGGAAACAGAGTTGCCTATGTGGTAAGTATAAGTATTTGGAGAGAGTCAAAACACAACAGTTGGACTGTATTTTAAAAAAACAATACATTCCAAGAAAGAAACAGGAGTAGGCAATTCAGCCCTTTGAGACATTCCCTCTATTTAATTAGATCATGGATGATCCGTATCTCAACCCCATTTACCCTGCCCTCATAATTTAATTCTTTTATTCCCGGTATTATTTGAGTGCACCCCTCCAAGGCCAATATACCCTTTGTCAGATGAAGTACCCAGAACTGAAAGCAGCGTTGGAGATGACATCTGACAAGGGCCCAGATTTTTTGCCATGATGGAGAACCTCTCCATTGTGGCGAAAATCTCGGAAATGGACGAAATTTCTAAGTCCCGCCCCCAAACCTGGCATTTCCCATCATCACGCGGATGATACTGGACTCGGGCCAGGGCTTGGTGTGCGCAGTTCGTGGAGGCAGCTGGCCATTTAGATTACCAGCTGCCTCACTGAAGTTGGATTTTGGAAGAACAAGACTGTGGAATCTGAAGTGTGCAAGTTGGAACAGGTAAGAGGAGGAATGAACTTGATGGATTCTTATGGATAGCTAGGGTACTCCTTTGAAGAGGTAAGTTACCCTTTGAATATGGTTCAATACCTTGGGAAAAGTAAGGCCTCTTTTGAAGACTTAAGGCACCCTTTTAGATTGTTAAAAGTGAATATGATTATGCACAACCTTTACGCACAAACTCACTGGAACTATGAAGATGTAAAAGAGGTGTCCAACTGTCCAGGAGATGTCTAGCTGTCCAGGAGTTGCCCAGGAGAAATCAAGCTGCCCAGGAGATGTCGTGCTGTCAAGGAAATGTTAATAGCTTTCCAGCTGTCAAATCTGTCAATGCTATCCATGAAATATCAAACCTATCAAAGCTATCCAGGAAGTATCAAAGCTATCAAGGAACCGTCCAAGAATGCTAGTTGAGTTGGTATAGAGGGGGTAAGGGCAAAGGGTTGTGGGGAGCATGGATTGGCATGAATTTGCACTAAATTGGCAAGGGGTATGGGGCAATGGAGTGGGTGGATGGGCATTAAGTTGGCATTGGGGTGTGAGGGGCCATGGGGTTGAATAAAGATAATTAAATTGGCATGGGGTATGGGGGCCAATGGGGGGTGGGTGGGGGGCATGGGTTGGGCATAGGGAATGTGTGGAGGGGTGAGGGGTGCAGTCTGGGGGGATGTTTTTTACTTTATATTTATTTATTTAAACACAGTACCAGGACATGGAGGCAAGCTTTGCGTCCAGCCTTCTGCTGCACCCGGCAGCCTGTGGATTTGTTTCAGGGTGGGCTGCCCCGACTCCTGTTTCAGCCCCACCTTCCCCTGACCGAAAATCCCATCGGTTGGGTTCGCCGAGCCAGGAAATCACCTGACTCTGAGCTCCTGACTAGGCAAATAAAATCTGGGCTTCTCTAGAAACTTGCTCATTGGTCTCATTACATCATTAAAAATTAGTAACAAAAACAGAATTACCTGGAAAAACTCAGCAGGTCTGGCAGCATCGGCGGAGAAGAAAAGAGTTGACGTTTCGAGTCCTCATGACCCTTCGACAGAACTTGAGTTCGAGTCCAGGAAAGAGCTGAAATATAAGCTGGTTTAAGGTGTGTGTGTGGGGGGCGGAGAGATAGAGAGACAGAGAGGTGGAGGGGGTTGGTGTGGTTGTAGCGACAAACAAGCAGTGATAGAAGCAGATCATCAAAAGATGTCAACAACAATAGTACAATAGAACACATAGGTGTTAAAGATAAAGTTGGTGATATTATCTAAACGAATGTGCTAATTAAGAATGGATGGTAGGGCACTCAAGGTATAGCTCTAGTGGGTTTTTTTTTATTTTATATAATGGAAATAGGTGGGAAAAGGAAAATCTTTATAATTTATTGGGAAAAAAAAAAAAGAGAAGGGGGAAACAGAAAGGGGGTGGGGATGGGGGAGGGGACTCACAACCTAAAGTTGTTGAATTCAATATTCAGTCCGGAAGGCTGTAAAGTCCCTAGTCGGAAGATGAGGTGTTGTTCCTCCAGTTTGCGTTGGGCTTCACTGGAACAATGCAGCAAGCCAAGGACAGACATGTGGGCAAGAGAGCAGGGTGGAGTGTTAAAATGGCAAGCGACAGGGAGGTTTGGGTCATTCTTGCGGACAGACCGCAGGTGTTCTGCAAAGCGGTCGCCCAGTTTACGTTTGGTCTCTCCAATGTAGAGGAGACCACATTGGGAGCAACGAATGCAGTAGACTAAGTTGGGGGAAATGCAAGTGAAATGCTGCTTCACTTGAAAGGAGTGTTTGGGTCCTTGGACGGTGAGGAGAGAGGAAGTGAAGGGGCAGGTGTTGCATCTTTTGCGTGGGCAAGGGGTTGTGCCATAGGAGGGGGTTGAGGAGTAGGGGGTGATGGAGGAGTGGACCAGGGTGTCCCGGAGGGAGCGATCCCTACGGAATGCCGATAAGGGGGGTGAAGGGAAGATGTGTTTGGTAGTGGCATCATGCTGGAGTTGGCGGAAATGGCGGAGGATGATCCTTTGAATGCGGAGGCTGGTGGGGTGATAAGTGAGGACAAGGGGGACCCTATCATGTTTCTGGGAGGGAGGAGAAGGAGTGAGGGCGGATGCGCGGGAGATGGGCCGGACACGGTTGAGGGCCCTGTCAACGACCGTGGGTGGAAAACCTCGGTTAAGGAAGAAGGAGGACATGTCAGAGGAACTGTTTTTGAATGTAGCATCATCGGAACAGATGCGACGGAGGCGAAGGAACTGAGAGAATGGGATGGAGTCCTTACAGGAAGTGGGGTGTGAGGAGCTGTAGTCGAGATAGCTGTGGGTGTCGGTGGGTTTGTAATGGATATTGGTGGACAGTCTATCACCAGAGATTGAGACAGAGAGGTCAAGGAAGGGAAGGGAAGTGTCAGAGATGGACCACGTGAAAATGATGGAGGGGTGGAGATTGGAAGCAAAATTAATAAATTTTTCCAAGTCCTGACGAGAGCATGAAGCAGCACCGAAATAATCATCGATGTACCGGAGAAAGAGTTGTGGAAGGGGGCCGGAGTAGGACTGCAACAAGGAATGTTCCACATACCCCATAAAGAGACAGGCATAGCTGGGGCCCATGCGGGTACCCATAGCCACACCTTTTATTTGGAGGAAGTGAGAGGAGTTGAAGGAGAAATTGTTCAGCGTGAGAACAAGTTCAGCCAGACGGAGGAGAGTAGTGGTGGATGGGGATTGTTCGGGCCTCTGTTCGAGGAAGAAGCTAAGGGCCCTCAGACCATCCTGGTGGGGGATGGAGGTGTAGAGGGATTGGACGTCCATGGTGAAGAGGAAGCGGTAGGGGCCAGGGAACTGGAAATTGTTGATGTGACGTAAGGTGTCAGAGGAATCACGGATGTAGGTGGGAAGGGACTGGACAAGGGGAGAGAGAAGGGAGTCAAGATAACGAGAAATGAGTTCTGTGGGGCAGGAGCAAGCTGAGACGATCGGTCTACCGGGGCAGTTCTGTTTGTGGATTTTGGGTAGGAGATAGAAGCGGGCCGTCCGAGGTTGGGCAACTATCAGGTTGGAAGCTGTGGGAGGGAGATCCCCAGAGGAGATGAGGTCAGTGACAGTCCTGGAAACAATGGCTTGATGTTCAGTGGTGGGGTCATGGTCCAGGGAGAGGTAGGAGGAAGTGTCTGCGAGTCTCCGCGTGGTAGAGGTCAGTGCGCCAGACAACAACAGCACCACCCTTGTCAGCGGGTTTGATGACAATGTCAGGGTTGGACCTGAGAGAATGGAGTGCAGTAAGTTCAGAGAGAGACAGGTTAGAATGGGTGAGAGGAGCAGAGAAATTGAGACGACTAATGTCGCGCCGACAGTTCTCAATGAAAAGATCGAGAGAAGGTAAGAATCCAGAGGGAGGGGTCCAGGTGGAGGGAGAATATTGAAGATGGGTAAAAGGATCCGTTGAACTGGGAGAGGACTCCTGCCCAAAGAAGTGAGCCCGGAGACGAAGACGGCGGAAGAAGAGTTCAGTATCATGCCGAGCCCGAAATTCATTGAGGTGAGGGCGTAAGGGTATGAAACTAAGTCCTTTGCTGAGCACTGAACGTTCAGCATCGGAGAGGGGAAGGTCAGGGGGTATAGTGAATACACGGCTGGGGTTGGGATTGGAAGATGGGGTGGGGACGGAGGGACAGGCAGGGGTGGAGGGTCCTAGATGGGTGTTGGTGTCGATGAGTTGTTGGAGCTTGCGTTCCTTAGCACTTGAGAGAAAGAGAAAAAGTTTCTTGTTGAGGCGTCGGATGAGCCGAAGGATAAAATGAAACTGGGGGCACGCGCAGCTTTGAAAAAGGGTACGGCGGTGCTGCTGGAGGGAGAGGTCGAGTGTGTTCATATGGCGGCGCATGGCACTGAGAGTGGATTTCAGAATGTGACGGGAACAGCAGTCCGAGAAACGTTTTATGTCCCGGAGATACCTATAATCCTGGGTGGGTTCGAAACATGAGGGGTGGAATTTCAGTTGAAATCCATGTGGGGTAAGTCGGAGACGGAGACAGTCACTGAGAAAGGAGATATGGCTGTGAAAGCGGGTTTTAGTAAACACCTTGTCAAACACTAGGAGAGAAATGGAAAGCAATGAAGGTGAACAAGGCAACAGAGAAATCCGGAAATCTTGTCGCAGAGAGGAACAGAACCTCAAGGAGGTAGGCATTTCTTGAAGAGCAGTGGCAGTCAATTAAACACAGAGATAAAAACAAAAAAACTGCGGATGCTGGAAATCCAAAACAAAAACAGAATTACCTGGAAAAACTCAGCAGGTCTGGCAGCATCGGCGGAGAAGAAAAGAGTTGACGTTTCGAGTCCTCATGACCCTTCGACAGAACTTGAGCCGCCATATGAACACACTCGACCTCTCCCTCCAGCAGCACCGCCGTACCCTTTTTCAAAGCTGCGCGTGCCCCCAGTTTCATTTTATCCTTCGGCTCATCCGACGCCTCAACAAGAAACTTTTTCTCTTTCTCTCAAGTGCTAAGGAACGCAAACTCCAACAACTCATCGACACCAACACCCATCTAGGACCCTCCACCCCTGCCTGTCCCTCCGTCCCCACCCCATCTTCCAATCCCAACCCCAGCCGTGTATTCACTATACCCCCTGACCTTCCCCTCTCCGATGCTGAACGTTCAGTGCTCAGCAAAGGACTTAGTTTCATACCCTTACGCCCTCACCTCAATGAATTTCGGGCTCGGCATGATACTGAACTCTTCTTCCGCCGTCTTCGTCTCCGGGCTCACTTCTTTGGGCAGGAGTCCTCTCCCAGTTCAACGGATCCTTTTACCCATCTTCAATATTCTCCCTCCACCTGGACCCCTCCCTCTGGATTCTTACCTTCTCTCGATCTTTTCATTGAGAACTGTCGGCGCGACATTAGTCGTCTCAATTTCTCTGCTCCTCTCACCCATTCTAACCTGTCTCTCTCTGAACTTACTGCACTCCATTCTCTCAGGTCCAACCCTGACATTGTCATCAAACCCGCTGACAAGGGTGGTGCTGTTGTTGTCTGGCGCACTGACCTCTACCACGCGGAGGCTGAGCGTCAACTCGCAGACACTTCCTCCTACCTCTCCCTGGACCATGACCCCACCACTGAACATCAAGCCATTGTTTCCAGGACTGTCACTGACCTCATCTCCTCTGGGGATCTCCCTCCCACAGCTTCCAACCTGATAGTTGCCCAACCTCGGACGGCCCGCTTCTATCTCCTACCCAAAATCCACAAACAGAACTGCCCCGGTAGACCGATCGTCTCAGCTTGCTCCTGCCCCACAGAACTCATTTCTCGTTATCTTGACTCCCTTCTCTCTCCCCTTGTCCAGTCCCTTCCCACCTACATCCGTGATTCCTCTGACACCTTACGTCACATCAACAATTTCCAGTTCCCTGGCCCCTACCGCTTCCTCTTCACCATGGACGTCCAATCCCTCTACACCTCCATCCCCCACCAGGATGGTCTGAGGGCCCTTAGCTTCTTCCTCGAACAGAGGCCCGAACAATCCCCATCCACCACTACTCTCCTCCGTCTGGCTGAACTTGTTCTCACGCTGAACAATTTCTCCTTCAACTCCTCTCACTTCCTCCAAATAAAAGGTGTGGCTATGGGTACCCGCATGGGCCCCAGCTATGCCTGTCTCTTTATGGGGTATGTGGAACATTCCTTGTTGCAGTCCTACTCCGGCCCCCTTCCACAACTCTTTCTCCGGTACATCGATGATTATTTCGGTGCTGCTTCATGCTCTCGTCAGGACTTGGAAAAATTTATTAATTTTGCTTCCAATCTCCACCCCTCCATCATTTTCACGTGGTCCATCTCTGACACTTCCCTTCCCTTCCTTGACCTCTCTGTCTCAATCTCTGGTGATAGACTGTCCACCAATATCCATTACAAACCCACCGACACCCACAGCTATCTCGACTACAGCTCCTCACACCCCACTTCCTGTAAGGACTCCATCCCATTCTCTCAGTTCCTTCGCCTCCGTCGCATCTGTTCCGATGATGCTACATTCAAAAACAGTTCCTCTGACATGTCCTCCTTCTTCCTTAACCGAGGTTTTCCACCCACGGTCGTTGACAGGGCCCTCAACCGTGTCCGGCCCATCTCCCGCGCATCCGCCCTCACTCCTTCTCCTCCCTCCCAGAAACATGATAGGGTCCCCCTTGTCCTCACTTATCACCCCACCAGCCTCCGCATTCAAAGGATCATCCTCCGCCATTTCCGCCAACTCCAGCATGATGCCACTACCAAACACATCTTCCCTTCACCCCCCTTATCGGCATTCCGTAGGGATCGCTCCCTCCGGGACACCCTGGTCCACTCCTCCATCACCCCCTACTCCTCAACCCCCTCCTATGGCACAACCCCTTGCCCACGCAAAAGATGCAACACCTGCCCCTTCACTTCCTCTCTCCTCACCGTCCAAGGACCCAAACACTCCTTTCAAGTGAAGCAGCATTTCACTTGCATTTCCCCCAACTTAGTCTACTGCATTCGTTGCTCCCAATGTGGTCTCCTCTACATTGGAGAGACCAAACGTAAACTGGGCGACCGCTTTGCAGAACACCTGCGGTCTGTCCGCAAGAATGACCCAAACCTCCCTGTCGCTTGCCATTTTAACACTCCACCCTGCTCTCTTGCCCACATGTCTGTCCTTGGCTTGCTGCATTGTTCCAGTGAAGCCCAACGCAAACTGGAGGAACAACACCTCATCTTCCGACTAGGGACTTTACAGCCTTCCGGACTGAATATTGAATTCAACAACTTTAGGTCGTGAGTCCCCTCCCCCATCCCCACCCCCTTTCTGTTTCCCCCTTCTCTTTTTTTTTTTCCCAATAAATTATAAAGATTTTCCTTTTCCCACCTATTTCCATTATATAAAATAAAAAAAAAACCCACTAGAGCTATACCTTGAGTGCCCTACCATCCATTCTTAATTAGCACATTCGTTTAGATAATATCACCAACTTTATCTTTAACACCTATGTGTTCTATTGTACTATTGTTGTTGACATCTTTTGATGATCTGCTTCTATCACTGCTTGTTTGTCGCTACAACCACACCAACCCCCTCCACCTCTCTGTCTCTCTATCTCTCCGCCCCCCACACACACACCTTAAACCAGCTTATATTTCAGCTCTTTCCTGGACTCGAACTCAAGTTCTGTCGAAGGGTCATGAGGACTCGAAACGTCAACTCTTTTCTTCTCCGCCGATGCTGCCAGACCTGCTGAGTTTTTCCAGGTAATTCTGTTTTTGTTTTGGATTTCCAGCATCCGCAGTTTTTTTGTTTTTATTAAAAATTAGTAGTTAGGAAGTCCTAAAGGTTGTGTACTTGAGATCAAATGTTGTGCAGGGGTTAGGCTTAGGATGGGAGGCTGGAGGAAGTGGGGGTAGTGGAGGGAGGCAGGGGAATAAATACTCTTTAATAAATTCCACGTTAACCAAAGCATATACCTCAACCCTCTTTGAATGATTTTCTTTTAAAACCTTCCCTCATTACTGTATCAAGGCTCACACTGAGAAGTGTCCTTTTTTTGATGAGCACCTATTTGCATTGTTTAAAATAACCCCTAATAAACCTATTTTTTGATAGGCCTTTTCAAATATACAGCAATATCCAAGTTCCCTATAAGCTACAAGTTTGATTTAATCTGCCTCAGCCTCCTTGTGCTGAGTGGAACAAATAAAATTTTTTTGCAGTTGGACATTTGATGGACAGAGCAGAATCCATTCTCTTCTATCTGGGCACAGAATCAGATCCTGTTCGTTTTCAAAAGCCTTATATTAAGAACTACTCAAAGCAAATGTACTCACCTTAAAGATTATATTATATTTTACATGGCCAAATGTTACATTTTTTGAATAATTCTGACCAGGAAATTATCGAGTTTGAAAAGTATATAATTTAACATTTTAATTCAATAGAAATCACTACATGCATAAATACAAAATATAACCCATCTGCTTTTCAAGGCTTACTTATACAGTTACCCAAACCTGCCATATTTAATAAAATAGTTTAAAATGTTCAATAATTAGTTCTGATAATTAAAAAGGCAGAGGTCTGAAAGTTACCCAAGGATGCTTTAATGTAATAAACTAATAGAACAATTTATTGAAAGTTCACATTCTCCACTGTATTTGCCAGTAAGTTCAAAATTGCACCTTAATCAAAATAGTTATGTCCATTAATTAAGTCATTTAAATCGCAATTTGAGACACACTTTGTCACCAGTTTATTTTAAGATGTGTGATTAGAAATCTATATGATTCTTTTCAGCTTTGTTTTGGCCTCAATGATTCACTATTCCACTGCCCGAATATCAAGATTTCTAAGTTTGGTAGCAACAGCTGTTCAAGAGAAGGTCATACAGAAATAAAAGGACAACACCTATTCATTCAAAATGTCACTGTATAAGAGCATGGGAAAACTAGTTACATTGCAAGTCACCTTTTCAACTCCCACACATAGGACTATTAATGGAGAAACCTAGTCACCAAAAGTACATTAAGGAGCCAAGGTCACGAGGGAAACAAACAGAGTCTGCTGTTATGCGAAAGCAAAGAAACAACTTGGTCTCCTGCAAAAACCTTTCAACCTTGCAAAGTGCACCTATGAATGTTAAGCTCCTTTGGCAGACCACAAAGCTCCTGTTCACACTTCTTCCGTTAACAGAGCTTCACTGCAAAGAATACTGCTAGGGCCTTTAAAAACAATCTTCTGGGTCATATAATGTTACGCCAACCTGCCTTTTGATGGATTATGTACATAGCAAACTTGGGATAAATACTGCACTCAGCACATGAGATTGTTGGTTCAGCTTGGAAGTGGCAAAGTCAAATCAGGTTACAGCACAACACAGAACACACAAACCTCAAATCAAAATTTGACTACTGGTGGAAAATTATTAGCATTGCAAAGTAGATATGTCATCACTTGTGTACAATGCTTGCAATTAAGACACAGTTATCAGGCATGCTAAACAAAACAAATATGGAATTCTATTTAAACAGGTTACAGAATTAAAAACATTAAATAGTGTACTACATTTCTAGTTTGTACATATTTTGTCTCTCAACGGATTCACTGCTGCCCATGATCTGGAAGTTGTATTTTTATTGATAATCTGCCATCCACAGAGCAATGTTACCTAAGAATTAAGAATTCTCTGACTGGAATAATCTTCTTACAAAAAGTGCTCCTGTCCAGCCTACAACACCACTCTCTTTAGGTTGATGGAATACTCTACATATAACAGTTTTTATTCAATTTAATATTGTATCCTACAGAAGTTGATACATTTGTCTGCATAGCCTCATGCTATTTACATGTCACTAGACAATTACAATAGATGAACCATTATCTCATTCAGGGTATAGGACCAACCAAATTTATTGTGTAATGCAAAGGTTACAATAATAAAGGGCAAATTTTAGCTTAAAATGCTGTAAATAACAATATGCCTTACTGGCTGCAGCTACTAATATAACCTGTAGCTGAGTGTATAATAATCACGTGTAAATGATGCATAGGGATCACGTTAAATTGCATTTTATTATTCTGAGAGAAAGACAATAAAATGGCAGAAGTTTAGAATATAGGCGCCAGAATTTTGGATGTTCTGAAGTTTACAAATGGTGGAAGAAGCCAAGATTTCCAGCATCCTCAGTATTTTGCTTTTATCTAAGGATATGAATAGTCTGATTCAACCTGAAACAGAGGGCAGGAAAGGGATAGAATCAGTGACAAGCTCTACCGAGTTTGCGGCAGGAGACAAAGACAAGCTTCGGTTTTCTTGATGTTTAGTTGGAGAAAATTGGGGCTCATCCAAGGTGTTTGACAAGCAGTCTGACAACAAAGAGGCAGTGGAGGGGGTCAAGACAGATGGTGGAAATTACAGAGATAGGTAGGGGTGAGGCCATGGAGGTATTTGAGAACAAGGATAGGAATTTTAAAATCAAGACATTGCTTGAGCGGGGGTCAATATAAGTCAGAGAACACAGGGGTGATGGGTCAATGGGATTTGGGTCAATTAAGACTTGGGCAGCAGGGTTTTGGATGACCTCAAGTTTCTGGAGGTTAGAGTGTGGGTGGTCAGCCAGGGGTGCACTGGAGTAGTCAATCCCAGAGGTAACAAAAGCATGAATGAGGGTCTCAGCAGCAAATGAGCTGAGGCAGGGACAGTCGGGTGGTGTTATGTAGTTGGAATTGGGCGATCTTAGTGATGACATGAATGTGTGATTGGGAGCTCATCTCAGGATCACATATGACGCCAAGATTGCAAACAGATTGCTTAGTCTCAGACTGTTGCCAGAGAGAAGAACGGAAACATAGAAATATAGAAAACAGAAACAGGAGTAGATCATTTGGCCCTTTGAGCCTGCTCCACCATTCAATATGATCGTGGCTGATCCTCTATCTCAACGCTCTCACCTCATACCCCTTGATGCCTTTAGAGTAGAAATCTATCTATTTCCTCCTTAAGTATATTCAGTGACTTGGCTTCCACAGCCCTCTGTGGTAGAGAGTTCCACAGGTTTACCACCCTCTGAGTGAAAAAAATTGCTCCTCCTCTCAGTTCTAAATGGTCTACCCCGTACCCTGAGACCGTGACCCCTTGTTCTAGGCCTCCCAGCCAGAGGAAAAATCATCCCTGCATCCAGTCTGTCCTGCCCTGTCAGAATTGTATACATTTCAATGAGATCCCTTCTCATTCTTCTAAACTCCAGTGAATACTTAGTTGACCCAATCTTTCCTCATAAGATAATCTTGCCATCCCAGAAATCAGTCTGGTGAACCTTCGCTGCACTCCCTCTATGGCAAGTTTATCCTTTCTTAGATAAGGAGACCAAAATTGCAAACGATACACAAGGTTTGGTCTCACCAAGGCCGTGTACAGCTGCAGTAAGACATCCTTGCTCCTGTACTCAAACCCTCTTGCAATGAAGGCCAATATACCATTTGCCTTCCTAATTCCTTGCTGCACCTGAATGTTTGTTTTCAGTGACTGATGTACAAGGACACCCAGGTCCCTTTGTACATCAACATTTCTTAATCGATCACCATTTAAAAACTTCCCTGCCATTCTGGTTTTCCTACATAAGTGGATAACTTCACACTTAACCATACCATACTGCATCTGCCATGTATTTGCCCACCACTCAACTTGTCTAAATTGCCTTCAAGCCTCTTACCATCATCCTCACCACACACATTCCCACCTAGTTTTGTGTCATCAGCAAACTTGGAAATATTACATGGAGTCAGTAGAAAGGGAATGGAGCTTGAAGGGGCGTCTGAAAACAATAGCTCCAGTCTTTCTATTATTTAATTGAAGCAGATTTCTTCTAATGCAGTACTAGAATGCTTTCCTAGTACTGATGAGCAGAAATTTAGCAACAATGGAGGAATCAGGAGCAGTGGTGGTGAGATAAAGGTGAGTATCATTAGAATACGAATGAAAACTAATGCTGTGCTTTCCGAAGATATCACTGAGGGGCAGCATGTAGATGAGAAATCAGAAGGGGCACCAAGGATAGAGCGTGGGGGACACCAGAGGTAATAGTTCAGGAGCAGGAAGATAAGCCATTGCAAGTGATCCTCTAGCTATGATAACATATATAAAAAAGGAGTCCCATTCAGCTGGACGACAGTTGAGAGGAATTGGAGGAAAAGGGTGTGGTCAATTGTGTCAAAGGCTGCAGATTGGTCAAGGAGGACAAGGAGGGATAATTTACCTTTGTCTCAGTCACATAAGATGTCATTTGTGATTTTGATAAGAGCTGTTTCATTACTGTGGCAAGGGCAGAAACCCGATTGGAGGGATTCAGACATGGAGCTCCAGGAAAGACAGGCGTGAATTTGGGCGATGACAACATGTTGAAGGGCTTTGGAAAGGAAAGGGAGATTGGCATTTGCAATTATGGTAAATTGCAAGGATGGAGGGGACAAGGGATGGATAGTTGAAGAGAGGGTTGGTGATGGCAGATTTAAAGGACCTGGAGAGCACAGCACCTGAAGACAGAGGGCTATTCACTGTATTGGCTGACATGGGGACTAAAGGGAAATTTGGGTGGTGAGCAGTTTAGTGGGAATAGGATCGAGGGAGCAGGAGCTGGGACTTGAAAGATCACGTGGGTGACAAGGAACTGAGAGAGAGCATGAGGGGAGATAGGAGAGAAATTAGAGAAAGATGCATTTTAAGGCTAGAGCACAAGGGAACTTTACAGGATGTTTGGCCCAGAAGGCTAGTGGAAGAGGGGGCACAGCAGAGGCAGCTGCTCAGATAGTCTTAATCTTAGTACAAAGAAGTCCATGAACTGCTCGCACTTGTTGTTGGAGGTGAGGCTGAAGGGGATAGGGAAGAGGAGTTTAAGATGATGGTCTTCAGTGGAGAGAAGAACCCAGGGGTTAGCTTTGGATTCCAGGATGTCCCTGGAATAGTGATTAGTTTTAGCAAACACGAACATGACCTGATAGTGCTTTATGTGGTCCAGTCAGGTCTGGCAATGGATGGCTAAACCTGTTGTCCACCATGTCCTCTCAAGTCTGCATACCTTGGACTTAACGGAGCGAGATGAGGGCTGTACCAGGAATGACCAGGAAGAGAGAGAGAGTAATGGTTTTATTGGGGACGAGGGCACAGAAGATGAAGATGAGGGCGTGGTTGAGCAAATCAGTAGCTGTAGAAAAGTTTTGGCAAATGGAGGGCCAAAGGCTAGATGGTTGGGATTTTGAAAGTGTAGTTGTAGATGAACTGGGGGTAGTTTTTCCAGTGGCAGATACAGAAGGATTGGAGATTGGAAGGGGTATGTGGGTAGAAAGTGATACAACAAAGTGATCAGCGATAGCCTCATCAGTGATGAGATGATGGAACTAGAAAGATCATGTGAGATGGGGTGGCCGTGACTATGGGTTGGCGAGTTTACATGGAGGGACAGATTAAGGGAGGATAAGAGAGCAGTGAACTCAGAAGAAAGAGAGAATAATGTATTGAGATGGAGGTTGAAATAACTGAGGATGAGAAATTATTTGATGCAGAGTCTGATAGAGGAAAGCCTTTAAGATATTTTGATGAAAAATATTTGATTGTACTTGGGAGGCTGTCTCTCATTTAGTCCTTATTCACAGAATCACAGAATCTTTACAGTGCAGAAGAAGGCCATCTGGTCCACTGAGCCCGCATTGGCTCTCTGAAAGACCAGTCCACCTAGTCCCATTCCCCTGCCTTATCCCCGTAACGTTGCACATTATTTCTTTTCAGGTAGCAATCCAATTCCCTCTTGAATACCTCAATTGAGCCTGCCTCCACCACCCTTTCAGAAGTTCGTTACAGACTCCAACTATTCTCTGGTGAAAAAAATTTTCCTTACATCACATTTACTCCTTTTGCCAATTATTTTGAAACTGTGTCCTTTAGTTCTTGATGCTCCCTTGAGTGGAAACAGTTTTTCACTATCTCGCTTCAGGTATAGACTGCACCTGATCCATTTGCTAAACTAATCTATATCAATTTTGTCTTGCCTGCATTGAAAATACTCGTATTGTAGTTAATTGTACTTAGTCCACAAGGTTCTGCAACCTGGATTTGCTTTAAAATGCATCTTGGACAACCATTGAATCGTGGATCATTTTGGATTTTGCACTAATGGGTTTAACATCCCATTCCAACCCTACAAAGTGATCAAATCAACAACAGATTAGTGACATTGGGAATGGGCAGACAAAATGCACTGAACATCCAAACTGCAGTGAGCGATTAGGAGTTAGGGAAGGAACATTGGATTCTTTAAAGGAATGATTATTTTGAATGAGAGGTGAGAGGGGTGGAAAAAGGTGAGCTGCTCAGAAGGGAAATGCCTAGGTCAGGCCAAGGTGAAATTTGGTGATAAGTGTCACATCTTCACTGCGATGGGCTTGACAAGACATTTGATTGAAGATATAGCCAGGCAGCAAGGCTTCATTAAGGGCTAAGATGTCACCACCCCTCAGCCAGGTTTCTGTTAAAGCCATGATCTTCATGCAATCATCCTCAATGAGTTCATGGATGGCAACAGCCTTGATCACAAGTAGAAAGGGACATTCTGGATGGAGATGCATAAAGGGGTGGTGAGAGCAGAGTCCACAGGGTTAGAGAGGGGTAAGTTGGACAGGAAAGGCATTGGCATGATTAATCCACAGCTGGCTTCCACCGGAGTTATATTTCATCTACAGTGTAGAACATTATTATCAGAAAGTGGCAGCTTAGCTCAGCGGTAACACTCTTACCTCTGAGTTGGTGGTTCAAGCCAAAATCCAAAATTTAGGCACATAACCTAGACTGACATTTCAATGTAGCACTGAGAGTATATATTGTATTGTTGAAGGTATGGTCCTTTGGATAAGGTATTAAATGGGGCCTGTAGAGGTGGATGTAAAAGATGCCATGGCACTATTCAAGAAGTGGAAGGAGTTTTTTCTGGCATGCTGACAAAATTCATTCCTGAACCATCACCACCAAAATTAGATTAATGTGACCATTTATCTCATTTTTGTTTTTATCTTATTTATTTATCTCATTTGTTGTTCGTGACTGCTGTGTTGTCTACATAGTGATTACACTTCAAATGTACTTCATTGTTTTAGGATGTCCTGTGAAAAGTATTAGATAAATGCACATTCTGTACCTAAACTTCATGTTGTTTGGCAAAATAAATCCTTCATAATACAACTCCCCCACTATTCATATGCAAAATTGATCACACTGCTGGGAAAAGTTGGCTTCTGTCCAACATTTCTTTTCACACACTTGTATGTGTTGTTTACCAAAGCTAGAAATAGATTCTTGCTGAAAATAGTAGCAAAACAGTGCAATTATAGTGCAGTTTGCATTGTGCATCAGAATACAAATTGCAAACAACAGGTAAGATACATGTAAATGTTCAAAACACTCAGCTTCCTAAAAAGCTGAATGTGTTGAGGAAAATGCAAAACAAAACTGTGATACTTTATCTTTTAACTGAGTCACCTCTAAATTTGTAACTAAATCCATGTTGCCTATATATCAGATAGACATTTTGAATGACTACTTGAAGTAAATCTATCAAAAAACATGTACAGTGATTTTGATCAGCTAATATTTGTCTAACCGAAAATTGACTAGGGAGAATTAGAATGGAACAGATAATGTTGTTTTTCCTTCAGTGATCAAAAGAAGACATATGTTAACTGAGTAACCTGGCTTGCGGTGTAATCCACTTCGTAAAATTTTGCACTGTAACAGAGTGCCCTGAAGACGTCCAGGAAAAGCAAAAGAGGAGTTCCATTGTTATGACAATTTGTTTCGTGGTGTTAGTAAAGGGTAGAGACTAGAGAGATCAAGGTGAAATATTGGGTACCAACAAAGTACAAGCTCATGTATCCTTGGCAGCACTGAAGTAGAATGATAACCAATAACCTTAATGCTATTAGATTTATCTCCTCATAAACATAAGACCCGACCTCCACAACATGATTTCTTAACTATTCTAAGTGTTAACAAGGCAAATGCCAATAAGATTTGTATGGCCAGTGATAACTGATTAGAAACATTAAACACATATTTCTTATGCACACAATAAATTAATTAATATGTTACTGATATAAATACAGATCAGAACATTTGACATTATGTGATCATGGAAAAAAGCAATGTTGGAAAACCATTGCTGACAAATACAATTTTGTCCAAATGATAACTATTTTTTAAGTGATTAGAGGTTCAGCGCATAGAAAATAAATTCTTCGGGGCAACTCAGCTTATCAGAGGTGATTTGATGTAGGCACCTCTGTACTACACAATAGGTACACTTCTCTGCTTTAAATTTCATCTGCTGTGTCTGCCCAGCCACCAGTCTTTCTATATTATCTTGAAGCTGGTCACTATTCTTGTCATAGTTCACTATACTTCCAAGTTTTGTGTCATCTGCAAATTTTGAAAATGTGCCTTGTATACCCAAGCCTAGGTGACTGATATACATCAAGAAAAGCCAGTGGTTCTAGGGAACGGCACCTTCCTCCAGTTAGACAAACAGCTGTTCACCACTATTTCACCACTACTCTGTCTAAAGGATAGGAAAGGGTTTCAGATCAATGCTGCCACTGTTCCTTTTATTCCATGGGCTTCAGCCTTTTTGGAAAGCCTGTTATGTGGCACTTTATCAAATGCTTTTTGGAAGTCCATATACATCACATTACCCTCATCAGCCCTCTCTGTTACCTCATCAAAAATTCTAATCAAGTTAATTTTGTTTAACCATATCCTTATTTGGAACCTATAATACCTTGAAGAGATTTATTTCAAGTTCTAATTTCCCCAGCTCTTTACCTACTCTTTAGATCTCTGTAGAGCAATCAGTGTTCAGCAGCAAGGAAGGTAGACAGGCAACTTGATCTTGGGAAAATGCCAGTGCCAACCTCCATCAACCTCTGGAAGGTGTGTCAAAATGGACCAGTAAGACTCAGACATTGAATCCCACCTTTCCTGCTTGAAGCCTTTCTTGAAATGATTCAGACCATCAATTCACCCTGTAGGTAACTCCATGCACAAAGCCACATCTTATTTTCGTCTAAGAGATCACACTAGGCTTACACAATGAATCACTGTGAAGCCCTAATTTTATTTAATTTTAATTATAATGTTTGGAAACCTGGAAGACACTTATGTATTATTTGAAGTACCCCTCATCTTTCTCCTGACTTAAGTGACAAAGAACCTGAAGATCCTCTTACTTTACAGATTGACAGGGTCAATTATTAACATTGAAAGCTTTTTGCTTCCCTAAACAGGAAATGTTTTCAGTGCTTCATGAACTACTAATGTTGAGTAGTAATCTGTCACATTACCTATTCACAATGAGCTCTGGCCCTGGTGCCATCGAACCTAGCATTAACAGATTGCTAAATGGGGTTGTCAGAAAATCACATCCTTATGAGCACTTAGAATCAATTATTTTAGGGGATGTGGACACATGGAAGTTACATACAAGGCAAAAATTGTTTCAGTTTTTCCTAAGGCTACAAATACCTTTAATGTATTTTTCAGTTTTTGGGAAGACACAATGGAAAAGCACATGGGGAAGTAAGACAGCATCAAAACCTCTTGTTATGGGGGATGTCTTGCTGATTTAGGGGGAGCTATGGGCATGGTTGTCTTGTTTGGCAGTTCAGGGTGCTGTACCCAGAGAACAGCAGTGTGCAAGCTTGGCAGAAGGTGGTGAATAGGTTAGCATTCTGTGCCTTGCTCATGCAGTCACAGAATAGATGTGGAAGAACTCTTAGGGCAGGATTTTACGTCTCGTGGGCGGGCATGCGCCCAACCCGATTGGGCATAAAATAGTGCATGATGATGTTGGGCAAGCATCACGATGTCATCACGCACTTGGGTGGTATTTCAGTCAGCGGGCATGAGCAAGAGTTGGCAGCATGCCTGCCGACAATTAAGAAGCGTACTTAGGCCCCTAATCAATTAATTTAAACATTTTTTTGCTGCCCGTTCAACCTTACGATTGGCGGGCGAGCGAATCAGCCAGCAGGCCTTTTGATTTTTTAGCAAACCTCATCTATGGGAGGGATGAGGTTTCCACAATTAAATAAACAACAAATATGAATTTTTGGGCAGAGTTTTAATTCTGTTCATGTTATTCTGAGTGAGTCCCATGTAGGGACATTTTTTTCAGATTTTAAAAATATTTATTTTTGATTTTAAAATTGTTCAGCTCCCTGCCACCAGGAAACTTTCAGTGCCCTCTCCCCGATGCATGCGCAGAGTTATGCGCTCGCACTTCTCCCAACTTCATCCCAGCAGCGCTGACCATCTCAGCGCGCATTTCATGCTGGCTGGCTGTTAATTGGCCAGCCAGCATGAAATTGCGGTTGGCAGCCGATCGTGGGCAGCAGACCATTTCCCGGCCACTCATGGACTGCCCATCCGACAACCTGAAGATCCTGCCCTTAATGCAGCTGCCACAGTGAGACTGTCCAACAGTATTATTTGCCAGTTACATGCCCAAGTACACATGCCACAAATTCCTGTCCATTAATCTGTTCCGCATTTACTGCTGGCCAAACCCCCACCAACTGCGCACCTCTTTCACTGTTTTATGGCAAACCCATACTCATACACCTGTGAGCTACAATCTGCAATTGAAAACCTCAGCACACTGACATCTGCAAAGATCTTCGAACCCAAGACTTTTGTGAAGCAAACTGCATTGTGTAAGATCACTTACTGATACATTTGTGTCCCTTTGTATGTACTCTTTTAACTTGCAGCATGTCAAGACTATTCCACTGTCTGCATTACAATGGATTAGGGGTGGAGTCAAAAATTACAAGCCCTAGATACCTTGGAGGAGACCATTCTGGTCATCCTTTTAGGCCATATAGAGGGAGTACAGAAAGTTAAAGGCTGGCCACCCTGTTCAGGTTCCAGTGCCATGCAGTCCTTGGCCCGGATTTTTTCAGAGTTGTGGGCAGTCTGTCCAAATTGGCGCCGGGACCCTGGATCTGGAAGTCCCTTCCCCATTTCCAACAGATCCTATTTTTGCCATTTGGGGAAATGGGACAGGGTGAGATTCGCACAAAGAGTAAACCCAAACTCAGCGGGCCATTACAACTCAATTCATACAGACTCCATTTTCACTGGATTGGGTTAAATTTCCTGCAGTGCTAACCTATGATTTTTAAGAGTAGATATGCATGTTCGTAAAAGGTGGATAAGATCTGTAGAACTGTCAAGTTATTTAAATCCCCTGCCCTTTAAATTTTGAAAAAATAAAACAGCTTGCTATGTCTCTGAGTTGAAAAACATCACTTCTTTCAGTTTCAATAGCTGCTTGTTGACATAACCCTAAGGGTTATCATTATAGTATTATTACTGCTTGACTGCTTCCACAACCTATCATTATGACAGTACATGGCTGCAAGTTCACTGTTTGACTGACAGCTCCAAGAGGTTATTAAGGGATTAGCTATCTTTGAGGTGTGGTTATGAATACAAATGTTAGTTTTTTTTTTAGAAGGGATTAAGTATTTAAGGGGAGTTAAATATATTTAATGGGTTATTATCTACAAGGCTGTTTTTTTAAATATAGTGAACTCTGTAATAGATACGTAGAACTTTATTTCATCTCAGCATGGCTCCTGAGATCTGCACATGGTGGATACTGGGCAAGTTGGCATGGAAGGTGTAAGGGCAATAGGTGGTAGGTGGGGATATGGGTTGGCACTAAGTTGGCATAGGGGCTATAAAGGGCCATGGTATGAGTGGAGATACAGGTTGGCATGGAGGTGAGTAGAGGGTGTAGGATAGGAATCCCCTCCAACTGGGCTTTATTAAATATAAAGACCCCAAAGACCTCGCTTCATGGACATAAACACTGCATAACAAAATAGGCCAAACCTCAAAGCAGAGGCAGGCAGTAGCTCGAGGGGCTAATCTTCAAACATGTCAATACTGAAACCATATCAATACTGTGTAAAGATATTGGGACATTATCATCTCAAAGGCACAAAGCAGGTGCCATCAGACAATCCAATTAAAGAAACTGGGAGACCATCACAGAAAATGGCCCTAGACAACAGCCACCACACAAACAAACATTGACAACAGCTAAGAAATGGATCTTATCACATGCACATTAACTTGAGATCCAGAGAGATCACACTAGGATGGGGTATATTGTTTCGGTCGTGGAAACAACATTGTGATGAATGGGTTGTCTGAACCAAGCCAGGAACCAGACTAAAGAGATTAAGGGGTGCTAAGCACTGACCATCCAAACAGAATGTGCTCCAGGAAATGTACTTTGATACTATAAACAAGATTTGTAATAAAAATGCCAAGGCTGTGGGGTCTGGCACTGCATTCACCAAGGAGGATCAAGAACGGCCTGATTCACGGATCTACAGCTCGCACTGGAACAACCAACCATGTGGGGAGTTGTAAGTATCAGCCAGATCCACGGATTTAGGGGTTGAGAATTAAGGATAGCTTTAAGGGTAGTAACTAAACCCTGAAAGGAGGTTTGAGTTGGACCGAGTAAGTTTTGGGGCTGAAATGTGGAGTTTTGCCTGTGTTTCTACTTTTTAGCGGAGTTTTATAAATGAGCTTGTGGCTTACAGTGTTGTGCGGCATCATTACACTAATTTACAGCTCTTGTATTAGGGGCAGTGGAGTTGTTCTGTCAATAAATAAGTTTGTGGCGGAGCCTAAACCCCTGTGTCCCTGTGAATTTAACTTTATAAAGTCCTAATGTCAAGAACCAACAGTAAGGGAAAATGAACACTGATCGAACTCCTCACAAGGGGAATGGGTGGGTGTGGAGGGTATGAGGGGTCATGGAGTGGGCAGAGGGGAATGGGTTGGAATGGATGGAATGAGAGGCCATCGGGATGGGTAGGGCATGGGTTGGCATGGAAGGAGCATGGGGAGTGGATGGGAGTGTGAAGGGTTAGGGCTAGAGGGCCAAATATTCAACCACATAACTGGAGAAAATTCCCAGAGCCCAAATTGATTCCAGGCCGGCAGGCTTGACCCCAACACCACCTATCCCCAAACCCAGCCATTCGGAGTAATTTCTCCTGAGGTGGGTTTGGCAAGCAGGAAAATTTCCCGACTCTGCGCACCCGCCTTGGGAGCAAAAATCTATGTCTAGGTCATCTTCTCATCACTTTCACACTGAGCTTTATATTTGACCCAAGGAATTCCATAACAGGATCCATCACTTGATCATTTCTCTTGACCAAACCCTCTTCCCATACAACCACTGGGACTCTCCTTATGAAATTGTCTCCCTCCTCACTGAGATTGGTGCTGACTCGTCCCAATTAAATGCTTTCCTTTCCCTCCCCATTGAAACACTTCCCCCCTCACTCATCAGTAAATTTTATTTCATACCCTCCTCCACTCAGGTCATTTCCTGGCTTTCCTCTGCTGATATAGGACAGGAAATTCCTCAGAGCTTCCAACGCATTTCTAGCAAAGTAGAAACAGCTACAATCAATTTCCCGATCATAGCTTTCTGGTCCTCATCAAAATCTCACTTCCTCCTATTCCTCTTGTGCCCAGCCTGCTTGCTCTCCTGTCTCCAATCACCTCTTCTCCTTTCTCACCTTCCACTCCTTCCTCTCCATGTCCTCCATCTTCATGTCTCTCTTTCCTTTCCATGCTTTGGTGCAATTATCCCCGGCCCTCTAACCCTACTTGCCCCGAAAAAGGTACTTGGCCGTGATTCTGGAGACCAATGCTTGTTGAAAATGAAATGTTTTACTTTTAGAATATTATGCCATTTTTCACATGTTTAGAGAGTTGGTATGGGATGCTAACTAATATAATTTTTATTACACTATAGAAAAATATAACAAACTGGTCACTATCACTGTCGCTTGAAAACAGTTTCATGTTTGTATGTGCACATGCGTATGTGCGCCCCATGTACATACACGTATCATCTTTGTTTTTAAATCCCTCCATGGCCTCACCCTATCTCCATAACGTCCTGTCCCACTACCCTTTGAGAGATCTGTGCTCCTTTAGCTAAGCCTTCTGATTTTAATTGCTCCACCATTGATGGCCATGCCTTCAACTGCCTAGGCCCTAAGCTATAGAATTTCCTCCCTAAATCTTCCCATCTCTCTACCTTGCTTTCCTCCTTTAAAGCATTCCTTAAAAACAATCTCTTTGACCAGGCTTTCAGCTATTGGCCCAAATATCTCCGTATGTAGCTCAGTGTTTTATTTTGTTTTATAATGTTCCTATGGAGTGCTTTAAACATTTTGTTACATTAAAGGCACAGTATAAATGCTGTTGTTGTATATCTGCTGTTGGTTTATTTCTGTCCTATGACCTGATAGCTAGGTGAACTATGCAGGGAAACAAATTGTAAAAAAAAATCATAAAATCTCACAGAGGTCAGAAGGGTTTGCATTCAACTGAATGCTACTTTCCATTTTCATCAAGCAGCCAAATGGTTAGTCTGAATATTGATCTTCCCATATTGTTTCCATATAGCTGGCTGTAAGAAGAGTACTCTTGCTTCAGTATGCAGGTTTACTACAGCAGAGAGGAGTGTATCAATTCCTACATTTCATCACACATATGAGAGATGTGCATTATCTCACAGTTGGATGAAAATAGGATCTCAACATATATTTAAAACAATCTGAAAACAGGCTGTGCTCCTCACCAGACTTCATTTTAGTGGACTGTTATCATGGCTCAGAGCTTGGTCATATGGCATAAAGGTATCACATTAAAAATTAACAAGATAGTTTAAAACCTAGTGTTTTGCATATTAGATACTTCAATGATCTCTTCATTTGCATTAAAACATGATTGACATGAGGCCAACGCTAACTCATTTATCACTGATCAAAGTCTCCTTTCACATATTCCTTACAGTACTTCCAGCTTTATATTTTCAATACACTCATGCATCCTTTTGACTTTAAATCTTGATCCTATTGG
Source organism: Carcharodon carcharias (assembly GCF_017639515.1). Lineage (NCBI taxonomy): Eukaryota > Metazoa > Chordata > Chondrichthyes > Lamniformes > Lamnidae > Carcharodon > Carcharodon carcharias. The sequence goes on from NC_054473.1 coordinate 137,723,149, forward strand.
TAAAATTCAACATTCTCCAGGGTTTTATACGTATGGGTAAATTTTGATTTATATTATTTCCTCTGCATGGGCATCTATTGACTGACAATCAGAGTGTGACAGTACAGGGGGAAAAATTGCATTTGCCCCAGGCAGGATGACATTCACAAGTGTACATGCATTGCCAATGTTTTTGAAGGGAGAAGTACCAACGACATATGCCACCTCAATTAATGACATTACAAGAACGTGCCTGCACAACAAGAAGATAAAAATAATGAATAGATCACCTGTCTATAGAAAACATCTAATCGGGTGGGTTTTAAAGACATGCTGAATGAGGTTTATCAAAGCCATTTGGTAGATTAGTACCTCCCTGTGACCTACCCTCATTCTTAAAATTTCTTTGGTGATAAACATACTTGCGTTTATAATCAAAATATATATGAGAGAAAGCTCAACAGGATAAATGGTCAGAATTTTGCATGAATTGCACTAAGTGCAGTGGCGGGGGTAAAAGTGTGGTGGCGAGATGTCCCAGACTGGGGAAGGAATGCCCGACATCAAGGTTCTCACAGCCTTTGAAAATAGAGCCATCTAGCTGGCTGTTGAGGAACTGGACAGTTCCTGCGCAGATGGTGAGGTCAGCTGTACCCAACCAAGTGAGGGTCCTGCACTGCAGCATCCATCAGACAACCATACTGTGAGTCATGTCTCCTGTTTCACAGTCCCCTGCCATGTACTAATTTGCTGGCCAGCTGCAATGGCGGGTTTTTGTGCTGTATTGTCTGCTTTATGGCACGTCCTGCCTCATTAATAATACATGGGAAACAAACCAGATTGCTGGTGGGTGGGCTCGGATTTGCCCGCCACGCCGTGACCTCAGCACTTCCTTGTTCTGGGTACCATATTTAAAGTGCACCAGAGCACAACCTACTTCTTGTCTTCAGACCAGGACTGGCCCGGGTGACAGAGAGACCCAAAAGGCAAATGGCAGCCCCCAAATTTAGAACGCCTCTCCAGGACACCTGCTGCACACAGTGGAAGCCTGCCGCAAACTTCTCTACCCCCACTCTGGGCGAAGACCAGCCACTAAGCTCACCAATCCAGCATGGAAGGTGGTGGCGACATTGGTGTATGCCAAAACCCTTCAAAAGAGGCCAGCCACCCAATGCGGCAAGAGGATGAATTATCTCCTCCGTTCTGCCAGGGTAAGTCATTCTTCTCTTCGTTCTCAACTCACACACTCAAACCAATCACACATCCACAGTGTTCACACTCATTGCCAGCTCAAGGCACATCAGCATTTACTCTCTCACAAACACCCTAATTTCCCCTGCCCATTGTGTCCTCATGCCATCCCCTCCACACATCCTTGTCACCTGGCCTGACAGGCATCTTGCTTGCACTCTCTTCATCTGTCTCCAAGCAGGATAAGCTAGCCCACAACAAGAGGGAGACATTCCAGACTGGCGGAGGAATGCCCGACATCAAGGTCCTCAAGACCTTTGCAGATAGAGCCATCCAGCTGGCTGGTGTGGGTGTGGACCGTTCCTGTGGAGACGGTAAGGTCGGCAGCAGTGAGGGTCCTGCACTGCAACATTCATCAGACAACCATGCTGTGAGAGATGTCTCCTGTTTCACAGTCCCCTGCCATGCACTAATTATCTCTCTTTCTCTTGCAGGCTCATCTGGGAAGTAGCCAAGGGTGGTCATGAGCCAGATTATCAACTCCAGGCCCGAGGACGCCTCGGAACAGGAACCCACAGACACATGAATGGAGGACCTATCACATGGCTCACTCATGCCCTCCAGTAGCACAGAGACACTTGGAGGGACCAAGTTCTAGATTGGCCTCAGGGCAACCTGATGGACACACTGCACTGTCTGATCCACAGCAAGCAGAGGCAGGGAAATCCAACGGTGCCAGCACCTGGAGGACAGCCGGAAGACAGGAATCTGCTAAGTCTGAGTCAGATGAAAAGTCTCTGAACTTGGTTGTACTTCAGTTTCTGGAGCTGCAAAGACAAGCTCGGGAACATCAGGAAGAACTGCCTGTGGCACATCGCAGATTACAAGGGGCAATGGAGGAGTCTGCCCATCTTCAGTCTGAAATGATGGCACCGGCATGTAAACGCACCTAGATTAACACTGGTAGGATGGTGGCTGCCATGGAGATCTTGGACGAGGACATTGGCCCTGCACTGCTGCAGGAGCTGCGTTCCATTGCTGAGGCACTTGGTGGCATCCATCATTGTCAACATGAGAGGGGTCAGGGCATCTCAAACTCACTGCAGCTGCCCTTCCACTCAAGGAGCCAGCCAGGGGCCCTAAGGCCCCCAAAGGGAGGAGGATCAGCAGGTGCACATCCTGGGACCATCCACCCAAGTGACTCCAGGAGTGTCCGGCCTAACCGATTCCCCTCTTCTTGTGGGCCGTGCAGCTCTAGCTCCGCAAGCCGAGGAGAGTGTCACTGCCACACTGCTGTACCCTGAAAGCAGACCGGGGCCCTCCAGAGGACAGCCACCAAGGTCATCACAGGCAGCGAGCAGCAGTCAACAGACTGCTTCCAACTCCACTGAGGATATGGCGAGAACACCAAGACATAATGGCAGGATTAGGAAGGTTAAGAAGATGTAGTTGCACAGTGTGGGCACAGCTATTAATCACTTGTACATAGTGTTCACGATTGTAAATAAACTCCCAACAATGTCTCCTCCTCTATGGCGCCTTGTTATGATGAGCAGGGTTTATGTCATTCAGATGTGAAACCTTGGTTCCTGCACAAGATGAAGGCAAGTGTTTCAGTCCAGGGCCTCTTCCCTGTGCAGTGTGTAACCTTCAGAACAAAGTTATTGTCCACCTTCACAGTCACTTGACATGCCAGTGATTCCTGAACCTCGATGTGGCTTGTCATTGCTGCCAGAATATCGAGGGCAGGTGTCACAGAGTTCCGTGATTTTCTCTGTGTGCTCTCAACAACTCAGTACCCATGTCCAGTGACAGTGTGGTCCTGAAGGGGACAGGTGATGAAGGCTGCCTAAGGATCAGTACTGTTAAAATATCACTGCTGCATCTCCATGCTATGACCCTATTCACAGAGCGCAAGCAAGCTGCACTCAGCTAGGCAGGAGTCAGACGTTCACAGATGCAATGATTAGATGCAATAGAGTGTCTTCACTGCATGTCTTCATCGTCCTCCTGGAATCTTACGACTATTAGGGCCTCCATTGTGCCTCCATGACATGAGCCTGCTCACAGAGGGTATGTGCACTGCCATCAGCCAGACAGGTGTTAAACATTCACAGATGCAATGTGTGGATGTCAGGACGGTCCTCACTGCATCTTGTCATTATCATCCACAAATCTTGCGGCTATGAGGGTCTCCCGAGCGTGCCTGCATCTTCTGGTCAGTGCGATGGCCTCATCGTCAGCATCCTTGCTTTCCAGGATCTCATCACCCTCATCCCCTTCGATGTCCTCCTCATTGGAAGAGGTGTGCAGCTCTTCAATCTCCCCTTCAGCCAAATCCTCCACCCTTTGTAGTGCCAGGTTGTGTAGCGCTGTAAGCTACGATGATGCATGACACTCTCTGGCTGCAGTGTTCCTGTCGAGGCACCAGTACTTCATTTTTAAGATGCCAATTGTGTACTCCACCAAAGTTCAGGTTGTGGCGTGAGCCTCGTTGTACCTTGCTCTGCTACAGTCTGAGGCCACCTCCTTTGTGGGTAGCCCTTGTCACCATGGAGCCAACAATGCAGCCTTGTGGACCCTGGAAGATGTCAGGGATCTGAAATCTGCTGAAGATGTAGGAGTCGTGGATGCTTCTGGGGTATCGTGTGCAGACCCGCATGATGCATTTGTTGTGGTCACAGACCAACGGAACATGTGGAAATCCTTGCGGTTCACATACTGGACTGCTTGTGCCACAGATATCTAAGCATCACGTGAGTGCAGTCGATGGCACCCTGCACCTTTGGAAAGCCAGAGATTGCCACAAATCTGAGCACTCTTGCTTCCTGGCTTGCCTGATCCCATTTGAAATGCACAAAGTTCTGTGCTTTTGTGAAGATGGCATCGGTGACCTCATGGATGTACTTCTGGGTGGAGGCTTGTGAAATCCCACACAGGTCACATGTGGCACCCTGGAAGAAGCCACTGGCATAAAAATTGAGCACTGCAGTCACTTTCACGGCCACGGGATCTGTTTGCCCCAGGGGTCCCATAACAGCCCCTCCATCTTTCACCAATGCATTGGCTGATGCCCTGAAAGGATTTAGTCATCCGAGACACCTCATTCAATATGTGGATGATTTACGTCTCTTCATTGAGACTCAAGGGGACCATAAGGAACTCCTTGTAGAGCTGCAAGTTCTGTCGAAGGGTCATGAGGACTCGAAACGTCAACTCTTTTCTTCTCCGCCGATGCTGCCAGACCTGCTGAGTTTTTCCAGGTAATTCTGTTTTTGTCCTTGTAGAGCTACTGGTTTTGTTAAGCAAAGCAGGTTTTAAAATAAACTCCAAGAAGGCACAGATAGGACAGAGGGAAGTCCAATTTTTAGGCTTGACAATCAGACCAGGGGGAACAAGAAATAGACCAGGGGAGACAGGAAACCACTTAACTGCTCTGGATCAATGCCAGCCCTCCAATCCTTTTTGGACCTCACTGGGTATTGCAGAGAATTCATTGATGATTATGGTGGGAAATCAGCAAGTGGCCTCAAGATGGTGAGGGCTGAGGAGTTGAGGCCAGATGGACATGTGAGGGTATATATGAGAGAATGGGTGGTGATGTCCCTTGAGCTGGCAGTGAGTGAGATGCCAGTGAATGTGTGATTGCCTTGAGTGTATGATTTTAGAGTGATGAGATACTTACCATACCCTGGCTGCACGGATGAGATCATTCAAGCTCTACCTGCTTTGGATGGCCAACCTCTTCTGTGCAGCATTGGCATTGACCACCGCTGCCACCGCCTGCCATGCTGAATTGGTGATGGCGCTGCCCATCCTGCGGCCAGAACTGGAGGGGGGGGGGGGGGGGGCATCATGGCGGGCCTCCAGGGTGTCCAAATGGCATTCCAATGATGCGTCATTAAACCTGGGGGTTGCAGTCTTTTTGCCTTTTGTGGACATCTTCCCTGCAGTAGTCTTGGGCTGGAAACACTGAGATGTGGACTTTAAACATGGCGCCTGGCGTGCTGAAGTGGCAAGATGATGGCATGGTGGGTGAATGAGAGCCCACTCGCCATGGAAACGGCGTGTTTCCCGGGAATGCATAACTAATGCGGTGGGATGATAGTGTGAAAACTTGCCATCGCGGTCAGCAGGTAAAATATCGTTTTACCTGCCTGCTCCCGCACTTAGTGCAAATCTGGGACAATTCCGCCCGATATGTGTGTAGGACCCAAGGCTTGGGGCGGGCTCCAGCTTCAGTCAGGATGGTATGTGAATGGCAGCTGTGAAAGGGGTGTCTTTGCCACTGTTGGGATGGGAGGAGTGTATCCACCTGGTATTGCATGGTACTGTCCTGTTAAGGAGGAGACATAGATCCCTCAGGTCTGTGCACCAGGAAAAGGGGGTAATGTTCCAGTTGTAACATTAAAGGTCACAAGGAAACTCACTCCCTTTGCTAACAAGATCAAGATTAATCCAAAGACTGTAGGATGCCTTCGACATACTTTGGGACTGGGGTGTCATTCTCATGTGAATGGTACTTTATCATGAAGCGCACCACGAGGTAGTGCCAATAATGATTAATTTAGCGGACATGGGGTTACCTCCGTGGTACAAACATCAAACGCGTGGATTACAAAATCAAATGCTGCATCAAGTTTTGCGGGAATTCTGGGAGCGTACTGGCACTGCGATTAATGAGGATGAACGTGCTAGTTTGTATGAGGGTTCAAGGAATCAAACGAAATCTCACTCATACAGGCGGGTATGACGGAGCTCGATTAATGACGTGGCAACCATATTTAACACTGGGACATCACCTGTAAGTAGTTTAGATTTAACCTCTTTAGATGAATCAGTAAAACCTGTTAGAGGCAGGTTAAGGAAGACATTGAATGACATGAATGATGTGGAACAGGGTGAGTTAGAGGAAGCCAAATTATGGCTGTTCATTTGCAAGATGTGGCGGAGGACTTGGAAAGGCATGCCCACCGCATGAATAAAATTCTAAAAGAGGATAAAAATGCCTCTGTGGAAGCTGTGAAAAATGATGCTTGCACAACGTATGGTTCTTGATTTGTGGAACAGACCCATGAAAACTTCCAAAGGATTGTGGAAGGGAGATTGCCTTCCTGGGTCACTGATAAACATCTCAGGGCTACGTCCACTTATCAACTTACCACTGATATCTGTAAAATCAGGGGACTCGTGCAGGTATACCCGGTGAAACATGAGTGCCATCTTAGCATAGGCAAGCTAGGATTGGTTCTATACTATCCTCTTCAAAAGGAAGGGGGGAAACCTAATCCTCTTTTTACAGTATAAAACACTGGGGAGCAAGTCAGGGCCATGTGTCATGTTATGACCAACACGCAAGGTACCGTGGCACACATGGACGGAATCACTTGGGTAGCCCCGGATTTGGCTGGGTGCGCTCAGAGAGGGGATACTTTTGTTTGCTCAAATGATGTAACTGAAAATACAGTATCAACCTGTGGGTTCACTTGGGATCAGGAAGGGCCCAACTGCACGATCATGGTGACCCGGGGATCAGAGTTCCCTGCACATGAGACATACAAAGGAAAGGGGGAATATTGTGTCACAACCACACACCAGGAATACCAGTATGGGGACCTGATCTGTCCTATTCCAGACGGGACTTTTTGTTTTACCTCAGCTCAACCTGTTAGACTGGGTGCATGGGCATTATTGAAAGTTTATGCTCATAGACAGGTGAATATTACTGCAAATGATGACTTGAAAGGACAGCTACATGAGTGTGTTGCCCATTTTGGGTATGACTTACTCCCGTTGCCCGAACATCTTATAGAACTATTACAGAGGATTAACACTTCTAACATACATTTTTATACCCTTCAATAAAAGAACAGGGAAATTAAGGTAGAAATACCAGGGACCTTGGTCTTAGCCTTGAAATACATCCTTGGGTGTGAATTATATCTCACGTACTGGTTGTTGTACAGTCATTTATTGTTGTATGACCTATGTCCTCGATGCAAACGTAATACTGGACAAGGATATATACACACACAGACCCAGACATGTCACTGGTGCGGTAGCTAACCACCAGACATCCTGATTACAGAAAGTGACCTGGTCAATGGCCTCCCAGGTATGTGTGAATGGCTTTCTTCTTGCCTTACAAAGACACAGAAATCACATCCATTGCTGGCAGGTACCTGGAGACACCTCCTGTGCAGAGTAGGTAATGACCACATGCAGGTTGTCTTTGCATGGCGAGGTTGGAATTGATAATCCAATCAGACGACTCAATTTTAGACATTACCTTATATGCTAAGAGACCAGGGTCAGAAAGGGGTATAAAGCCACAGCTCCCAAGGACATTGGTGTGCTGCAACCAGGAAGTGTGATTTGGTTAGTGACTAGATGTCATATGATGGAATTCATTCAGCATGCTGACCATATGGGGACGAGCTCCTGCACGTGGGTCTTACTAAGCAACTGGTGCTGGAAGTATATGCTATTACTTAGTGGATTAATAAAGGCTTTCCACATAAAGTGGAAATTGTGTCCGTAGTTTGCTTTGTGTCGTTGATACCATGCACGGGTGAGGGCCTTAGAGGGCAGTGAGACCCTCTGGTTAAGAGTCCTACAATGGACATCACATTATTGTGGGATCAGGTTGCAAAATTGTTTCAGAGATGTTTAAACTGGAAGTTTCTGTTAAACCCAATAATACACCACATTACGCAAAGAGCAAACAGGAGAAGAAGTGACAGAAGACATAAATCCAACTAGTATTTGACAAAAATGACAATAGGAATATCACTTCTGCGTGAAGATGTTCTTAAACCAACTTGAGAAGCAGTAGCAGTGAAGAAAAGGCTGGCAACAGTTATCTTTAATGGATGGAGCAGCAGACTCACAACTTTAATTAAATCCATCATGTATAAACTGAAAGTGGGAAAGTTAAGCTGAAAATTGTCCTTATAACTTTAGCCGAGGAACCACCATTAAACTCTGTAGGCCATATTCAACTATCAGTCTGATACCCAAGGCCACTTGTTTACAATAGATTTTGTAGCTCCTAATCCTCAATGGATAAATATGCTACTGAGCTGTACAGAATAGAAGCTCTCAGACTGTAGCCTTGGTTGATGTTGAATTAATAGACTTCTGATGTGGCAGCAATGGGACCTAAAAATAGCCTTAGCTTCCATGGTACAGGTGAGGGAAAAATCAACCACAGTTCTTGCTTCATTGCTGGGAATGCCCGTGGATGCATTGAGCATATGCAGGCACTCAAAACTCATCCACTTGCACAGAGTTAAAATTGGGCCCAGGGTGAGCTCAGATTCATGTGAGATCAGGACTGGGTTCTACTCTGATGTACTCCATAGTCAAACACTCTACCAGTTAAGCTTACTCATGAAAGATTTCCACCTAATTTAACTAGTGGTGGGGTCCTGGTAACAGGAGATTATTTTTAAGAATGAATCAGCACTAACGCTATGAAGAAAGCAAGCAAAAAGGACTAGGACAAGGCAGGCAGGGTTAGCAAGGTTTGTTCTGCACGAGAGCAACCATTATAGAGTGCTATACATAGAGTGATTGTTAATAAATGCATACTGAATTCCAGTTTGCCTTTCAAATGTACTCCTATAATTAATATGTTCACGTATATGCCCAAAACTCATTTGCAAATAAATTTGGCAATCATTAGAATTTACAGAGATTTTTTCAGTTAAAACAGAATTTTTTGAAACAGACAATGATTTTGAAGCTCAATCTTTATAATATTTGTACCATTTGCCCTTTATGGTTACTGCACAAAATCATAATAGTGACAAATGCAAATTTATTTGTATTTTTCTAAACAAAATCATCATTCATCTGCTCAACAACTGACATTCATTTCTTAGGCACTGTCCCTCCTACCTTTCGTAGTTAGGAATGGTTTGTTATTTCTCAACATATCTACAGTGTAAATGGATTGTAAAACTAGCTCATCCTAATCAGACTCAGGCTTTAGTACCTTTGATAGATTGTTTCACATCTACATCCATTCTTCTTATCCACGAGGTGACCTGTCTTCCAATAGGCAGAAACCTACACAAAGAAATCCTACTTAGGACCACCATAGCTTCTCCTATTTTCCAAAATAGATAAAATGTTATTTGCAACAAAATGCTGTTAAGCATAATTGGGCTGAACAGCAGCTTATGTTTATATGGGTTAATGTTGCTATTTGTGGACTGTGGTTCAAGGTAAAAAATGAAATAAAATTTTATTTATTAGAAAAAAAACAGCTGCATCTTCTATGGAGCTGGTTATTTGAAAAATGAAGCATACAGCAGCCAAGAAGCTTTATATTTTGATGTTCCTTCTCAAGCCCTTTTAACCTGAAAATCCATAATGGTAAATTCACTCCTATCTAATCTTCTGCACTTATTGTGCTGGAAGTTAATAAATGAGCATAAGTTCATCTTGTCTAGCAACGAAAAGTAGAACACCCTGACAAGAATTTACCCTAGGCAAAAGCACTTGCCTTAGTTTATTATCTATAAATCAGTTTACCAGAGTATTTTTCACAATCTAATCTCATAAATGTTATTGAATTCTCCAAAGAATAAGCATGTGCCGGGTGATTTTTTTTATTTCAATTGATCACTGCTGAACCGACTTTAAATAGTCTTTATTCAACCATTTGCCATTTTAAGTCATTTACTCTTCTCTGGGTTTAAGCCAACAGGGACAGTGAACAATTTAGTTGCCCTCATTCTTTCAAATGATAGCACTAGAATCTTACGGGAGAGTTTTCTCCCTGTCAGACAGGCTGGTTGGGTGTGGGCACAGAGCTAATCGCCGCCAGTGATTGGCTGTGGGCCGTCATTTTATGTGGGTGGGCCAATTAAGGCCCGCCCAGAATGATGCACAACCAGTAGCGTTCAGCGCTACCTGTGCGGGTTGGGGGGGGTGGGGGGGGGGTGGGGAGAGGAGGGAGAGTCACACACGCAGGCGAAAGAGCGCAGAAATTTCCCCTGCTGCCTCAGGGAAATTAAGTTCAAATTGAAAGTTTTAAATAAAGCAAGAATAAAATTATTTAGACATGTCCCCTCATGTGACAGTGTCACATGAGCTAGGACGTGTTTATGAATTGTGTGAAAAATATTTATTTGTTTAATAAAACCATCAGAAAACCTCATCCCGCCTGTGAATGAGGCTTCCTGAAAAACGCTTGAATTCTTCACCTGCCCACCAACTGGGCAGCCTATCAACTACCTAAATTAGTCTCCGAATGGCCTTAACAGGCCTTTGACAGTTCGGGGGGTGCGCAGCTGCCTCCGGTGTGTGCCCACCGAATGAAAGATTGGAATGATGCATGGTGACGTCAGGATGCGCGGCCGACATCACCGCGCATTATTTTGAGCTTCAGCGTGCTGGGTCCCCTCCCGCACACTGTGAAAATTCTCCCCTTAGAATTCTCTTATGGTGTAAAGTTAGCAATAATAAGTTAGGCATACTTAAGGGATACATCATCAACTGTAACCTTTGACAGTACCTCTCTTGAGCCATGTGATCATTTAAATCTAGCAGTTAAACTCTGACAATATCAGTAGGGAGAAACCAAAGTAATCTAACATATGCTATGGACATAAATATCAACTGGCATTAAGTATCAACATTGCCAAAATGGTGAATCACAAGGTGCTCTTAAGAAATAAATGACAAAAATAAAGTGTCATTTTGGTCATGATTGTTTATACAAGTTAGAGCCACTGACTGAAAGTAGACTTCCTAAGATGGTAAGGAGGATGACAGGATTCTTTTATGAGGAATCACTTGAATAGAAAAGGATAATGGGGAGTCACAAATAAGGATGCTGGACAGCTAAAATCAGAGTTCAGTGAGATAAGAAGGGTTCTGGATCAAATTAATTGGGAAGAAAATTAATAAACAACAAGAAATCAGAAGTAGGAAATATTCGATTATGATATGAATCTAGAAAAAAAATGATTATATTCCTATCAGGTTAAGAGGGAGTGCACCAAAGAACTAAGTTCTGTGGATAGGTAGAAAGATTGAAACTAAATTGAAACTTAAAAGGGGGGGCTAACAATCCTAAAGAAATTCATGATGAATGCAGAAGGTGTAGCAGGAACGAAAAGAGACGCTGTAAAGGACAAAAAGAAAATATGAGAAAATACTTGCATTAGTATAGTGCATTTAGTGTAGAAAAACATTCAAGAGGCTTCACACAATAGTCAGCAACAAATGATAGCGAGCCAAAGAAGGAAATCTTAGGAGGAGTGACTAAAAACTTAGCTAAGAAGTACATTTTAAGGAGGGTCTTAAAGAAGGAGAGAAAGATGTAGAGGTTTGGGTCAGAAATCTGAGGGGCTAAACAGGTGAAGGGAAATTCATCAATGATCAATGAAGGGAGTGGATGGTGTGTAAGTGACCAAGCATTGTAAGAGCGCAGAGTTCTTGGAGCATTATAGAGACAAAGGAGATTTAAGAGATAGCGAGTTAGCAGATAATATAAAAGGAAATGGTAAGAGTTTTTAAGCATTTAAAAATAAAGGAATTGTTTAAAAGAGAATAAAACGGCACAGAGATGAAGGAGGGTTAGTTTAATTGTGATGGATGAATATTGTGTAGATATTAAATATTTTAAACATGTTTTAAAATTATGGTGGAAAGTGAGAGAATGATATGGAATGCTGTAGGAAATGAACTGGTCCAGAAAAATTGTCAGAATTTAAGGTGGAATAGTCAGCAGGCATGATACTCTGGATTGTTGAATGATGTCAGGGAGAAGATAGCACAGGATATAGCCATAATTTTTCAATTTGTGCAAAATATTCAAATTATGCCATGGGATTGAAGTGTAGCCAATGTAACCCCCATGTTCAAGAAGGGAGGAAAGGATTGACTGGGTAATGATGGACCAGTTAGGTTATGATGGACTGGGTAATGATGGACCAGTTTCAGGAAAATCCTTGGAATCCATAATTCAAGGCAAAATTAATGAGCATTTGGAAATACCTGGTTTAGCAAGGAAACCATTCACGGGATGTGGGCTTCACTGGCCGAGCCAGCATTTATTGCCCATCCCTAGTTGCCCTTGAGAAGGTGGTGGTAAGCTGCCTCCTTGAACTGCGGCAGTCCATGTGGTGTAGGTACACCCACAGTGCTGTTAGGAAGGGAGTTCCAGGATTTTGACCCAGCGACAGTGAAGGAACGGCGATATATTTCCAAGTCAGGATGGTGAGTGGCTTGGAGGGGAACTTCCAGGTGGTGGTGTTTCCATCTATCTGCTGCCCTTGTCCTTCTAGATGGTAGGGGTTATGGGTTTGGAAAGTTTGTTAAATAAAAGATGTGTTTGACAAATGTAATTGATGCTTGTTAGAAAAACTTCAGCACGTGGTGTTAGATGGTATGTAGGTTCAGGGATAGAAAGTGGCTTGATGAGCCGGAAACAGGAGTTGTGATAAATAGCCATTGCTCAGTATGGAGAAGAGTCAGAACTGGTATATTCCAGAGGTTAGTGCTGGGTCTAGTTTTGTTCTTAGTAGGTAAAGTAATTTGGACCTGAGAATAGGTGCCACAATTTCAAAACTAGCTGATGATCCAATGCCTTAAACATTCACCATGGACACAATGTGGCTGCAGTGTACCTCATCTATAAGATGCACTGCAACAAATTGTCAAAGTTTGTTTCACAGGTTCTCCCAAAACCTCTGGCACAAGGATAAGGGCAACAGGTGCATGGGAGCATGGCTACCTGCAAGTTCCTCTCTAAATCACACAGCATCAGTGCTGAATCAAAATTCTGGAACTGTCTACCCAACAGCATTTTGGGAGTAACTTCCTTAGGCTGGCCCACCCTTGCCCCAATTGAGGCCCTAGTGGCCGATTAATTAACTTAGGGACTGCTTCCCATCCAGCCCCCATTTTCAGGTCGGTGGGAGGAGTTCAGGAGCAGGGGGAAGCCCAGAAAGTGACCCTGTGAGGCATTGGGTGGGGGTACCTTGATCAATGGCCTCCTTTCAATAGCAGACGGCCTCCTTTCACTATTGGGCACCCCCCACAAAGTCAGCCCTCCACAAGTGCCCTCTCTCACCCCACTTGGCTTTTTCACCAAAACCCTCACCCCTCCTCTGCCCACTCCCCAGGCCCTTAACTTCCCTCCCTTCCCTGAGTGCCCCACATTTAACTGGTCCTGGACTCTTGAGTCTCTGCCTGGACTTATTGAGGAATGCTTGCAAACCCAGTCCTGACCACTGCAGCTCCTGGCGCTGCAGGGACCAGAGAGTTGTTGGCCAACCTGATTGTCTGGCAGCTCTCTGAGGTGGGACTTCCTCTTGAGTGAGGGGCAGAAGGCCCATCTCCAGCCACTTAAAGAGTGTTAAATGTCTGCGGGGCAGCCAGTTGCAGTGGCGATGCATTCTCCACCGACTCTTCAGGTGGTAGGCTGGGAATCCCCACCATCCAAAATATCCTGGCCATAGTGATGGATGGCTAAGCCAGTTGTATGCCAGGCATGCTCAGATCTGTGCCCCTTGGACTTAAGGCTGCAAAGTTTGTTGATTTGAAGTTTGGTTGTAGTCAGTGTTTCTGGCACTTGGTTGTCTTCTTCTGATATGCTTTTTCTGCTCCTTGGAGTTGAACTTCTCTTTGTCAACTCCCCATCTGCTCTGCTCAGGGACCACCAGCTTATCCCATTCTTCCTGTGAGACTGTTCACTCCATTCATTTATGGTATGAACATAGTTTTGCTTTTTCCGTGTGGTCTGCCATGATATTTGTGGAAGGTAAAGGTGTCTCTCCCTGTCATTTGGATGTTTCTCATCTGTGGGCTCACCTTGCAGTTTGGCTTTTGTTGCAACACTGTGTCTCCATGCCTCACTGAGGTGTGCTCCAGTGAGCTGATGGTTGCTAGTTCCTTGCTCCAGCATCATCTTTCAGCTTTGCGCATTGGCTGGAGGTTGCAGTGTCTGTGACATTGTGTTTACAGGTAATGTGACAGCAACCTTTGGAACCTGGGGTTGGGGGTCATTCTTCTGTAGCTAGTTATTTCCCTGTGTGCCTTCCAATTGAGGTACAGTGGTGATTATCTGAAGGTTTAGCTGGTCTGACCAAAGAGAAGCTTCTGCTGCCTGCAAAGAAATTGGACAAACCAGTTCTGCGAAGAGTGAAGACAATTCAGAGCTTAATTCCCAGTCGAGAGTCTCTTTACTGGTGGTTCTCTTGGGAACCTGGAGTTCCATGTAGTTGACTACAGAGTTGTCTTGACATCTTCTGCCATTTTAAGAAGGTTAAGGGCAACACAGGCGTCTCTGCTCAAGAGAGAAAAGGATTGGTCTCAGATGCCATCCATGACTTTGAATATCTGCTTGTCGTCATACCTTAGTGGTTTGAGGCCTATGAAAGGAAGTTGGGTTGCTCCAGGCCTATAGTGTGGTGTGTCTGTTGTTTGTAGCCAGAGGTCTCTCAACAATGGTTCCTTTTCTGAGAGGACTGCAACACTGGCTCCTGTGTCCAATTTGAAGTTGATGAGGTGATTGTTAACTGAGATATACATATTTCAAAAAGAGAATCCAGGATCTTTGACCTCACCCAAGAAGCACAGTTGGCTCTCTTCTTGGTGTGGTGCATCAATCTCATGGGTTGGCTTGGGATCCTCCACCCATCTGGGTATCTTAGCTTTTCATAGCTTTCTGAAGTGTCCCAGGTGGTTGAAGTTGAAACAATGCACTGAGGTTGCTGGACATTGCCCCCATCTGTGAGGTTGTTTGGCTCCACAGCACTGACATGGTCACCCACCCTCTAGTTGTTGGCTTGGGTTTGTCTTCCTTGGCCTGGAGTTTCTCTGCTGCTTTGTTGCTTTACTAGCTGGGCAGTTGGGGTTGCTCTGTACCATGGCTTGCTTTGGCCACATCGAATGGATCAGTGCTCTTGGTGGATTTCAGACTGTCTGACTACTTGGATGGCCTTTTCTAGAGTCAGGTCTTCCTTGGCCTGTAGTATATCTGAAAGCGCATTGTCAGCCATTCCAACAACAATTCTGTCCCTTATGAGTTCTGACTTAAGGTTACCATAGTCACAGTCTTCAGCCAAAATGTATAATTCACTTATAAAAGAGTCAACCCTATCTGCAGGCTGTTGGACACATTTGTAGAATTTCGTTGTCTATAAAATTTTGGTGCTTCTTTGATTAAAATATGTATTGAACAATTTTACAACTTCATCAAATTTAGCTGAGGATTTAATTATTCCTTGCCTTACAATAATATCACAGCTATCGGACCTACTGAAGAAAGTTGTGTATTGACTTGTTCAGCTTCTCTCTTTTTATCTAATCCTGAAGCTATCATGTATCTTAAGAATATTTTCCTCCAAAGTCCCCAACTTTGTGTTTGGTCTGGCCCTTGGATCAGTCCAAATTGGTCTGGTTAGGTCGATTTATTGTCCATTGTTGCTTTAATGTCCATGTTGCTTTGATGTCCAGGTGACTACAGCTTTAAATGCTGTGCAGGTTTTAAAGATGGCACTGCAGTGACCGTTTTTCAAAGAGATTTCTCACACCAGTTCTGTTCTGATGGGCTCCCATGACAGTGGCGGTCCCGACCTCTTTGGGGTTTAGCTTTTTGCCGCAATTTGTTAAATCAACGATTTGAGGCCTTCCTGTGATATCAGGGGACTTTAAGCCATTTTACAATCAATTTCCAGCTTTGACTGAGGTTGTTAAACCTTCTGTTTTCCGTTTTTTTTTTCCTGACAATGAGCTGGGCTGCCAAGTGGTATGGTGCCTATTCTGAACCCAGCTGGCTGCGGTGCTTTCAGAAACAGGCTGCTCCAACTTTTTTAGAGCACCGAAGCTTTTTAAACTAGAACTGAATTTTTTGCCCATCCCTGCTAGGTCCTTTAACTCTGCACTCTACGGGCATGTGGTGGACTCTGCAATATGTGGAGCGGTGATGGCATAGTGTTAATATCACTGGATGGTAATTCAGAGGTCCAGTCTAATTCTCTGGGTACATGGGTTCAACTCCCACCATGGCAGCTGGTGGAATTTAAATTCAATTAATAAAATCTGGAATATGAAGCTAATCTCAGTAATGGTGACCATAAAACTATCATTGATTGTTGTTAAAGCCCACATGGTTCTCTAATGTCCTTTAGGGGAGGACATCTTCCCTGGTCTGGCCTACATGTGACTCCAGAGCCACAGTAATGTGGTTGACTCTTAACTGCCATCTGAAATGGCCTTGCAAGATGCTTAGGTTCAGGGCAATTAGGGATGGGCAACAAATACTGGCCTTGCCAGTGACGCCCACATCCCATGAAAAAAAAAAAATTCACAATGGAGCTCCACAAGATCTTGTGGAGTCCTCAGCTGCACAATGGAGTTTTCTCTTCTGCCTTTCTGCATCCAATTCTGCAAAGGGGCTTCTTTCAGGCATTCTCCCTCTGTGTCTTCACTTCAAGTGCTTTTAATTAGGTCAGGAGGCATTTCCTTTAGTTTTCCAGCGTTTGAATTTCTGCTCCAGCTTGTCTGAGGTTCTGAGTTTTTCCATTTGCTGCCACCATGTTCTATATTCAATAGATCTCATGAAAAGATTCTTGTAGGGTTGAACATTAAATGTTTATTTTTAACCCATAACTATGGACTGTAATGATGTGGCAGATGATGTGTGCCAGGCGAACCAAATCCACAAGGGAAATGTGGTCGCGCTACCACAACAGTTTTGCAATTTGTATTTATTATGAGAAGATGTGTGCACTGGATTCAGAAGTAATGAGTCTCCTTAGGCCTTTAGAGATTTAAAAAATAAATAAAAATATTTAACAACAAAATAAAAGATTTCAAGCACATACATAAGACTTTAATTATTTACTACTATAACAAATCCTAAAATTCCTAATTGATCTGACTCCTAGTTATACACCCACTTTAAGGCAACAGGTTTTAGATTTAAAACAAAACCAGCAAGTTAACACAATACCCACTTGACAGTGGAATTCCAAATGGGTTTCCCAACTTCAGTCACTTTACACAGCAGATTTATGCACAAATGGCTGAGGACTTCTTGAAGGCACACACACCTGTTAGATCTTACATGATCCTCTCCTCACATAGCCTTTCATTCTCCTTTATATATGTTTCTCTCTCTTTAATATGCAAATTCTATTGTTCCATACGTCTTTGAAACTGTATCTTTCATGTTACCAATATTGTCAGTAACCTTTGGGAAAAATAAACACACTCCTTAGCCTTGCTTATCTGGCTAGTTGTAAACAGGCTAACATCCCTTTGCAATCCAATAATCTCTTCATTTATCTAAACAATACAAATTCCTTTCACACCTTACATGCTAGGCCAGCATCCATGTTTACTCATTAGCATGTCAAGCACTTTTCTACACCTAGCTTCTTTTGATGATTTCAAGCTTGCAGTCTATTTGACTCCAAATGTAATTAAATCACACAGTCAGAACCACCTATACTTACACCCATAAACCTTCTTCACAATAAACCAGAAAAATATTATAAAAAATATTATACTTTCACATTACATATGCACAAGCTATGAGCTAACTCAATGCTTGCTTCTACACAAGTCTCTGTCTAGTCCACAGCCGACCCTAGTCTCAGATCATGTGTCCCTTTATATCACACTGTGGGTTGTATTGTTTCCCAGTCCCACACTAACCCTTGCTATGCCAGATACCCTTATACTACAAAGTTGGGGCCCAAACCAGGTGGAAAGAAGAGTACATTTTTACTGGGGACAAGGGCTTTAAAGATGAAGAAAAATATTAAAGGGTACAGCAAAAACCACCAGAAAATTAGTGTAAAAGGGCTGGCATCAACACCTGGACGATGTGGTACGCAGCATCTTCCTCTACTGTTTTTTTTATTCTAATCTAGCACAGACCACTTTACAATACAGTTCTTAAACAATGTTCATACTTTTAGCAAATACTGGTTAAACAATCTAGCACCAAAAGGTGTTCTACCTAGTCATTTTCTTATCTCTCCTTCTAACTACTGACCTTACAAATTAAAAGTGCAAAACAAATATGGTTTAAGATAACATGGTTTCACTGAACACATAACAGAGAATGCAAAAAGGAAAACTGATAAAGTATGGCCTGCATACTTAGAGCAAGAAATGTTTTTTAAAAAGTTTATCACTATTGTTGCTCCTGTCTAGCACAGATGCTGAACCAAGTTCAGTTTAATTCCAACCGACTTCAATGTGTCCAAATTACAGTAGAAGGAAGAAGACAACAAGCTGTAAATATAGAAAGAGACAGAAAATCATTGAGAATCATGCCTTTATGAATATTTGATGAGGAAAGGTTAGAGCTACTGCTGGTAAATTACTAGAAATTATGTACATCATGTGACTCTGTCAGCAAAGGTTAGTATAAATGGGTTTGGACTTAGTTGAAATGACAGCAAGGATTACAAAGATTTGTCCTGTCTGCACTGCAATTAGTCTGCGTGTGTTTTAAGGACAGAAGACATGTCATTAGGATTAAAGCAACACCAGTACTTCAGAAATGAAGCCATTTTGTTTACTGTAATACCATCAGAGGTTTACTTTCAAAAGCACAAACATTTCTTCTGCATTATTTACATATTGAAAACTACCCGCAGACATGCTTTAGACTTTAAAAATAATTGGTGTGTGAGTGATTGGAATTGGCGTGCTCTGCGGAATCTGATCGCAGGCAGCCTAAGAGTCGGGGTCCACTGAGACCCGATGCTTTTGCTGCTCACACTCCTTCCACACTTACAGCCATGTGAAAAAAGGAAATTTAACACATCAGGGAACCTGCCAACTTATCAGATCAACTAATCAATATCATTGACTAAAAGCACTGTAGCCGGTCTTAAGTAAAACACAAGGTAGGATCCATAGGGCCTTTACCAACATATTACCTTTATTCCACTGCCTTTACTGCAGACCCTAGGGGCACCTGACTTTCCTCGCCATCTCTTCCACTCAACTGCCTTTTATCTCCCTCGGTCAAAATAATGTACCCTTGGTTGCAACCTGTGACCCAGGAAAAGCCGTAGCCACAGCCATAGTCTCAAAGGCACCAGAAACAGTGATTTAAATCATAATACAGGCATCCGGCTGTAGCTATCCCATCATTACCATAGTTCAGGCCTGTGTAAATCTGTGCACTGTACTTGACATTGCAGAGACTCGGTGGGATACAAATGGGTTCTTCATGTACAATCCCTGCTCACAGCGATTTGATTTACCTGCACTGAATTAACTTTCATGCTGTTTGACATTCACCTGGCAATCCTGGAAGACAGACTGACAAATTTCAACTGGGTGAATTTAATGCTCCAAAAAACATTGAGGCTTGTTCCTGTTGTCTTAGAAGTTAACTCTAAAAGTTAGTCAACACATTGTGTGCTTAATTTGTCAAATGTAACATTGTAACTGAATAATAAACAACAGCTAAACATTACAATTGAAGACAGAAGAATTCAAGATGCATCAAAAATAAAATCTTTTTTTCTAGTTTATACTGCCTGTCATGGAGCAGCCTCAAATTGAATCAGCTCAATTTGGATACTTTGAACAAACTGGGGCAGATCTGGTTTTAAATTTAGCACAAATTATAAAGACATTTGGTTTTCACTAAAAACTGGGTAGTTCATTAGCTGACAGCTGAAATGATTCAGAAACTGATGTGTGCATTTAGATTTTTTTTAAAAACTGCCACATACACTGAGAACAATATGTTCTGCAACTGTTTCCTACTGCCTCAGCAACCAAGTTACAGTATCAGGCTCAGTGGATTTACCTGGATGAAGACTTGGTCTCGTCGAGACTGAGTTTAAAGAATTCTTTGGATTTGGCACAAAACTTACCCTACAATTGCAAAATTAACCAGATGGAGCTAAAATCAGATGCATTTAATAAAATAACTCATAAATTAAATTCAGTTATAAAGTTAGTCAAGTATATGGTGATTATTGCATGTTTTCTGGTACTATAGTTGCAGCAATTCAGAGTGCATGCAACACACACTCTTCTTTAGCAATGGTTTGTGGCTAGTGAAAGCATGAGTCGTTCTTTAATAATAATGTTGAGTATTGTGGTCTACCTTACAAGCAATATCATCCTCAAATTGCTCTTGTATAAGCATGCAATGACTCAAATACCCCAAGGCAAATTTGGCACTTTGCTGAATAGATTCATGGTCTTGTCAGTACAGCTTATAACATTCTGGCTGGTAGACAGCAACAATGAGCACTGAGAAGAGGATAAGTAATAGAACCTCCAGTGCTCCACAACTCTGAGCAGAAATCGAATCTCAGTCCAGAATTTACATTCTTTCACAGTTTGCATAACTGATCATTAAAGACACATCTTAATTAAGTGTTTAACAGCAGATGTTCAAAGCATGGAATCTTGATGCTGCGCATTGCATAAAGGAATAAGTGAAGGATGGTTACTTACTGAAGGCATGGTAACCTTCAGTCTACAGATGACAGCCTCCTTCGCACATCATGTCTGATCCTATAATCAGCTATGCCCACGGGGGAAGGGTACAGCTGCACCTTAAAAGTTTATTTGCTGATGAAAAATCATGTTTATGCAATAAGTTGCTCATCTACTCTGTTAATAATCTTGCCTCGCTTCCATTCCACATCCAACCATACCTCTTAGACTTTCACTGACAAAGAAAGAAAAAGGGAAAATGACTACAGAAAAGACTGTTAGTTGAAGACATTTAGAAAGTTACTTTTCTTCTCCTTTAACTTTTTTTTCATCTATAAAACACCATGACTCTTTAATCACCAGTGGGACCATTCAAGGAATGGAAATGTCTACTTTTATATCACTTCCCAAATGGTAAGGATGGACTTCTGCTCCAAAAACCTGTGGGAAGAGGAATCAGATGAGAGAATGAAAAGGTCAAGCTCTGGGAAAATACTATTCTGGGAAGCTAAAGTTTACACTTTCCTACCAGAGAGCTCCCAAGTTCCTAGTGTGAAGTCCACTAACCCAATATTTCACTGGACTGGTTTGATTTACATGGGGGTATTTAACCTCTGCATTGCTGGCCCACACAATCTTAATATTGTGGAAGGCTGGTCACTCCAGAAGTTCAAATGACTAACTTCAATGGTGAAGCTGTATCCTGATGATGTCATTGGGGTATGCACAGTATTTTAACTCAGGACTAAGGGTCGATCCCATCACTTACCTTTGGGTGCCTGGTTGCGGACTGACTACTATGCATTTCATGGGAGTTAAACAAATCTGCTTTGGCTTCATATACCTGATTCTCAACCCCCAAGTTAACATCAGACCTATAAATTCTTGCACAAGAACAAATGCCTAGAGTGACTTAAAGTAAAATTAGGGTTCTATATCCTCTAATTTATTTATATAACACATATCAACTATAGCGGTGTTGGTTCATATTAGAAGTGAGTGATTGCTGTCTTAAGTGTTGCACTAACCCTGTTTGCACAAAGCTGATATCAATTTCTTTGTTAATTAGTTTGAATTTCATGGCTACCAGAAAATATCATTATTCTAGTACTTTTAATGTTAGCATGTTGACACTTTTAGACAAATCTAGAAGTTTCTGGTAATTGATGTATTTATGAAGTCAAAACTTATTGATTAATGAATACCAAACAAAATCTAACTAGTTGTTTATCAATAGCAGGAAAACACTTGTTCTTGTTCTATTTATGTTATTAAGTTCTAAGTCACTACCTTAACAATTTTGTTGGATTGGAAGGGGTAAGACTCTGTAAGTGGGTAAAGATTCTTGTACAGCTATTTTCTCCCAGTTTCTTCTTACTTTAGGAACTTGGGTGCTCTCTGGTAGGAAATTGTAAACTTTATCCACAGCAGAGCGGGCAGGCAGACCAAGGAAATACCAGTACACCTCTGAAAAAGACTCTTAAGTACAACACAGAGGTTTTGAGTTGACCCTCACTCCTCCTTCTCTTTCAGGTGTTTGAATTCCATTCAGCACTGCCCAACAGCAAACTCACAATGATAAAGAGATTTGTGTCTGGCATGCCAATGTATTGCACAAGCATGCTTTGTTTACCAAATGCAAAGTCAAAGTAACAATAGATTCCTTGATCTTAAAGGCATATGGGTCCTCCCAAATTTCACATTATACAACGTGGTGAACTCGTCATTAAAACATTCAAACTGCCAAATTTGTTGTTGCACATTAACTTCACAGGAGTCACTGTATCAAATTCCAAGATGATTATGTCCAATTGTTGTTGTGTGGCCTATCATTCATGAGATAAGTATCATGATGGACTCACTATCTTGTAAAGATGTATCTATTACAATATAAATCTAGTATTAATCACCAGGAAGCCAGGTGATGGTGCCAGTTCCAATGCTTGAAACAGTGGCTTTTCATAAGAAAAATTGGGCCAAGTACTTACTGGTAATATCCTGAAACCATTTCCCTGGCATTGATATTAAGCCCTGCAGAGGTAATATTCTAGTAATGTTTCAATTGTCACTTCTTGGAGGCAATTGTGGGTCAGCTGCCTCCGTACCTTCATGAGTTGGTAGAGCCAGTTAGTAGTTGTCTAAGTATGGCTAACTCTCAGGTTTCTTTGCCAAGACTGGATTACTTCATGTGAACATCTTTGAAGTTAAAGACCTTCATGTGAACATCTTTGAAGTTAAAGAGAGCCCAAAAAGAAGCAATCAGAGTTGTCAGCATGCTCCACATTGCATTCCCCAATCAGAACATAAATTAATATTGAAGTGACATTGATTTCCAGTAATGGAGTACACTTTCTGGTATTTACACAACTATGGTTCTAATTTAAACGCCCCTTTCTCAAGCAGCTTAGTGAGGTAGCTGAAGTTCTGAATAGGTCAATTCTTTCTTTCAACTACAAGAGTTCTGGAGTTAAACCACTCACTTTAAGTCTGCAGAAGCGTGGTTTCATTGAACTGGACTGTAACAATGCAATTTAATAATAAATCTCCTGAGGGCAACATCAAAATAGTCCATGAAAAGATTACCCCTCTAGCAAAAGCTGGGGTATTCCTCAGAGGAAATCTGTGGCATAACTTCAATATGGTTTCTGGCACTTGAACATCAGAGGTGAACTTGCACTTTGCTTCCCATATTAGTTTTTATAGAAATGTAAAAGGACTGCAGTTATTTGGTTACATGCTTCATTTCCTTATCTGTGATATTCATACTCCAAGCTCTGCATCATTTAAGCGGTTTTACCATCATCTATTTCAGTCTGAAAAAAAAAACTGGTAGTGCCAGTTAGCTAAGCACATCTGGTAAGCATGTAGATAAGCAACAATTCTTATGGATACGGTGCACATCCGAGTGTTCTCTACTTATGACAAATGAATGAATTCAATTCTCTTAACTTCCTGTCCCAAGTAAGTGACATGGAGGAACAAAATTGAGATGAACACCTTATTTGAAGTGGACTGAATCATGAATATGCTTTGGCCAATGAAGAGATAAGTTGGGGTCCCAACGCTTCTTTCAGTACCCTGTACACTTTGTCTATCCTGAAATTAAACAATGATAATCTCTGGGGTTACATCTTAATTTCTTGATCAACCCAGAGGTAAGTGATCCGTGGAAACCGGAGAGTACTTAACAGCCTTATCTTGCAGTCTAGAGTAGGAGGCAGGAGTACACAACGAACATCAATAACATGCACCTGGAGAGATCTAAATGCTATCCCGACTAGAACATCCTTATCCATCCTCTATCTCACACCCAGAAGTAGACAATAGTTCCTCCTGACATCATACCATCCTTTGATTCAACTTTTAGGGTAAGTTCAGTGTTTCCTCTGAGAACAAAACAATATAATAGGCATATAACTAGAGGTCATGTGGCGTAGTGGATAGCGGCCCTGCCTCAGATCCAGAAGCACCGGGTTCGAGTCCCACTCGAGGACTTTATGGCCAAGAAAGTTCATTACAAGGCCAAACAGGTTGAGAACAAAAACAGAATTACCTGGAAAATCTCAGCAGGTCTGGCAGCATCGGCGGAAGAAAAGAGTTGACGTTTCGAGTCCTCATGACCCTTCGACCGAACAGTGTCAACCTGCAAATCCTTCCAACACACACCAATGACAGTTGGTAAGAGTTGGAGAGATTCCTGGTCAGCCATGTGATGGAAGAAAATTGGAGCATCTATCCATAGCTCGAGACTACAACATGCAAGTAATAGTACACCTTGCCACAGCAACCAGGACTCTTTGGGAGGCTGGATGGCCGGGGTGGATCAGATTAGAGTCAACACCACAGCGTTCAATCCCCGTTCCAGCTGGGGTGGATTTGGGACCTGCTTCCTTGCTCTACCTGGTGGTGGAAGTCGCAACACTGTGCAAATGCCTTCAGGAGGTCGTCATTCAGCTGGTCGTGCTTATGTCAGCTCCAAAAAAGAGCCATCCAACCCATCTCCACACCCAGCACCCCCTTTGAATCCAGTCAGAAAAACATCCGTTCACCGCTACTCTCTTTTTCCTATCCATTATTATCCAAATTACCCCCACCCTTTAATTCCATTGGCCTCTATTTTCTGAATAACTCTGTTAAGTGGTATTTTTGCAAATGTCTTTTGAAGGTCCTCCTACACAACATCAATTGCAAGATGATGCTCATATCCTCCATCCATGTCAGTTTCCAGGTACATCAACAAGAGATACTTCTGGACAATGCTTAACCTTATATATATGCAAAAACATGGAACAATAAAAGAATTCCATCATTTCCTACATTACAAGTAACTGCACTTCTTAAGTACTTCATTGGCTGTAAACCGCTTTGGAACGTCACAAGGTCATGAAAGGCATAAAGAAATGTAAGTTCTTTCTTTATATGAATGGGATTTCTCTCTTGTAAAATAATATTTTTATCCACACATTTATATTCCCTTGTGGTTATGTCTGACAGTAAGCCCAGGCTTTGCTGGGACTGAAGTAATGAAGAAATGGTTGTTGCTACTTTTATCCATTTGTGAAGATTTAATTTGACTAAGTAGTTTCACTTTGATCAACATAAAATTTAAACATCGCTTAATAAAAAAAATTCAGATGGAGAAATAAATGGAAAAGATTAGTTACCTTTCATTTCAGACATTTCAATTTTTACTTTGAAATAAAGATATTTGAACATTTCTCAATAAGTAACATTAGCCAGGGAGAGATATTTATTTTGCATTTAATGTTTATATGTTAAATTGCTCAGTTCCACTATTTCAAATGATTCTCGATATGAATGACTGCCACTAAAACTGCTAATTAAACTTCAACAACTTTCACTTTTATAGCCCATTTAATGTAGAGAAATATTTTATGATTCAGAGGGATGGATTGAACGTTGAGATTACTATCAACTATTAACTGTTTAAAGTTTAAGCAATATAAAGCTCAATGGGTTCTAATGATGTGACATAATGATTTGTCAAAACAACAGTCATAATGCCCAGAACACCTATTCATTCAGTTAGAGAAACATATTACATAAAGTAGAATATATCTTTGATTGTATCCTTTCTTGCAGAAATGTAGTCAAGGTTATCAGCATAACCAAGCTCTCAGCAGCAGACTTTATCTATCTCTTTAGGGCTTTGAGATTTTAACCAAACCAGCAAATGTCTCTGTACTCAATATTTAAACCAATACAAGTTTTTAACAGTATGGACATGGCTTCACTAAATTTCTGTTCAAATAAATGTTACCATTGGGATTTAATTTGGTGGCCAAAAACCTAGGCACTGTGATTTTGTGATTTTAATAGCTCTGGTGGTCTGTGGGCATATCTTAACAATCATTCTCTAATAAAACTGTTATACTTCTGACAATCATAATAAAAATGATGAACGAGATTGGGAAAAGGAAGTGATTAATTCAGAGATCATTTTATTCACACTGCCTTTTGCTTTCGAAAATCATTCTGCCAGCTCGGAGTACTAAAATACAGAGCAAAGAAGTCAGCCAACTCATTGAAAATCCCAGCACATTGACAGTCATGGAGGCAGACCTTTGTTCAATGTTCACGTCTGTGTATAATGACAGAAGGCTCAAAATGCTGCCTTCTACTAAAGAGCAAGTACATGATCCAGCACGGTTAATCAATAAGTTAATGGAATGAATCGATAGCAAAGATTTTTAGGAGATCTTAATTAAAGAAACACTTGCAGAAACAAATGATGTATTCAATCTATTGATGGCATCAGGGTGAGGGGTTAAACAGGAACAAAACCATCAATGTTATTTTGCTGGCAAACATTTTGCTAAGCAGCCAAAATAGCTCATAGGCCTCAAAACCTGCCCATTAATCAGTCCCCTGTCAATTTCCACCTGAATTGTACAGGCAAATTAGTCCATACTAAAAAATTTTAATTACTGAACAGCAGGGTAAAATGTGATGATGAAAAATAGATGCAAGAACCTGCATCCGTTTTTTTTTCCCTCTCTGTAGAAGAAACGGAGTCCCTTGAATAGGAATAGCTCAGCTGACATAGCCTCTTTCCAACTGAGAAGTGTATAACTAGAATAATTAAAGAACATCTAAATTGATGGATCCCATTAATGCAGAGGAATTCTCCTGTGGATGGTCTGCACAAACATGTTAAGTCAATATTTTTGATTCCCCTTGATGGTTCTGCACCAGGCACTAGTTTAAAGAGACATCAATCTGTGATGTCAGCATTTATCTAATGAACCTTCAAAAATCAATGTTCAAAATTGCCTGCTACATGTATGCACACAATTTGTTCGTTCTCAGAGGGCTGACGGCATAAAACTAAAACATCAGAATAGTAATAATCACCAGCTCTAGTGACCACAACTGACTTTCAAGTTAGCCACGGGGAAATTATCTACACAACCAGATTCAAGGATTTCTTCTTAGCCCAAATCTATTTCTCAGTGCCTATTTCTGTGTGACTACAGTAAAAAGGAGTCTTTAGTAAATTATTCAGCAGTCGAACAAACCGCTAAAATAGATGCATCACAGGTGGTTAAGAAGACCAGTGAGAGCTAAATGGAGCAAAATATTCAACTGTAAATAATGCCTCATCAAGATTCAGACACAATGCTGAGCAGCATTTGATATTGCTACTTTCTAGGGACATTTAAGTCTGTTTGAAAATATTATTTATGTCTATAAGGCTCTGATAGGGATTGAATGTCAATATATCACTTGCATATAAAATGTATACAAGATTGACAGAGACTGTGATGTGGCAACACACTGTCCAAAGGCAGGTGGCTTGTCTTTTTCTTCTCAGTCAAAGCATAGCACAAATGACCACATAATACTGCAATATTTAACTTCTACCATAAGAAAATTCCAGCTCTACTGCTTAAGAATTTGCTAATAAGTAATATAATTTACAACTGTGTTTTGCAACATGTAGCGACAGTCAGTTCAAATTAGTTTACATTTCTTTAGACAGTTTCTTAAAAGGTATGGCTACCTCCCACACAGCTGCATTATTTTTCTTGGCTGGTTAATATATCTCAAGGCACCTATATTCATATATATATATACATATATATATATGTACATTATATATATTTATAGGTACACCTTTGGAGATTATGTACCAAAAATATATAATCAATATAAAAGTCAAGCAGTCAGCACAGAAATTGGTCCTTTTTGAATTTGAACAAATAAGCTATAAATAGACATAATGAAAAGACATATAAGTGTTTCATCTACTTTTCTTGGCTCTTTCTCAATAAGGGAGTGCTTAACATGAATCTCCTGATTTCTAACAAGTCAAAAGCACTACTACTGATGAAGAACTACCACACTGCTCAAATTACAAAAGACAGCTTAGTATCTTGAAAAGTCATTTAATCTGTTATTCATATAAAGAAAAGACAGGCTAACTACTGAATTCATTGCTCCTTTAGGCACATAGATTTATCCTTTATGCACAATGGTACACACTGCTTGATGCACTTTGGTAGGCAGTGTTTTACTAGATTAGTACATACATTTTTTTTTTACAAATTAACATTTGGTTTACTACTTACCTGTATCTATATTTGTAGATAATTTGCATAGAGATGGGTTTATATAGTAAGTTAAGAAGCCAATGGCTATTTTAGTTTTGAGTAATTTTAAACCTTTTTTAATACTCTGTACAGTTTTCTTCTAGTATTAGCATGAAAAACAGATTGGTTGAAAGTTGCTCCCATTCACAGTCAATGGGGAATATTCCAGCCAAGGTCTATGTTTTTAAAGTCTAAACTCAGAAGAAAAATGACATTCCTCTAGCGCACACCAGGGCTTGGGTTTAGTTGCATGGAGGCCCTAGAGAAGAAAAGATGAAATAGCAGCCCTATCCAATAAGGGAAACCGTATGGATTTTAATTATTCATATAATTAATAGATATATACTTTTAGTTACTGTTTTAAAGAGAACAAATATCTCAACAGAGACAAAACTGTTGTTGAAATTTCCTTGAGCAGGGTATATTTTTATTGCATTCATTGTATAAAAGGCACATTTCTATGCAGCTAAAGGGGGAAAAAGGATTACAGTGACTGATTTTTATGGGCTCATGTACAGCAGGGCAAGAATTGAAAGTGGATAACAACATTAGTGAAACCTTAAGTGCTGTTCACTTTACCCAATCATAAAGATTTACCCAAAAACAAATCAATGGGCTCTGAGAGGCTTCGGATTTAGTGTACAGCATCAATCCCATTATAGCTGCTTTCTAAAGAGCAGGCTTTACTTTCTGAGCTCAGCAGAGAGCTGTTCAAGAGGAGACACAGTGCCCCCTGGAACTGCAGGTTGGGAAACAATTGATGGGATAAGTCACCTGGCATGATCAGTTATTACTAATGGAAATCTCCGTTCTACCAATCATTTCTGGTTCCCACCTTCAACCCCTCCCTTCCCATATATCCATCTTTGCAACATCTTCATGCTTTTAACTGAGCCTCTAATAGTTTCTGTCAGTACAGGTGACTGGGTACCACTCTGGACAGTCCCTAGCCACTTACACACTCAGTTATCTGTCTTCATGGATTTGTCCTGGCCGTCAGGACTCTGATGTACAATGTTTATTGTCAGGGTGACAAAACAATCTCTCACATGCCACAGATGATTCTCCATCCACAGGCTGGGTACCGACAGAGCCATGGTGACACGTTCTATCTGTACACCAGAGTGTGCTGTTAGGTGTTATTCATTCCCTGGTAATCATGCCTGATTCACAGAAGGGATTTAACCTCGATTTCCTGGTACCAGGAAAACAAACCTGAGAGCAATTTAAAAAAAAACACCTGCCACTGGTGTCAAGTGGTGGAATATCAAGACTTCCTGAGCTTCACTGGCCTCTGAAGCTGACACGGTTTGATGGGAAGTTTAATGTAATAGGCTGTGAATGCCAAAAGGCCTGTTGTCAGCAATGAAGTCTGAAAGTTAGCAGAATTAATATTATAGTACAATGGAACTGCCCTCAAGGGACAGGACTGCCAAGGCAGGACAGAAAAAATGGCTTTAGCAGTCATTCCAGTATGACATTCTGTCAACGCTGCTAAACAGAAATAAAAAATCATTGAAATCACTGCATGCCTTTTATGTGGCCTTTTTATCTAATATAAAGTAATGACATTGACGCTAGCAGCCCCACCTTGGCTGGGACAAGGCCCACAAGGGAAAAGCACTCCATTTTGCATCGTTAAATGCAATAAGAATGAATGCAACCCAGAGTCTGTTTAGCGAAGAGTGATGCCTGGTTTGTAGCACATCAAAGGCCAATAAATCTCAATGCTTCAACAACAGATGAAAATGGTTATCTCATCATTGCAGCACTGAAGTGAAATTTTCTCTGCGCTGGAGTATTTTTATGCATGATTTATGTCGGGGGGTAGGGAATTATTTAACAAAGTGGCAGATAATGATAAATAGAAAGCATAGAGGAGTCGAGGCAAGGGAAAGGGGCTTCACAACTACGTCGGGAAGAATATAAAACAGCACAGGGCGCCAGCCTAATGGGGCGCTTATTTAACACTAAAGATTACCCAGAGTGCACTGCACACCCAAGCCCTGTGCTCATTAGTGCTCGTAATTAACTTTATGACTGTCAATGTGAGCACCACCAACGCTGACAGATAGATGATAATGATGAGGGCAATAATAAATCTGAGGAGGAACAATTGACACACAGACACACACACACACAACAAAATGATGCTGGTGATGAAGAAATGTTGACATCAAATCTAATTAAGGCTGAAACAGCTACTACTGCACAATCCGGAGTAATGTAATGTTATTACTAGTGATGTGCCCCATTGGAACACCAGATCAACATAGTGTATGATTTAGTATTTATAGTTTGGTGTCATATTTAGTAAGGGCAATTTCAGGGGGGAAAAATGGGCGCCATGACCTTTTCAAGTCAAAATTCTAATGATAAATATATTCTTAGCAAGGCAAACCAGATTATGCCTAAATAGTTTTGAAAACAGGTTGGTATATATCACATTTATCAAATGTTTTCCCAAGAATGTCACCAAGAGGGAAGATAGCAAAGTAGTGAGGAGACTTTTTTTTGTGAATTATGCAGCAGTAATTGTCAATCATAACTTGACTTGAGCTAAAATTGCACCGTTTTCATATTGAAATAGCATAAAGCTATTGTGAGAAAGCAATGGCTTCTTAATGCAGTGTAGATGAGTGTAATATTTGGATCATTTTTCACTCAGTTACTAGGTGGATAGTATTTCCTGCTCACAGCTGTCCTGACCTTGAGCAATCTTATGACCTAAATTTGCACTTGCTCTGAGCAAATATCTGCAAAGCACAATTTCTCATATTTTTGGTATGCATAAAAAAGTGAAATATCTTCTATCATCTGTACTGTCAAGCTTAGGTTATAAAAAATATTAGTTTAGCCTCTACCAATTTTGGTTCATTCAGCAAGCAAGACACCCGGATCTGCTAGGCGGAAAATATTCTAAAATCAAAACCATTTGTCTTGTGTGCAGTATGAATTACAGATAAACCAGACAACACAGTCCATTGTGGACAGCAAGGAAACAGTGAAGGTTTTATTGTGCTGTGTACAGTCCTTTCTCGGGAAAATCATTCATGTGAGTCATTAATATTACCTATAAATTATAATGCTTTTTTATCTTGATAATTCCGCATTATAGAAGAAAAATCTAAGTCCTATCTCTAATTTCCACTGAAACCTACTTCAAATAAGAGGAACTTATATTATGATTAAAAAACATAATGCTATCAAATTGACCCCCCATATATGCATAAATTGGCAATTGAACTGTTAAGTGTCTAAGCATACTGCTTATACATATGTGCTTTAAGACAAGTTAGTCACTCTGCAGGTGTCACATTGTAATGCGTACAAATTTCTGTGCTACGCTTAAAAGATTTTCTTTTACTTAAGAAAGCCAATCATTTCAAGGGAAAGAAACACTCCTGTGTCAGCAGAAAATCTTCTAGCTGACCTCAAATGTCATACTTTAAAAAATCACAAGAAAGAAAAAAATGTCAACATCTGAAAGGAAAGAAGATTTAGGTTGGTTTCCAATGGGAACTTTTGTTAGATTAATGTTTCAGATGGGATACATCCTATTTTTTCCCCTCTGACCAACCTGCTGTCCACTTCCAGCATTTTCTGTTTAATTTTCAGATTTATAGTTCTCCTTTTTAAAAAAAGTATTTGGCCATTAATAGTTGCTATGAACAGAAAAGAAATCATATAAGTATCACAGAAAGAGGCCTGTAAAACATTTGTACACCAAAAGGCTTTATCCCATGAAACAGCAATCTACTTACTTAAATGACAAGACTCCAACAACTATCAGTGCCTGAAGCTTTATGTGAATGATGTGGGCGAGAGACCACTTTGAGTTCTGAATACTGAGGTTTGTCACTTTGGTGTAATACTGCAGTATGGTTAATAGTTTACTTTGACTGCAGAACCATTCTGAGCTTTATGTTGTTGTATTCACCCTAAAGAATATGTGGGAAGTGGAGAGGGGGGTGCGGGGGGGAGGGGGAGGGGGAGGGGGGAGCATTATCCCACATGCACAATTAAGTCTGAACATTATCTTACTCATGCAGAAGACATATACAGTAGGGTCATTTAAAACCTTCTTTGAAAATATCAAATCCTGCTTAAAGGGAAACTCCAGGCTCTAAATAACTCATATCCAGTAGACAGAATGTGCCTTCAATATCTTGTCCCCAGCAGCAATTTGTTTCTTATCACTTAATCTACACAGCAAAAACAAGTTTCAAAGTGAATATTTTCCACTGACTGAGATCAGCCATTTGCTGCTTGGTAGAGGCAGTTCGCAACCTCTTGATACCAGATGATGACGTTGTACTGCTGGCTAATGCCGCCTATAATAGAGAAACTATAAATGTCAACTTAATAGGGTTCTTTAAATTAGGGACATCCATAAAATAGGTTTCCACTCATTATTAAGCAAAAGGGATATCTGTGTATTAACTATCAAACAGTTGACAAAAGAAAACAATTTAAACAAAGTGAAACCCTAGATTTCCAAGTGATTTTTACTAACAACAAGCAAGGTGACATCATAATCTGCGCCACTAAGACTGCTTGAGGTCTCCTTGCTATCAATGCTGGACACGCAGTACGAGGACATTCACTTTCAAATTGGTTCCCTTCTGTAAATGAAAAAGAATAAAAGAATTTGCGCTGGGAGCTGACTATTAGAAGACACAATAGCCCAGATTTTGTAGTTAACGGTAAAGCAAGGGTACTCGCTAGTGACCTTGAAGAAAACTACCTACAAAGATCTAGCAATCTCTGTGGCATGGTTTTCCCCCTTCCCAACGGTAATTTAAATCTGGCACCAAATCCAGCAGATGTCTTAGTGTGCAGAAGCAGTGATGTTAACAAGTAGATAGGGAGACAATCACATTGAAGTATTCTCACACACAGTTTGAGGGGCCAAATGGCTACTTCTGCTCCTATTTCTTTTGTGCAGACTCTAGAGGTTGCTATCAGTTTCAGTAAAGTACTGACCGCAAACTGTTACAGTTTTGCCATTATTACCAGTGCAAAATACAGGCAATTGGTTATCAGTAGCATTGAGTTTTTCATGAAGTTAAAACCTTTTCTGGCTGCTAAATATGTTATATTCTCTACAATCTGAAACCTACTTATATTCATCTTTTATGGACTGTAGTTTAAAAGGTGCATGCCATTTTGTCAGATTTAAGACAGTAATGTGGAATGACAAGTCAGTGATGTGATAACAGCATGGTAGTTAAGAGGTCCTGGATGCATCCTCCCTGCTTTCTCCTCTTGTTCCTCCTCCTCCACCTGAGTTGCCCTCAGATTCCTAGAGGCATCCCTAATTGCCCTGGTGAAGGTGGGGACCCATTTTCTTGAATCGCTGCAGTCCCTCTGGTGTACGGACAGCCACAGTGCTGTCTGGCAGGAAATGCCATGTTTCCCAACAACAGTAAAGGAATAGTGACATAGTTTCAAGTCAGGATGATGTATGACTTAGAGGGGTACTCGTAGGTAATGGTGTTCCCATGTAGCTACTGCTCAACTCCTTCTAGTGGTAGTGGTAGTGGTAGAGGTTGTGGGTTTGGAAGGTGCTGCTGAAGGAACCTTAGCTCCCCTTGTGAGATCTAGGCATCAGAAACGTTGCTTCCGCACATCGATTGCCTGCTCCACAATGTTCCTAATGGTTCCATGGTTCTTGTTATATGTGTGTTGTCCTCAGATGGTTGGATGCTAGAGGCGGGAGGGATGTCAACAATCATGCATTCAAGGGGTAGCCTTTGTACCTGAGTAGCCACTCTCTAGTTTGTTGTGGAGCCCCAAAGGTGGGGGGGGAATGGGTGATTGCCTCAGATTGAATGCACTGTGGTTGTTGCCAGGGTAGCAGGCATCCACCAGCATAATGTATTGTGAGTGGCTGCATACCATCTGCATGTTGTTTACTACACCGTTACCCGTTGTCATGGGGGCCCACAGATCCATGTGCTTGCAAATGATGGTGCCTTGCAGTATCGGGAAGCCTGTTATCCTGAAGGAGGAAACAGTGCGGTCACTTCTCCTGGTGTATATGGTGTCCATTCCCACACAGAGACATTGATGGATTGCATAATGGGAGATGGTCGAGATGACACCCATTCCTGCCTAGAAAGAAAGATTCTGATGCATAAAAGTTCAATGTAACAGTGACCTCGACAACCACTGGCAACATTATCCTAGCCTTGGTTGTGAGGTTGCAGGTTGTGCTGAAGAAAGTGGTACAGTTCTGTGGCCACCTCCTTGTTGAACTTGAGTTGATCAGGCACTGTTCCTAAGTTAGGTGAAGTTAAGAGAAGCACTCTTGAAAAATCATGGTTGATAGATAGGGCCTTCTATACAGAATCCTCCTCTTCCTCCCATTTTGTTAAACTCTTCCTCTATGTAGCCTTTGCTCCATTTGCTGGTCATGTTGCAAACCCAGAGGCATGGCAACCACAAAACCCATGCGCGATCATCAAATTCTGTGTCCTCCCTGATTTGTGAAGAAGCTCTCCAAAACACCTCCAAAAATACACCATGGCACTTCCACAAATTTAGCCTAAGCAAAAGTAAGTCAAACGCATCTCACTTACAAGTTAGAGGCTAGCCCTTTAAATAACAGCAGTGGGGATCCCCCATGCTGCTGAATACATGTTTAGCTAGGAGTGATTAGCACTGGCATGGTATGCATGTGTGCAGGCCAAGTTTGTTAGGCAAGCATCAGATCAGCCAGAATGGCTATCTGGTGCCTTCGGAGCACCTCTTCTGATAATTCCAGCACATGCACAGCATGTCTGTGCTAGTATCCCTCTCAGCACGGGGCACCATGAGGACTGTGCCAAAAGTGCAGCCAGCGCCACTGCTGGCCTTCAGTAGTGTCAGCACCGCCAGCACTACAGGTCCCAATTTCACAGCCCTAATGCCTGGGTGAACACACTACATCCCTGCTTTCTTTTACAATAGATGGACAACAAATAAAATGATGCTCCAAAATACTTCACAATCATTTTTTACTTTTGAAGTATGGTCACTGTTGCTCTGCAGACAAATACAACATTCAATTTGTACAGGGGAATGTCCCATAAAAAAGATAAGTTAAATGATCAATTACTCTAGTTTTAGTGACGTTGATTGATGGCCAAACATTGGCTGGAACACCAGAACTTACCTTCTTTGAATGATGAATGCCATGGAGTCTTTTACATCCACCAGAAGAGGTAGCCTGGGCCTAGGCTTTACTTCTCATTTAAACAACAGTACCACTAATAACGTCGACCTGAATATCAACTTGAATTATGTACTTAAGTCCTGGAATGCAGATTGAATCCAATGATCTCTGAATCAGTGACAAGAATGCTACCAATCAGCCAAACTGATAATTATAAATCATCATATTTTAAAAGTTTCTTCTACTTTATTGTTTATCCCTGGAAACTACACCTTATTTCAGAGGAGGGGGGTCATTGACTGCACCTTCATAGCCAATGTGGGAGGAAGGTATCACTTGAATCCTGCAGCTTCACTAGGATGACTATAACCTTACTGCTTAGTATGGGATCATCCTCAGTGACAGATACATGATCATACAAACCAGCCACATCTGCCAGTAGTTGGCTTTCAATTGGTGCCATTGGTTTGTCTGTAAACACACTATTGGTGCTCGCAGTGCAAGATCCTGGGGTGCGACTTGCTTGATGTCAGTTGTAGTGATTGCCTTAGGTGCAGAATTTTGAACTACAAAATTAAATGAATTCCTCAGCTCACTCCGCCTAATGACTTGTGGCATTTCACAGATCTGGCTGCCATGACATGTGGTTAGCAGGTTATCAGATCTAGGATGATAGTTAAAATCATGTCATAAGAGTAAATATGTAGCAACAAGGGCTGGATCCTAAAAGGTTTACACAATATGGGGTTCTAGGGTCGGTGATCTTTAAGTATCATAAATTATTAACTGCAGATGTACAGATGAAATCACTTTACAGTCCATATAGTTGGGAATGCATCACACTCAAGTTGACCATAATGCTGCTTTAAGGAATGGAGCTAGCAACTGACATGGGATGATAAGTCTCAAAGCATAAAGAACATCTTTTTTCAGACGGATGCACCTATGTCCACAGGATTAGAAGCAACACAGATCTCAGTTGCACTTTAGGCAGCTAAATATGCCTTAATTAGATAGCGATTGCATGATCTGAAGTACAATGTGATTATATTTTACATGGGTCTCACTCTGAGTCATTTTTCTTCCTCAAATAGGCTTCATAATTGTTGGCGGGCACACACACGAGCCCTTAAATAATTAATTAAATTGCATTTTTCGCTGCCCGTTCGGTTGGTGGGTGGCTGAATTAGCCAGGTGACCTTTGCATTTTTAACGAACCCTCATCCACGGGCAGAATGAGGCTTCCAACGGTTATTAAAAAAAAAATTTTCAACATCTTTTTTTACATGTCCCTCTTCATGTGACTGAGTCACATTTGGGGACGTTTACATCATATGTAAAAAGTTTATTTTTCATTTTAAAATCCTTTCGCTACCTGAGGCAGCTCTGTGCTTTCAGGGAGCAATCAGTGCATGCTCCCCTGCGCATGTGCACACTTCAGCGCTCGTGCTCCTCCCGCTCCCATCCCGACAGTGCACCTTTCATGCTGGCTGGCTGTTAATTGGCCAGCCAGTGTAAAATGTGGTTGGAGCCTTATCGCTGGAGGCAGTCGTTCTTGTGGCCATTCCTGGGCCCGCCCGCCATGTCCGCCTGACAAGGGGAAAATCCTCCCACAAAAGAAGTTATTTAGTTTCTTGCACAACATCCTCTGTCCTTCCCTGGCCAATTGCTCATATAGAGTGGTAGTGATGGTGATGGGGTGGGGGTTGGGGGGTAGATGGTGTCATGTGTAGCTTCTCCTGTCGTAAAAAAATTAAAGAACAGATTGGAATTGGCCTGAGCAAAATACTGTGGATGCTGAAAATCTGAAATAAAAACAGAAAATGCTGGAAATACTCAGTAGGTCAGGAATATTTGTGGAGAGTGAGTTAACATTTCAGATCTATGACATTGGCCAGGATTTTACAGGGTGGCAGTGGCCGCGTCCACCAGCCTAAAAGTTGGGGGGCAAACTGGACATCAGGCAGTTAGGGCTTCAGACCCTTTAAGGGATAAGGTCAGGCTTCAAGAGCTGCCAGTTGATTGGAGAGTTTGCAGCTCCTCGGTCCTAACAGCAACCTGATAGCAGTGGCCACTGCTGGTACTGCAGCTGACCAGGAGCAGCAACCTTGAAGAAGGGGTACCCAAGTAAGTGGGTTGGGCTCAGAGAGGTCATTTAGGCAGGACCTGCCAGGGGCAATAGAGGTGGGGCTCATTTGTGAGGGCAAGAGGGGTTCTTTCCAAGGGGGTGGCCTTTGCTGCCAGGGAAAACTGTCCATTGGCCATAGGGTGCCTGATCAGAAGGGCACCTACTCCAGGCAGAAAGAAAATCTAACCATCTCCCTGTGACATTCAATGGCATTACCATCACTGAATGCCCCTCTATCAACATCCTTGTGGTGGTGGGGGACTTACCATTGACCAGAAACTGACCTGGACCAGCCACATAAATATTGTGGTTTCAAAAGCAGGTCAGAGGCTGGGAGTTCTGTAGTGAGTAACTCACTTCCTGACTCCCCAAAGCCTGTCACCATCTACAAGGCACAAGTCAGGAGTGTGATGGAATACTCTCCTGGGTGAGTGCAGCTCCTACAACACTCAAGGAGCATGACACCATCCAGGACAAAGCAGCCCACTTGATTTGCACCCCATCCACCACCTTAAACATTCACTCCTTCCACCACTGGCATATAGTGGGAACAATGTGCACCATTTACAAATATACTGCAGCAACTCACCAAGGCTCCTTTGAAGCACCTTCCAAACCTGCAACCGCTGCCACCTAAAAGGGCAAGGGTAGCAGAAGCATGGAAACACCACCATCTTCAAGTTCCCCTCCAACACACGCACCATCCTGACTTGGAATTATCTCGTCGTATCATCACTGTCACTGGTCAAAATCCTGGAGTTCCCTTCCTAACAGCACTGTGGATGTACCTAAACCACATGACCTGCAGCAGCTCAGAAGGCAAATCACCACCACCTTCTCAAGGCCAATAGGGATGGGCAACAAATGCTAGTCTAGCCAGCGACACCCACACCCTACGAAAGAAATAAACAAAGGGCCCCCCAATCCTAAGCCAGCAGCAGCAGGAAGGTGACAGGAAAGCCAGCTCTCACCGTCCCACCCGACTTTTTGCCTTCCACCTCCCAGCACACTCCCTCAGGCACCATAAAATCCCGGCCTTTGACTCTGTTTCTCTCTCCACAGATCTTGCCAGACCTGTTGATTATTTCCAGCATTTTCTGTTTTTATTTCAGTGAAATTACTCTTTGTTACTTGTCAATATGGGTGCAGAAAAAATATCTACAGATTTATTCTTGTGTTGTGCAGCCAATTACAATATGATTGATTCGCATATTATACTGTACTTTGGAGTCAAATGATCAGTTGCAGAATGCTTAGCCTTCTTAGGGTCTGTGCTGTTTCTAATATTGGAGGATGTTAAATGCATTTGGCAAATTTTCTTCCTCATAAGGCAAAAGCATAACTTTCTTTTGCATAATATTATTGATATCAATATCTGTCATAGCACTTTCAAACAATTTGATCCATTTCTTTCACCTTGAGGGAACTGAAGAAGGATCATTTTTTATAAGTTGAATGGAGGTATATGGAGCAATCCTTATCATTGCAGAATTGCTTTGGATAATAAATATAGATATGTTATAGATATTTGGAATATACTGAATCTGTGTTTATTGAGACATTGCAGACTTATACAGACTTAAACAGCTAAGCAAAGCCTGCACACCAAACTCTAAATCTTTTCAGCCACAAACTTCACCCAAAAACTGAACCCCTCCCTCCCCCGTCACCCCATTGCCAACCAATTCCTCATTGCCTTCAGGTGTCTTGTCCATGAAGTTCTTGAATTTCCTCCCTAAACTGCTCCCTCATCTTTTAAGACCCTCCTTAAAACCTAGCTCACTGACAAAGTTTTTAATCTCCTAATATCTTCCTATTCTAATCTCCTAATATCTTACTATGGCTTGTTGTAAATTTACATTTGAATACGCTCCTGGAAATGATTTCCTACATTAAAGGCTCCATATAAATGCAAGTAGTTGTTGCAATTCATTAGATTTGTGATTCCTGTCCCCTTTCAATTCCTCTTAAATTAACCATGATTATCTTTCCCGTTTTCCTGAACCCTCATCCTCATTGCCAAAATGTGGTGTTTAGCTTTATAAACATTTATTTTCAGCCATTGTCCTTCATGCAATGTAATCCAACAGTACACTCCTAGTTCACCCTCTTGTGTCTGGATGTATATACTACATGCAGTGATCCCAATTACAGCACTCCCAAAAACACCTGAACTGAGTTCAGTACAGAACAGGGGTCTATCCTTCCTTCAGCATGTTCACAGGATGAAAGGGTCCTTCTGCTCAGCATCATACCATGTTATAATATAATAAAACAGTGTGCATTACCTGGTATAATGGCCTGGTATTGTAAAACATAAGTCCAGATTTTTCTGCTAAAGACACAATTTAGACTTGAGTGGAGTTTAGCTGGAGTTAAAAATGGTCAATCAACCAGTAGAGCACAGCTTCTGCCTGCCTGTTTTGATGACAAAGAGGCTGCCATGATTTTGGGGGCTCAGCCTGAATTGTAGATGTCAAATAGGCATCCTGAGGCAGCTTGGAGATCTTTAGCCATGGGAATATCACCAACTGGTATGCTGGTGACAACTGTAGGTAACGAGACCGGTGGGGAGTGGAGGGGGACAGCCTGGACCAGTGGCCCGTCTCCACAAATTTATAAATGTAGAACATTTTTGTTGCCATTTCCTAAGCATTCAACAGTGGTCCCCTTGAGCACACGCACAACCACATGTGTCTCTGAAAATTGAAATCTGGGTTGTAATTGCATCATTGGGAACCTGATTTGCATGGTTTATCGGTGGGTGCTGTGGCTGGTCAGATGTTTGACAGCCACATATTTTTCAGTCATCCAGAAAAAGCAAATAAGCCTCCACCTGTAAGACTGATGTCGGTTTTAACAAAGTGGTAAGGCGTAATTTTGGTTGGGTGCAGGGATCGAATAGTGGTGGAAGTGGAAAAATGTGCATAAGTGAAATTTAAGAGGAAATGAAACAATTAAAATGGTATGTTAGAATAGGTGGTTGAAAATCCTGAAAGCCTTTGAAGAAGCTAAAACACATCTGAAACCATTGAAAGCCTTGGCCAAGACTTAAGGGAGAGGAGACTAAGAACTGACAGGCAAAAATGAAGGGATAAGAAAGCCAAGATGCAGCCACAAGTTTTCAGGCTTTTTTTCCCCAAAAATATACTTATTCATAAAATTTATAAAAGTACATTACATGACTGTTCGCCATTGACATTATAAAAAGTGCAAAAAAACTCAGTTTCTTCCAATATTGTGTTACTCGCTACATTTACAGTCAACAACATTCATTACATGTCAAACATATAGCCCAAGCAGTTTTTCAGTTTCCAGCCCCTCGGTATACTATGGCTGAACAGTGGTCATTTGCCATTGCATCTTTGTGGCAGTTGCCCAAAGGTTAGGTGCATCCCTTAACAGGTCGACCGGAGTAAGGGAGCACAGAGGGAGGACACTATGCCGGAATGAGGTGTAGACAGTGTGTGTAGCTGGGAATTTGGTTCATGTACTAAGTTCTGGGTATGCTCCAGCATGCCCAAGTTTGCAGTGCAGCATCCTAGTGGCCGAGGATGAAATTAGCATCAGAAGTCCTACCTGAACATGAGAAATGCTAAAGATATTGATATACAGGCAAGGTAACACTAACCTTCAGTATCAGCACAAAATAACCTGCTGACTGTGGCAGTTGTTGTAAGGTTGTGTGTTTTCTCATGAAGAGGTCTACAGGCATGTATAGTTGAACAATAATAGTTATTCTTAACTCATAACTATATACATATATATAAGATACAGTCCTCATTAGGTGCTATCTTTATGTTGACTTTTACCAGACTCACTACTAGTCCCATGTTACACTCCACATCGTAATGTCGAGTCCCACATTAACCCTTACAGTCCTGAACACCCTTATGCTACAGTAGCCACCTCAGGCATACCATCCCGCAGCTCCTAATGGCACTTATATAACTATATTGGGTGGATGTTGCAAGATATGTTGGAAAGTGTGTCCATGCGCCGCAACCCTATTTAGATAACCTGGATTGGGTTTCCGGCAATCCTTAAAAATGCCTGGTGAATTTGGAAGCTTAATTAAGGTGCAGACTATTTGCAGCAGATTTGAGGTGGTAGTTTGCAAGAAACCATTTCACTCTGTTTGCAAAAACGGGTTGTAATTTGGAGGAAAATCGAGACCAGTCTCTCAATTTACTATATTGTGCAGCCCCAACTAAAATGATAACAGATTATTTGGTGGCAAATATATTGATTATATTCTTCAGTGAAAAATGCATAATGCTTATCCATTATAGCACCAACTAATTATTAGTTTAAAATAGTAGTTTAAAATATGGAGATTTTATTGCTATTAATTAATTAACTATAGAATTTAACAATTCATAGCAAAGGCCTTGTGTACTGGCACCAACCTGGGCACAAAGCAGCTGTTGGGGGGTTCTGAAGCATTCATTATTATCCTGCATCCAGTCATACATTAAACAGCGCTAAAATATACTTAATCAAATTGGAGTAGAACACTAAGAACCTCACAGATGAATATCTTAACTTCAGACACACTGGGCAGTATTTTGGGTTTGGGTCAGGCCCTGACGTCAGGATCGAATAGGGGTCCCAACCCCGCACTGTGTTGGGAGTAGTCACCTGGCTGTGATTTTCTCTGAGTTGGCCAGTTAGTGGCCAGGGGCACACTCATCATCCAGCAAGGACAATGGGTGGACTCTCAAAGATGGAGCCTACTGTTACAGGTAAGGGAGAGAGAGGGCACCTCCGACAACTTTGAAAAATATAAAATAAAAAAGGCCACAATGCCAGCCCACCATTGTGGAAAATCCAGTTGGCCTCTGACAATTTGTCTGAAACTTATCTTGATTGGCTACTTGCTGCTTGTGGGTGGGTAGCTTTATTGCCCCCAATTCCGCCTCTGGCAATCTGGCACACCTCTGGACTTGCGCCCATATCGGAGCAAAAATTCTGAACACTACACATGAAGTGATGGACAAAGTAACATAAGAAACAATGGAATGATATATTTCTGGTAGGAAAGCAAGTATAGAAGAGCAAAAGTGAAAGTTAATTTGAGAACACCGATTCTGTGTTGAAATACAGGCCCATACAAAACAATAAGTAAAGTTAATGACAACTGCTGTTCTGGCAAGTGCACTGTTGACAGATTTGTTCAGTTCAGTGCCAGATTCTAAAGATGATATCTCTTCAAATCATTCTGCCAAACTTGAACTTTCTAACTATAATAATAAAAAGCAAATTGTTGACATCATGTACCATTTGATACTCATCTTTGGGAAAGCTTATTAAAGCACAGCACATTGCATGACTGTTATAACTCATCAGCAGAGGTACACAGGGTTGCTTTTATTTTTAAAGGGATTTTTATAATCTGTAAAGTCCAATGAGTTAATCTGATCTCTGACACTTTTTAAAAATCTACTATTTGTTCACTATCAAATGACATCATAGATGCAAACTTGTGATGTCGCAGCTTTGAGTCAACAGTAATTTTTCCGACCAAATAAAATAGTAAAAATCTTCACAGCACTTTTAGCATTCAAGCATTTTAGTGGTTTCTGGTGTTCATTTTTGATAGTGACAGCAGCATTATTTCAGTAATACAGTGGCATCTGGCTTGTGAAAAACCTGCAAACACTTTAATTAATTGCAGAGAGATTACATGGTCTTCCAACCGTGTAGTTTGTCATCAGTGCACATTACAGATTTATATTAATGTATCACCACAGTGTCAGTAATCATTTAAACAGGATAAGAAATGATGCCAAGCAGTAAAGCTGTATTGCCATACATCAACAATGATGTTCTAAGTATTTTACCTCAAAAACCACTTTAAACAAATCCCATTTTCTACAGGTTTAGAACAGGAGAATAGACATAAGAGTTGGAACATAGCCTCCGACAGAGAACAGATAAACAGAATTTAAATAAAACCTATTACTGTATTAATCAATTCAAATTCCCAGGCTCTAAATAATCCATCTATATATTCATCACAGAACACTCGTGTGGAGGGTTGCTTCCAGAAGCGTCCTCATTGTCTAGGCTAGACTGGTTGGGGTTTTATTTTGGTATGAAAAAGAATTATGAATCCAGTAAATTAACTCTTAACCTGTACAGATTGTGCAGCAGTTAGTACATTTGTCCCACACTATTTTTGTGGGCTTCAATTCCAATATTAATCCTAATAAATTGTTCAAATATATTATTTTTCAATTCTCAGGCCAGGAATCTATGTGAGCTGTTTTACAGAGAAGGGTTAATTAGATAAATATAATTGTGTTCATGCTAATATGAAGTTATTCACTTTATACCATGAGAAAATCAGGCACAACTAGGCAGGATGAGAGGAAGATGCTAAGAATACACATCCCTGAAAGACTTTGTCATCCTGCATCAGTTCCAACTTTACAGCCCAATTATTTCAGTTGGCAGGCAGGCTCGGCAGAAACGGGCAGGGGTGGTCGCGGAGCCAACTGCCGCCTGCAATCGGCTCCGCACCACCATTTTATGTGGATGGGCCAATTAAGGCCCACCCAGAGTAAGACGTGAGTGGTCACGCTACCTGTGCGGGCGGGGGGAGGAGGGAGAGTCGGGGCCAGCGCTCTTCCGCGCATACACGCAAAAGAGCGCTTCAATCTTCCATGAGGCACGGAGCTGCCTCAGGGGGATTGAAGTGCTTTTGAAATAAATAAATAAATGGATTAAAAGTTTAATTAAACATGTCCCTCTGTGTCACATGAGATGGGACATGTTTTTATATTTCAGAAATTTTTAAAATTTAATTAATAAAAGCTTTAGGAAACCTCATCCCTCACGTGGATGAGGTTTATTAAAAAACGTAAAGGCCGCTTGGACTTTTCGCCTGCCAGCGAGGCAGTAAGGTTGAAAGGGCAGCATAAAGTTGACCTTAATTACTTCCTTAATGGCCTTAATAGGCTGTTTAAATATCGGCCTGACTCTGCGCGCACCCGTCGAATGAAACATCGCGATGACTGATGATGCACGCCTGACATCATCATGTGTCATTTTACGCGCCAGCATGTCGGGCCTGCCCCCTCATGCCAACTGAAAAATTCAGGCCATTGTGTCAGCTGTTTTGGCTTCAGCCAGTCTTGATGACTACCTC
The DNA here is from genome assembly GCF_017639515.1 of Carcharodon carcharias. Lineage (NCBI taxonomy): Eukaryota > Metazoa > Chordata > Chondrichthyes > Lamniformes > Lamnidae > Carcharodon > Carcharodon carcharias. Next base: position 137,767,818 of record NC_054473.1, read on the forward strand.
TACCAACAGGTCTGGTAATATAGTCATGAGTCTCAATGGAAGCTGCTATTATGGGATATTTCCTCCATTATATTTAAGAAAATAAAAGTAGTTGCATTTATATTTTCACTCCATATCAAAATGTCTCAGAACACCTCTCAACATTCACTGTTATGTAGGCAACCACAGGAGCTACTTGCAGGAACAATGAAATGAATTATCAGTTATTGTTTTTGTGATATTAATGGATCAGTGCGGAATTCCAGACAGGTGACTGGGAGAACTCTCAACTCTTCCTCATGGATCTTTAACACATACCTAAAACACTGGTAGAGACATGCAGCACCTTGGTTTAACACCTCTTCCAGATTATAGTATTTCTGACATTCCAGAATTACTGTTTAGGAGTGCCAGCTTAGATTATGATTATGAGGGGGGGGAGAGGATGCAAGGCTGAAGGGGTTTGGCAGTAAGTCCAGAGGGGTCAGGCGGGAAGGGCTGCAAAGGGGGTGAGAGGGCCTGCAAAAGAGGGAGAGAGGAGTTGCAAAGGGGTAGAGAGGGGCTCCAAAGGGGAGATGACTCCTGAAGTAATCAGGAGTGATCAAAATGAATCATGGTGTGTAAAACGATGACAACTGAGCAATTTTGATGGCAAATTATTACTGTGTCTACCATAAAAACTTGTTCCAAATTATATTTTTTGATATCCAATGGTGTTACTGAATGTTTTGAGCACATTTGAATTCGAAATAATATCAAACTTTTCTGGTAGGGAATGCACCTGGGCTGGGCAGGATTTTGCATACTGCATTTAGATCAATTTTACAGGAGCAGGCTCATTTTTTTCAATCTTAAGTAGATGCAAAATATGTGGCAAATAAAGAAAAGCCTCACTCTCCTGAAATGATAAGCCAGTGATTGATTGTACAATCTAAGGCAGACCCTTGACTGTAGACACGCATAGCTGCCAGACATGCACATAAGTTCTCAGTGGCCAATACTGCTAGGGCACTAATGGTGGGAATTAAATTAGATTATTTACTCCCATCGCTTGGCTTGTCCACCCATACTTGGGCAGATGTGTTTTATGTCCTAGTCACTTTTTGTGGAAAATGTTGGAGTGACAGAGGAGAGTGGAGAGTTCGCTTAGTAGCTCTGGAAATGTTCTCACTGCATCACTCTAGTGTTGTGCTAGAAACCAGTTTAATTATAGTGGAAAATCCTAAACTATAGTTTCTTGGGTATCATGATGCAGTTCAATCATTGAAGCCTCTTTTTATAGGCCTGGATTGAAACTGTGCTTTGACCTTTAAAGCTAACTGATTTTTCCATAGCTGCTACATTTTTTTGCATCCAGAACCTAATAAGAATAGAAGTCTGTATAAAAATTCTAAATTAAATTGCCATTAGAGTGATTGCTGTAAAAAGTGGATGCTGTCATGTCAAGACAAAAGCTTTCTCTGTTAATTTTGGAAATAGAACAAATGTAACTGATACCATTGATGGAAGATAAAGAACGAAGAAGAAAGTCACCTATATATATTATTAGAAAGGAGCCTGCAGTCAGAGGTGTGGTGAAAATTAATAGGGAAATCTATAGCCATTTTGCTTGCTCTGAAATGTTATATATAGCAATACAAACAAAGAAACAGGCCACTTTTCAGTGTTTACCTTCCATGTGAGCACATTGTTCGAATTACATTTACCCACCCTGTTCCCAAATCCCTTCAACCCCTTTTCCTTCACCACCTTTCCAGGATAATCTTGAATATTAATATAGGGCAGGATTTTCCCCCGTGTTGGGGACGAAGTGGAAGGGCGGGTGCACACAGGCACGCTTCCGATCGGCGCCCCTGATTGGGGGCACAGCGCCATTTTACATGGGCGTTCCAATTAAAGCCCACCCAGCATGATGTCCGCACAGAAGCAGACGTCACATGTCCAAAACTTTTACAAAAACTTTATTAAAATTTTTTAAAACCTACATGAAACTTCATCCCAAGGTTTCATGCTTTTTCTAATTTGCGCCTGGACTCCTGGCTTGCCCGCCAATCTTAGGGTTGGATAAGCAGGTCCTTTAATTACTTAATTGACTCTGTCAATGGCCTCAATTGGCCATTGACAGGTCAGCGGGTGCGCAGCTGATTTTGCAGCGCCCCTGCCTACCTGAAAATTTAAATAGGGCGCAGTGACGTCGGGGGTTCTGCCCAACGTCACCGCGCATTATTTTACATGTCGGCAAGCGGGCCCCGCCCCCGCTCACCTACACGTAAAATCCTGCCCATAGTTTCTGCCTCAACCACAAGTCACAGAAGTGAATTCAACAGCCTCAAAACTCTGTTAGAGAAGACATTTGAAGAGGTAAAATTGTTTGAGAAGATAAAGGGTTAAAAATGTAATTTTGCATCCCAATTTAGGTGATTTTGCTCAGGGCAGTAGTTGTAGTTTTACAGTAGACCTCAATATTCCTAGAGGGGAAAAAAATAATCAGTTAAGGTTCCCAATCCGAGTGCAGGATTTTCCCAATGGTAGCAGGAAACAGAGTTCTGGACCCAAGGAGGGAAACAGTCACTTATTGTGATTTTCACAGGGTTGCCTCCGTAATTGGCATGGAGATGCGCTCAGAGGCCAACTAAAGATGGTGGGTGGGCTCTCAACGCTGTAGGGCCAATCAGAGTTCTTCCAGCTTGAAAGGAGTGGCATCCTGTGATGCAAGGTGAGTAATAAACGTGGTGCTTCAAAATGGAGGCACACTCCAACTTATTAAAATCTAAATGAAAAAATGGCTTTTCTAGCCAGGCCACCGTTTTGAGGATGCAATCCCTTTGCTGGGTGGCCTGTGGCTGCTCCTGCATCCTGGTAGGCATGGAGGGCATCTAGGTCTGCTTGGAGCGGGAATACCATTTCCAGGCACCTAGACTGGCCCTCGCCCAGTTGGTCTCCTTTAATTGATCCTTAATGAGCTGTGTTGGCTACCTGCCATGTACAATTGGCTAGCCTGCAGCCCACTGATCCTGCTTCTGCAAAAATGGCCTGCAGACAGGATGGAGCTGGGAAACCAAAACGCCGGCCAGCAAGGCTACTTTTAGCTTCCTCCTGTCTCAGATCCCGACCTCAATGGGAGCTGAAAATCCGGCCCCTGGTCATTTATATCTCCTGGAAAGCATGCATATTAGATGAGGACAAAATCCTGCTGGGCTTTAGCTTTTCCAAGCTAAATCGCCAACATACTAAATCTATGATATTCAGGCAAGGTAATCGATGCACTGCACCAAAAGTATTGTGCTCTTGCAAGACAGCGCTTTTAGGGATGGACAGGATAGAAGTCAGACACTTGTTTGGGCTTTTTTTTGTACATACTGGAAGTTGAATACAAGCCTGTATTTTCACCAAGGTGCTTTTAGTTTCATTGCCTCACTTCCTCACCAGTACCCTTGGATAGCTACACTGTAGTGCTAGCTAAGAATTTTAATGGATAACCAAACCTTAGACCATCACATGGAATTACCTTTTAGAACCTAAAATGCTGGGGTAAACATTTTACTGTACCATTCCTTGGCATGCATTACAAAATTGCACTCTTCTAGCTCATTATTTCACATTCTTTACCTTTACTAAATGGAAAATCCCAAGCTGGGAAGGTGGAATTTTGTGGCATGTGCTCCTGGAGTACATCAAGAGAAGGTGCAACACAACTGTTACCCTTAAGGTAACACCATTGATATATCATAGCATAAGCTGCGTGGGTCTCTAAATCTCTAACCATGACCCTGCTATATAAATAATACTCTGATAACTGAAGGAGAAATTCCACATCCAAAAAAGATTATGAAAAACTAAAACAATTAAAACATATTTGCTCATTCTCAGTCTAAACTGATTTAACAACAATAGAGGTGTCAACTCTGGGAACCATGAAATTTTCTGTGCAAGTTTATAGACTTTTTGTTAGCTTAAGACATAAAATAATTGTATAATTTGTTAAGGACATTCAGAATTTTAAAAATGAAAAAACATTTTGAAATGGGAACAATCTGTCGTTCAATATCAAAATGTTTATTAGCTGACTCGCTGTTTGCCTCATTAATCTCCATTCCTACCCATTAAAAGGGTTCACTTGACAAAGCAAATAGTTTTCTTGCTACATAAAGTATTGTCCTTAGTTATTTAAAACTACATTTCAGTATTGATAAGTACGTACATGAAGTAATTATTTATTTAGTCAGTCAATCCACAGCCAAATTTATCTTAGAGAAAATAACAGTCTTTATAAGTATAATCAGTTTTGTGTGAAATGAATGTTTTCATCAAGCGTTTTCTTAGGCTGAGCTACTCAATGAATAATTGCATGGACTGTGATGCAAAGATTTACAAATAATCTTTAATCCCCATTTTATAGAATTTAAGATTTAATTGTGACATTTCTTAAGAAATTATCCATCTCCCTATCTGTCCAAGTTCACCCATACAATTATCTCATGTTTGTATTAAATCAAGAGAACCTATATGCATGCACTTTATACCTTTAAGGGTTTTCAGCATCAGTATGCCTAAAAGCAAATGCATGCCAATATATCAGAGAACAACTCACTTATCAAAGATGAACTTGATGTGCTGCTGCAAATGTGTATGCATCACCATGATAAACATTACATGAACATTCTAAAAGCAGTGAAAGATTTGTAACAAATACAGATCACAAAAAGCAAGCAGTCGGACATCTTCAAATTATTGCATGCCTTGCCAGAGGCATTACCCAGGTGTTAGCGACACACCCATATAGTAAAGATTAATAAGTACACAAAAAGTCATAACAGTTTGCTCATGTCTCAGAAGTACTTTGCCAGTGAGACTATCTTATTAAAAAAACTCTGCAAACGAGTCCAATGAAACTTTGACTAACAGTATGGGTATCAGATTTCCTTTTAAAGATTATACAAACATGAAATCGTGTTGATGTGACTATAAAAGTGTTAACACTAAGTTTTGAAAAGGGAATGACATATATATCTATATATATATATATACATATGCTTTCAATTACTCTTATGCTTAAACTACTTGAAATGTAACATACTGCTACAAATCTACCGTTGCTATTTGTTCTACTTTTGCTGTGCCTCCCACCACCCAAATCAGGGCTGGTCAGCTCCATTAACTTCCTTGAACTGGAAGGACAGGAAATACATTATGTACTTGTCCACAACTTGTGATGCCAAAGCTGCTTCTAGGAGGTACACTTTAATAGGGGGCAAGGCAGACAAAGTGTGAGTCAAGAATAATCACTTCCCTCTTGAGGAATCCCACCTTTCTACCTAATATTTGCCAAATTATTGCATTGGTGAATTCATGTGTCACAATTGGCACAGAACCCATTATTACAACAGATGACTGGTACTTTAAATAATATGTTGCTATGGAACTTTAGTTTTTGCACTGTTTTAGAAAAAAATTAAGTCACTTGACATATGGCAGAAATATAATTAAGGCCAAGTAAAATGTATACATTCTGTCTTTGTCCTGCACATTTTTTTAAAGTATTGCAAAAACAACTTGAGCTTTTTTATCCAAATATAATGGGAAGACTTGAAACAGTATAAAGAAGTTGAGGGCAGTACATTCATGTAAAAACAATTTTAAAAAAGTGTACCAAAAAGCTTTTTACACAAGTCTGTTAAAAGCGATTCCTTACCTTTTTTATGCATTTGCATCCCTAGGTTAGCTTTCACCAGTAATTTCACAATTTTTATCTCCAGGTTAAAATGGCAATCATTTGTTCCCATTATTTTGTCCAAAAACTGAACAATGTTGGTACTTTTGGGTACATACAAAGTGAGCTGGCTCTTGCAATCAAATTCTGTCCCCTTGCCTTCAGTTAACCAAGGATTTCAGCTGAGATCAGGGGACTCTCTGGTTCCAACCTCTGTGGCGCAGCAGGTCAGTGCTATAATCCACAATGCCACCAGACTACCTTGTTAATTTTTAATGTGCTAGATTCTTTGCTCATGTTTTCTACCTGCACAGTCACCACAGGAAAACAAAGGTTTTGTCAGTTTTTTTAAATGGACGTCAAGTATTACCTCTCATAAAACATCAGATGTCTTCTCCCACTCATGTTATGGTCTTGTTGACTGAAGTGTCTCCAGCTTCACTTGGAGTCAAAGGAACCATAATTGCATCTAGTATCTTTTCCCGAAAAAAATTACTTAACAAGAAAAATATGTCAATATGCTGTGAAAGCTTTCATTTATGACATCACATTAGGCTAAGTGCTGCAAGCAACGTTGTAAATAACCACTAAGAATGTGTAACTGGGTTCCCTTTATTTTAAGAAAAAGGACCAATGTGTGTGTTAGTAGATACAACTAGACTTTACACAGCCTCAAGTAATTTATTATGTTATAGCATTTTTTTTCCTATTTTATCTCCCTTCTATCCTAGTGACCCTTCCAGCCCGAAGCAATTACTACATCTGTTCATATAAATCATCTCTCAAATTTGTCAGACAGTTTTATTTACCTCTTTTATTTGGGGAAATTACAAAGACGACTGTGTTACAATTGGTCTCTGAAAATTGCTTTCGCATATTACAACAGAGATGACTACACATTGATGTTAACCTGAAACCAGTTATTGTTCAGTAATAAACATCAATATGTAGATGCTTTTCTATCTCATGCCATAATCAAGGATGGTACCCTCGTGGTAAGGCTGTAGCAAACTGATCAAAAACAGGTGTTAAGCCAAGTTAGTGTTCAGCTTCTAGCAGCTGTCAACTAATGATAGATTAGACAAATCTGATTGTTCTATCAAAACATGCATCTCGCATCTTGATCAGGTAGCCTATTGAATTATGATTAATTCACATGAGTGTTGCTGACAGATAAGATGCTTTATCTGTAGATGTGAGGCAGTTGCTTGCCTGAAGCGAAAAGACACCAGAGCTGCTGGTAAAATAAAAAGTATCAAGCAATGTTCAGTTTGAAATTAATCACCCACATGCACCTCCTATTTTATCAAATCCATTTAACTGTGAGAAATCAATGATGACATACAAACAGATAATGGGAGGATATGATTTCAAATATGTATAAAATAAACACATAGACAATAGTTTCAAAAGGACTTTTGATGGGGTTGTTTTGCTGAAGTGAAGCGGTCTGAAATAGACTACATGAAAGGATCTAAGATAAACAGAAAGAATTTAACTCTTCCAAACACCTGCATTTCATGTTCCTTACAAACTCAAAGACATCAAACTTCTGCCAAGTCTATTTACAGTAACTGTACAAGATGAAGCTCTATGAAAGTCTTAACTATTAGTTAACATTAAATGACTGTCAGGTTTTGGGCCAATACCAACTGTATACTCAATCAGCCATATAAAATTAGGTTTACATTCAAACCTCTGTATTAGCTGATTTCATAAAAGGTTGCAGCAACTAACCTATTCACATATGTGCTCCAGTATTCTTTCTGCCTATGTTATTACAGCTTAATTATTTCCAGTCTGTGAGAAAATGGGAAAGATAATCAAACAGGGCTACATATTTGCAAAATTTATATGAGAATCAATTGAACCTTTTTTCTTCAAAATAGCTCAGGATGAGAAACTGCTTTACTTATTATAACTTATTATAACCTTAATACTTTACAAAAGCACTAATGTATTGTAATTGCATTTTTGACCAACAAGTGTTAACCTTTCCATGACTTACTTTTGCAGCCTTAATCGATTCAGTACTGCTGCTAAGGTCAAGGAACTGACTAACTCCTTTCATGGCCTCTACGGCTTCTTCTCATGGGGATAAAATGTTTTAAATGGAGTATATTCTAGAAACATCAATATATGATTACTGCAATGATTTGTATTGATTCCAGCAATGGAGTACAGAAAGCTTTATCACAATATGAATTATGACACATCTGCTATCAAATATCTTTTTCCTTAATATATTTTATTGGTTTATGTAATGTATGTAAGTAAAGTAATGATACTTTGTGGCAATTTACCACACATCTCCTCCTCCTCAGGAAGTGCAAATCAGTCCTCTATTCAAAGCTATTGCTAAAGAAAAACAAGACAAGTATTTAAATTCACATAATAACCGCCTTTTAAAAGTAACAACTTAATTACCTAATCTGACAAATGAATTTGTGTTCACTATACGGTATACCTTTGTGCACAGAATCCAGCAGCTTTACTTTAGAATTTGAGTATTGAATTCTGAGGAAAATCTATTTAGAAATCATTCGATTGAAGACAGTATGTTATTTAAATTGCAATGCTAGAATTTATCGAGTGGAATCCTTCTGTCACACCAAATTACGTGCTTCCATTATGAATAATCAGGAAGTAGAAAAGAGCAGAATTTTAAGAATAACCACACAATCAGATAAGGTGTGCCTAAATCCTCGGTAATTTTAACTCCCACCTTGGTTCTATGGTTACACTTAGATTACTTGGACTAAGGAAAGATACAGGACTTCAGGACCCTGCTATCAGGCTCAAATGGTGGCCTGCACTGTGTGGAGAACAATCAATCATCTCTGATTTTCCCCAAATTGGCCAATCAGCGGTCAGAGGGCAGGGCAGGGGTGTGGTGCTGCCAGAGTGCACTGGAGCGGCTCTCCAGCACCTACTATTCACCCATAGATGGCAAACTCTCCTTTGCTGACTGGCCACCCATTATTTGTGGGAGGTCTTGAGAAGAGGCTGGTCTAACTACACGCTGCTTGGGTCAGCACAGATGTGCCTCTGCTCCCAGGTTCCTTTATGAAAATGTTTGGGACTCTGGCATCTGAACAAGTGGACGGTCGGGTTTTCGGAAATTTCACTTTAGGAAGTGACTTGAGAAGAGTTTCTGCTGAGTATTTGCCTTTTGCAGTGGGTGCATGTGGTCTGTGCTGTGGGTGGGAAAGAGGGCTTGTTGAAAAGCTCCTACACTCTGGACAGCACCACTATCTTTGGAACTAAGCGCTGTTGTCATTGAAAGGCTTATTCAGTCTCCAAAGCAAGGGAGCAAAAAGCTCCAGCTCGAACAACGTGAAGTGCAAGCTCCTGAATCACTTCCTGAAGCCGTCTTCCCTGCTGTAAAATAACTAACCTCAGAAAATCCAGCAACCACATATCACCATTGCCAAACCTGGAGATTGCTCAGTATTGCCATGATAATAGTTGATTGTGGTAGTGGACTCCAGTATTAGATACTATACGATACTCTGTAATGGATAGGGGGTCACCTGACCTGGGAGTTGAAGGTCAGATAGCACATGTTGGGAGCCTGTCTTGATAGAATTCACTTACTGCAGATATGTATTTATGTTAGGAAAATGTTTTATCTATAAAGTTAGCTCAGCTACATTGTCGACAGCCTGTGTGCATCACTGAAACAAAAAACAAGACAAGTATCACATCAGGTAGTGTGAGATGCAAAGCGAGTAGAGAGCAGGCCAAAATTTGTGCCTTGCTCAAATATGGCGTATTTCCAATGTTGCTGATCAGAGCAAGTTGCACTCAGACCATTGCTGACTCCCCTATACTATCTGTCCCAAACTAAATCTTTAGTAAGGAATTTTTAAAATCATCTCCAAGACCCAAAATTTTAGAAATGGTAAAGGGAAGGCGGGCCCAGGGTTCCGGGCCTTACACTTCTGCTGAGTCAATGTACAGCAGCAACAACAACAGCTGTAACCTTCCTGTACAGCTCCCTGACTGTAAAAAAATACAGACCGTACAACTTCCTGCACATAGCTTTCTCATAAACAGGTATTTCAGGTTGAAGCTCAAGATTCCCAAGATCTAAAGAGGTATCAATATCCCCAAACACCCTGCTGCGTTTGCCTACTGAACATTGATTCCTTGGCTATGATGGCCTGAGGATGTGAAAGCATAGAAATATAGCATAGAAACAGGCCATTTGGCCCATGTCATCTATGTTGGTGTTTATGTTCCAAACAAGCCTCTTCCCACCCTTCCTGATCACACTATCAGGGTAACCTTCAGGTTCTTTCTTCTTCATATATTTATCAAGTTCCTTGAATGTATCTACACTAGAATTTTTGGATTGTTACAGCACAGAAAGAGGCCATTCAGCATATTGTCTCTGCTACCGCAACTCAGCTAGTCCCACTCCTCTGCCTTTTCCCTGTAGCCCTGTAAAATCTTTTCTCTTCAAATAATTATCCAGTTCTCTTTGGAAAACTGGAATTGAATCTTTCTCCACCACGTGCTCAGGCAGTGCATTCCAGATCCAAATCATTTGTTGTATTAAGAGGTTTTTCCTCATGTCACTTCTGGTTCTTTTGTTAATCACCTTACGGTTCTCAACCTTCTGCAAAAGGAAACAGTTTCTCTTCATTTACTCTATCCAGACTTCTCATGATTTTGAACATGTTTAACAAATCTCCTCTCAACCTTCTATAATTCAAGGAAAACAGCCCCGGCTTTATCAATCTATCCAAATAACTGAAGTCTCTCATCCTCAGAACCATTCTCATCAATCTTATCTGCACCCTTTCTAAAACCTTCACATCGATTAGTAAGGGAGACTATGCCTGGGTAAGATGGAGACAAAGTAGTACTTGGGAAATTATTTCAAAATGGGAATTAGGCACATAGGGGAAAGAGGTGCTTTAGGTAAGGTTTATTGCAAGAAGTAGAGCTTGCTGAGTTGGGAGATCAGTGAAGTGGGGGAGGAGGTGCTCCTTTCTCCTACTCTTTTTCAGCCTCCAGCATTTGATTTCCGTTTTGGTGCAGCAGAAGGAGTAGGCTAATCAGGAACTGGTAATTAGCTGGAGAGGTCCAAGAGTGTTAAACAGCCAAAAGAGAGAGCTGGGAGTTTACAGATAAAATCTAAAAGTGACATCAAAAAAGTCCCTTAAGTTGATTAGTTGGTAAGTATAGGCCTTTCCAGACTCGGCACAGAGGAGACGATTTGTGAGTGAAAGGTGTGTTATTATTACACCATATCATAGTAAACATTTTGTATAAAGTTTAAGGTATGTCAGTGCAGCTTGGCCATGTGGAATGTGCATCCAGCGGGATGTGGAAAGTTGCGCAGGCACAAAGTGCCCTCGATAACTATATCTACAGGAAGTGTCACCAGCTGCAGAAACTGGAGTTCTGGGTTGCAGAACTCGAGCGGTGGCTGAAGTCACAGTGGTGTATCCACAAGGCTGAGGATTATGTGGATAGCACGTTTAGAGAGGTGGTCGCACTGCAGCTAAGAAGTACACAGGCAGAGAGGGAACGGGTGACCGTCAGAGTATGCAATCCTCTGAGGCTACGTTGCTCTCTAACCGCTTTTCCATTTTGATTACTGGTGAGTGAATGGTTCCTCAAAGGACTGTGGCAGGAGCCAAGTTTGTGGCACCACGGGTGGCTCAGCTGCACAGGAGGGGAGGAGGAAGAATGGAAGAGTTATTGTGGTAGGAAATTCCATAGTTAGGGGAGCAGACAGGTGTTTCTGTGGCTGTGGACATGACTCCAGGATGGTATGTTGCCTCCCTAGTGCCAGGGTCAAGGATGTCACAGAATGGCTGCAGGAAGTTCCTTTGGGGGAGGGTAAACAGCCAGAGGTTGTGCTACACATTGGGACCAATGACATAGGTATGAAAAGGGATGAGGTCCTGAAAGCAGCGTTTAGGGAGTTAGGAAGGGAATTAAAAAGCAGGACCTCAAGAGCAGTAATCTCAGCATTACTCTCAGTGCCATATGTTAGTGAGCATAAGAATAGGGTGATTGAGCAGTTCAACACATGGCTGGAGAAATGGAGTACAAGATAGAGCATTAGATTTCTGAGGCATTGGGGCAGTTACATAGCAGATGGGAACTGTACAAGAAGGATGAGTTACACCTTAACAGGACTGGGACTAATGTCCTTATGGCGAGGTTAGCTAGTGCTGTTGGGGAGGGTTTAAACTAGATTAGCAATGGGGTGGGAACCTGAGGGCAAATTCACAAGATGAGAGGAGAAAAACTGGCAGTGGTAAGTACAGAAGTATTAACTGAAAAGGAGGATATATCAGAAAGTAGTATATCTAGATAAATAGAATACTCGGAGAGTTTGATAGAATTAGACCAGGCAATAGTAAGTCATTAGATGGGGTCAGAGTATGGGGAAAATAAAGTCTTAATCAGCATCAATGTACATGTATGTGAATGCATGGAGTGTGGTTAATAAGACTGGTTAACTACACAGGCACAGGTTGACATGTAGAATTATGATATTATTGCTATAACAGAGACCTGATTCAAAGAAGGACAGGACTAGGCGTTAAACATTTCTAGGTACAAGGTGTTCAGGAGAGACAGGAAAGGAAGGAGAGGGGGGTGGGTGGGGGAGTGGCAATATTGATTAAAGATGGCATCACAATACTGGAGAGAGAGGCTATTCCAGAGGGGTGAAGGACGGAATCTTTCTAGCTAGAGGTAAGGAATGAAAAAGGTGCAATAACATTGATCAGTGTAGTACATAGATCACCATTTAATGGAAGGAATGTAGAGAAACAAATTTGCAAAGAAATTACAGAGAGGTGCAAGGATTATAGAACAATTATAATGGAGGACTTCAATTATCCAAATATAGACTGGGATAGGAATACTGCAAAGGGACAAGAGGGGCAAGAGTTCCTGGAATGTGTTCAAGGTAATTTTTTTCAGTGGTATGTTTCCGGTTCAACAAGAGGGCAGGCGCTGTTGGGCCTGATTCTGGACAAAAAGTTGGTCCCAGTGGATCAAATATCAGTGAGAGAGCATTTAGGGGACAGTGACGATTGAATCATAAGGTTGAGATCGGTCATGGAAAAAGACAAGGAACAATCCAGAGCAGGGGTAATTAATTGAGGGAAAGCCAACTTTGATTGGATGAGAATACATCAGAGTCGAATGAGTTGGTATCAAATGTAGGCAGAAAAATTGATGGCTGAACAATTGGCCACCTTCAAAGAAAAAGTATTGCAGGCAACGTCAAGGTATATTCCCTTAAAGGGGAAAGGTAGGACAAATAAATCCACAGCGCCCTGGGGTGATGAGAGAGATAGAGGTAAAGATGAAAAGGACGAGTTGCACGTGCTTTTATTACCTCTCAAACCCACGAGCACTACCAACTAGAAGGACAAAGGCAGCAGACAAATGGAAACACCACCAGCTGGAAGTAACCCCCCAAGCCATCACTGTTCCTTCACTATTGCTGAGTCAAAAGGTTGGAGCTCCCTCCCTAACAGCACTATGGGTGTACCTATACCACATGGACTGCAGCGGTTCAAGAAGGCAGCTCACCACCATCTTCTTAAGGGAAATTAAGGATGGGCAATAAATTCTGGCCTAGACAGCTCACATCCCATAAACAAATTTAAAAAATGACAGATGTCAGGAAGAAAATATAACAAAGAATCAGGCTGAATTTAGAAGGACCAGAGGGGAAGTGAAAAAGCTAATAAGAAAAGCAAGGAGAGAGTATGAAAGAGACAGGCAGCTAACATAAAAGGGAATTCCAAGGTCTTCTATAAGCATATAAGTAATAAAAGGATGGTAAAAGAAAGAGTAGGGCCAATAAGAGATAAAAAAAAGGGGACGCATGTGGAGGCAGGCAAAATAGTGGATGTATCAAACGATCTGTCTTTACAAAGAAAGAAGGTGCTACCCAGCCTGAGGTGAGAGAGGGACTAACTGGCACACTAGAAGAATTTACAAGAGGAGGTATTAGAAAGACTATACTTAAAATAGATAATGTTCCAGGACCAGATGAGATGCATCCAAGGGTTCTGAGCGAAGTGAGTGTAGGAATTACAGAGGTGCTAGTGATAATCTTCCAGTATTCCTAAGAGACAGTGATAGTGCCAGAGGACTGGAGAATTGCGGATGTTACGCTCTTGTTCAAAAATGAGTGCAAGGATAAGGCCGGCATCTATAGATCTGACTTCAGTGGCAGGGAAGCTTCTGGAAGCTATATTTTGGGACAAAATCAATCATTACTTAGACAAATGCAGGATTACTAAGGAAAGCCAGCCTGGATTCAATAAGGGAAAATCATGTCTAACTAACCAGCTGGAGTATTTTGAGCAAGTAACAGAGAAGGTTGATAAGGTAAACACTGTTGATGTGGTGTATATGGATTTTCAAAAGGCATTTGATACAGTGCCACACAACAGACTTGTGAGCAAAATTCTAGCTCATGGAATAAAATGAGAAATAGGCACTTGGATAAGAAATTGACTGTGTGACAGGAAACAGACAGTAGTGATAAATGGGTGTTTTTCAGATTGGAGGAAAGTTTGTAGTGGAGTTCCTCAGGGGTCAGTGTTGGACCCCTTGCTGCTTTTCCTGATATATATTAACGATCTAGGCTGTAGTGTTCAGGTCATGATTTCAAAATTTGCAGATGACACAAAGATTGGAAACATTGTCAACTGTGATGGGGATAGTCTTGAACTTCAAAAGGACATAGACATGTTGGTGGATGGGACAGACAAGTGGCAGATAAAGTTCAATGCAGAGAAGTATGAAGTGATTCATTTTGGCAGGAAGAATATGGAGAGACAGTATGAAATAAAGGGAGAAACTCTAAAGGAGGTGCAGGATCAGAGGGACTTGGTGTATATGTAAATAAGTCATTGAAGTTAGCACGGCATGTTGAGAGAGCAGTTAATAAAGAATATGGTATCTTAGGCTTTATTAACAGGGGCATTGGGCACAAGAATGAGGTCATGTTGAATTTATATGATACTAGTTAGGCCTCATCTGGAATACTGCATCCATTTCTAGGCGCCATACTTGAGGAAGGATGTGAAGGCATTGGAGACAGTACAGAGGAGATTCACAAGAATGATTGCTGGGGTAAAGAACTGTAGCTGAAGATAGACAGGAGAGGTTGGGACTGTTTTCCTTGGAGAAAAGAAGGCTGAGAGGAGACTTGATAGAGGTATTGAAGATCTTGATGGGTATGGACAGGGGAAATAGCGAGAAACTGTTTCCACTCAAGAGAGTATCAAGAACTAGAGGGCATGGATTCAAAGTTACCAGCAAAAGGAGTAAAAGTGATGTGAGGAAAAGTTTTTTTCACCCAGAGGATGGCTGGAGTCTGGAATGAACTTGCTCAGAGGATGGTGGAAGCGGGTTTGATCGAGGTATTCAAAAGGGAGTTGGATTGCAATCTGAAAAGAATGTACAGGGTTACGGGGATAAGGCAGGGGAGTGGGACTAGGTAGAATGCTCTTTTGGAGAGCCAGTGCAGACTCAATGGGCTGAATGGCCACCTTCTGCGCTATTCACCTTCTGTGATTCTCTGGTTCCTTCCTGCTAAGGCTGAACTAGTGTTTTATGAAGGTTCATAACTTACTTGCTCCTGTACCCTATTTATAAAACTCAGGATTCAGTGTAATTTATTAACTGCTTTCTCAAATTGCCCTGCCACCTTCAATGACGTATGCACTTATACGCCCAGGTCCCTTTGCTCCTGCATTTCCTTTCAGATTGTACCCTTTATTTTATGTCGGCTCATTCTTCTGAATGTATCACTTCACACTGCTCTACATTAAATTTCATTTGCCACGTGTCTGCTCATTCCACCAGCCTGTCTATGTCCTCTTGAAGTCCATGCATATCCATCTCACAGTTTATTGTACTTTCAAGTCTTGCATCATCTTCAAATTTTGAAATTGTGCCCTGCACACCCAGGTATAGGCTATCAATATACATCAAGAAAAGCAGTGGTTCCTCTATATACCATCCCCCAGTAAGAAGTAAGTCAAGTTTTCCATAATTTATATTTTTAATAGGCTTGAATTAAATAATTAGTCTTTAGCTAGAATTTCATTATGCAATTATTTAATGACTCAAAATACCACACGGTTTGAAATACAGCATTAATATTTTTCACATAAAAAGCATAGCTTTACCGACGGTTGGGGACTCAAATGATTAATACATAGGAAAACAATGTGATAGTAGGTTTAGAAATTATATGGCCAACACATTTTCTGAGAGTTCATGCACCTCAATATTTGGCACATTGCTGATTAATTGAGGACAATTGGTGGGTTCACAAAGTCGGAGGGCTAACAGGAGGCCCTCCAATCCAGAAAAAGCCGCAGACTGAATTTCTAGATGCGAGGGAGGGCACCACCAAGATGGAGACACCCTGTCTCCAACATTTTAAAATGTAAATTAAAAAATAGCAAAAACAACTGGGCCACAATTGTTGGGGAGAAACTCATCCACAGGGTGGCCTGCAGCAGTACCTGAATCCAGGCAAGGTCTAAACCTGCCTGGAGTGCTGGCCCCCAAAATCCAGGCAGCTGCTTTGTTCCCAGAGGCCTCCGGGGACCTGCAGGCTGACTGGAAAATTCCATTTGGCTTCCAACAATAGGCCTTAATAGATTCATAATTATTGAATTGGCCACTCGCCACTCACAGGTGGGTAGCCCAGCCACCCCTGCACCCCACCCCCACCACAATCCTACCTCCAGCAAAATTATCCTGGGCAAGAGAGAGCTGAGAAACTGGTACAGCAGCCAAAATTTTGCACCTGCTGATCCCTGGGTCTAAAGGTTCTGGCCTTCAGAACTACGTGAAAAAACAGGAGGAACTGGCATCTTTAACCAAAGCTACTTCAACAGAAATTCTATGGTTTGTCATGATGATGTGTCCTTTGCAAGTTGGAATATTAATCATTAGTTTTATCGGCTGGCTTAATGCCTTATACTGTTTTTAAAAAGAAAAAGAAACAGCTAGAACTGCAAGGACTCTGTCTTTTAAAATGGCTGCAGAAGTCACCTAAACTACAAATTGGCCAAGTTTCTAAAAGCCTCTGAAAGCAGATTACGAGGGGACATGTCTTGGCAGCTCCCTTATGGGCTTCACGCCTGCCATTATCTGGACTCTCTGCAAAATATAAGGACAATAGGCTGCCAGACTTCCTGATTCCAGAAACTACCAGGAACAAAGAAGGACTAACAAACCTCATTATGCAAGGGGTGCTAAAGACCCCCTACCTGTTTCAACGGCCTCTTGATAGCTTTGACAATGGGAGATCAAAGCTCCTTCATTAAAACAGATTGCCCTCTTTTGTGTGCCAATAGCCAGCTGTCACATGATCATAACTCTACTTGTGAAAAGCTATGATTATAAGCTTGTCTGTTTGCTACAAAAAAAGGTCTGTAGAAGGCATCAGTAACATCTAGAAGAAGACTGCAGAACATGACATCATCTCTCTCTCTCCCTGCTTCTCTAAAATTTGGGACCATAGGCAGAATATTGCCACCTGCATGCAGGGGCGGGCCCGACACAACGTCATAGCGCTTCATTTCAATATTTCGTTCCGTGGGTCCATGCCAGAGGTGGCTGCACACCCGCCAAACTGTCAATGGCCTATTAAAGCCATCAAAAAGCAATTTCCCTTATTAACAACACTGCACATCCAACCTTAAGGTTGGCAGGCAAGCGAAGAGGCCAAGCAGCCTTTGCGTTTTTCAGGAAACCTCAGCCATGGATGGGATGAGGTTTCCTGAAGGTTTTATAAAATAGTTAAATAAATTTTGTAAACATCACAAACATGTCTCAGCTCATGTGACATTGTCACATGAGGGGACATGTTTAAATAATTTTTTCAAAAGTTTTATTATTTAATTAATCTCCCTGAGGCAGCTCTGTGCCTCAGGAAGATTGCTGCACTCTTTCGTGCACATGCGTGAAAGAGCGCAGGCCCTGACTCTCCCTCCTCCCCCTGCCCACACAGGTACAGCTGAGTGCTACCGGCCATGTGTTATACTGGGGGGGCATTAATTGGCCTGCCTGCTTAAAATGGCGGCGTACAGCCGATTGTGGGCGGTGATCGGCTCCACGCCCGTTCATGCCCATTCCCGAACAGCCCACTTGCTATGGGAAAATTCACTCCCGTGGATCTGTTACATTTTGGAATACATCACAGAGATAGAGGACTTTAATCAAAAGAACTCCATGTGTCATCCACTTTGGAAAAAGACAGTTTACAGTTTAAAAGAGACTGTCTCCAGAAAAACAACCAGCTTACATCGGCCACAACACCACTGGAATTTCAAGACCACCAAGGGAATGTTGGAATGTATATTTCTTTTTTTCTTGTGGACTTTAACTTTTATCAATTTCACCTCCTCATCCTGCAACTTGTTCTGTTTTGCATGTTGGTGTATGTGCGTGTATGTTGCAGGATTCAGGACGTGTTTTTACCTTTCCAGTAAGTCTTATTCTTTGAGCTGAGTGAGTTTTTAATAATAAAACCAACTATTAACTCCTTACTTGTTAACTCAAGAGATCTTGCTGGCTTATTTCTTCGTATAGCTTTAGATACGATCAAGTACATACCGAATTGGAGAAAATCACAACTTTTTAAAAATTTGCTCGTAACAGGTTACCTTTATTTCAATTTGCTTATATAATAAATCATTGCATTTTAAAGTAAGTCACCGTGTGGAGCATTTTGAAAGGCTTCAATAGCATTCGGTGAGTCATAAAGGCAGCTATTGCTATCTAATCACCAGTAAAATTAACATAAGAACGTGTTGCAAATCATCATCATCAGCTTGATCTCTTCACAAAAATCAAAGTCAAAGTTCTAAATTACTTAGCAATTCATGAACTTACTGAGAAGAAAGAAATATAAAATCTGTCATGATTATTGAACCTGGCTATGCAGAGTTAATGCAACGCCTCAAAAATGGAAATCAATAAACAATAATGCTTGATCAGTTTCACATTTCCTACCTAAACGTAGCATCAATTCAGATCAAAATTATTTCTAATCCCAGTCTAATACACAAAATGATATAGATTATACTTCGTTGGAACTGTGTGTAAAGAATTAAATTAGGATTTGTTTTTAAAATTAAATAGTACGAAAAACATAGCACAGCTTTCCATTTGATAAATTATATTTAATGTGGAAGTGAATCATACAGAGCAGCAACATCACCTTTTCGATCCCTGGTCTGTGCTGGTTGAGCTGATCTCAGACGTAATGGCAATAGGAATATTTTAATTGGTCTCAATGTCCCTGTGCTAGCGATGAAAAATCAGCAAGGGTTTCCACTCCTGATAATCATTCAGTGGCCCCCTGTTGAAATAGTGCACTTGTCCAGTGAGTACAGGATTGGGATCTATGATGCCTCTACTCCTCAGTACCTCACCAACAGTCATTATCTGGACTAACACTTGACCAATGCCATTTGGACATAGTGTTTGAGGGTGGGCAGCACAGGTGAAATCATAAGCTGACAGGAGTGACCTCTGTCAGCAGAGGAGATAACAAAGGTAATAAGAATGTAACATACAGGCCAAATTCCTTGAGAACTTGCCAGTGGGGATATTGCCAATCATGATCTGAAAAATGAATGCCACTGTCACAACAGGTTAAGTAAAATTTGTTGATGCAATGTGGCCATAGTTTTTTTTATAGATTTACTATACTTGGTGTGACTGGGTGGAATTTAATCTGTGCCGTGCTGTGCCTGACAGTGGAACTGGAAATAAGTGCCACTTTCGTTTGCGTGTCAGGAGCAGATGCCCATGTGATTCATATGAAAATTTAAAAGGTCAGCAGCGGGCATGTGAAACATATGCAATAACATAGCAGAGGTGGGTTTCTATAGGAGGATTCCGCCATCAGGTGACAGTTAAGCAGTTCTGGGCAGGCTAGAAAACAGCTGCCTGGACAAGCAGGGAGGGTCTGTGTCAAAGCGCCAACTTTCTTGTCCACCTCCTTTTTGTCAGAAGTCTCAGCCATTTCTTCTGTGCACTCCTTCATCCCTCTCAGCTCCTCTCAAATTTCTTCCCACGTCACTTCCCCCCAGCTTATTAATTTTTTATTGTTTTGCCCTTCCTCTCTCCCCCACCAATCACCTTCAAGTCCCTTCCACATCACCTTGGAGATGTCAGAGTGAAGACATAGACCTGACCCACAGTTCAGTGGTGCCTCCTTGCAGATTCTTCTCCATCAGAAGTCAATCTTCCCAAGTGATAGCAACAGGGTATTCTCCTGCCTGACCAAGACAGCCTGGACAGAGATTGCAGAGGTGGTGAGCATCTATGAGGTCCATCGAAAATCCTGGGTCCAGTACACAAAAAGGGTCAATGACCTCATTTGATCTGCTCGAGTGTCACAGTGGCATGGAACTGTCTCTCATTTGGGCATCAGGCTATGTATTTGTGCAAGAGTGCAGCTAGGCCAGGCAGTCCCAGGACTGCATGGCACTTGATGCCAAAGTCTATGACAGTTTGGCTTTAGTGAGTGATTGGGTGCGGCCTAACGCTTCAATGTGTGATGGGGATGCATGCAGACAAGGGGCAGTCAAGTTGGCACTTGTCAAGTCACTAAATCTCTATTTTTCCCTGCAGGACAAGCAGACCAATAACCAGAAGGAAAGGGCGAAGACAGGTGTAGGGGTGCCCTCAAGGTCCTCATTCTTGCTGAGGAAGAAACCCTCCAGAATGTGGAAATACAGTGGGTCATAGCTGATGGTGAGGCTGGATTTGCATTCAACTTGATGCTGCATTCAACCTAATGACGCTACATGTGCATTATGGACCATGTGAGGAACTATGCTGTGCTCAGAGACTCTGTGGACCTCAATGTGTTTCATTTTGTTTTCCTTTACAGGTCCCCACAATCCAGACCCTAGGCTTTAGCCACTCCAGGAGACTGAAGGCTTCATCGCTGGGGACAATGACACCAATGACCCAGAGGATGAACTGTCACCTGCCTACCCTGCACCCTCCACCAACACAGGTACACCACCCAGGTTGCGGAGGGGTTGTATTTAGAATAGGGTCCACATTCTTATAAGTACAGCACCGACATGTCCCAGCAGCTGCAGAAGCTGTGACAGTCGAGTTCCCAGACTACCAGAGGATTGTTGGGGAACAGGTCCCTGCTGAGCACCATGCTGACGGCCGGCCTCTGGTCACAGTGAAAAAATGCTTGCTGGAAATACAGCAGAGGTTAGGGGAACATATGGCGGCAATGTCAGGGATTATACGCAGATTTGCATGGAGTATGCAGGAGTCTATAAATGCCATGAGCATTGGCATGTCTCAGTTGTATGACTGCATGGCTTCCTCCATGGGGAGGGTGACGACTGCCATTGAGAGCTAAGCTAAGCAATTGACCCATATGTGCTCTGACCTGCACTCTGTTGCTCTAGTTTGTTGCTCCATACAGCAGTGGCTAGGCAAAAGGGGGGTGAGGCGCCTGGACCTCCTTCCAGGTGCCCCTTCTGCTCTTGGAGACAGGGAGCTATTGAGCACTCAGATAAAGGAGGAACGCATGCCAGGTGCACTGGTGGCTTCCTCTCAAGGTGTTCCCACGGTGATCAGCCTCTCCTTGTCCACTCTGCCATTGCCTGCAGTAGACATCATTGAGCTGGTTGGCCCTGCACCCGTGCAGGATATCCCCCATAGGACGGAGCCCTCAAGGCAGCAGATATCCAGAGGATGCCTACCAAAGAAATTGCAGACAACAGGACATCAAATACAGCAGCCTGGCTCCATCTCAGCAGTGTAGGAAAAGGAAACATAAGTATTTGTGATGGCACAAACACGGCACAGGTGTTTTTACAAATTTCACTGTCACATTTAAATACTGCACAACAGACTGTTTTCATTTTATTCATGTGTGCACCACTGCTTAGTCAGAGACCTAACTATACTGTCATGCCTCATGGTTGGCACTTATTGCTGGCAGCAGGGGAATGTTAAACATCTCCTTTATTGCATAGGAGAATATGGTGTTGGATGTTTGCAGTCAGCCTTTATTTAATGTTCATTTGTATTTTTCAGTCATTTATGGGATGTCGCCCATCCCTAATTGCCCTTTTTCAGACTTCTTTTAAATTGCATTCAAATTTCACCATCTGCCGTGGTGGGATTCGAACCTGGGTCCACAGATGCAGTCTCTGGAATACTAGTCAGTGATAATACCACTATATCTCTGGCTGTGTGTCCTTTTTGATGTTTGCCAGTCTGTGGGACATGGAGGAACATGCAGGATTGCAGCCTTGGTCCAAATATGAACAAAAGAGCTGTGAACTCCAGGTGAGATTGACTACCCCCTACATCAAGGTAGTATTTGAACAAGTGTGGCATCAAGGAGCCTGGGCAAAACTGGAGTCAATGGGAATCAGGGGGAAAACTCTGCACTATTTTGACTCAAACCTAGCATTAAGGAAGATGGTTGTGGTTGTTGGACATCAATCATCTATGTCCCAGGACATCACTGCAGGAATTCCTCAAAGTAGTGTCCGAGGTCCAACCATCTTTGGCTGCTTCATCAATGACCTTCCCTCCATCATAAGGTCAGAAGTGGGGATGTTCACTGATGATTGCACAATGTTCAGCACCATTCGCGACTCCTCAGATACTGCCCATACGCAGCAGGACCTGGACAAAATTTGGGCTTGGGCTGACAGAGGCAAGTAACATTCGTGCCACACAAGTGGCAGGCAATGATCCTCTACAACAAGAGAGAATCCAAGCATCTACCCTTGACATTCAATGGCATTATCATCACTGAATCCCCCACTAACAACATCCTGGGAGTTACCATCGACCAGAAACTGAACTGGAACAGCCATATAAACACTGTGGTTACGAAAGCAGGTTAGAGGCTGGGAATTCCGTCGAGAGTAACGCACTTCCTGACTCCTAAAAGCCTCCTACAAGGCACAAGTCAGGAATGTGATGGAATACTCTCCACTTGCCTGAATGAGTGCAGCTCCTACAACACTCAAGAAGCTTGACACCATCCAGGGCAAAGCAGCCCGCTTGATTGACGCCCCATTCATCGCCTTCACATCCACTCCCTCCACCATCAATGCACAGTGACAACAATGTGTACTATCTACAAGATGTACTGCAGGAACTCACCAAGGCTTCATCAACAGCACCTTCCAAGCCCATAACCTCCACCACCTAGAAGCACAAGAGCAGCAGATGTATGGCAACACCACCTGCAAGTTCTTCTCCAAGCCATACACCATCCTGACTTGGAACTATATCTCCATTCCTTCACTGTTGCTAGGTCAAAATCCTGGAACTTCCTCCCTAAAAGCACTGTAGGTGTATCTACACCACATGGACTACGGCTGTTTAAGAAGGCAGCTCACCACCTTCTCAAGGGCAATTAGAGATGGATAATAAATGTTGGCCTAGCCAGCGATGCCCACATGAAAGAATGATAAAAAAGATACTCCATTATATGCAGTGTCAAGCAGATTGTCTGCAATTATGTTCCATTGGGACAATTGAACTGCTTTATATGAAGTCAAGAACCTGTAACAATGCAGCAAGTTCTGAGATCTTGGTCATGAAAGGTTGCTTGACATATGCCCATTGGCACATGAGTTCCCCTGGGTAACAGTCTTCAGTAGCGAGTATGTGTGACAGAGTTCCAGGCCCTTGCTATTCAAGGTGGTTGAAGGAGCAGTTTCAGAGGTTGCTCTTGGTGGGGGGGAGGGGGCGCAGTGGTGGCTGGCTGCAGGGATTGGTAGTCATCACGAGCATCCTGGTGATGGGACAATGATCTTGCAGGTCCCTCAATTTTGAGAGAATTTTGTATACATGAGGTTGTCCTGGTATCTCTCGTACATCTGTCCATGGGCTTGGCATCCAATAGATGGCCATGCACACTCATGTTCTTTTCCTCAGGCTTATCCCATTCATCCTCATCTGAGGAGTATTGTTTCTCCCTATTGTTCTGATGCAAGAATTCGCCACATTGCATGCACAACATACCGCAATTATCTGTGAAATTACCTGTGGTGCGTACTGTAGACCCCACGCTCCCCCAGATCTGTGAAGGCAATGGAAGCACATTTTCTACATTGTAATGGTCTGTTCAATGATGGCTCCGAGGGAGGTTTATGCTACATTGCAGTGCTCTTCTATTGCCCTGTGGGGATGTCGCACTGGCGTCACCTAGAGGAGATAGCCCTTATCATCCAGCATCCAGATGTCAATCTGGGCAGGGACCTCAAAAAAGCTCAGGGAGCTGCAGGTTCCACAAGGCATATGAGCCATGAGAACTCCCTTGGATTTTTAGAGAATAGAAACCCTTGTCGTTCACATATGCCACTGGCTGTTCAGAGGGAGCTTTAATGGCATCATCAATGCAGTCAATTACCTCTTGCACTCTAGGGAAATGAGCAATGGTCAAGAAGCCCATTGCACTATCTGCCTGGCTGTCATCATCTGTGGTGAACCTGATGAACTCATTGGCATGACAAAAGAGACTTTGGTTATCTCTTTGATGCACCTGTGTGTTGTGGCCTATTAAATGCTGCTCATAAACTGAGGAAGCAGCTGGTGGCATAAAATTTGAGCACCGCAGCCACTTTGAGGGCCACAGGCATGGGGTTGGCCACCAAATCCATGTGACTTCAAGTCTTGCTGCAGGATCTGGTAAATTTTGGTGACCGCTTCCCAGGGCAACCTCAGGCATTGCCTCTTGGACATCTGGAAGTAGCTTATCTGCAATCTGAAAATGTGCTAATGTGCCAGTGACCTTCTTCTCTGATGTCTTCCTTGGATGACTGCCTCCTGACCACCCTCCCCCACTAGGGTTTTCTGCTGCTGGTCTTGCGGTCTCAGCTGTTAACCAGCTAGAGCCCTCCTTTGTCACATCTTCTCCTCCTGTTCCTGAGGTTGTAGGAGTATTGGGTGTGTGAGACCCATAGGTACTCTACCAACTGAAATGTGTGAAAAAGGCAGACAGTGATACGAGAACCTGTTTGTCCATGGGTTTCACCCATACAGTTGTTGACCACTGAGATTTTCTATTCTTCCCATTGTCCACACCCACACCCAAAACCCCACCCATCCCACACTGGCTTCCTCCCATTTGGATCTGCAATCCTGACAGCTACAAGTGAGCTTTTAGACATGCCTGTAACAATGTGCGACTGACGCTCAAATTACAATCTGTGACCCACTTTCCTCTGTCACAACTTTGTCCCATCAGCCTTGACCCTCCCAACATCACTGTGTGTCTTCCCTCTGTGACCTTTGAACCTCCACCATCATCCTGGACCCTGTCATTGTGGAGGTGGACATGCTATCTCTTCCCCCTGAGCCTATCCCCATCCCTATTGAGTTTCCTCCTCTGATCCTAGACTCTCCCTGCGATATCCTTAGAGTCTTTGTTAGGTCCTGTGACCCGCCCTATGAGACCTTTAAATATCCCGATTTCAGAATGTATCTGCCCCTTACTGAATTGAACTCCCCCCGTGACTGTGAACATTTTCTCTGCCAACCAGCACCCAGGGTTTGACCCACAGGACCCAACTTTGGACAGTACTGACCCCAGCCTTTAGGCCCCTCATTCGTATATCTTCACTGACTGCTCCCACACCACCAACCACACCGAAGATGTCAGGTCCTCCCCACTGCACACTTTCACGCCTAGACCCCACCTGTTGTTGTCCCTTGAAGCCCTCTTCCAGTCCTCTATGCTCCGGTCTGAACCTTTAACCCTCTGACCCGACTCACCCTTTCTGGTCCCAATCCTCCATCCAAGCTGCCATTCCCTACTCTTCTCCCTTGTGCTACAGACAAAGTCACCCATTTACCTCAGATGCAACTGCACAAATCCAACTGGTGCATACCACCTTTAAACAAACGTGAATCGGGTGCTCCAAACTTTCTGTGAGCCACTGACTTAATCTTGAAGGTAGGACTTAATGTCAACAAGTTTTAAGATAATAAGCATTGATAGCATCTTACAAATAGGAACCCACCACAGGACAGCGTGAGTTCTGACCGCCTCTGCCACACCACTGACTTAATTTTTCAGTCTGAATCCACTGTCGTAATTTCAAAATTTCGGTTCCTGCATAATTAATTCACCCTGCCCGCCACGTTTCCCACTCCCGGCGTCACCATTAGATCCAACCCCACTGTGTTTTATTCTTGTATTATTTTCACTCCATCTTAATCATGATGCCATTAGAAGATTGGAAACAATATCCATTTGTAAATCAACTGCCTATGTGTACCATTTTACTTCACTCTATGATCTCTGTGGGTGGCTTGTAAGGAAAATCAGCATCACAGAATAAAGAGAGCCGCTGCAAGTGATTAAGCTTTTTCAGTTTATCTAACTGGAAAAGTCAAACTCACATCTTTCTTTAATATTTAATAATTAGATGTTAGGAACAAACAAACTGGCAAGGCCAAATAGTTTTGAGATATTTGTTACAGAATAATCCAAGAAAATGTGGATTCCTAAAATATCACCCGTAGCCACATATCCTTACACTATTATTGCATCATAAAAGACATATATTATCACTGGTAATTTTCTTGGGGCCATCTCCTGTCCCACTGCTGTACTTCAGTAGAAAACCCACTTAGAAATGCAAACAAGGTTTCCTGAAGTTACGACTGTGAAACTGAACTCAGCACACTGAGAACACCGGTAATCACATTTATTTTGTAAAGAATATATTTTTAGTGAATTGCTGATAGATACATCAGAGGGTAAGTCTTGGGTTGTAATTACAATTTATTCCAATTATCTCAGGAATTTAATAGCATAAGATAGTGTGTCACATACCAGCAAGTGCATAATTTATCATTTGTTGGTTTTTCTTCATGTGGCCTTGCGGTATTCCGATGTATAATCTTGTTGTATACATTTCCCAATGGTCCAACAAAACGTTCAGCAAATGCTGACTAGAACAAACTAAAAAGCAGTGCTATTGACAACCCGTCAGCCCTGCAGTAATGAACACTCTGTCTGTACTTTCACCTTATAAACTAACAGCTCTAAATTATGATATGGCAGAAGAGGGACCAGTTGCCACATTTATTACACCATCAATGCAGTTCCAAATGGAATAATTGGAAGGTCAACAAGCAAGTCTGTGGATCTTGAATGTTAGTACAAGGCTTGAGGACTGGGTCCTATATGCAGCATTGCATCTTATAGATGTGACAAATTTAATTTTGTTCAGTTATAGGTAACAGTTTTGTGCTCAAAACCCCTTTATTGGATTATACTTCATTTTTTTGCTTCATCCTTCATTCAAAGAGCTCTGTACAGTAAATTATCAGACTTTTCATTTTCTTATTCATCAATGAAGGCTGTCGTTTGAAATAATAACGTTTTAATCTCCTGGCCACTTTTTAAAATGAAGTTTTAACCCTTACAATGTGACACCTTCCTTTCTTTAGTATAATATTAAATCCATATTTAGCTTCATGTCCTCCTTAACAATGCCATCACTTAACTTTCCTTGAAAGTTAATCCTGGGCCCAGGAATTAGAGGAAATTCAATTAATATTGAAAATACAGCCAAGAAACAAAGCAAATCAAATTTAGCGGCCAAGAGTTTCTGCTTTGAGTGCAATCAGTGACCTGGATGCAAATTGTGCTTAAAACTGTGGTAGTTTTAAGAATTTCTTTTGATCAAGTTTCTGCTCAAACTCATTTGCATATTGGCAAATGTAAAGTCTTCAATGAACCAGCAGATTCAGATGTCTTTGGAACAATTTTTAAATGATGTTTGCATTAAAATTTTTAATCACGGTATCTAAACCATCACCTGTGAGTAACCTGATTTCGAACAGCTGAAGATGGCTTTAAAAGATTATACAGAACCATTACTAGTTACATTGGGTACAGTATGAAATTTCTTCATAGATTTAAAAATATTACAAGCTCATAAAATGTATCTAGCATTCTTGTGCCTAAGACAAAAACAGCTTAATTTTAAGAGCTTCCTTGAAGGCCTGAAAAGGGGTACAACTAGCCAAAATGCATGATGTTGCTTAATTCAATCTGGGGGCACGGCCAGTTTTGTGGGTGGAGCCAGCTTCCAGCTCAATGTTTTCCAAACCAGTGCAAAAGATCGTGGGCAGGATTTTCCCTTTGTCAGACGGGTGCAGTGGATGGGCCCGGAAACGGTGGCGAAACGGACCGTTGCCCACGATCGTGCCCCGACTACGATTTCACACTGGCTGGCCAATTAAGGCCCGCCCAGCGTGAAACACGACTCCACACTGGCCAGGAAGGGTCAAGCAGGGGCGGGGCCTGTCGGCCACCAGGTCCATTGGCGACATATCGGCCAGTTTAAAAGCGGCCCAGGCAGCCCTTGGAAGACTACCATGAGGACATTCCCGGAGCCGGCACTATGGACCCAAGTGCAGCTGGACACACCAGACAGGACGGCAGTTCAGGTGGACACTTGGCCCCCCTGCTTCTCTGATGAGTGCCTTGCCATCCTCCTGGAGGAGGTGGCTGCCAGGAGGGACACCCTTGTCCCCAGGGATGGGAGGAGGAGGGCACTGCATCTCACCAAGAGGGCATGGGAGGAGGTGGCAGCGCTGAGCAGCCATGATATGGTGCAGTGCTCCTGGGTGCTGTGCCAGAAGTGCTTCAATGACCTGCTGCGCTTAGGATGGGTGAGTACCATGTTGGCATGCGTCAGTGTCAGTGAGGGGGGAGCACCTAGAAGTAGTACTCGCAAATGTAAGTTAAAGGCACCATGAGCACAAGAGGGACAGGTCACGGGTGATTTTATGTTCATTTTTGTTTACTTTATGTATATTGGTATGACGTTGGATGCCAGAAATGTTTTTGTTAAGATTACTGAACTGTCAGAATGACATAAATTGTGTTTCTGTCATCGTGGACTGAGTATGCTTCACCTTTTTATTTCATTGGTGCGGGGAACGCCAGTATGTAATGCTGGACGTAGGTTGCTCTGAACTTTATTGCACAGGCACTGAATGTTGCTTGTGTTCAAATCAAAGAATCCTTTCAGGCATCCGGGATGGAGGTGGCAGCCCTGGCATGTGTTTGAAGCTGATCTTTGGTAGCCTAGCTGAAGGAGCGTTGGATCAAGGCTCCGCCTCCCTGCACATTACTAAGGTCTGGCTCCACATCCTCAAATTCTCCTCACCATGCTCTTCGGACTCACTACTGGACTCATCATCTGTGTCAAGCTGCATCAAGATCCTCTTCCTCCAGGGGGTCTCCCCTTGCCAGTGCCAGATTGTGCAGAGCCCAGCATGCAACTACTATCAGTGACACCCACCCTCGGGGGTATTGTAGTGCTTCCCCTAAACGGTCCAGACATTGGAAGCGCATCTTGAGAAGACCTTGTGGAGGCATGGCTTGTATTGTAATGCTGCTCTGCTTCTGTTCTTGGGTGGTAGAGAGGGGTCATGAGCCATCTCTTCAACGGATAGCCCTTGTCACCCAGCAGCCACCCATCCAGTCGGGCTGGAAAACTGTACGTGTCATGGGAGCTGCCAGGGTACCTTGTACAGACTTACCGAATCTGTATCTCGTGGTCACAAGCTATCTGCACGTTCATGGAGTGGAATCCCTTCCTGTGACGAAGGCACCTGGCTGACCTGCTGGCAGCTTGATGGCCACATATATGCAGTTGATGCGGGGGAACCCAGCAATCACTGCAAAGCCTCTAGATTGCTCAGCCTGACTGGCCACCCCCATACAGTAAAGAATAAAGGTCAGTCCCTGCCTGAACAGAGCTTCTGTCACCAGTTTGATGCAACTGTGGATAGCTGATTGGGAGACTCCACACAGATCCCCACTGCCCCCTGGAAAGAGCCAGAGACATAGCATTTGAGGGTCACTGTGACATTCTGAGCCATAGGCATGGGGTGTCCACCCACACAATCAGAGCTGATCTCAGGCCCAATCATCTGGCAAATGGAGATCACGCTCTGCTTTGAGAGGCCTCCTTTGGCATTGCATCTCAGACATTTTGAGGTAGCTGCATCGCTGCCTGTAAACCCTGGCAGCAGGATAGTGGCGTCTTCTGCAACCCCTTCTGCCTTGGACTGATTTGATGGCTCTGCACCCCTTGTGCCTGCATCTCTCCTCCCACAGGTCCCTCTCCTGGAAGCAGCATAGGGACATGTGGCCTCCTCTCCTTGCTGCCCCTCTCTCCCTCCTCAGAGAAGGTGCCTCCAGTGGAAACCACAATCCCTACTACTAGGGTAAGGGAAGGCTGGCTGATACCTGGAAGGTTCCACATGGTCTGAATCCTCCAGGGGCCTGGCAGACAGCAATGAGTCCTGAAATGAAGCCTGGAAATGCTAAGAATGAAGCTCCAAACAGAGATGAAGCTGCCAAGTACCAGTAAGCAACCAGCTGCAAACTATCTCTAAAACTCCTTGCTACTCATATTGGCAATGCTGCTGACCCTTTTTATCCCGGCCTTGGATGAGGTTTGCAAAAATGTCAGCTGGCCACCTGCCCGTTTTGCCCCACGCGACAAGCAGAAAATCGCACGGGCAAGGATAAATCACAGTCAATTGGACTATTAAGAGCTTTAAGTGGCCTATTAATTAATGGTGGGTGCCACTTCGGCACCCACGCACACCCGCCAAGCGAAATATCGCGCGAGTACACGATGACATTGGGATGCTTGCCCGACGTCATCGTGCATTATTTCACTTCCGTTTGGGTCGGGTGCACACCTGCTCATGGGACAAAATATTCTGCACCATGAAAACTCCATTTGCACTGAAAGTAATTTGTGCTTGAAATTCATCAATCTTTTGCGCTGGCTTGGTCCAATTTGGTCAACTTCTTTCAGCATCTTTTTTGAGCAGTAACTTCAGGCCAGGATGTCAACAAACTTCCTGTCAAGGTACAAAATATTAATTGAACCATAAAATAGGTTGCAGAAGGGGGAATTTCAAACAGCTCTAATATTACTAAACAACTTAATGGCCCGGAATTTGTGGTTGTAATGATGGCAAAACTGTCAGCACTCACTGCCTTTACTGTAGAACTGACAGTAACACCTGGCGTCTGCATATTGGCAGTCAAATATGGAAATCCAGAAATTGCTGTTAGTGACACCGTGCTCTGCCATAGGGTGTTCTGTTGATTTGACACAAACTTCAACTTTTTATGCATTATTCTTGCTGTAAACACCAACTGAAAATGTGAAACCTTGTTAAATTAGGAGTAACTGAGTTTTTAATGGAATCCTATGTCAGAATTTCTGCTGAATAACTTCTCTGGCCCTGAAAAACTAATTTTATTAGTGTGGAGCTTCATCCCTCCAGAATAATATTTAAAAATTGCATGATTTAAAAAATTCATGATTTATCAAAGTTCAGGATATTTAAGTTTCTTCCTTAGAACCATCTGTATATCCTGATCTTTATTTTGCTTTCTGTACACTGATTAAAATGGAAATTATAATCCCTATTTTCTACTTCCTCCTTTGCCATCTGTGAGAATTCTTCAATCTTGTTACTTGCTACCTGCATTATTGCTGGAAGCCGCAAATGGGGCCAGATTCAAGCTCACATTGAGATAGAGGAAATCCTTGCTTAAGAGCGCACTAAATTTTTGTGGGCAGCTTTTTTCAAGATCAACATCAAGCACCTTCCTTTGCTGCTGACTGCAAAATTGTAACTTTTAAATAGTCACACTGGGTAGGGTCTACAGATTTGCTTTCTTAGAGGATATTAGTGAAGCAGATGATAATCCGTAGTTTCATGGTCACTATTACCAATTGTACCTTTTTCAAATTTCACATTTGTCTAATTAATTGAAATTAAATTCCCCAGCTATCATGGTAGAATTTGAACTACTATCTCCAGATCTTTAGTTCAGGCCTCTTACAAAATGCACAGTGGGAAGAGAGCAATAGTTAGTGCCATAAACAAATGATAAAATTGCTCCTCATGAGCAAAAAGAATCTCTTGCCTACACCTTAGCGTCTACATCATTTTGTAAATAATTTCTCACAGTAGGAACAATCAAAGAGTAAGTACACTTTAATATAACCCATCAGGATCTTGAAGTTTTAATGTTTCTGGCAACCATTGAGGTTACTTTACACACTGATTGAGTGGCTAAATAAGATGTTTTAAACATTTTTGTTTGAAGTGATTCTAATTTTTATTCATAAGCTACTAAGCTATTCTGCTTGGAATTTGGATGCCATCAACATGAGGGGCTAAAAAGTAGCCAAGAGGGAACTCCAGTACATTTTCACTGCATTTGGATGAGTGCCTTAAAACAATTTTTTGAAAATTATTGCAGAAACAAAATAGGATGCAAGCTAAGAACAGCAAAATTATTGCTTTAAATCTCATTTTCAATTCAACAATACCTTAATGTATCAACTTGAAACATACAGAGACAGAAAATTTACAACACAGTAGGAGACTATTTAGCCCATTGTATCTGTGCTGGCCGAATATGAGCTATCTAGCCTAATTCGACTTCACAGACTCTGATGCTGCTCTATACTGAGTAACAAAAGAAAACTTAACCGAGCAGTATCCCTGACAAAAATCTAGCTGTCTTATTAAACAATTTAAATTGCCATTTTCAATCAAGCACGAAAATCCAAAACTGTCTTATTAAGTTGAAAGTCATCTATAACAGTTCTCGTTGATGTTAGTTGGAAATCGTTAACCCAATAACTAATCCTGCACAAGTCCACAGCACAAAACTACCATAGTCCAACAATAAATTACTAACCACACTAACCAGAAAGATCATAAGGATGGTTTGACATGAAATGAAAATGTCATAATGGAGTGGAATCTGAATACACAGTGAGGACATCTACCGTTTAAGACTGAGACAGTGACGGAAAGATTAATTTTATTTGTGGCAGTTTCTTGTTTGAACAGTTTGCAACTCTGTGCAAATCATGAATCACAGCTTGGGCTGCATTTTATGTGCCCCCCCCCATCCCCCACCATTCCCCTCCCGGGCCATTATCTTCCAACTGTACACTGTAAATCCGCCACGTCTACTGGATCTGCCCTACCTGTGGGACAGGGCATGGCCAGAGATGGTAATAGAGGCATCTGAGGCATTGGCTGTAAGTTACAATACTGTGAGGATAACTACATCAGGCTGTTGCTTAACTAGTCTGCGAGACATCTTCTCAATTTTGGCACAAGACCCCAGACGTTTGTGGGAATGACTTTGCAATGTCAATTAGGCAGGCTGTCCTTTTGTTGTGTTCTATGCCTAGGGCAATGCCAAGTGGTCCATCCAGTTTTATTCTTATCTGACTTTTCTGGAGCAGCTTGGTACAACTGAATGGCTTGATAGACCATTTCAGAGGTCAGTTAAGAGTCAACCACATTGCTTTGACATGTAGACCAGACCAGGTAAGGACAGCAGATTTCCTTCCCTGAAGGACATAAGTGAACCAGATTGGTTTTAAAGACAGTCCGGTAGTATAACAGTCACCATTGTTGAAACTACTTTTTAATTCTACATTTATTTAATAAATTGAATTAAAGTTCATATTGATATTCATTGAAATAAAAATCTCCCTTTGTAACACATCATCTGCTCCAGGCATTGTTACACGGCCATTCAAAAAAGTGTTGGAGGAGTGGCCAGGCATAGAGCCGATCGCCGCCCACAATTGGCTCCATGCCGCCATTTGACACGGGCAGGCCAATTAAGGCCTGCCCAGCATAATATGCAGCTGGTAGCACTCAGTGCTACCTGTGCGGGCAGGGGGAGGAGGGAGAGTTGGGGCCAGCACTCTTTTGCGCACGCGCATGAAAAAGTGCTTTAATCTCCCTGAGGCATGGAGCTGCCTCAGGGAGATTGAATCAATGTTCAAAAAATTAAATAAAAGGTTTATAAATTGATTCAAACATGTCCCCTCATGTGATTGTGTCACATGAGTTGGGGCGTGTTTTTATATTAAAGAAATTTTTAAAATCTACTCGTGGATGAGGTTTCCTAAAAACGCAAAGGCCGCTTGGCCCTTTCATCTGCTCGCCAACCTTAAGGTTGGACGGGCAGCTTTTACAATAACCTTAATTAAATCTTTAATGGCCTTAATAGGCCTTTTACATATCGGCGGGCGCGCAGCTGACTCCGGTGCATGCCCGCCGACTGAAACATCGCTACTCAGCACAATGATGTCGGGACGCACACCTGACATCATCTCGCTTCATTTTATGTGTTGGCATGTTGGACCGCCCCCCCACGCCGTCAGAAAAATCCTACCCTTAATTACAGACCAGGCAGTCTACCACCAGTGGTGGAAAAAATACTAGAGACCAAATTCAAGGACAAAATTAATTTCCACTTGGATAAACATTTGTTTTGATGGATTTGCTAAAGGCAAGTTATGTCTGGCATTTGATGAAGTAACAACAGAGAGAGTTGATGTTGTTAGAGCAGATATTTTATACATTGACTTTCCAAAGGTGCTTGATAAAGTACCATATAACAGATTTATTTGGAAAATGGAAGCACGTGGGATCAAGGAGGAGACCTAATAGACATATTAAAAATAAGGAGGGGTTTTGGTGGAATAGATAAGGAGAAACTGTTTTCTCTGGTAAGTGGGTCAGTAACCTGAGGTCATACATTTAAAATAATCGGCAAAAGAACAAGGTAGGAAATTAGGATAATTTTTTTCACAGAGATAGTTGTTAAGATTTGGAATGCTCTACCTGAAAGTAAGATGGAAGCAGATTCAAAAGGGAATTGGACATGTACTTTAAGAGACTAATTTGTAAAGTTATGAGGAAAAAGCTGGGTTGTGGGGCTAACTTGGACAGTGCTTTCAAAGAGCTGGCACAGACATGATCTGCTGAATGGTATTCATTGATGTAAGATTCTATGATAATAGTCTGCATAATATTATGCATCAGCTTTTCTTTGCTCTAGCACTGATTCTTTAATTTGAAAGCAATTGTTAAAAATCATACTGCTCCAAGGCATGCCTTTTCTGAGTACAGATCTGAAGAAAGTCAATAGGAGTTCTAAACAATTGATCATAACTGCAGTAGGAAGCTTTCCTGATAGCTCAACTGGAAAAATGAATTTGTGACTGAGTCATACAGTTTAAGATAGCCCCAAGATCGATTCAGAAATATGCTGAAATACTTCAGGCAGGGTGGCAGTAAGGACCCTCCCAACAACCTCAGGGCCCTTAGGCTAAAAAAAGGGAATAAGTCAATGAGGGTTCCTGCTTCTGATTGTTTTTCAGTGATTCCTCCTGGAAAGTTTGTGGAAGTCAGGTAGGAACAAGAACTGATTTTAGTAGCAAGTGCCATGATCAAAAAGCTTGTTAAGACCAACGTCTTAAGCTCACATATGAAGAATGGCCACTTGGGTGAGGCATTGGAATCTGTGAGTCAAAACTTCAATGTCGGAACAAGTGAAAATTGGAGGAGAAAAGTAAATACTGCAATGATTAAGGGTGCTAACAGATTAACATGACTTAATATCAACTGATTGAAAGGATCAGCAGCTTTGCGAGCCCATTCTCTAGCCAATTAGTCTAACCTGCTTCCATAATCTTACAGGTAGGTAAGTAGCAAAGGAACACAGTAAAGAAATAAAATTACAAATTTACTGTAAATGTTAAAATGATCCAATGCCTAATGATTGCCAATAGTAGCACTGCATATACTTAAAGTCATAGGTTCAATGAAAACTTTGGCCAAGTCTGTCTTTAGTATTGAAGATCAAAAACTTTTTCAATTTAACATCTGAAGACCTAAGCCATCCTTTCATTTCCCACCATAGAATCACACAATGGTTACTGTTCAGGAGGAATCCATTTGGCTCTTTGTGTCCATGGCAGCTCCCTATAAGAGCAACTCAACTAGTCCCACTTCTTCATAGCCCCCAAAACTATTTCTATTCAGCTAAATATCCAATTCACTTTTGAAAGCCATGATTAAATCTGCCTCCACAACACTCTTGGGCAGTGTATTCTAGATACTAACCATCCGCTGCTTTAAAAAGGTTTTTTCTCATGTTGCCTTTGCATTTTTTGCCATTCAACTTAAATCAGTGTCCTCTGGTTCTTGGCCCTTCCGCCAATGGGAACAGTTGCTCTCTACTCTCTCCAGACCCCTCATGATTTTGAGCACCTCTATCAAATCTCTTCTCCACCTTCTCTTCTGAGGAGAACAGGTCCAGCATTGCCAATCTATCCATGTAAGTGAAGTCCCTCATACAAGGAACCGTTTTTATAAATCTTTTCTGCACCTTCTTGAATGCCTTCACATCCTTCCTAAAGTTTGGTGCCCAGAATTGGACACAATACGTCAGTTGAGGCCGAACCAATGTTATATAAAGGGTCACCATAACTTCCTTGCTTTGTACTCTAGGCCTCTTTTTATAAAGCCCAGGGTGTCATATGCGTTTTAACCACTTTCTCAACCTGCTTTGTCAATATTAATGACGTGTGCACATACAACCCTAGGTTCCTCTGCACATGCACCCCATTTGGAACTGTTCCTTTTATTTCATTTTTGCCTCTTTTCATTCTTCCTACCAAAGTGCATCACTTCACATTAAATTTCATCTGCCACATGCCTGCTCACTCCAGCAGCTTGCCTATGTCTACTTGATGTCTATCACTATTCCTCTTATAGTTCACAATACTTCCAAGTTTTGTGCCATCTGTAATTTTTGAAATTATGCCCTTTACACCCAAGTCTAAGTCATTAACATAGATCAGGAAAAGCACTGATCCTAATACCAACCGCTGGGGAAACCCCACTATATTCCTTCCTCCAGTTTGAAAGAACAATTGGTCACCACTACTTTCTGTATCCTGTCACTTAATCACTTTGTATCCATTCTGCCACTGTCCCTTTCGTTCCAGGGGAATTGACTTTGCTAACAAGTCTATTATGTGGCACTTTATCAAGTGCCTTTCTGCAGTCCAACTGCACCACATCAACTGCATTACCCTCATTGACCCTCTTTATTACCTCATCAAAAAACTCAATCAAGTTTGTTAAACACAATAAGCCTTTAACAAACATATGCTGGCTTTTTTAATTAATCCACATTTGTCCAGGTGACTGTTAATTTTGTCTCAGGTTATCACTCTAAAAAGCTTTCCCACCACTGAGGCTAAATTGACTGGTCTATAGTTGTGGATTTATCCTTTTTGGGCAAGGGTGTAAAACATTTGCAATCTCCAGTCCTCTGGTATCACCCCTGAATCTAAGGAAGATTGGAAGATTATTGCTATTGTGTCCTCAATTTCCAGCCTTACCTCCCACAGTATCCTGAGATGCGGCTCATCTTGTCCAGGTGACCTAACAACTTTAAGTACTAATGCCCCCTCTTTACCTATTTCTAGCCCATCGAGGATTTCAAATGCCTCCTCTTTCACTATGGCTTTGGTAGCATCTCCTTCCTGAGAAAGAAAAATGCAAAGTACTATCATAGTACCTCAGCCATACCCTCTATCTCCATCCATAAATCCCCTTCCTGGTTCCTAATTGGCCTCTTCCTCCTTTTGCTATCCTTTTGCTAGTCATATTCTATAGAAGACTTTTGGTTTCCCTTTTATGTTAGATGCCAGTTTCTTCTCATACTCTCTCTGCTGTTCTCATTTCCTTTTTCTCACTGCCTTAATGAACTTTCTTTATTCAACTTGGTTTGCACTTGTATCGTCAGTTTGACATCTGTCACACACACATTTTTTCTGTTTCATCTTGCTCTCAATCTTCTTTGTCATCCAGGGAGCTCTGGCTTTGTTTGCGTCACTTTTCCCTTTTGAGAGAATGTGGCTCGACTATATCTGAACCATCTCCTTTTTAAAGACAGACTATTGTTCTATTCCAGTTTTGCCTGCTATTGTTTGATTCCAATTTACCTGGGCCAGATCCATTCTCACTGCACTGAAATTGGCTCTTTACTAATGAATTATTTTTGTTCAGTGTTGCTCCTTGCCTAAACATTTCAACTTAGCCCCTAAATTCTGTTAACCTCCAGGCTCCGCTACTCCAAACATTCTCCTCTTCAGCCTTCCAGTTCTCACGATGCATAAACTAGAGTTTGTCCAAAATTCTACGCCTTGGGCAGAATTTTTCGAGCCCGCTGGCAGCGGGTGTGATAGGTGGCATGCGTGGAAAATATAGCGGGGTCCACCTCATGACGGTGTGAAGGCAGGTTGCAGTCTTCCGCTCAGCCCGCCAACGAGGCCACGTTTCCCATCAGGGATGGGAGGCCATCCCACCAGGCTCTTGGAACCCCCCGCCGTATTGTCCATCCACATCAGTGGAAAAGTGTGCCGACATGGTTCACAACAGCACGCAGGCAATGTGCACTTGGCAACCTTCACTTTGGGGGAACTGAGGTGTGTGAGCAGCAGCGTTCTCCACAGCTCGCCCATTGTTTACAGGCCTCAGGGGCACCGGGGGGTGGAGGTGCAACTGATGCCTGGTCCCGGAGGTGGTTGCTGAGGTCGGGGGGGGGGGAGGTTGTCAGGGGGCAAGTGCTGGCCAGCCTCGGAAGCGACTGCTGAGAGGGTGGGGTGGGGGGTGGTCGGTGCTGCCCTGGAGCTGCACCCCATGCACAAGCAATCGAGGCGGGGTGGGGGGTGGGGTTGGGGGGGCCAGAGTGAGGGGGGTGGCCACGCATTAGGGACAACTGGATAAACTGACCATGCCTCTGCAACTAAGACAGATCAGGCACAGCCTGATAAGATTGGGTTCAGGTTCCTAGCCTGCCCATCCACACAAGCAATGCAGATGAACCAAAGGGCTACCAAGTGCTCCATACCCTACCTCCCCTCGATCCCTCCCTCCCCCCGGCACAGACTTTGAGTCTGCCACCACGTTACTGGACCGCAGAGTAGTTGGACTGCACATGTTGTACAATCTCTTCGCCAATGCTGGCCATGTAGTAGTCACTGCTGGAAGTGCTCACAGCCCCTCGCAATCTTATCATCCTGGTTTGGACCAGTGTCCCCCATGTCACAGGTTGACAGGGCAGCCATGCAGCGCACTCATCTCTGGCCATCTGAGGTGTGACCAGCACTCTCTGGGAAGCATTAAGGAGCTTTTTCTGTTTCATCTTGCTCTCAATCTTCTTTGTCATCCAGGGAGCTCTGGCTTTGTTTGCGTCACTTTTCCCTTTTGAGAGAATGTGGCTCGACTATATCTGAACCATCTCCTTTTTAAAGACAGACCATTGTTCTATTCCAGTTTTGCCTGCTATTGTTTGATTCCAATTTACCTGGGCCAGATCCATTCTCACTGCACTGAAATTGGCTCTTTACTAATGAATTATTTTTGTTCAGTGTTGCTCCTTGCCTAAACATTTCAACTTAGCCCCTAAATTCTGTTCACCTCCAGGAAAGGGCCAGGAAAGGTGCTAACTACAGCCCATGATAACCACATCTCTCTCTCTTTCATGCTGCAGGTGGATCAAGTCAGGATCATGAATCCTGGTGACCTAGCTGTATGCCTGATGGCCTACAGAGACCTTAGAAGATGGAGGAGAGAGCGACTGAGGCACCTGGCCATGCCAAGGCAGGAGCAGAAGCCTCATGAAGAAGGAGCAGCAGGGGCTCCCGTACACGTTGCCAAGGAGCGACAGTGAGCCATGGCTAGTTGGTGACTAGCGATACACAAGGTATATAGATACCACCTGCCATTCCTGCAGATGACCGAGAATCAGTGTCACCGATGACGACGCATGTCTAGGGACCTGGTGGCTCACATCTGCCACTTACTGCAGGACTTGGTGCCAAGAGGACATGGAGGGCATCCATTGCCAGTGGCTGTGAAAGTGACTGCGGCTCTATTTCTACTCCAGTGGCTCCTTTCAGGGCTCCACAGATGACCTCTGTGGGATTTCACAATCCGCCACCCACAAATGCATCCATGAGGTCACAGATGCCATCTTCTCCATGGCGCACAAATTTGTGCATTTTGCCTGGGACCAGGACAGCCAGGAGCCATTGGATTTGCCCTGATCTCGGGATTCCCGCAGGTGCAGGGTGTGATTGACTGTACTCATGTGGCGCTCAGGTATCCATCGCTGCACTCAGTGGATTTCATTAAACGCAAGGGCTTCCACACACTGAATGTGCAGCTGGTATGCAACCACCAGAAACGCATCCTGCGGGTATGCACATGGTTTCCAGGGATTGGGCATGACACCTACATCCCGAGTCACTTGCAGATCCCCGCAATTTTCCAGGGTCCACAGAGGCTGCAGGGTTGGCTCCTTGGGGACTAGGGCTACCCGAAGAGGCCATGGCTGATGACACCCGTGCAGCAGCCTCAGACTGCAGCAGAGTGATGCTATAATGAGGCTCATGCAGCAGCTCACAACCTGATGGAGCAGACCATTGGGATGCTGAAGATGCGGTTTCAGTGCCTAGATCGGTCTGTGGAGCCATGCAATACAGTCCGCAAAGGGAGTCATGCATGGTCATGGTTTGCTGCAGCCTTTACAACCTGGCACTGCAACAGGGAGAGGAGCCGCTGACAAGGAGATGGAGGAGCTGCACATCTCTTCCGGTGAAGAGGACGCCGATGGGGATGAGGGTGAGGGTTCCTTAGTGGTTATGACGATGGGGATGAGGCTCCCGCACTGGCTAGACAAGGCAGGCAAGCTCGGGAGGCACTCATAGCTGCCAGGTTTGTGGAGGATGATGACGGCATGCAGTGCAGTGACCCCGTGGATCCTCACGTCACAGCTGTGAATGTTTGACTCCAGTCTGGCTTATCGCAGCGCCAATACCCTCTGTGAGAATGCTCCTGTCATGGAGATGCAGTGGAGGCCCTAATAGTCACTCGATCACAGGAGGATGATGAAAACATGCAGTGAGGACACTCCATAGATCTTCACATAGCCTCTGAGAATGTCTGACTCCTGTCTGGCCAAGGGCAGCTCGCTTCCAGTCCATGATCGGGGCCATCTCAGAGACGCAGCCATGAAACTTCAGACACATCTGATGTTGTGTCCGCCTTCAGTGCCTCAGCCCTTCAAGAGCTGGTGCATAGCATCATTGGTCACAGATGCTAGTGTAATGGGGGCCAGCCCCACTTTAAAGGCACTGAGAGCACACAGAGAGCACGAGAGATCTCTGTGGTGCCTGCCCACTACATTCTGGCAGCAATGATCAGCACTGCCGAGGTACAGGCATCAGTGATGTTTCCAGGGAGTGTGAGGCTGGACCATGACTGTGGTCTGAAGGCTGCAGAGAGCACAGGGAAGAGGCCCTGGACTGAGACACCTGACTTTTATCTTGTGCAGAAAGGTTTCACATCTGAGTGACAAGAACACTGCTCATCAGAACAAGGAGCCACAGGCAGGGTGATATTCTTGG
The DNA here is from genome assembly GCF_017639515.1 of Carcharodon carcharias. Taxonomy (NCBI): domain Eukaryota; kingdom Metazoa; phylum Chordata; class Chondrichthyes; order Lamniformes; family Lamnidae; genus Carcharodon; species Carcharodon carcharias. Next base: position 137,808,906 of record NC_054473.1, read on the forward strand.
GAGTTTATTGACAATAGTGAACAGTATGTACAAATGATCAATGCCCGTGGCCAGGCTGTGCAACTACCTTTACCTAACTTTCCTAACCCTGCCGCTACATCTTGGTGCTCACCAGGCAACCACAGCAGAGGTGGAGGCAGCACGCTGACTGTGACGCCCTGTCTGTGATGACTTTAGCAAGCGTCCACTGGAGGGCCGATTCTTGGAGGGCCCAGGCCTGCTTTCGGGGTCCTGCTGTGTGGCAGTGGCAGCCTCCTTGACCTGTGAAACTGGATCTGCGGAGGTCACAGGAAGATAGGATTCGGATGGGCCGGTAACTCCCAGAGTGCACCTGCTGATCCTCCTCCCTATGGGTGTATGAGGGCCCCTGGCCAACTCTGTGAGTGGAAAGGGTGGCTGGAGTGAGATCGAGCTGCCCACACCCCTTTCGTGTACACACTGTTGAAGGTCAACTATGGCATCAGCGATGGAGTTCAACCCACACAGCAGTGCAGGAGTGACATGCTGGACCAAAATCTCCATGGCAGCCGCCATCCTGCCAGTGTTGACCTTGGTGCATTGCAATGCTGGCACTGTCACCTCAGCCTGAAGATGGACGGACTCCTCCATCGTGCCTTGCAATCTGAGGAGTGCAGCGGACATCCTTACCTGTCATTCCCTAGCTTGCCTTTGCAGTTCCAGCAACGGTGACATGACCGAGTCCAGAGCCTCGTCATCTGACTCGGACTCAGCAACGTTCTGGCCTCCAGCAATCCTCCGAGTGCTGGGGACCTGGGAACTGCCTCCGCCTGCTGTGGATCAGAAAGTGTGATGTGCTCATCAGATTGTGATCGTGAGGCTACTCTAAAGCTAGGTCCCACCAAGGTGTGTCTCTCTGACACTGGTGGATGGTGTGGGTTTCTTAGAAGCCTGATTGGAGGTGCTGGGTTGTGGACTCTATTGTCAGCTGTTTTGCAGATGTGTCTGCAAAAGCAAGGGAAGGTAAATAGTGCATGGCAGTGACCTGTGAAAAAGGACACACATCACTCACAACATGGTTGTCTGATGGATATTGCGCTGCTGGATCCTCACTTGGTAGAGCAGCGCTGACCTCAATGTCAGCACAGGACTGGTCCCAGTCATCGCCGGTCAGCTGAATGGCTTTGCTTTTGAATTCTGTCAGAACTTTGATTTCAGGAATCGCTCCACCTGTCTGCGATCTTTACCTCCTGTCGTGAGCCAGTTTGTCCTGCATGGATAGAGATGGGGAGAGTGTAACAGGACGCCTGCCAGGTCAGATGATAAGTATGCCTGGCCTGTGTGGGTGATGAGTGGTTCCATAGACGGGATGAGGACGATGAGGACAGTGTGTGTGAAAGAGTGAATGGTGATGTTCCTTACACTGGCAGGGGGGGTGAGGGCCCTGTGGATGTGTGATGGGTTTGTGAGTGTGTGAGTTGGGAGTGATGAAAAGAGCGACTTATCGTGGCAGAACAGAGGAGATCATTCAACCTTTTGCAGCATTGGGTGGCTGTCCTCCTCTGCAGGGCGTTCGAGCTGAACACCGCTGCCAACGCCTCGCAAGCCATGTTGGTGACATTGCTACCCATCCGGCGGCCAGTGCGGGGGGGTAGAACAAATCCCATCGGGCCTCCATGGCATCCAGCAGTCGCTTCGAGGGACCCATCATTGAAGTGGGGGGCTGCAGTCTTTTTGGCTTTGCTGGCCATGTCTCCCGGGCAGTGGTGGTGAGCTGGTCGCGATGAGTGCTTTGCTGGCGGCTGCCTTTTAAAGATGATGGCTAGCGTGATGCAACAATGAGGTGATGGAGATTGGGCGAATGAGATTCCTCCTACCATGGAAACGGCGTATTTCCCGGAAATGCATAAATAATGAGGTGGGCTTGGGAAGATACAGCGTGAAAAACCGCCATTTTCATCAGTGGGGAGGACTCCATTTTACTCGCCATCTACTGCACTTAGTGCAATTCTGGGAAAATTCCACCCCTTGTATCCGACTCCATTCTGTCCTGCTCCCCTACCACCTCCATCTATTCCAAATCCATTGACTCTTTATCTCTAATACATTGTATTCAAAGACCTCGTTCTTATCCACAATTCCCTCAATGACCCCACCTTTACTCTATTCATTGCAGCCTCCATCAGCCAAATATTCAAATATTGTCCCGTGTCCTTTTGGCTTTGCTCCTTTGTATCCATACTTTGTTCCACCTTTGTTCACAGAGCCTTCAGCTGTCCTGCCCCATATACTACAATACGCTCCCTAAATCCCTCCACCTTGCTATCCCTCTCCCCTCTTCCAAACTCTCCTCAGACTTATCCTTTCAACCATGCATTAAGCCAGCTCTCCCAACTATTCTCCCATTACTGTTCTGTGTTTCTGTGTCACTTTTCTGAGGCACTTGGGCATTTTTCTTAAATTTTAAAGGTACTATATTCCTTTAATTTGTACCTGTCATTGCTTTTGAGTATAAAGACGTAGTTTAACCACTTAAAAAGATATAACGTAAGGCGTTAGACAAAAATTTGAATATTCAGCCAGAATGTAAAGCTGGAAAAACTAACTGTACGTACTTGCGTTCGTTAGATACTCTGCAACAAACTACAGATTAATAGCCTGTTTAAAATAAAGTTTTCAGCTGCCTTTACTGCTTTCAAACTTTACCAGGAACAAATGCTGTTGGAGTTGAATTCATGTGGTGCTCAAAGAGGCTAATAAATGGTGCGCTTGTCAGCAGATGCCAAAGGAAGCTTTAACCATGTGGGCATTCCAATGTATGTGGAGCACATGGCCCACAAAGATCCTTCAGTTATTTAATAGTAGCTGACAAGTTATTGTTTCTAGCAATAGCCTGGTAGCAATTATCAGGAAAAAAAATATTAAATTCCATAGGACAGCATTTTGTAATAAACGGAAGCAATTTAAATTATTCCCTGATCTTTTTTGAACTGGATTCCGACTTCTAATTTGTATGAAATGTTGTCATATATAAACCACAGAATTGTACAAAATTGATGTAAGAATTCAGTGTGGCCTTGCTGTAACTCAAATAAATGTATTGCTTCTTTTTTACCTTTCAAAGAGATGGAAAAAATGAAGTCTGCTGCTCGACTTCATCCATGTGAAGCACACAAATGTGTTCACATGAAAGCTGAAAATCTAAAATTATTAATGTTTGTTGAGACAGGTCTCACCTAATTTCTTTGCTTATCCTTTCACTACTGCACTGAAGGCTTCTCAGAATTTTCTACTTTTTATGTCCACCTCAGTTCTAGCTTCCTCTTACTCAACATCTACCAACCTAGGAAACTAGCAAAAAAATAAGCAACTGCTTCAAAAAGAGCAGACCCCACCCCCAACTCCAAAACAACTCTGAATTAAGGTTGACAGGTGAAAATAAGAAACAGGATTTTCCTCTGCTCCTGTGCCAATTTAACTTTGGTACTGAGCCTGGGATCTCCATCTATTTTCACCTCAAATTTTAGTTTTGTGGTGTCACTTTTGCCAGATGGCAAATGGTGGGTACATCTAAATGAGGTGATAATGTTGGCGTGATGTTATAGGGCACACTCCCCATACAGCATTAACCATCAGTTTTGTCTCAACAAGGCATACTAAAAGCACTGGATCAGAACTGGCTCCAGAGTTGTTTGGAGGTGTACAATGTTGGCAAATGTGTAAATAACTTAAGAAGGATCTTCAACTAAAGGAGGAAAATAAGACAGCAACTTTGTTGGCTTTTGTACAGTTGATCAGGAGCTGCAATTCTGTGTTTTTCTTGCAGACTGCCTTTGCCTTTAAGCTACTGCAGCAGCCATTTTCTACCCTTTCTCACATTGGCAGGTTCCAAAGCATAGATGGAAATTGTATGAACTCAGCAGTGGTTGAATAGAGCAGAAGTCACATTGAGGATGACAGTCACGAAGGAGCAGAAAAGCAGGTCTCTGGAGTTATGCTGAAAGTACAGTGGGACACAGGATTGTAGCAGTTTAAGATACAAGGTAGACATACATTTGTTCATTTTTGTTGTAGAAGAAAAGAGGTATACACAGACACCGTTTGCAGCTGTAGTGAAATTAGAAATTGCTAAGGGAGCTATGAATGCTGAAACAATTAGATTTATTTTCTAGTGGGGTCTGGGGAAATGTCCCTTTCCCAACATTGTTTCTAGAATATTACAATATTTGGTGCATTTTCTTGTATTTCAGAGCTTATTGTAATTCTGACTTTCTGGCCAAAAATAACTTATTCTGGAATTGTTAGGTACTCTAAATAAAATTGAAAATAAAAGTATTTGAAGGGACTTTAGAGCAATTGTACAAGGCTCTTTTTATTGAAAATACAACCTCAATACTCTAATGCTATTTTGTGAGTCACAACCTTTTATAACGTGTACATAACAATAATCTTAACCAGCAGGGCATTCAACATTCTTAAGGTAAAACAAGCTCTCTATTTGTCCCCATCTAAATCAGCATGGCCATTCAAGTTAAATTCGTAGCCAGTGGATTGGTGGGAGTGGGAAGACGGGGGGCGGGGGGGAGATGGAGGGAAGTAGGGGGAGGGTGCTTTGGCTTCGATTACCTCAATTGAGGTTATCCTGGTTTAACTATTTTAAGTCTCTAGACCTGCCCTCCAACTGATCTGATCGGTTTTGACAACCTTTAGTCTCACCTTACAACTGATCCAGTTGATCAACAACTTTAATTCCAGTATAAAAAAAATATTTTTCTTGTGAAATGATAACAAACTGACATGGATGTGAAAACAAACATGGATATGAAATTATGATTGCTTAGAATATAAGAGAATTGGTATGTGCACAAGCTGGGCTAGCAGGCAAAGAGGCCTCATGCCTGTTCTCTGGTATGTGACAACATTTATATTTTGTATTTATTTGAGATAAGGTGCTCTTCCACAGAAAAGGTCAATGAATTTATGGTTTCTCACCTCATAAATCAAACCGAATTGACAGAATTCATCACACAATGTGGCTTTTGGGCAGACCCTTGCTCTTCCTGATATACTTTAATGATCTAGACCTTGGTGTACAGGGCATAATTTCAAAATTTGCAAATGAAACGAAATTTGTAATAATTGTGAAGGAGGATAGTGTAGAGCTTCAAAAGCACATAGATTGGTGGAATGAGCAGACAAGTGGCAGATGAATTTTAATACAGAGAAGAGTGAAGTGATTCATTTTGGTAGGAAGAACAAAGAGAATCAATATAAAATAAAGGATACAATTCTAAAGTGGGTGCAGGAGCAGAGGGACTTGTGTATATGTGTGCATAAACCATTGAAGGTGGTAGGACAAATTGAGAAAGCAGTTAATAAGGCGTACAGTATCCTAGACTTTATTAATAGGGGCATAGAGTTTAAAAACAAGGAAGCTATGTTAAACTTATATAATATAGGAACATAAGAAGTAGCAAGAGTAGGCCATTCAGCCCCTCAAGCCTGTTCCACCTGTCAATAAGATCATGGCTGATCTGATGTGGCCTAAATTCCACTTTTCTGCCTGCCCCCCATAACTCTTGACTCCCTTGTCAATCAAAAACCTGTCTAACTCAGCTTTGAATAAATTCTATGACCCAGCCTCCACTGTCGCTGGGGCAGAGAATTCCAAACACTAACCACCCTCTGAGAGAAAAAATTCCTCCTCATCTCCCTCTCGTACTTGGTTCCCCTCCCGAGGGGAAACATCCTCTCAGCATCTAACCTGTCATGCCTCTCAGAATTTTATATGTTTTAATAAGATCACCTCTCATTTTTTCCTAAACTCCAATGAGTATAGTCCTAACCTGCTCAACCTTTCCTCATAAGGCAATCCTTCATCCCAGGAATCAGTCTGGTGAATCTTCTCTGAAGTGACTCCAATGCAAGTATGTCCCTCCTTGAGTAAGGTTATCAAACCAATACTCCAGGTATGGTCTCACCAATGCGCTGCACAGCTGTAGCAAGACTTCCCTACTTTTACACTCCATCCCCTTTACAATAAAGGCCAACATTCTGTTTGCCTTCTTAATTACTTGCTGTACCTACATGCTAACATTTTGCGATTTGTGCACAAGGTTATACCGGACCTTCTGTACTGCAGCATTCTGCAGGCTCTCTCCATTTAATTAACATTCTGCTTTTCTGTTCTTCCCGCCAAAGTTGACAACCTCACAATTTCCCACATTATACCCCATCTTTTAAATTTTTGCCCACTCACTTAAGCTATCTATATCCCTTTGCAGACTCTGTATCCTCCTCATAACATGCTTTCCAACCTATCTGTGTATCATCAGCAAATTTGGCGGCAATACTGTTGATCCCTTCATCCAAGTCATTAATACAGATTGCAAATAGCTGAGGCTCCAGCACTGATCCCTGTGGCACTCCACTATTTACAGTTTGCCAACCTAAAAATGACCCATTTATCCCGACTCTCTATTTCCTAGTTGTTAGCCAGTCCTCTATTCATGGTAGTATATCAAGTTCACTGAAGAGTGCAGGAAGGCTTGCCAGGAGCAGCACCAGGCATACCTACAAATGAGGTGTCAGGCTGATGAAGCTATAACACAGAACTACATGCGTGCCAAACAGCATAAGCAACAAGCAATGAGACAGAGTTAAGCGATCCCACAACCAACGGATCAGATCTAAGCTCTGCAGTCCTGCCACACCCAGTCATGAATGGTGGTGGACAATTAAACAACTCACTGGAGGAGAGGCTCCACAGATATCCCCATCCTCAATGATGGAGGAGCCCAGCACATCAGGGCAAAAGATAAGGCTGAAGCATTTGCTACAATCTTCAGTCAGAAGTGCCGAGTGGATGATCCATCTCGGCCTCCTCCTGTTATCCCAGCATCACAGATTCCAGTCTTCAGCCAATTTGATTCACTCCACGTGATATCAAGGAAGGGCTGAAGGCACTGGATACCGCAACGGCCCTGACAATATTCCGGCAACAGTACTGAAGACTTGTGCTCCAGAACTTGCCATGCCCCTAGCCAAGCTGTTCCAGCACAGCTACAACACAGGCAACTACCCAGCCATGTGGAAAATTGTCCAGGTATGTCCGTACACACACAGCAGGACAAATCCAAACCAGCCAAATACTGCCCCTTCAATCTACTCTCGATCATCAGTAAAGAAATGAAAGGGGTCATCAACAGTGCCACCAAGCAGCACTTGCTTAGCAATAAGTTGTTCACTGGCACCCAGCTTGGGTTCCGCCAGAGCCACTCAGCTCATGACCTCATTACAGCCTTGGTCCAAACATGGACAAAAGAGCTGAACTCCCGAGGCGAGGTGAGAGTGACTGCCATTGACATCAAGGCAGCATTTGACAGAGTGTGGCATCAAGGAACCCTAGCAAAACTGCAGTCAATGGGAATCAGGGGGAAAACTCTCCGCTGGTTGGTTCCATACCTAGCACAAAGGAAGATGGTTGTGGTTTTTGGAGCTCAGTCACCTCAACTCCAGGACATCACTGCAGGAATTCCTCAGGGTAGTGTCCCCGGCCCAACCATCTTCAGCTGCTTCATCAATCACCTTCCTTCCATCGTAAGATCAGAATGATCGCACAATGTTCAGGACCATTCGCAACTTCTCAGATACTGAAGCAGTCTATGTCCAAATGCAGAAAGATCTGGACAATATCCAGCCTTGGGCTGACAAGTGGCAAGTAGCATTCGCACCACACAAGTGTCAGGCAATGACCATCTGCAACAAGAGAGAATCTAACAATCGCACCTTTATGTTCAATGACATTACTATCACTGAATCCCCCACTATCAACATCCTGGGGATTACCATTGACCAGAAACTGAACTGGACTAGCCATTTAAATACTGTGGCTACAAGAGCAGGTCAGAGGCTAGGAGTAACCCACCTCCTGACTCCCCAAAGCCTGTCCACCATCTATCTATAAGGCACAAGGCAGGAGTGTGATGGAATACTCGCCACTTGCCTGGATGAGTCCAGCTCCCACAACACTCAAGAAGCTTGACACCATCCAGGACAAAGCAGCCCGCTTGATTGGCACCACATCCACAAACATTCACTCCCTCCACCACCGACGCACTGTAGCAGCGGTGTGTACCATCTACAAGATGCACTGCAGGAATTCACCAAAGTTCCTTCGACAGCACCTTCCAAACCCACGACCACTACCATCTAGAAGTGCAAGGACAGCAGATAGATGGGAACACCACCAAGTTTCCCTCGAAGTCAATCACCATCCTGACTTGGAAATATATCGCCGTTCCTTCACTGTCACTGGGTCAAAATACTGGAACTCCCTTCCTAACAGCACGGTGGTGTACTCACACCACATGGACTGCAGTAATTCAAGAAGGCAACTCACCATCACCTTCTGAAGGGCAACTAGAGGTGGGCAATAAATGCTGGCCTAGCCAACGAAGTCCATATCCCATGAATGAATAAAAAAAGCCTCAACACCACTTGTTCTTACATTGTGTCGTAACCTCTTGAATGGCATGTTATCAAATGCCTTTTGGAGATCCAAATACACTACACCTACTGGTTCCCCTTTATCCATCTGTCTGTTACATCCTCAAAGAACTGTAATAAATTTGTCAAACGCCACTTAACTTTCACAAAACCATGTTGACTCTGCCTCATTGTATTATGATTTTCTAACTATCCTGCCACTAGCTCTTTAAAAATGGATTCTAGCATTTCCCAATGACAGACATTAGGCCTATAGTTTCCTGCTTTCTGTCTCCCTCCTTTCTTGAACAGAGGTGTCATATTTGTGATTTTCCAATCTGTTGGAACCTGTCCAGAATCAAAAGAATTGTTGAAGATTACAACCAATGCAATAGAACACTAGCTCAGTCTCAATGGAGTATTGTGTCTACTTCTGGACACCACACTTTAGGAAGGATATGAAGGCATCAAAAAGGGTGCAGAACAGATTAATGAGAATCGTCCCAGGGATGAGGAACTTCAGTTACGCAGATAGATTGGAAAAGTTGGGATTATTTTCCTTGGAGAAGAATAGGTTGAGAGGAGACTTGATAGAGGTGTTCAAAATCAAGAGGGACAGAGTAGATAGGGAAAGCTGTTCCCATTAGTGGAAGAATCGAGACCAAGAAGAGACAGATTTAAAGTAATTGGCAAAAGAAGCAATGACGACATGAGCAAAAACTTAATCATGCAGTGAGTAGTTAGGATCTGGAATGCACTGCCTGAGATTGTGGTGGAGGCAAGTTTATTTGAGGCATTCGAGAGTGAATTGAACTGAAAAGGAAGAACGTGTAGGGCTATGAGGAGAAGACAAGGAAGTGACACTTGGTAAATTCTACTTGCGGAGAGCTACCACAGTCATGACGGACCACATGGCATCCTTCTATGTTGTAACAATTCTGAGATTCTGGAAGTGTTGGCCTCTACTATAAGTCAGCCAATTTGATTGCATTTGTGTGACGCTTTTCGAAGGGAAAGATTAACAACCAGCAACAGCAGATTTCTTAGACTAGTTGGCACAACATTTTTAAAAACTTCCAGTCTCAAAAGCTTCATTTTGAAAAGGTGGTTGAATGTGAAATTAGCTCCATAAGGTTTTCCAATTTCTTAATATGTAAACATGGTTCACCAGTTTACAACTGATATTGAGCAATACCAATAATGAATTTTATTAATTAACTATTAATACTGTAAGGATTTGTTTACTGAGATGCAGGGAGCTCTTTTTCAGTTTGGAATTAAAGAAGAATTACAGGCCTAAATTTGCCAACATAATGTATTTGTCCTGGCAGTTAATCAAAAGGATTAGAGGTTTGGAAAAGAAAAGCCTACAGGTGATCCTTCAGGAAGCATACCAAACATTTATCTGAGAAGATCAAGTTCAAAGCAGCTCAATTTTCATATGTAAAATGTCTATTGTTAAAGCCTCAGGCTTATTTCTATGTGGAAGGCTGTATTAAAGCTGTTTGTACTTGCATACTTTGTAGACAAACTATGAAGAAGCAGATGGGTAAGCATTATTAGTTCTATTAAATGATGGTGCTACATGATAAACAAAACCAGCCCTACATAGATGAAAGAATACAGAAGAGCTTGTCCAAGCTGTCCATAATAATGGCCCAGGTTCTCCAGCCTCTGGATGGTCGTATGCCGGATGCGTCTTGCAGGATGCATTGGGGGGCCTTTGGAGATCCAAATGTAAGGATACCTTTGGAATTGCCCGGGAAGTTTCAACATCCGATGGGCAATTCCCCTGCCCCCCAAGGATGATCTGAAAAAGTTTCTAACTCTGAGTTAGAGTCAGAGACTACAGAGGGTTCCGACTTACTTAACTGGATAATTACCCAGGAAATGTTAGACAGGAGACCTGGGTAACTAACAATTGATGACACCCCCTGACTCCCTACTGAATCACCTTCCAACAACCCCCCCAACCCCCGACCTGACCTGGTTCAGGTGTCTAGGCGAGAAATGCAGAGCTCCAATGCTGTGCAGAAATTTGGAGCAGAGTGGCAATCCGACTGTAATTGCCACTCCTTGGAATATGCAGTGCAATAATACTGTGTTCAGTGGGTGGGCAAAGCCTGCTGCATGTGGAGGCACATGAGGCACACAGCGGCCTGACGCCTGTGACGCATATGGGCTTTCCAACAATTGGTGATGGTGATAGAGACAGCAAAAACATTAGAGGGTAAGGGTCTGCACTGGAGTGCTGCTTTGGGCTGCATTTGAGTGCTTCAGTTGGAGTTCGGTGAGTGAGGGAGTTTTAAGGATTAAATTAATTGAAGGGTTAATTTCTATCTACGGTCTAGTCTTTCTTTAATGAATTTAATTAATTTAAAAGTTGCTCTTTGGGTTGGGAGAAGGTGAGTTTTAGTCCAGCATTAAAACAGGGCTCATTAAGGCTCTGTTTGCAGCTAGTTAATTAGTTAACTGGCTTAAAAACGCTTCCAGAAGCTAGATTCAGATGGCAAAAAGCAAGCCACCTAATGTGCTGCTTTTGGCTGCACTGGAGTGCTGCTTTGGGCTGCATTTGAGTGCTTCAGTTGGAGTTCAGTGAGTGAGGGAGTTCGCTGAAGAGGGAAGGAGGTGATCCTTTCATTTTCTATCTTTCCTCAGAAAGAAGAGCAGTGGCCTTGGTAAATAGTACTTGGTGAGTTTTCCTACTATCCTTAATATTCGCTAAACTAGAGGAAGTATAAATAATGGGAGTAATTTAAGAGTAAGTCATGACAGAGCAGCTCAGTCACATGGAATGCTGCTCCTGTGTGATGTGGGAGGCCAGGGACACTTCCAGTTCCATGGTGACCATATGTGCAGGAAGCATCTCCAGCTGCAGCTACTTGAAATCCATGTTTCAGATCTGGAGCAGCGGCTGGAGTTACCGTGGAGCATCCAGAGCTGTGATCTTCATGGTAGGATGTACAGTGATGTGGTCATGTCGCAGGTAAAGAGTGCACAGGCAGAAAGGGAATGGATGATCACCAGACAGAGTAAAGGCACTAGGCAGATAATGCAGGAGTCCCCTGGGTCCATCTCCCTCTTTAACAGGTTTTCCGTTTTGGATACTGCTGGGGGAGATAGTTTCTCAGGGGAATGCAGTAAGAGCCAAGGCCGTGGCACCACAAGTGTCTCAGCTGCATGGGGTGGGGGAGAGATAAAAAGATGGGGAGAGCAATAGTGATAGGGGATTCTATCGTAAGGGGAACAGATAGACGTCTCTGCAACTGCAGGTGTGACACCAGGATGGTATGTTGCCTCCCCGGTGCCAGGGTTAAGGATGTCACTAACTGGCTGCAGGACACTCTGAAGGGGGAGGGTGAACAGCCAGAGGTCATGGTACATATCGGTACAATGACATAGGTTAAAAGAGGGATGAGGTCCTGCAAGCAGAATATAGGCAGCTAGGAAATAAATTAAAAAGCAAGACCTCAAAGGTAGTAACCCCAGGATTACTCCCAGTGCCACATGTTAGTGAGATCAGGAATAACAGAATAGACCAGATGAATGTGTGGCTGCAGAGATGGTGTAGGAGGGAGGGATTTAGATTGCTGAGGCAGTGGGACTGATTCAGTGGAAGATGGGACCTGTATAAGCTGGACAGTTTGCACCCCAGCAGGACTGGAACCAATATCCTCGCAAGGGTATTCGCTAGTTCTGTGGGGAAGGTTTAGATTCGAGTGGCAGGGGGATGGGAACCTGAGTGGGGAGACACAAGAGAGGGGAGCAAAGATAGAAATGAAAGACGGAAAAGTAAAAGGCAAAAGTGGAAGGCAGAGGAAATGGGGGCTTGTAGCAAATAGGGCCATAGTATAAAAAAGGATGTGTAAAAAGACAAGTCTAAAGGCACTGTATCTGAATGCACGGAGCATTTGCAATAAGGTACATGAATAGGATGGGAATAGAGGGATACGGACCCCGGCAGTGCAAAATGTTTTAGTTGATGGGCAATATGATCGGTGCAGTCTTGGAGGGCCGAAGGGCCTGTTCCTGTGCTGTACTTTACTTTGTTCTTAACAGCGCAAATAGATGTAAACAGGTACAATATGATTGTGATTACAGAGACATGGCTGCAGGATGAGCAAGGCTGGGAATTGAATATCCAAGGGTATTCGATATTTAGGAAGGCAAAAATAAAAATGAGGTGGCATGGCATTGTTAGTTAAGGATGAAATCAGTGCAATAGTGAGAGAGAATAGTGGCTCAGAAAATCTAGATGTAGAATCAGTCTGGGTGGAGCTAAGAAGCAACAAAGGGCAGAAAACATTAGTGGGAGTTGTATATAGGCCTCCAAACAGTAGTGGTAAGGTAGGGGCCGGCATTAAACAGGAAATTAGAGATGCATGTAACAAGAGTGCTATAGTAATCATGGGTGACTTTAATTTACATATAGACTGGGCAAACCAAATTAGCAATAATACTGTGGCGGATGAATTCCTGGAGTGTGTACAAGATGGTTTATTTAGACCAGTAGGTCGAGGAACCAACTAGGGGATAGGCTATCCTAGATTTGGTTTGTGCAATGAGAAGGGGTTAATTAATAATCTTGTTGTGAGGGGTCTTTTAGGGATCAGTGACCATAACATGATAGAATTCTTCCTTAGGTTGGAAAGTGGGGTTCTAAATCTAAACAAAGGAAACTACAAAGGTATGAGGTATGAGTTGGCTAAGACAGATTGGGGAACTTCATTAAAAGGTTTGATGGTGGATCGGCAATGGCTAATATTTAAGGAATGAATGTATGCATGCAACAGTTATATGTTCCTTTCTGGTCCAAAAACACAACAGGAAAAGTGGCCCAACCATGGCTAACAAAATAAATTAAGGATAGTATTAGATTCAAAGAAGAGCCATATAAAGTTGTTCGAAAAAGTAGCAAGCCTGAGGATTGGGAGCAGTTTAAAATTCAGCAAAGGAGGACCAAAAGATCAATTAAGAGGGGGAAAATAGGGTATAAGAGTAAACTTGCAAGGGACATAAAAGAGGACTGTAAAAGCTTTTATAAGTATGTAAGAAGAAAAAGATTAGTGAAGACAAATGTAGATCCCTTACAGTCTGAAACAAGAGAACTTATAATAGAGAACAAGAATATGGCAGAGCAATTAAACAATTACTTTAGTTCTGTCTTCACGGAGGAAGACACAAATAACTTTCCAGAAGTACTAGGGAACCAAAGGTCTAGTGAGAAGGGGGAATTGAAGGAAATTAGTATTTCCGAAAAAAAGAGTGCTGGAGAAATTACAGGGAATGAAAGCAGATAAATCCCCAGGGCCTGACATTCTACATCCCGGGGTACTAAAGGAGGTGGCCATGGAAATAATGGATGCGTTGGTTGTCATTTTCCAAAATTCTGTAGATTCTAGAACTGTCCCAGCAGATTGGAGAGAGGAAAATGTAACCCCAGTATTTAAAAAAGGGAGGGAAAAAACAGGGAATTACAGACTCGTTAGCCTATCATCAGTGGTAGGGAAAATGCTAGAGTCTATTATGAAGGATGTGATAACAGGACACTTAGAAAATATCAACAGGATTAGACAAAGTTGGCATGGATTTATGAAATGGAAATCAAGTTCGACAAACCTACTGGAGTTTTTTGAGGACATAACTAGCAGAATAGATAACGGAGAACCAGTGGATATGGTGTAGTTGTATTTTCAAAAAGCTTTTGATAAGGTCTCACATAAGAGGTTAGCGTGCAAAATTAAAGCACATGGGATTGGGGTAATATATTGGCATGGATTGAAAATTGGTTAGCAGACAGGGAACAGGAAGTAGGAATAAATGGGTCTTTTTCGGAATGGCAGGCGGTGACTAGTGGGGTACCACAGGGATCAGTGCCTGGGCCCCAGCTATTCATAATATATATCGATGATTTGGATGAGGGAACCAAATGTAACATTTCTAAGTTTGCTGATGACACAAAATTAGGTGAGAATGTGAGTAGTGAGGGGGATGTTAAGAGGCTTCAAGGCGATTTAAACAAGTTGAGTGAGTGGGCAAATACATGGCAGATGCAGTATAATGTGGATAAGTGTGAAGTTATCCACTTTGGTAGGAAAACCAGAATGGCAATGCATTATTTAAATGGTGATAGATTGGGAAATGTTCAGGTACAAAGAGAATTGGATGGCCTTGTACACCAATCACTGAAAGCAAGCATGCAGGTGCAGCAAGCAGTGAAGAAGGCAAATGGTAAGCAGGCCTTTATTGTGAGAGGACTTGAGTACAGGAGCAAGGATGTCTTACTGCAGCTATACAGAGCCTTTGTGAGACCAAACCTGAAGTATTGTGTGCAGTTTTGGTCCCTTTACCTAAGAAAGGATATACTTTCCATTGAGGGAGTGCAGCGAAGGTTCACCAGACTGATTCCTGAGATGGCAGGATTGTTGTATGAGGAGAGATTGGGCCAACTAGGCCTGTATTCACAGGAGTTTAAAGGAATGAGAGGGGATCTCATTGAAACGTATAAATTTTTCTGATAGGGCAGGACAGACTGGATGCTGGGATGATGTTTCCTCCGGCTGGGGGGTCTAGAACAAGAAGTCACAATCTCAGGATACAGGGTAGGCTATTTAGGACTAAGATGCGGAGAAACGTCTTCATTCAGAGGGTGGTGAACCTGTGGAATTCTCTACCACAGAGGGCTATGGAGGCCAAGTCACTGAATATATATAAGGAAATGGATAGATTTCTAGACTCTAAAAGCATCAAGTGGTATGGGGAGAGAGCGGGAGTATGGCGTTGAGATAGAGGATCAGCCATGATCATACTGAAGCTCGAAAGGCTAAATGACCTACTCCTGCTTATATTTTTCTATGTTTCTAGGACATGAAATACTTAATAGCATTCTATTAGGCAGACAGGGATAAAATTAGTATTTCTGGATGTATTACTCGAGACCATTTTAACATACTGGGATCAATGAAATCTTACCTATAGTGCACAGCACCCAAAATACTTTAATACTGTGTTTGAGTGCTCCATCACTGTGTTTGAGTGCTCCCCCACTTTAAATTATTTCCACTACTTATATAATCAGAGAGACCTATAGCAACCCATCCTTTTCCACAGTTTTTCCAGACTTAATCCAAGCTAGAAGGACAAGATTCATAATTGTACTACCAGCTTTAAGTGAATAAACTTTTATATGGCCATTGTCAGGTTATGTTGAAATCCCAGTGAGAAATATTTGTATGAGATTTTATAACCATCGTGAACTTTGGTTCGTGGTACCTCTGGACAGGGAGATTGTTTCCATGAAGGATGGGATTGGATTGATGGGAGAGATAAGGATAGCAAGACAGGTAGCATGGGAAGGTGCAATGCACATGGAGATAGGTGGGGCATGCGAAGAACTGAAGGATGGGACGCGCATGTGGCTGCCAACAGTTGGTCATAGCATTGGCGACAGGATGGGGGATTTAGTGGAGAATGAACACAACAAACTTAAGGGGAGCTCGACAACAGTTACCCTGGCTGGACAGATTGTTTCCACGAGGGATAGGATGGGAATGGCATAGGCGGGATGGAAGGAATGGGGAAGGGATGGTATGAGACAGATGGTATGAGAGGAATGGGATGGCATCAGAGGGAGGGGATGGCACGGAAGGGATGGCATGGGGATATGGATGAGATGATGGAATTGGTTAATTGTTGCAAAATGGTGGGGACAATTATTTGATACAACTTATTATTCAAAAGCTATTCTTTGTGCTATAAATGAAGGTTCACTAGATTAGAATGAGAAGATTTTAAAAAAGCTATCAGGTGAATTAAAATAATACATCCGGGTTGACCCTGCAGATGAAGATGATAATAACAGTCTGTACACTCCAGAATCTCTAGTCTAACGTCAACGGGTATGCCACCATATAAACTTAGACTCACAGAGAGAGCACTAATAATGTTACGTGGAAACTTGAATCTTAAACAAGGACATTGCAATGCAACAAGATTTGTAGTTAGGAAGTTGTTTTCTTCAATGATTCAATGAAATTATAAAATGCCTATTTCAAGGAAATGGACTGTTCATTCCTCAAATAATAATATTTCAGATGTTTCTTTAAATCAGGAAAATATGGTTCTCAATTAGACTTTGACTAGAAAGGGGTCTCCCTTTTCAGGTTGAGATGAAGAGAAATTTCATCTCTCAGAGGCTCGTTAGTCTGTGGAATTCTTTTCCCCAGAAAGCAGTGGAGGCTGGGTCATTAAATATATTCAAGGCTGAGTTAGATAGATTTTTGATCAACAAGGGAGTCGAGGGTTGCAGGGGACAGACAGGAAAGTGGAGTTGAGGCCACAACCGGATCAGCCATGGTCTTATCAAATGGCAGAGCAGGCTCGAGGGGCCAAATTGCCTATTCCTGCTCCTATTTCTTGTGTTCAATCTGAGCTTGCATGGCAGCAAGCTGGCCTTGTATGATTTCCGTCTGAGCTTTCACTGTAGCACTCGAAGCTTCTGATAGAAGCTGCTTGTACTGCAAATGAAAGCTAACACTTTGGTCATCAGATACAGCATCATGTGTTGCATCTGCAACTTTGCTGATTGAGTTGGCACCATTTCCATGCTGGAAAGGACAGGCTCCAAACTCTGCGTAAGTTGGTGCAGGACTCCTCTATGCTCCTTGATATTGGCCATAGATTTTCTGTCAGGCTTTCCAAGGCACCAAGTGTTTTATTGTGCATACTCGTCAGTGTTCTTATGTACGCTGGCCCATCAAAGTCTTCATCGGAGTCCTCCGGAGCAGAATTTGTGTGTGATGTTGCCTTCCAATCTGCACCATCCTTTCCCTCTGCCCCAGCTGCAGGCCATTCATGCTTGGTGTCTGTTTATATCTTGAAACTGCCTAAATGCCATCCTCTAAATTACATACAGTATCAGTATCTGAGCTAGTGGCTGAGAGTGTGAAATCAAGTGATGGCATGTTTTTATCATCACTGTCTTCCTGCTGTCCCTCAATCACCTGGTGAGGGTGCACTTCTTGCATATCTGAAAGGAGAAAGGCTCAAGGGTAGGGTTGTGATGCGAGGAGATGCGTAGGTGAACTAAGAGGCGTATAACAGCTGCAGCTTGTAAATCAGAAAAGAGTGTGGGATGAGGTGGAGGCGGGATGTGAGGAAGAGGATTAGATATGAAGGTATCATCATGTTTGATGGCTTCAGCAACTCTGCTCGCCACATCCTCTGCAATGGATTTCCCAATAAAGACCAGCATATTCTCCACCATGGGTGTCAGAAAATGTAGGTGTGCCTGTCCCTGTCTGGTTAGGATCTGCTGCACCTGGTTGCTCGACACCTTGTTCTGCAAGAGAGAGGGAAGTGTGTCAGTGAGTATCATACAATGTGATTGACTGATGTGGCTGTCGTGGTTGAATAGCTGGCCAGCATATGCAATCTGGGTCAATGCAAAGTGAGGACAAGGTGAAGGTGTAAGCTACAAATCCTGATTCATATAGGTAGTTGGTAGGTGAATGATGGGGGTATGGTGAATTGAGCAGTGTTTGAGACTAACAGTACAATTGGTGAAATATGGCATTTCAAGGTACATTCACAGATCTTGACCACTCTTGTGAGTACCTAATAGAGGTCTTTAAAATTCTGAAAGGTTTTGATAGACTGGATACAAAGACAGTGTTTTCACTTGTGGAGACAAGCATAACTAGAGGCCATCAATATAACTAGTCACCAAAAAATTAAATGGGAATTCAGAAGAAACTTCTTTACCCAAACAGTGATGAGAATGGGGGACTTGTTACCACAGAGCGTGGTTGAAGCACATAGTATGAATGTATTTAAGAAGAAGCTAGACAAGTGTATGAAGAAGGGAATGGAGGGTTATTCTGATAGATTTAAATGAGGAAAGAAGGGAAGAGGCTCGAATGGAGCATGAGCACCAGCATGACCTGGCTTTCTGTGTTGTATATCCTATGAATTTCTATAAGGCCATTGAACTTCTTGCAGCACTGCATCCAGTATTTTGGGACTTAACTCCTGTCATTGACCCCACTGCCCTCTGAGCCTGTGTCTAAAGGTCCTCCTAACCTCCTCTTCTCCTTTGCACTTCCACCAAGGCCTCCAGTGTAGCAGCTGGAAACCCTGCTCTCCTGCTCCCTCCCATGTCAAGCCATTCTTCTCTTTTCCCGATCAGAATCAATTGTAGAATGACTTCCAGTAGCTGATCCAGCCACACTGCACCTCCCCTTTTAGAGGTGCAGGCTGGCTTCAAGAGGTTCCAGCTAGCTTTAAGTGGTGCTACTCTCACTTGACTTTGGGACTCTTGCTGAGATGTGTCAGTTAGCAGGCAGCATGAACTTGGCGTGCTACCTGCATTTCAATGAATGGGCATGGGTTAATCACGCATCGCCGTCCCCATGCCCATTTTTAGTAGTTATTGAATTTAGCTTCCAATGACTCGGCATTTCATGAAATGCTTCAAGCGTTCTTACACAATGTGCAAGCTCAAGGTGCAGTTGCACTAAAGGATAGCTAAACATAGTATAGGCAGCCTGCTGAGTCCTTACACTGAAATCTGTGAAAGTATACAATTGACTGTTCACAGCATCCTTGCACTGACAGGTGCATGAGTGGGCAATATTGCAGTGTATCTTTGTACTGAAGGTGTAATTGAGCGATTATGATATATCTGTAGAGTAAGAGGTCAAGTTCTATATCTATATGCAGATACTCAAGAATGAGTAACTAGGCAGCTTCTCTATTCTATATCCCTACATCAAATGACAAATGTGAGTGCCGTGTTTCTGTTTCTGAGTTGCAGGGCGTATGAACTGTCCTGCACCCTCTATTAAAAATCCATATTTCAAAAGTAAAAATAGAGCTTCACTTTTTTTACAGCTTAGAGTTGGGCTTTAAAGTGTTAATTTGTCATCTAACAGTTCCACACATTGATCACAGAATCACAGAGCAGAAGAGGCCCTTCGGCCCATTGAGTCCGCACCAATACGTGAGAAACACCTGACCTACCTACCTAATCTCACTTACCAGAATGTGGCCCATAGCCTTGAATGTTTTGATGTGCCAAGTGCTCATCCAGGTACTTTTTAAAGGATGTGGGGCAACCTGCCTCCACCACCCTCTCAAGCAGTGCATTCCAGACCATCACCACCTTCTGGGTAAAAAAGTTTTTCCTCACATCCCCCCTAAACCTCTTGCCCCTCACCTTGAACTTATGCCCCCTTGTGACTGACTCCTCAACTAAAGGGAACAGCTGCTCCCTAGCCACCCTGTCCATGCCCCTCATAATCTTGTACACCTCGATCAGGTTGCCCTTCAGTCTTCTCTGCTCTAACGAAAACAACCCAAGTCTATCCAACCTCTCTTCATAACTTAAATGTTTCATCCCAGGCAACATCCTGGTGAATGTCCTCTGCAACCCCTCCAATGCAATCACATCCTTCCTATAATGTGGCGACCAGAACTGCACACAGTACTCCAGCTGTGGCCTCACCAAGGTTCTATACAACTATGATCAGTGACTGTGAAAATCAAATAATGCTAATGTGAATATAAATGCATAGTACTATGTTTAAATAAACTAATGAGGATCATTTAACATCATGAATTCCTGATCTGAATCTTGCCACTGTGGAGAGGTAGCAATTTCAGACTTGGTGTTCCCTTAGGGACAGTAAAGATAAATGCTGCTCCCTTAACTCTATAGGAGAATCATATACCCACAATGTCATGTGTTTAAAACTCTGTTGCCAGGGTGAAGATCTGATTCAACAATGTAAACACAGTCAGCTAGTGCATGGACATTGATCTCAGACAACCTGAACTACAGAAGTACTAGGTTAGATGTGAAAGTCTAATTTGGTGGTTAAGTAGAGTTGTGTTGGTGCAATCTCTAGAACATGTGCCCAGTTTGACTGCTAGACTGGCGAAGATGCGGTGAGAAGGAATTTCAATGCAAAAAGGAAGAAATCAATATAACTTACAAAGTAGTCGATAGAAATGACTTCCAGAAATCACAAAATACAAATAATTCTGCCAGGTCTTTCCTGATTCTTCAGTTAAAAATAAATACTTGGTGTTTTACAATTAAAAGTGCAAGACTAGCCAGCATTTCCTATTCTTGATGCCCCCGTGACATTTAAGGTTACAGATTTTATTATTACCGATTGACTTTGTTGGTGTTTGTGACCGTACTCCTGATTTCAAAGCCTTACAAACAAAGTGAAATCGAAGCACTCATGCAAATACAGACACAGCATGTCAGCAGTCCTGAGATCTGAGAGCATAAAAATTGTGGAAACAGTAAATCTCTCTTGGTAACAGCCTTCATGTGAATGCATTGAAGGGAGAAAAATGACACTGAGAAAGGAGCTCAATTAAATTGAGCCCTAATGTCTTCACATAATGATGTGAGAATAGGAAAAAAGACAGGTCATATAATAATTTAAAATAACTTTTTGTTTTTATATGCTAGAATTATTTGAAATAGCAGGAATTCAAACAGATGATCTACCCAATTTAAGACAAAAATAGAGCAACATATGGGTGTATCACATATTCAATGCTTTTTTCGATAAGTCCTGGTAAATAGAAAATGTGACATTACATTCCGCTATGATATGAGATATATTTCACAGAGGGACCAGGATGGTTTATCCTTCCCAGTTACTTCTGTAATTTTAGTGCAGTCAAGAGTTTTATAGCAGATCCAGCTGTATGGAACTGAAGTGATAAGAACCCCATTCCCATGCTTGTAACAGCCAGTGAAACTGAAACAGTGGTTTTATTACTTTTTTCTGTTTTATTAAATAATACGACTCACCAATGAATGCAGCAATGTCATTTGGCAACTAGAAATTTAGCAATAATCCCTGTTGAGCAGATTATCAAGAGATGGTCAGTCAGTTCCAGAGCATGGTAACATTAAAAAGCTCATATACTATAATTGGAAATTTAAAGTAACCTCTTCCTTTATAGCTATCCCCACTGAAACAGAGTAATTTGTTGAGGGTTTAAAAACTCCACAGGCTATGTCCATACTGCAGCCAATCTGGTGTCAAATCTCCAGCTGGCCTGCTCTGGGCCAACCAATACCAGCCCAGATATAGAATGATTCTCCCTTTCCTGCATAGTGAGCTACCTAGCTTCCAAACACAACTACACGGCAATGAGCTGATATGAGAAGCTGTTCCAGAGCAGGCACTGAACCTGGGCTCTTACTTGCCATATCCCATTTGCAAATAATCTGGAACTGTGCTGCACAGGCCAGAAAGGTCCCAGTTATAAGCCTGGTCTGTCTTCCTCTTGCTGATATCAGTCAGGATTGTGGTAAGGCTTCATTGACCCTTCCTGCCCAAACTTCTGGGCTACGGATTAGGAAACTCAGCTACAATTCTCACTTCTTATTGTCATCCTGACAACATGTGCATGTGGACATTGAGTGAAGACAGGCTCATGATCAGCTGTGATTCAACTTAAAGTAAAAACAAAATATTCTGGACGTACTCACAGGACCAAAACATTAACTCTGTTTCTTTCTCCACAGATGCTGCCAGACCAGCTGAGTATTTCCTGTATTTTCTGTTTTTATTTCAGATTTCCAGCATCTGCAGTATTTTGCTTTTGTACTCACTTTAAAGGATCTGCAGACCATCACAGTGCCAGCTCTTACAAAAAGAATGGCTACTTGGGAAAAGTACAGTAGGGTACACAGAGTCCATAGAAATATAATCAAGCATGAATAAATGTGATCAAAAGGTATCAGGAATTGCAGGTGTGGGGTGGGAAGCGGTGCTGGAATGCATCGCCTGTAAGTTCCAAACATCATCTTCAAGAGTGGAATGAGCTCAATAACTCTTTGCTCTGCATTATGCATCCTCTAAATGAAATGCAGGTTGGAAAGGTTAAATTCATCCACAGGAACAAACATTTTATTTTAAATATGTTGCACAGGTGTAAAGGTAACATCATCATACTCTACGTGTTGTGTAATGCGAACATACAACAACTGCACACATTCAGTACACAAACTTGTTTCCTTTCCAATTTTTTCACTCCTTCTCTTGAAGTGAATGATTCATATAGTTCCTGGTGCCATCATCCTTATGATATCTCACCCAGGATCCAGTGTGAGGACAGACATTAAGTATCAGCAACCGTGGGAGCACAAAAGCTGAGCGTCCATCCTGTCCTCACTCAATGTCTGTATGCATGTGCCTTCTAGCAAGATCAGCTGCTCAGCAGTGACAGAGAAATGGCTGATAATTCCTCTCCTAACTCAGTCTCGGATACTAATTCATTACCTTAATTCCAACCCAGTGTGGTCAGCACTAACCAGGAATTGAACCGGGGACCCTCCTTAGGGGTATGCTGAGTTTGGGTGTTTGAACTCTCAGTGAATGGAACATTAAAAATTTTAAATGGTAGCCAAGTGGAATATGTTATAATTTAGCACTGTTAACAGCAGTGACTTGTAGAGTGAGTGAATGGTATATTTGCAGGCAGGATTTGTGATCATGTTGCTAAACTGGGCTATTGTACTAGGCACAATGGCCAATTTCAAAGCTTGTTTCATTACATATTTTGATTATATAAATCAGTGAGAATTATAATAATATATCCTAGATTAGCTTTGTGACACCAATTAAAAACAAGAATACATCAGATGCAATGTATCCTATACTGAACATCAAACATTTCCAACTTCATCAAAGTTGATGTGCGTTTTTACAAGAACATCTTGTTCCAGCTAGCACCAGTCCATGCTTTGCTTGGTTGGTTTTAGGTTACTCTATAAGCCCAGGCAAAGAAATGTAAAACTTGTCCATAACAAAGTGTACATGATTGAACTCTTGACTAGGAAACTTCCTTCCCAACAAGCACTGTGGGTGTACCTACACCACAGCAGTTCAAGAAGGCAGCTCACTACCATTTTCTCAAGGGAAACTAAGATGGGCAATAAATGCTGGCTCAGCCAGCAAAGCCCACACTAGTGAATAAAAAATCCTTCATTATTCAGAATCAGAGTGGAATTTTAAGCTGTGGTGGGTCCCCGCCCCCTGGCGTAAATATCAGGGGTGAACCCACCCCTGCTCTGTTGGGGGTGGGGGCGGGACAATATATTGCCCTGGCCCAGTAGGCTCTGATGAGGCTGGCGAGGGACTGGGGGAGAAACGGGAGAGTTAGATCTTGGAAGCGAACTTCCGATGGACCTGGGGATCCATAAATGAGGCTCACATCCTTGCCTACCAGCAGCCCAAGCAGTGAAAGTTGCCAGGCTCCCAATTGGCACCAGTCTCCACTGCTGAGAGAAAAATTATGGCAGGGTGGGAAGCTGCCTTCAAGTAGCCATTAATTACGTTTTTGAATGAAAGTATAATGTGAGCAATCTCCAGTCCTCTGGAACCACCAGTATCTAAGCAGGATCTGAAGATTATTGTCAGTGTTCCTTCAATTTCCACCCTTACTTCCCGCAGTGTGCTTCCAGCTGATCTGGTCCTTGTGACTTATCAACTTTAAGTACAGCCAGCCTTTCTAATACCTCCACTTTTTCAATTTTTAGTCCATCCAGTGTTGCAACTACCTCTTTTATCACTATAATTTTGACAGCATCTAATTCGTTGGTAAAGATAGATGCAAGAAATCCTTTCATACTTCAACTATACCCTTTGTCCCAATGCGTAAATTCCCTTTTTGGGCCTAATTGGCCCTGCTCCTCCTTTTACCACCATATTGCAATTTAAACACCTTAAGGGAACTTTTGGATTCCCTTTTATGTTGGTTGCCAGTCACTCCTCTTTTTCTCTCTTTGCTTCGCAATTACTCTTTCACTTCCTCTCTGAACTTTCTATATTCAGATTGGTTCGTATTTATCTCATCAAGCTGACACTGGTCATAGGCACAATTTTTCTGCTTCATGTTACTTTATTTCTTTTAGTATCCAGGAAGCTCTGGCTTTGTTTCTCCTTCCTTTCCTCCTCATGGGAATGTACCATTACTATACCTGAACTACCTCCATTGTTTAATTGTAGTTTTGCATGCTGTTATGATCTTGGTCAAGACCAGAAACTTTTTTACAAATGAAAAAATAAGAAATCCCGGTTATCTACTGAAGGAATGAAGCCACAAAATTCCATGGTTTAAATAAAATAATTTAATAATTAAAATAATCAAACGTAGCAAACATTAAATACCATCTTAGGAAACCCCCTAAACTCAAAATCAACATAAGTTAAACATGAATTAACAGGCAAATTGCAGTTTATTATAAACTATAAATTACACATTAAATGGCAGATTCAGCTCAGACAGCTCTTGCATACCGCCTGGCATATAGGTCATCAATCACAGTCAGAAAGTCCTACAGAACACTGTCTTCCTCACAAAGAATTTCAGTTTCTCTTCTTCTAGGTTTTAACTTGATCCCCAGCCAACAGCAGCACACCAACCAAACCTAGTTCCATGGACAATGTCTTCACCAAAAATGGCATGTGTCACAGAACCTCAACTCTGTTTATGATGGTCTGGATGACATGGATCCACCAATCTTATCTTCAAGTAACAGAAACAGCTGCATCAACTATATTTTTGCTTATTCTCAGCTTTTGGATCTAGCCTCTGTCTTCTTCAACCTGCCTGTACTGCAACACTGGACTTATCACCTATATCTGAGCTCTGATGCCTCTGAGTCCTTTAATATAGTTTCAACCAGAAGATTTGGTTTCCAATCTCAGTGACAGTCTCAGTTTCCTTCGCAACTGGGAAGGACAGTTTCCCTTTCCAATTCAGGTCCGAATCAAAAAATACAAGCTTTGCCCACAGATTCCATCACACTGCCAATTTTTGACTCCAATTTATCTGGGCCAGATCCATTCTCACCCCACTGAAATTAGTCCACCCCTGGGAGAAGTGTAAAGCAGATTGGGATCACTGTGAAGCAGACTGAGGGGAATGTACTGCATGTCAGGGCCACTGTGAAGCAGAGTGGGAGGAGTTGAAGCAAGCCAGATTCACTGTGAAGACTGGGGAGCAACACTGGGGAGCAAGTCCGGCAGCAGCTGAAATGGGAGGGGCGGGGGAAGAGGGACTGATGGTAAGAGGGGCGCTGCGGGAAGATCATGTGCCCAATCATGCCACAGAACAGGAAGTCTGTGGCAAATGATGTTAAAATTAAACTGGCAAAGTTAAATGAATATAGTGACACTAGTTTATTAACAACATTAGATTGAAACAATATTAAGTGAGTCAACATTAAGCGGGAACTTACTGTAATTCTTCACTGCTCAGCACATGACTGAAGAATTCAACCCTGCTTTCATTGAACAAAGCATTTGTCTTTGTTCAAGGTGAGTTACACTCTAAGATGTCATAGGCATGATGTCAGTGTGTCAAGTTCACTTTCAGTATAACTGTAGACGAGAATATCATCACTGATATTCAGTGTGCCTCCAAGTCCTTGAACTGCAGATTGAATCATGCACTCAGATATCTCAGCTGCTGAATTGACTCCAAAGTTAAGCCTCTTGTATTGAAAACGTCCGATGTGAGTGGAGAATGCTGTAAGATACCTTGATTCTTCTGCAATCTTGATTTGTCGGTAGCCTGCATTAAGGTCAAGTTTAGCAAAGTGTTTAGCACCATTTATGTTTCCTATAATATCAAAGATTGTTGGTGTCAAGTGTTCTTTCTTGTTGTATGGCTTGTTTTGGTGACAGCATATTGATGCAGGTTCTACTCTGGTTCTCGCTCTTGGATTTCATGACAATTTGTGTGGGTGATACCCAAGGCTTATCCCCAACTTTCGTAATAATGTCAAAGGCAAGTAGACGCTGAAGTTCTTTCTCTGTCGGCTTTCTGACATGGAATGGTATTCATCAGCATTGATGCGCGACTGGCAGCACATTAGGGGTCTACATGCAGCATTTCAGTTTGCTGATACCATTGAGGCAGTCAGCGTACAATTCAAGAATGTTGCTGGCATGTGTAAGAATCACATCTGAGACTGCAATCAAATGTAGATCTGTTGCTTTGTGGAAACTGATAAGTGTGTTGCATTCTCCAGGTATAACATAAAATACTGAATTCATTCTAATGTCTTTCAATGAGACTGGTGTTTCAAAAGTTCCAATAACTTTCAGTGGTTTGTCATTGTTGTAAGCAAACATTTTGTATACCCTGGTTTTCAGAGAATCCTTGAACATTTTGTCCCTCGTGATATTGACAGGTACTCCTGTATCTATGAGAGCATCTATGTCTGAGCAGCCAATAGTCACTGTCACATGTGGTTGGCTGTGCCCCCGAAAGTAAGCACAAATGCATATTCAGAGTCATCCTCCTCTACATTGGTTACATTCTCTTGCTCTTTGCTGTGGTATGTGCAAGTGGTATCCTTCTGGAAGTATTGGTCTTAGTAGTTGATTTTGCTGATGAGCAACAAACACGGGCAAAGTAGTTGAGTTTTCCACAGACTTTACACTGCCTGCCAATAGCAGGGCATTCTGTCCTGTATGGATAAGTACCACTACAGTGGAAACATTTGTTGGACTCTGAGAGACTGCTATTGTTGCTTTGTGGATAGTTTCCTAGCCCTGGACTGATAAACAGTGTTCTCATAGGAGTTGAACTTGGAGTGTGATAGTTACTGTTGGAAACCTGAACTTCAGTAGCTCTGTATTCTGGAAATGATAGTGACCTTGCTTACTTCTGTAGTCTGAAAGCTTTCTGCTTTTAGAGAATGTTTTTTGGCATAGTTGACCAGGGACATAAACTTCAATTATTTGTGTTTTGATTTCCTGTTCGACATATTCAACATCACCAAAATCACATTTGGTTGATAGCTGCCTCAACTGCATGAAATATTGGTCTATTGTCTCATTTGCATCTTGCTTAGTATGTCGGAAGACAATTGTTTCATATATTCTATTTTTCTTGGGAGTGAAATAGTTTGTTCGTGCATTTTTTGCTGAGTCATAGTAATTTTGCGCATATGTGTCTCAAAAATATCTTCCAATTCTTCAACTCCATATTGGAGAAGGCATTTTTTCTTTTGCCATCTGTGATCGCAAAACCTGCCATCGTGCCTTTGAAATGTCACAGCTACATTTGCCAATGTGGGAATATAGATGGTTGCCTCAAATGCACATCAAAAGGTGGTAGATTGGACATAGAGAATGCCATCTTGATTAGCAATGCAGTGAAAGTGTGTGATCAAGGATCTGCGATCACATTCCTTCCAAATAGGAACTTATCCATAATGATCTGAGATTAATTTTCTTTTGATTGGGAGGTTATTTTTGCAGTGTCAGTACACATTTTGGCATTCTTCTTGCAAATCTGGGTTGGATTGCCTCAATGTGTGTCTACCAGCAGGTTACAAACCTCAATTTGTGCCCTAAATCTCCAACTTAAAATGCTATCTGCAAAAAGTAGACAAAGACTATCCAAAAATTTCATATCTGAAAGCAATGTTTCATATTTCTACCTTCTTTGTCGCCATTGTAAAATATTATGACCTCAAGGGAGGCCTTTAGCTTTTAAAAAGAAATTTAAAGTTCCTGTGATTAACTGAAATAATTATACCACAATATTTCACGTTTCTAAGCTGTTCTAGCTCCAGACATAAACCGCCTGTGTCTGAGAAAACACAGATAAACCCAAAAAGGTTACCTCCTTTCAGTCTATTTCAATGGCAACATGGCACAGCGGGGATATCCAGATGGAGATTTCAACTAATGAACTTCAATTCCCAAACTTATCGTCTGATCTGAAAAGTATATGGATACTTGAAGATTTTCTCTTGTTTACTAGTTGCTCTCTAATCTTTCTTTAATCTAGGGCAATTACAAGATGCTGTGTCCTCCTTCAGCACCTCAGCCCTTCAGGAGCTGGTGCACAGCATCATTGGTCACAGGTGCTGGTGTGATGGGAACCAGCCCCACGTTAAAAGGTGCTGAGAGCATATAGAGAGCATGAGAGAACTCTGTGGCACCTGTCCACTACATTCTGGCAGCAATGACCAGCACTGCTGAAGTTCAGGCATCAATAATGTTTCCAGGGAGTGTGGGGCTGGACCATCACTGTGGTCTGAAAGCCGCACAGAGCACAGAGAAGAGGCCCTGGACTGAGACACCTACTTTTTATCTTGTGCAGAAAGGTTTCACATCTGAGTGACAAGAATATTGCTCATCAGAACAAGGACCCGTAAGGCAAGGAGACATTCATGGGAGTTTATTCACAATGGTGAACATTAAGTACATGTGATTAACACCAATGCCCAGGCTGTGCAATTAATTCTCCTTAGCTTTCCTAACCCTGCCGCTACATCTTGGTGCTCCCCAGACATCTACAGCAGAGGTGGAGGCAGCCTGCTGACTGTGACATTGTCTGTGATGACTTTGGTAGGTGTCCTCTGGAGGGCCAAGAGTTGGAGGCCCCAGCCTACTTTCAGGGTCCTGCTGTCTGGCAGTGGCACACTCCTTGGCCTGTGAAGTTGGATCTGCGGAGGTCACAGGATGAGGGGAGTCAGTTGGGCCAGTCACTCCCAGAGTCACCTGGGTGGATGGCCCCAGAGCATGCACCTGCTAATCCTCCTTCCTATGGGTGCCCGAGGGCCCCTGGCTGACTCCATGAGCAGAAGGAGTAGTTGGAGTGAAATCAAGTTGCCCAGCACCCCTCTCACGTACACATTGTTGGAGGCCAGCTATGGCATCAGCGATGAAGTTAAGCCCACGCAGCAGTGGAGTGACGTGGTCTCCATGGTGGCCGCCATCCTGCCAGTATTGACCTTGGCACATTGCAATGCCGGCACTGTCACATCAGCCTGAAGATGGACAGACTCCTCCATTGTACCTTGCAATCTGAGGAGTGTAGCCATCATCTCTTCCTGTCGACCCCTAGCTTGCCTTTGCAGTTCCAGCAACTGTGACATGACTAAGTCCAGTGCCTCGTCATCTGACTCGGACCAGCAACGTTCTGGCCTCCAGCAATCCTCCAAATGCCAGGGACCTGGGAAGTCCCTGCCTCTACCTGCTGTGGATCAGACAGTGCGATGTGCTCATCAGATTGTGATCCCGAGGCTACTCTGAAGCTAGGTCCCACCGAGGTGCGTGTCTGCGCTGGTGGATGGTGTGGGTGAGCGCTGTGACGGGACTTCAGGGAGGGTGCCTTCAGATTCTTCTTCAGAGGTTTCTTCGGAGCTTGATTGGAGGCCCTGGGTCATGGACTCTGTCAGCTGTTTGGCAGATGTGCCTGCGAAAGCAAGGGGAGATAACTAGTGCATGGCTGTGGCCTGTGAAAGAGGACACATTACTCACGACATGGTCTGATGGATGTTGCGCTGCTGGATCCTCACTTGGTAGAGCAAAACCAACCTCACCGTCAGCACAGGACTGGTCCTGGTCATCGCCGGCCAGCTGGATGACTCTGTTTTTGAATTCTGTCAAAACTTTGAATTCTGGCATCCATTCATCTTTCTGTGACCTTTCCCTCCTGTTGTGAGCCAGTTTGTTCTGCATGGATAGAGTCAGGGAGAGCGTATCAGAACGCCCGCTGGGCCAAATAATAAGTATGCCGGCTTGTGTGGGTGATGAGTGGTCCCATCGACAGGATGAGGACAATGACGGTGTTTGTGAAAGAGTGAATGGTGATGTCCCTTGCACTGGCAGTGAGTAAGGGCCCTGTGGATGTGTGAAGGGTTTGTGAGTGTGTGAGTTGGGAGTGATGAAGAGTGACTTACCCTGGCAGAACAGAGGAGGTCATTCATCCTTTTGTGGCACTGGGTGGCTGTCCACCTCTGCAGGGTGCTCGCACTATCCACCGCTGCCACCGCCTCCCAAGCCAGGTTGGTGTCATTGCTACCCATCCTGCAACCAGAGCGGGGGGTAGAGCACATCCTGGCGAGCCTTCACAGCATCCGCTTGAGGGATCCATCATTGAAGGGGGGGGGAGGCTATAGTCTTTTTGCCTTTACTGGCCATGTCTCCTGGGCAGCGGTGGTGAGCTGGTGGCGATAAGCGCTTTGCTGGCGGCTGCCTTTTAAAGATGGCGGCCTGCGTGATGCAACAGCAAGGGTGATGGCAAGCAGTCGAATGCGAGCCTGCCCGCCATGGAAATGGTGTGTTTCGCAGAAGTTAGTATATAATGAGGTGGGCTCGGGAAGATATGGCATAAAAACCCACCATTTTATTGGCGGGTAGGACTCCATTTTACCCAGCCGCTACCGCACTTAGTGCAATTCTGGGAAAATTCTGCCCCCAGAAATGTCTCATTCCTCATAGGACTGCTAACAGACTGATATAGAAAATTCTCCTTCAGAAACTCTGCTCCCTCCCTGGCCTTTACATTAATATGTATATTAGGATAATTAAAGCCCCTGCATTATAACTAGTCTTTTGCATCTCTCTGTAATTTCCTTGGAAATCTCTTCCCCTATATCTTTTCCATTACTTGGAGGCCTGTAGAATACATCCAGTAAAGTACTGGTACCTCTATTGTTTCTTAGCTCCTTCCTGCTTGCTACGCTCTTTCCTAGCTCCCTAAATTCTGCCTGCAGGACCCATCTTTTTTTCTACCTATGGCCAGGATTTTCAGCTCGGAGTATGGGTGCATGCCCAACATGCACGAGCATGAAATAGCTCGCGATAATGTCGGGCGAGCATCCTGATGTCATTGCGCACTCATGCGATATTTTGGTTGGTGGGTGCGTGCGAGTGTTGGCAGCACACCCGCTGACAATTAAGAGGGCTGTTAAGCTCATTAATTAATTCATTAATTTGAATTTTTCCCTGCCCTTCCAACCTTATGGTCGGCAGGCTGGTAAATAGGCCAAGCGGCCTATTTTTTTGCGAAACCTCATCCACAGGCGGTGGGTGAAAGTTTCGGCCAGTGATTAAAAAAAAGTAAGAAATTTTAAAACTAATTTTTAACATGTCCCTGCACAGAGTCACATGAGGGGACATGTTTCCCTTATTTTTCAATTCTTTATTCGTAATGTTAAAAATCTCCAGCTCCCTGAGGCAGCTCTGTGCCTTCAGGGAGCTTTCGTTGAGACCACCCCCGTGCATGTGCACACTTCAGCACTCACACCCCTCCCGTCCCCACCCCAGCAACGCTGAGGCTCTGAGTATGCATTTCACACATTAACTGGCCAGCCAGTGTGATATCGCAGTCGGGGCCCGGCTGCAGGTGGTGGTTGGTTTCACGACCGTTCCCAGGCCCGCACACTGCGCCTGCCCGACTAGGTAAAAATCCTACCCTATGTGTTTGATATCATAACAAAAACAGAATTACCTGGAAAAACTCAGCAGGTCTGGCAGCATCGGCGGAGAAGAAAAGAGTTGACGTTTCGAGTCCTCATGACCCTTCGACAGAACTTGAGTTTGAGTCCAAGAAAGAGTTGAAATATATAAATTTTTCCAAGTCCCGACGAGAGCATGAAGCGGTACCCTCCAGGGCCCATGCTGGTACCCATAGCCACACCTTTTATCCTCCAAATAAAAGGTGCGGCTATGGGTACCTGCATGGGCCCCAGCTATGCCTGTCTCTTAATGGGGTATGTGGAACATTCCTTGTTCCAGTCCTACTCCGGCCCCCTTCCACAACTCTTTCTCCGGTACATCGATGATTACTTCGGTGCCGCTTCATGCTCTCGTCGGGACTTGGAAAAATTTATATATTTCAACTCTTTCTTGGACTTGAACTCAAGTTCTGTCGAAGAGTCATGAGGACTTGAAACGTCAACTCTTTTCTTCTCCGCCGATGCTGCCAGACCTGCTGAGTTTTTCCAGGTAATTCTGTTTTTGTTTTGGATTTCCAGCATCCGCAGTTTTTTTGTTTTTATCTCTGTGTTTGATATCATTATGGACCACGACTGTTGTTCACACTCCCCCCTACTCAGAGTGCTCTGAAGCTGCTCAATGACATTATTGGGACTGGAGCCAGGGAGGCAAATACCAGCCTGTATTAATGCATGCTGTGACAGAAATTCCCAACTGTTTCCCTAACTATAAAATCCCCTCCCACTATTGCTTTCCCAATCTTCCTCCTGCCCCCATGTACAACTGAGCAAACTGTGGTGCCGTGGACTTGGCTCTGCCTGCACTTCAGCTTCAACAGTATTCTTAACTGAACATCAGTTGGAGAGCAAGATGCATTCTGGGGACTCCTGCACTATCTGCCTGCTCCTTCTCGACTGTCTAGCAGTCATCCACTACCTCTTTGTCTGCACACACTTAAGCTGCAGAGTGACCACATCCAGAAATGTGCTAAGCACGAAATGCTCAATCTCACAGATGTATCACTGTGATGCCAGCTGCCACCCAAGCTCTGAAACCCAGAGCTTGAGCTGCTCCAGCTGGCTACACTTCCTGCACATGTGGTTGTCCAGGACATAAGTGTTTTAGAGTTCCCACATGGAACAGGATTTGCACTACATGGGGCTTGGATGCTGTTATGCCTCTATTGATTGGATTATTAATTGACTTCACCAAAATAATGTAAGATATAAATACAAACTCCAGCTCCTCACCAATCAGCTGCTCCCTTTGCACTAACATCACTCTATTTGATAGGGAGTTAACTTAAACGTTTTACTTATTTGTAGTTTTATTAACTAATTCAACTAGTTCAGATATATATTTAATACAGTACTTTATAGTTTCCCAGCCCAATTAAAACCACTGCCCAAATTTAGAGGGAAAAAATTCTTGGTGACAGAGGATGAATTTCATTAGCTTGAGCCAAGTCATTTGGCAGGATGCAAATATTTGTCTGCATATGTGGATATGGAAAGAAAAATAGGACCAAAAATAGTATAATGAACAAAATGTATTTAACATTTTCAGATTGATATATGAACCTATCCCAAAATACTAATTTTTGGAATTGAAACTTAGTGAGGGAGGGATTTTAGGAGAAAGTTCCAAAAAGTGACTGAAAGAATGACCACTAATGGTGGAGAAAAAGAGAATTAGTAATCTGGAATTCCATGTGTGGAGCATGCAAACAGGGATATAAAGCTGAAAGTGATCATGAATTAGGGTGGAGGGAGCACATTGCATTAGTTGAAACCATCTGGACCACTTCACATTAGTTCTGACCTGATTTCTCATTTAGGCAAACACCACAAAATGTTTTCTGCCTCAATAGCACTGCTTACTCACCATATGGTAAATAGTCCAAGAAAAATATAAAATACAGTGGCATTTGTCAGTGGTGGGCTAACAGCTAAGGCCTAGTTATAGGCTTTGAGAGGATCAAAAAATATCTTTGTCTTTCCTTGTATACTTGGATTGATCCTTGCCTGTGGGTAGATTAGTAGTGGGCTTAGTGTGCAACAGATTAAAAGTTTGAAATCCATTGATACAAATAACAGAATAACCCTCAGGGAGGCCTGAATCGCACCTCAAAGTGAAGTGCAGGTCACTTAAAATTAAGACTGCGTTTGCTGCCAATGCCATGCACACACATACTCTGTTATGTCATTGCAAGCGACAGAATAGGCGGTGGCCAGGAAAGATGGCGCTACTCAAATCATCATGGCTGTGTTTTAGGCAGCTTGATATATCTTATTGGCCTTGTTTTTTCTTTATTTTTAGATTCTTTGTATTGGGTTATTAGATTATTTTAAGATGCTGCAATGCGTTTTTAGTTTATTGGTTTTCATCCTCTTTTATCAAGATTCTCCCTTTTGATTCATTGTTTATGAAAAATAA
The DNA here is from genome assembly GCF_017639515.1 of Carcharodon carcharias. Lineage (NCBI taxonomy): Eukaryota > Metazoa > Chordata > Chondrichthyes > Lamniformes > Lamnidae > Carcharodon > Carcharodon carcharias. The sequence continues at coordinate 137,843,069 of NC_054473.1, forward strand.
CTATTCTCATAAAGTCCATAATAGGACAAGACACCAAAGCAGCTGCAGTCTTTTGGATTTTTTTCCATTTGCTGAATTAATACAAGTTATTGATGGGCAGGGTTATATGGAATAAAAGAGAAAAGCTTGTGCAAATGCCCAAAATAGTCATGTAATGGCAGAGATGCATTAACCAATTGTCTGAATGTTGTCTTTGTAAAATCCGAGAACAGCATCAATACTCCATTGTTTCTCCACTGAGAACTGCATTACAAAATCAATTAGAAAAGTTGTGGAATGCGGGGAGCTGAGGTGAGTTCAGAAAGAGATGAGCTACTTCCTAGGACACCGATGGTGTTGGAATCGGACTGAGAATGGAGAACATATTGACGGATGTACAATGGTGCTGGCAGGCTGGGTGTAGCGGAGTGGCATCAGCAAACTAGAATGCATGCACATAAGGGTTTTGGTGACCATCTTGCAAAGGCAGGAGAAACAGCATAAAATTAAATCCAATAAGCTTAAAGTCCTACTAACGGACTTAATATTCATAAATAAAACCATTTCTATTCAATGCAATCTAAAATTGTGCTTATTAAGTTCTCCAGCTAAAGGACTTTCATTTGTTTTCATTCAAGGCCCATTTTTGACTTTTAAAACTCTGACCCTTTCAGTTCAGGATAGAATGCCTACAGCTATAATGATTATATACAAAAACCTGACCTAGGCCATCTTGCGCACAGAAATATCTTCTGTGGCTTTTAATTATCCTCCTGACACTCGTGCTGACTCTTAATTTTGAATTAAAGTTATGTATTTATATCTGTCTCAAGGTCTCAGATGAAACTAACAAAAGAATGTAGCAAGTTTTACTCTGAAATCTGATAGGTGTTAAAAAAATATTCCCAGCTCAGAATTTTTCTCTATCTATCCACCTTTCCACAATATATTTAAAATCAAACATCTCATATAACTTCTGGTTGGGTTGTTTGATCTCCTGTTGCCATATTTTCCCCCATTTGGTACACCCACATTTTCTATTATAAATTTCAAAGTTTGCATCTATTATGGAAAAAAACCTATGTAATCACATCTTTGTGAAAGTGCAGAAGCAAAGTACTATGGATGCTCAGTTTGGGTTTCGCCGGGGTCGCTCAGCTTCTGACATCATTACTGCCTTGGTTCAAAAATGGTGAAAAGAGTTGAACTCCAGAGGTGAGAGTGACTCTTCTTGACATCAAGGCAGCATTTGACCAAGTGTGGCATCAAGGAGCCCGAGCAACACTGGAGTTAATGGGAATCGGGGGAAACTCTCCGCTGATTGGAGTCAGACCTCGCACAAAACGTGATGATTGTGGTTGTTGGAGGTCAATCATCTCAGTTCCAGGACATCACTGTAGGAGTTCCTCAGGGCTCAACCATCTTCAGCTGCTTCATCAATGACCTTCCTTCCATCATTCGTGACTCCACAGATGCTGAAACAGTCCATGTCCAAATACAGCAAGACCTGGACAATATCCAGGCTTGGGCTGACAAGTGGCAAGTAAAATCTCCAACAAGAATCTAACCATCGCCCCTTGATGTTCAATGGCATCGCAATCACCGACTTACCCACTATCAACATCCTTGGGTGTTACCATTGACCAGAAATTGAACTGGACCAGACATACAAAGACTGTAGCTCCAAGAGCAGGTCAGAAGTTAGGAATCCTGCTGCATGTAACTCACTTCCTGACTCCCCAAAGCCTGTCACCATATATAAGGCGCAAGTCCGGAGTGTGATGGAATAGTTTCCACTTGCCTGGATGAGTGCAGCTCCAACAACATTCGAGAAGCTTGACAGGACAAAGCAGCCCGCTTGTTTGACACCCCATCCACAAACATTCACCCTCTCCTCCACCAACACACAGTGGCAGCAGTGTGTACCATCTACAAGATGCACTGCAGGAACTCATCAGGACTACTTAGACAACAGCTTCCAAACTCACGACTGCTACCAACGTGACGGACTAGGGCAGCAGACACATGGGCCCGACTGTCATCCCCCGACCCGATCTAACTCCCACCCCGAGGTCCGACATCCCTCAGCCCCCCGAAATTCCAATATCCCAACCCCTCCCAATGTCCGACCACCCCAGCCACCCACCCCGCCGCATATCCGACCCCCCTGAAATTCCGACCAACCCAGAAATTCCTAGCCCCCAACACCTCGAATGCCCGATCCTCCAATACATCCCAAACGTCCAACCATCCCAGCCCCCCCGAATGCCTGACCCTCCCCACCTCCCGAGATATCCGAAACCCACCCCCATCCCCACCTGACTTCCGAACACCCCCAACCCACCAAATCCTTTCATTTACTTTCTTCCGTCTTGTCAATTTCAATCAGACCTGTGAACTTACCTGCTTTGTGGCATCTAGAGCTATCAAAAAGGCCTTCAGTTTGATGGTGCTGGGCTGCGACACTGGGGCTTCGGAGATAGCTGCGCTGCCTGGATCTCGCCCGACCTGAGTCGGAAGGTCAGGTGAGACAGGCATGGAAGAAATTTGGAGGGTAAGTGGGCATGGAATAGCAATCTGACACTGACTGCCCCTCCGAGGAAGTACAGCCCTTTGTTTCCTTCTCTTTGCATATATTGGTCTTTATCTTGTTTTTATTTTTGCCTCTGGACTGCAGCTGTTTATTGTTCTGCCATTCATACCTTTTCTGGGCCCATCTTTTGTTTCTTTACTTGTCCCATTACTTTGTGCATGGGCTTTTCCCCACCAACTCTTCAGTCAATTAATGTCACCTGTCTTCCGCTCATCACAGACCTTCCCTTTAGTTCTTTCTCCACCCTCCCAATTTCACCTATATAAAAGCTAACACACTTCTAACTTTTCCCAGTTCTGAGGAAAAGTCACGACCTAAAATGTTAACTCTGTTTCTCTCTCAACAGATACCGTTATTCCTGCTGAGTATTTATAGCATTTTCTGCTTTTATTGTGAAAGTGCAACCTGGTATCTCTAATCTCACTTTCACAAAATGTTTTCTGGGATTTATTTCATCAGTAACTTTCTGAAAGTGTTTCAACCAAAAATTTCAGGAAATGATATATTTCACCATAAAACTATTGAATTAATCAGTTGAATTAAGTTTCTGATTTTTAATGTTTTCAAATACTTCTTTACTTGACAGTCACATTGTTTCACAAGAGCCTAGGCTCAGGTTTGATAGTGTTCACAGCTTTGGGCAAAACTGAGCTAAATTTGAGGTGAACATTTGCAGTGCATCCATAGATTGCATCAGTAGCATAAAGTCTGATATCTTGAGGGATATTTTTTCTTTGGTTTATAACAGGTTTTACAAAATTATTTGAAGAAAAGCTAGAAATCAAATTTCAAAAAGCTTTACTGAGGTAAAACACTCTGGCTTTTTTCAAAAAAGGAAGCAGTGTACATTGGTTGTGTGATTCCGGGTTTGTCAGAGGGAGAAAGAAAATGACGGTGTTCCGATTACACAGGTTATAGCTTTTGTTTTGTGTTCTACAAACTTCAGAAAGAGGATGAGAGTAAGAAGAAATTAAGTTTCTGGATCTGGCGTCAATGTAGGTCAGCACGCACAGAAAGTGATCCATAGTCACAGCAATATGATTTGCACGTCAAGCGAAATTTAATTAGAGTGGAACACTGAGTGAACGCTGGCAGCAGTACATCATGCATGACATGGCATAAAGCTGGATGGGTATATTTTGCAGGGTGCATAGCAGGATGGCCAACCCTTAGTCCGCCTGTCATGCTGCACCTCTTCTGTCCTGGCTCTGCTAAATGAGTTTGAGGAAAATGATTGTCAGAATGAAGGAAAAGTTGAATTGGGCGCACATGGAGAAGTTGAGGAATTTCACCTGAGAAGGTGAAAGAAAACTGTAATCAAACTGAAATAATTTATTTTATTTTTAACAAACCTTTAAATTAAAAGCAAAGCTTTGCTATGCTTAATTCGATTGAGCTTGCACGTCTATGGTATTATCTATTTGCAATGGAAAAGTTGGCTCATTCTCAATCGCATATTCAATGTAAAGTACATCATGGAGACGTTAATGGAATAAAGTCTTTTAATTTAAACAAACTTCTGTAGTGACAAACCTTTCTGTAGGTGTACGAGAGTCATAAGTGAATTGCTAAAAATTATGGGGTAGGAGCAAAGGGAAACTGTTGTACAAATTTTGTTTTCCAGCAATACCCTTCCCTGATCATCAATAAAGATGGTCTTTCTCTTTCTAGTGCCATTAATTGATTTCTCAATATGTAAAGCCCAAACATTTTACAGCTGATATTTTGTTTCACTACAGCACCACTGTGACTGATCTCAACAGGGTGTTCATGAACCAGTGTCACCAGTTTCCCACAATTCACGGTGATTCACAGCACCACTGTAAAAGCTTCTGCTTTTGTTTGTCAAAGCTAAATATTGAAAAACAGCAGAAAACATGGCACAGTCAGGAACAGAAGATGAATTTCACATATGAGTGCAATAATAAAATACCCTACAAAATATTCAAGGCTATGTTTTACTACTGTTGGAACTGTGGCAGCTAAAGCCATATTTAATTAAACATAGGAGACCTTAGTACTCTCTTAACACAAGTAAAAGGAGAAACTCTTAATTCTGGGAAGTTATCCTCATAAAAATGCGAACATCTGAGAATTGGATGCTATACTATAGAACTATACAGCATATGTAAAGAGAGTGCATTCTTTTTAAACTGAGAAAATGTAAAAGCCCATGCATACCAGGAACTTCTTGTGCAAGCTTCAGTCCAAGTGTATCTCTCTCTGACTGCTGTCTACTTTTAGCTTCGAAATGAATGATACAACATGATTCATACTGGATGAAGTACTCCATATATTTACTCTGCACAATTTCCCTGCTGCCCTCGTGTGTCTTCAGAGAATAACTGCCAGTGATTATTCTTTATAGCTTCAAGATTTAGCCATTGTCTTCTTAAAGTTAAAGCAATACAGTAATCCTACAAAAAGGAGTAAGATGAATAATTGAGGTATTAGAAATTAAAATTTTCAATTAAATGGTTAAGAGCTAGCAAGTAAAATGTCATATATTCTACTTAATTTTCATCCAAATTCACTAAGTAAAGAGAATTGTTAAAGCCAGCATTGACATTAAATCAAACAGGGCTCAATTTCAATTTCCTGTTCTGTTGAAGGGTCATGAGGACTCGAAACGTCAACTCTTTTCTTCTCCGCCGATGCTGCCAGACCTGCTGGGTTTTTCCAGGTAATTCTGTTTTTGTTTTGGATTTCCAGCATCCGCAGTTTTTTGTTTTTAGCTCAATTTCACTATCTTAAAGGGTAACAACACATAATTTAAGTGGGAAACTCTTCGGGCTGGATTTTATGGCCACCCTGGATTTTATACCGAAGCCAGCCTGCCATTTGTAAATGAATAATTAATGGTCAATTGAGCTTGTTAACAAGTCAGTTGACCCAGATAATAAGCTGCCCACAGCATAAAGCAGGCAGCATTGGGCATGGCGTTTTCTAGAAAAACTTTTATAATGGTGGGAAGGAAGAGGGGCACAGCATCCGGGGAGGGGGGGAGGGGTGGTGCTTTTTGTACATCGGGGCAAATCTGTATTCCACCCCCCCCTCCCCCGGAAAACCAAGGTATCACAGCATCTTTGTTCCTCCTCACCTGGCCTCAAATACAAACCTTCCCAACCACTCCCCTCCCCAACCCCTTAACCCTTCCCTAGGCTGCCTGATCCCTCCCTATCCAAGACCCCTGACTTACCTCAATTCAGAAGGCATAGCTGCCTTCTCTGTGAGCCGGCTTGCAGTCCCAGCAGCGCCCACTACTCAGTTTTGGCATGGCTGGGACTGCTAGAGCTGCCAGCCAGTCAGACTAGCCGGCAGCCCTGAGAGCGGTATTTCCTCCCACTGAGGTGCGAAAGTCCGACTCTCGGCCTGTTTAGCCTGCAGGCAGTGCATTATGGCTGCAGAACAGGCTTCTTTTAGGTGCTTCAGCTGCTGGCCGACTCTTGCAACAGTGGGGTGGTGGTGAGCAATGCATCACCCCTGTGAAATCCAGCTCTTGGATTCTGGTAAAATTTACTTTCAAATGAAGTGATGTGTAAATTCATGCAATATATTAAATGCAACTTACAAATGGCTTAAATTGTAAAGTATAGTTGAAATATAAACTTTCAATTTCCAAATAATATATAATATGAAACCATATTATTGTAATTATTGGCTGTGCAATAGATACATCTATAAATACAACAAGTTGCACAATGTGGGTTTCAAAATGATGAAAGGAAGGTTCGGGAGAAGGTGTCACATATTTCTTAATTTATTCTTTCATGGAATGTGGGCATCTCTGACAAGGCCAGCATTTGTTGCCCCCCACCTCCCCAATTGCCCTTGTACCAAATGGCTTGCCACACCATTTCAGAGGGTAGTTAAGAGTCAACCACAGAGCTGCGGGTCAGGAGTCACATGTAGGCTAGACCAGGTAAAGATGGCAGATTTACTTCCCTAAAAGACATTAGTGAACCAGATGGGTTTTTATGACAATGGACAATGGTTTCATGATCACCATTACTGAGACTAGCATTACAATTATTAATTGAATTTAAATTTCACCAGCTGACGTGGTGCAATTTGAACCCTTGGCCCCAGAATGGTAAGATAGACGATATTCTCCAATTTACCTGGTGCAACATCATGGGCTATCAATGACTAAAGTATTAAAATTTTCTGTCTACATACACACCCTGTCAATGTTTACTATCATTAATTCTTAAGTTTGCATATAAATGTGAAACTGCCAATGCAGACTTGCCATACCTTCATTACACCCACTCACCTACAGCATGTGTTTGTGCCAAACCTGGCAGCAAGGTGCAACTGAAGTGTGTAAAGTTGACATAAGCAAGTTCCATTACAAATGAGGACAGGAAATTAAAATGAAAATATAAAATCAAATACAAAATTTATGACTTTAAAAAGGGGTCTGTGGTAATGGTCCAATTAACCTTTGGCCTCTAACCTCAACTTTGCCTGATCTTGGCTTTCAGTATGCAACCCTAACTTCCGTAAAAATTAAGTGGGAATTGGATGTTGTTTTTGTTAGCTCAAGTTGATATGGGAGACCAATCTTCGCTAACATTTAAAAGAGGAAGAATGGTTGCTTGCACTTTTATTACAACTGGTTTGAAGCTTAAGTAACACAAGATGCTTCCTCACTGTAGTCTTACACAGCTTGCCAAAACTGCTTTGCAATGATTCACAAGGCCGAGTAGAACTGGAGCGTGGTTCTTATAACAGATACACAGTTATTTTGAGTGGCTGGGCCTCGTTTCATAACATCAGCAACAGAATAGCTTAATGGTTGGAGAAAGACAGTCAGCAAATTTGGCATGGACCCTAGCCAGTTCAGCCAAACAAAGTGATAGAAAGGTGGAAGTAGTGGGTATGCATGAGAGCTCCCACAGGAAAGTTGGGAGGCATATTAATGCTCCTCCTGGCTGCTCATAAATCATTCCTACATCCCAAACTTGCCTATTGTTCTGTTGCTTCAAATTTTGGATCACTAAGTAGAGCATGTGTGGTGCAAACCACGCCCATTGGTACTGAAAATTGCAAACGGGGTCTCTTACTGGCCTAAGTCCTCAAATTTGCATAGACAATTCAGCATCCTCCTGCTTTGGGCTGTCTGACTGTCCATTTTGAAGTCTTCCTGAAAATCATGTCAATTGGGCCTCAAGCAACCAATGGGAAAGCATTATTTTTAATGTTTAACTTCTATCTGCTCTCTAAAGCAGCATAAACGGGATGGGCAGCAGCTAAATTCTGTCCCCTGTGAGTTCTTTTTAGTCAAGATGCAAGGGACACACTGAGGGCAGACTGAGCACTTCCTGTTAGGAAATCTGCATGATGTTACTTGCAGTCCATGTCCAAATGCAGCAAGACCTGGACAATATCCAGGCTCGGGCTGACAAGTGGCAAGTAACATTCACGTCACACAAGTGTCAGGCACTGACCATCTCCAACAAGAGGGAACCAACCATCACCCCATGACATTCAGTGGCATTACCAGCATTGAATCACCCACTATGAACATCCTGGGGATCACCATTGACCAGAAACTAAACTGGACAAGCCATATAAATACTGTGGCTACGAGAGCAGGTCAGAGGCTGGGAATCCTGAGACGAGTAACTCACCACCTGACTCCCTAAAGCCTGTCCACCATCTACAAGGCACAAACCAGGAGTGTGATGGAATACTCTCCACTTACCTGAATGAGTGCAGCTCCCACAACACTCAAGAAGCTTGACACCATCCAAGGCAAAGTAGTCCACTTGATTGGCACCACATCCACAAACATTTACTACCACCGACGCACAGTAACAGAATGTGTACCATCTACAAGATGCACTGCAGGAATTCATCAAGGTTCCTTAGACACCACCTTCCAAACCAACGGCCACTACCATCTAGAAAGACAAGGGCAGCAGATAGGTGGGAATACCACCAGCTGGAAGTTCCTCTCCAAGTCACTCACCATCCTGACTTGGAAATATATTGCAGTTCCTTCATTGTAACTGAGTCGAAATCCTGGAACTCCCTTTCTAACAGCACTGTGGGTGTATCTACACCACATGGGCTGCAGCGGTTCAAGAAGGCAGCTCACCATCACTTTCTCATGGACAACTAGGGATGGACAATAAAAGCTGACCCACCCAGTGAAGCCCACATCCCCTGAATGAATAAAAAAAAAGTCTGACGAACAAGAATACAGACTGGATGTACAGCAATACTTTCCAAACTGTGGGTCATGATCACTGTTGGTGTCACAGAAACAACAATTAAGATCGTGGGCTTCCTCTCCTCCGAGACTGCACCCCAGCTGGGGAAGGTGAAGACGCATTTGGTCCAGGGAATGCAAAGTCGCATCGGGCCCAGGGAGGGCAGTCACATCGGGTCCAGGGGGGGCAGTTGCATTGGGCCTGGGGAGGGCAAAGTTGCCTCAGGCATGGGGAGGGTAAAGTCACGTTGGGCTCAGAAAGGACGACGTTTTGGTGGGCCTGGGGAGGGCGAAATTTTGGCGGGCCCAGGGAGAAGACAGTGCCCTGGTGAGTGTGTGGGAGTGAGAGTGTGTGTGTGTGTTGGGGGGGGGAGTGAGAGACTGACTGAGTGTGAGAGTGACAGTGAGTGACTGAGTGTATGGGTGGAGGGGTAGTGTGAGAGAATGAGTAAGTGTGTGGGGTAGTGCGAGAGTGAGTGTGTGCATGGGGGGAGTGCAAGAGAGTGACTAAGTGTGCGGGGGGAGTGCGAGAGACTAAGTGAGTGAGTGTGAAGTGGGGGGGAGTACGCGAGACTAAGTGAGTGTGTGGGGGTGAGTGTGAGTCTGCCTCATGTTTCTCGCTCACTCTCACCACTACATACCAACACATACAGACACACCCACTCACCACGGGTGAAGTAAGTAAGTGAGCACCCTGAGACTGGGAGTGAGCCAGAAACACACACATTGGCCCTCTCACACTCTGGTCATTTTTATTAATCACTCTTTTTTAACTTAACATTTTATTGCTATGTCATTGCTGTACTTTTGCTCAGCAATTGTTTCTTTCCTTCAAACCTCAACTTTTTTTTTTGAAATTCAATTTATTGTTGAGCCAAACCTCATCTTTCTGAAATTTGCTCATTGGCCCTTTGAGTGAGAAAAATATGCAAATGTGCCCCCCCACCCCCCACCCCCGCTCCCGAGTAAAAAGGTTGGGCAATCCTGGCCTAAAGTGTAGCTGTTGATAAAAACTGACATTCCTAACACCTCCCTGTGAGACTTGAAGAATAACAGTCTACCTACAGTCAGGACAACTGCCCTTGCCATCGTCTACAAATGTAAACATCCAGCACCTCCTTCCCAGGAAGGCAGCCTGGGCTCCCTTTAACAGCCAAGCCACCCAGGCTTGTTGTCAAACAGAATTCAGAGTAGATCACATGACTCCCTTCATTCCTCCAGTTTATTTTAATTAAAGATACAGTCCCAAAACATAATCAATCTATAAACCTCTGCATTTGTGACAATGGGGCAACGTGCAGTAGGGTGAATGCAAGGCTGCCATCTTTATAGGGGAAAGTGCAAAAAAAACAAAAGGGAAGCTCTGTGATAGGTTGGAAAATGGGAGACATCAAATGATAAAGAATTGGTGAAACAAGGCCAAAGAAAGTAGTAATGGGACAAGTAAAGAAACAAAAAATGTTTCCAGAAGATGTGTGAATGGCAGACAGGGGAAACAGCTGCCATTCAAAAGCAAAAACAAGTGAAAAATGAGGGTAAGGTCAAAACCTGCAAAGGAAAAGGTAACAACACATTGCTGGTGGCAAAAACGGAGGAGGGTGATCCGTTGAATATGGAGCGTGGTGGGGTGGGAGGTGAAGAGAAGGGGAATCCTTTAATGGTGCTGGGAGGGAGGAGACTTGCAGAGAGTAGATGTGAAGAAATAGGATGGGCACAGTCACGAGCTCTGTCAACCATGGTGGAGGGGAATCCTCTGTTGAGGAAAACGGAAAACATATCAGAAGTACTGGTAATCTCTCCCGTATTCCACTCAATCATAGACCTTCCCTTTTATTCTTTTTCTACCCTCCCTATTTTTACTTAATTAAAACCTATTACAATTTCAACTTATCCCAGTTTTACTGAAATATCATTGACCTGATACATTGGCTCATTTTCTCTCCACAGAAACTGCCAGTCCTGCTGAGTACTTCCAGCATTTTCTATTTTTATTTCAGATTTCTAGCGTCTGTGGTATTTTGCTTTTGCATTAAAAACTTTTATCTTTTTGTTCCTTTTGCTGTTTTTTTAAAGCCTGTGTTTAAGCAGAATATGATGATTTAATCATAGCAAATGGAGACAAAAGTATTTTAGGGTATAATGTATCTACCAATAGGTTTAACATGATTCAGAAGGTCAAGGGTGAAACACTCCCTCACACTTCTGCGGTTTAGATCAATACATGAACACTTTAGAAAGAAGTAATATTCATTGTACACAACAAACATTTGAGCTACAACTTTGCTGTTTACATGGAGATTATGTGTAAGTGGCATTTATGAATATTGTTCCAGGTTCAAAGTTCAGCTAATCAAGCTTCTAATGGCTAGGCTAGAGAAGTCCTCCTGCACTGAAATCCTGACAGTGTGCAGACACGCACACTGTGCTATAGTATCCCTGCAGGTTGAGCCAGCGAGTGTAAAGTGACAACCTTCAGTGAGAGGTGCCAATTTACCTCTCAGGATGTCTGTATTGACCCCATCAATAGAAAGCAGGCCTGAAACAGAAGACAAGTGAGGGTGCAGTATGATGTGAATTGTTATTAACATTATTCACTATAATCTTACTACTTAAGAGCTAGAGGTTCATTCTGATTAACATTTAAAAATACAATAGCAGGAAAAATGTAAGATTGATGCAAAAATTTTGATTTTAACTAATTATAGTTTGGTTGGTTGTCTGTCCTGTTGTCATGCATGTTCTTCTGAAATAACTTATTTATAATTATTATACCTGCTCTTATATTGCAATCTTATTACTGTTGATGATGGCAAGCAACAGCTGCATGGTAGTGTGTGCACTGTGACCTCTTAAATAAAATACTTACTGCAGAAACATTTTTTTAATTTGCTGCAAATAAACACTATCTGAAGGTGATATTGATTGTAGTGTTTGAGTGATTTCTTTCAAAGGAGTTAATCTGATGCTGATGTAATACTGCTTACGGGGACTGCCAGTAGTAATCAACAACACCAGTCAAGAGATAAGTTTGTTATAATTTCTTTTTATGAAGCTCTGCTTTGAAATCAATAGATATTAATAAATGTGTTAGTTCCTTTTTTTCTTTTGTAAATCAAAAACTCATGGCTGGTAGAGAGGGGACAATGCTAACTTGGCCAAACTGATATTAAGGCCGCACATAAGGTTGGTAGGTTTACCTCCTCATTAACACTGACTTTATGTTGCTTCCATCTAGAAAAGGGCCTACTGCTGGGTGGCCAAAGCATTCACCTGTTTCAGGCAGCAGGCTCTTTTAATATGCAAATTACATCTTATGCATGTATTGGGAGATAACTACATGTTTCACTCAGTTTTACTGGCTGCACAGCTGAGAAGGAATGAAAAAACGTGAATATAAAACTATTCTAGTGGAGCCAGAAGGAGCAGGTGTGCTGTTCTAGGCCATACAAAATAATCCCAGTTTATAGATTTACGTTTTTGTGCCTGGTCAAGGTATGTCGGGATGGTTTATTGTAGTGGGAAGCTCGGCAGTTCTATTTAAGTACGGCCTAGACTTCAAAATGGTTCCATCTCCTTCACTTCTGGTGTAGGTCAGGGGCCAGTGAGCTTCACCAGCTGGCCACCCAGAAGTTAAAACTTATCCCTGTGAGTCTAGCAATGGTGCTACTTCTCACCATTTTCAGAAGGGGCAGAACAATCACTTATGCAGGATCTGAGCTTGTGTCTGAAATGCTGTGTGCCTGTCACATACAGGCTTGTTTCCACCATGGAATGGAATCTTAAATAGAAGTAGACCAATATGTAGCATGGAAATATTATAAGATTTACAACAACCTTTCATTTAAGATACATACTTCAGCAAACCTCAATCATGAACCTTCCAAGCTGGTCATCTCCACAATTAAAAATGAACTCTTTCACCATCTGATTATTTTTCCAACTAAAGTTGGAATAACCAATGTGTCTTGCAGAGGACATCTAGGCTGTACTTTCCATATCAAGGAGTAAAATTTAAATAATTTAATAATTCTTTTCCTCTCAGAAAAAATTCTTAGTATGTATAGACTGTAATCATTAAGATACAACATTCAGGAAGGTCTGCCCATGTATTAATTCAATTATTCAAATGTCAGTTACAACTGTCAATTACCGATTCCCATAGTTCAGCAAAATTGTTAAGAATTAAAACTGTTTTAGTCCACTTAGTCTATTTGCCTTTTTAATGTAAAAAGCATACTGTTGACAAAAAGTTTGGGGATTTAGCAAGGAACACAGATGGACTCTGGCTGCTGTGCATATACATAATTTACAGTAGAAATTTCTACACTACTTAAAAATTTACCAAAGTATGTACCTCTAAAATGCTAATTCCAAGGCAATACTCTGTAGCTGTCGCCATCAGTTGGGAAAATTCAGTTATATACAAACTGTACATTGCTAAATGTGGAAAGGGAAAGGGAATGGAATCAGAGAAAATAACCGTCCCTAGCACAAAGCCCCCAGCCTCAGACTAACTGACAGCACTGAATCCCAACAACATCTAACATGCTCTTCCTGTGGAGAAGACAGCCTGTTCTCAGAGTCTTAATTACATCCCAGCTGACTGCCCAGCTTTGCTAGAACAGGCAACAAACGACGTACCTTCACCAGCAATATGGTGTGTTAACTGACTCCCACTCAACAGAAAAAAGATTTCACAATGAGCAGAGGAAAACAAGTGAGCAGAGAGGGTAAACAGCAATCTGCAATATGAGAAACAACTCCACCCAGATTCCTTCAAGACTGACAAGTAGTAGAATGAAATAGCTGGCTTGGCTAAAATTAAAATTAAACTCCTCAAGTGCAAAGTGCATCACCAAGGACTATTCTTCTAAGAGATAAGCCAGTCTGCCTAGTAATAAAGGTGACAAGAGAAGCACCAAACTGCTTAGGCCATTATAATTAAAGACTAACAGCATGCCACAGCCTGCATTTGCAAATGGTATCATATGTATTCCAGACCATTTGTCAGGATACAAGAGTTACTTAACTCTCTAAGGCCTATATGGCAATCTAGTCCAATGCATAGCAAGGACAGAATTTGAAATTTATTGGAAAGAAAATCAATGAGGACAGGCTCATGGGTTGTAAAATTACATCTTGTGATTTTACAGGAAACTACTTTGCCACAAAGATGAAACATTAAACCCAGTGCAAAGGGAGTTAAAATACCTAATTTTAATAAAATGTATTTAAATAATATGATACCCCAATGACCTAATAGAACAGTGCATTCCCTGATGAGGGTATGTTAGTTCTGTCTCATACATGGGGGTTGCAAGATTGAGTCCAATTGCTTGAACTCTTGATCATTGTTCTTTGAATAGGTTAAACATTATTGACTATTAACTAACCTCCCAGGAGGGATTGTTCTGTCAAGTTAGGTGGCGCATTCTATTTAGGATGGAAGAGAAGATTCTGTCCATCTCAGCCTATAATGAACACATTTGAGTGGGCTAAGTCATGGGGTAAAGTGACATGAGAAAGTCTGTTAGACTCCCTCTCCAGTGAAGAAAAGGTAATGGAGAGCTATAGTAACACAGATGGGGGCAATTAAAAAGAGAAACGGTAATAAATTTGCCAAAATTGAATGACTTATGGTACTTGGATCACATACACATGATATATTTTCTACTCATTATCAAACATTAAAACATACAGTTGTTTGTCATCTGTGTTAGATATACAGGAATATGCAGTAAAAATAATTTGCTTTACAACTGCCATGTCATGATGACTGGACCACTAACAAGGTTAGATTAATAAATGTGCATAATAATTATAATTATATAATATACGTTAGATGATGATCTTTCTGTAATCTGCTTTTAATCATAGTTTAGCTCTTGTGCTTTCTGTGGTGAAATGAAGAGTATATTAAACCTTGTAACCCTCAACAGCTGATGATTTATTTGCTTCTGGAAAGCCAGAGCAATTTCTTTCTTTATTACCGGTACTACTTTTGAATATATTGCATGCCATAAGGAAATGTTACCTTAGGGCGATGAAGCCAAAGTTTAATCTTCATCTTAATGATGAGATCCTATGTGTGCCATAATTATTTGTAATAGCCCTGGAAGCAGCCAAGGAATGTACTTACTGCTGAATTGAATCTCGTCTACTGGAAAGTGTGAACATTAAAACTAGACAATTGGGTGTTGTTAGAGGTGGAAGGCAATTATAATTAGGATGGCAATTAGATTAGCATTCCATTCTAGGTCCATATTGAAGAGTTCAGCTGTTATATGAAGGGAATCCCTTAAGTCAAATGAGTTAAATAGATTTCTTTCCTTGGAAAAGAAGGCACCAAATCCAAATAAACTATGTAATTTATTACGGTAGCTATTAATAGATTATTTAATTGTATTAATCAGAATGTCTGTTTAAAGAAAACATTCACTCATTTCCCTGATAAATTATGTTTATTTGAAGGTGAATATTACTGTTCTAATCAACAGAAAATACTGAATTCCTGGTATTATATTGGGATCTTTGAGCCAATTTACACCAAAATCCATGTAAATGTGGTGTGAAAAACAGTCTACAACTGTCAAAACTTATTCCAATCAAACTGTGCCACATCTATTGAGACCCACACAAGTATGGGCCCAGCAGTGCATTGTGTCAGTTCTAGTCTGATATCTAAACCGCTCTACCACTCTACTTTGCTCCCTTCCTTTAAGATACTCCTTAAAACCTACCTTTGACCAAGCTTTGGCTCATGTGACCTAATATCATCTTATATGGTTAGGTGCTATATTTTGTATTTACTGCTCCAAAGAAGTGCCTTGGGAAGTTGTATTATATTAAAGGAGCAATGTGAATATATGTTGTTGTATTCCAAGCTGACAGAAAGTTCCAAAACCCAATGCATGTCATGTTGCTGCAATGTCATAATGTATATCAAGGCTACTCTGAACACAATTATTGGTGCCAAAAGATGGTTTCCCAGACTAAACAATCACATGGACTGGGTGCTCTAGCTTCCTCTGAGACTCAAGCAGTCATTAAGCATGCTTAGTTGTGCTTGGCACTTCAAAAGGAAGCTGCACCACCTGACCCTGAGTGACTTGCCAAACTCAGTGGATGAGCAGGCCAAGATTATTCCAGGCATCTCACTCACACCAGCAGGTGACAAAGGCATTATCACATCCTTGTGTCTCACACAGCCTTTCTCTAAACAGTAAGTCCATTAAACAGCTGCCAGCATTTTGAGAGACAGGACAAGGTCTGATGGGTCCCTTCAGGGAGTATTTGCAATTGGAGCAGGAGTTTGCCATTTTTTCATTTCTACAAACTGAGTACTACTGCAATCCACACCCTTAACAGGAAATAGTCAGTAAAATTATATTTTGCACAAGGGTCTCTCAGATACCTCCACTGGATTTGATTTATGTGGGAGGAAAAGTAGGAAATTCTGGGAGGAAGAAATGAAGAGCAAACAAATTTCCTCCTTTGGATTAATTTCATTACCATTTTCTAGCCTTCACAGCACATCTCCCAATCTTATATTTTGCCAGAAATACATCCAATTGTCTACTGAATCCACTTATTTCATTTATGTCAAATGTCTTCAGGATAATATTTCAAACATTTACTACTTTTCTAAAAAAAATAGCTCTGCCTGATGTTCCATTTACCCTTAATTTTCAAATGTATTTAAATTATATTCCATAATTTTTAAACCTTCATCATTCTGAAAAATATGCCTAGATATCTATATCATCTTCAGGATTTTGAAAACCTTTACCAGGTCACCTTAATTTTCTACCTCTTTGACAACACAAAAGTTTAACTTCCTTAACCTTTCTTCATAACTCAGTTCTCAAGATCTGATATTGTCTTAGTTGGCTGTGTTATTCTATACTTTAGCAATGTCTGTAATATACTCTCTGTGGTTTGGTAACATATCCAGATAGGGTCATACCAGTGATTTTCGTAATAATATCACTTCTCTTGATCTGTATCACTCTACTAATTCAATCTTTCACCTTGTTTATCTTTTTACTGTAAATATACAACAGCCTAACAATTTCAATGAGCTCAAATACCTTTTCTGATCAGGACATGACAGACCTTTTCATTAACATGTGTGCTTAATCTGAGTCCACTGTTTCAAAACCAATTATATTGTGTCAATCTACATTAAATTGTATAAAAACAAAAAAACTGCAGATGCTGGAAATCCAAAACAAAAACAAAAACAGAATTACCTGGGAAAATTCAGCAGGTCTGGCAGCATCGGCGGAGAAGAAGAGAGTTGACATGTCGAGTCCTCATGACCCTTCGACAGAACTTGAGTTCGACTCGAACTCAAGTTCTGTCGAAGGGTCATGAGGACTCGAAACGTCAACTCTTTTCTTCTCTGCCAATGCTGCCAGACCTGCTGAGTTTTTCCAGGTAATTCTGTTTTTGTTTTTGTTTTACATTAAATTGTATTTGTCATTGACTGACCCAATTTCACCAAAAATTCCAATGCTTCTATATTGTTCATCATATATTGACACCAAATTTAGCATCATGCAAACTTTGAGGACTTAAGAGTTTTTGAGCCTTGGGATGTTTTATAACATCAAAGCTCCTATATAAATGTAAGTTGTTGTCATTGTTTATCTGTCACTTAAGTCAATTAACTATATCAGATGATTTACCATGGCATGGCACCTAGATAACCTCAGTTGAATCAACTGAGGCTTAGTTACCAAGACAGATTAATGTTTAACCTGGCCTGTCCATTTAAGACCAGTGTTCATATACTTTCTGTGGAGAAGTGATTTAAACAAGTATACCTGAACATCAATTACAGAGCAACTTTTGAGACATTTCTTTGTAAATTAGTAGCTGTTTGCAGCCACTAGCTTCTGTTCTTGTGGAGAAGGTAGATTATCAAAATGAAAATAACTGCCTTTTTACTTTTGACACTAGTGACTAGATGCAAGGTATGCACATATGGATATAATAAACAAGAGGCACCCCAAGACTGAGCCTTGGAAAAGTAGAAGGTTACAGAACTTAAAAGTACATGGGAGGGGTAGGGCAGGGGAGGATAATTTTAACCAAAGCTTCTGGGTGGGAAATGAGTGGGTTCAGTTCAACCACCAAATTTACACTTCGTTGATTTTTTAAAAAGGGAGATGTTGATTTTCAAAAAAAAATCTTAACATTGGAAGATTTAGTTTAGTGATAAGTTTAATTAGAATTGTACTACTAAGTTATTTCATTGTAACACTCCACAGCACTAAACTCAATTTGGAATATGTAAAAAATCTGCACATTCTAAATTATAATAGCACTGTGGATTGTTTGAATTAAGGTTTGGGTTGTGCATAGCTATGAAGGGTATAAAAGTAGTGCTAAAATGACATCAGTTTAATGTTGAGCACTAACATCAGAATTGTCTAAAAATCCAAACTGCAGCGGTGCAGCAATGTTCTCTGGAAACTAATTCAAGTTGTTTTGATTCTAGGGGAGTGCAGCTGATGGCAGGCACACTGCCCACTTTTTTTTTGAAGGTTGAAAGGAAAAGGAAGACTTGGATTTATAAATTCATTCACAACCTCAGGTCATCCCAAATTGCTTTACAGCCAATAAAGTACTTTTGAAATGTAACCACTATTGTAATGTAGGAAACACAGTACCCAAGTTACACACAGGTAAACTCCCACAAACAACAATGTGATAATGGCTAAAAACTTGTTATTAGTAATGTTGATTGAAAGATAAATATTGGCCGTGATATCAGGGATAACGTCCTGTTCTTCTTTGAAATAGTGCCATGGGATTTCTTACATGATATCTGAGAGAGCAGATGGGTTCTTAGTACAATGTCCCATTCAAAAGAAAACACCTCCGACAGTGAAGCAGTTGCTCAGTATTACATTGAAGTGTCAGCCTAGATTTTTGTATTCAACTTTCTTCAGTAGGACTTGAATCCACAACCTTCTGACTGAGGCGAGAGTGCTGAGACAACTCGTTTGTAAATAAGTTGACCTACAGAAAAGCAAAACCAATTAAAAGTTCGGGCCTATGAACCTATTGGATTGAAGATAAAAACAAAAAACTGCGGATGCTGGAAATCCAAAACAAAAACAGAAATACCTGGAAAAACTCAGCAGGTCTGGCAGCATTGGCGGAGAACAAAGTTGACGTTTCAAGTCCTTATGACCCTTCAACAGAACTCTGTTGAAGGGTCATGAGGACTCGAAATGTCAACTTTGTTCTTCTCTGCCGATGCTGCCAGAACTGCTGAGTTTTTCCAGGTATTTCTGTTTTTGTTTTGGATTGAAGTCCTGAGGAAGGATGTGGATGCAAAGCACAAGCAGTCTTTTCTCTTTGGAGATGATGACTGACCTGTTGTCTATTTCCAACATTTTCTGCATTGTGCTGGATTAAGCCCACCTGTTCCAGAAACATAGATATGGGAATTCTGGCATAGTCCAAATAATGTATTCTTTTACAGTGCAAGACACTACGAAGTAATAATAACCTTACAAATCATCAAATGGGTTTTCCAATAACAGAAATAAATTATTTTTTATAAAATCTTCTGGTGGATTTGTATTGAAATAACAAACAGAAATGTCAACTTGACTAAATTAGTAACAATCACCTCGGTATCAGTAAGTTTTAGATTCAAGCTCGGTTCCTGGGCTTGATAACATAATCCAATGCATTGGTACAGTATTGAGGAAGCATAGTATTACTGAAGCTGCTACATTTCAGATGAGATGTTCAACCAAGGCACAGGTTTAATTGTTCCAGTGATGGTGGACAGTGAAGATGATATGGCACGCAGAGTTCTCTCGGTGCATTGGCTTACATTTTTCCTTCAAGAACGCCACCAGAAAGATGCATGTAATAATCACATACCTCATATACCTCCATCCCCAAAACCCTCCGAATTATCTGCACTCCTCTAACTCTGGTCATTTGCAGCACTCTGATTTTAAGTGTTCCACCATTGCTAGCCATGCCTTCAGCTAACTAGGCCCTAAACTCTGGTTTACTCTCCCTGTGCCTCTTTGCTTCTCTACCTCACTTTCTTCCTTTAAGATATTCCTTGAAATCTACCTCTTTGACCAAGCTTTTGGTCATCTGAGCTAATGTCTCCTTATGTGGCTTAGTATCACATTTTGTTTTATAATGCTCATGTGAAGCAGGACATTTTATTACGTTAAAGGTGCTTTATGAATACAAGTTGTTATTGTGGTTGTATGTCTTTGTGAGATCTTGTTGCACAGGAAATACATGCGCCATTTTATTCCATAAAAGTCACTGCTCTTCAAAACTAAATGTATCTAATTCATTTTGAGATATTTCTGTGAGACATGATAGGGTACCAAATAAATACAACTATTTCTTGCTATTTTGTTTTTGCAGTTTGGAAACAGGATTCTCTCATTCTTGCAAAAGGAGACTGATTCTCAACACCATGATAAAAAAGAGGGTTCTCTCAGTATTCTCTCGACACAAAGAAAGATAACATATAATGTAAAAGCCTCATAAGAGGAGGTGCACATCCATTGTTCCAAAGGGCAATTGTTGCCAACAATCTCAGTATTTTTCTTTTGATCACACAGACTGAGAGAGAACAGTCTTTTAAATTATCTCACCATGCGAGGCTCATTCCTTCCTACGAATTCTAGACTCCAAGATCAAATGAAATTAAACTATGAATATGCATTGATCCATACTAGCCTTAGTCCTACACAAATTTCTGCCCCTGTTGACGTCGGATGTCATGGCAGGTGTGAGCGGATGTGGCGAGAAGGCCAAAAATTGATTTTATGCCGTCATGAAACCAGTTTGCGATTGTCTTTTCCGCCCATCAATGGCAGGCTGCCTTTCCCGCCTTCCTACATCGGGAAACTAATTTCAATGCATCTTTTCTCCCGACTGGAATCATCTCCCCAGGCTGGAGCATCCAGGCATGTCAGCATGATCGCACACTGATGTGTTTCACAACTGAACCTAAGTGATGTGCACCTGGCGAGCTGCACTTCAGTTGGGGCTCTGAGATTTATTTGCCTTCCTTGCTTCGGGCAGCACTTGCAGTCATCAGTGCCAGGCTTCGCAGGCAGCACCACATCGCTTTTAGGGGGGCTCACGGACTGGTCTGTACTTACTAGACCAGCTGTAAGGCGGTGGTGGCTTTTCAATGGCTGCAGTGCTAAGGCCTGCTTAGTGAAGGGAGAAGTAGCCTCAGGGAAGATGTTGCGGGGCTAGGGCAGTACTGGGTAAGAGGGGTATCCGGGGGCATCTGTTGGAACATGTTGATCTGTGCAAGTGGCCTCAAGAGGGTGAGGGCTGAGGAGGCAGTCTCCAGAGGAGATCAGGACAGATGGAGATGTGGCATTGGAGGTGTGTGTGAGAAAGAGAGTGGTGATGTCCCTAGTGCTAGCAGTGAATGAGATGCCAGTGAATGTGTGATGGTCTTGAGAGCTTGAGAGTTACAGTGATGAGATGATTGCCTTACCCTGGCGGCATGGATGAGATCACTCATCCTCTTTCTGCACTGGATGGCAAACCTCTTCTAAGCAGCGCTGGCACTGACCACAATTGCCACTGCCTCCCAAGCCGGAGTGGTGACACTGATGGACCTCCTGCGGCCAGAGCGGGGATAGAGGATATTGCCAGGGCCCTCCACAGTATCCAAAAGGCATTCCAGTGATGTGTCAGAAAAATGGTGGGTTGCAGTCTTCTTGCCTTTTGGGAACATGTCTTCTGTGCCGCAGTCCTGGGCTGCAAGCATTGAGAGCTATGCACGTTGCTGCAGTTCAAATATGGTGCAGAGCATAAGGCACCGGTGAGGTGATGGTGTGGAGTGGCGGGCGAATTGGAGGAAGCCTGCCAGCAAAATGGCCTGTTTCCCATGACTGCACAAATAATGAGGCGGGAAGGGGATTGTATGGCACAAAAACATGCCATTGCAGCCGGTGGGTAAAATATGGTTTTACATGCCCACTACTGCACTTACTGCAATTCTGGGACGATTCCGCCCAATATGTTTATCCCGTGGATGCTACTGCATATAGAAAACAAAATGCCAATATTTTTTTGACAGAATATTGGCTAAAGTTTTGAACTGCCACACTATTCCTTATGATTAAGGTGTTTAGAAAAGCAGATCTTTAATAAAGCAACTTTGGCTTTAGTCCTTAGCTCATCACTGTCTTTAAAGCACAGAACCCCTGCATCATTTCACATCAGCAGAGGTTGGGGCCTCTATTGCTTTAATTTGTTGCAACATAAATATGGAAAAGGACTTTCTGGAAAACTTCAGTTCAAAACAAATTTTCACTTTACCATGTGGCCTTTATTAATGCATGAGGCAAACTGCTCAATTTTTTATGGTAGTCTTACGATGGAATTGTCCCAGATTTGTACTTGTTTTGTTCGCCAGCCACGATGCAGGCTTTTCATGCCGTATCATCCCAAACCCGTAACATTTTTAATGCATTCCCGGGAAACACGGTGTTTCAATGGCGGGCGGGCACTCATTTGCTTGGCCACCATCACCTCGCTGCTTCATCACGCCGGGTGCCATCCAGTCGAGCCGCGTGCACCACATCTCAGTGCTTCCAGCCCACATTTGCTGCAGGGAAGATGTCCACAAGAAGCAAAAAGACTGCAGCCCCAGGTCTAGCGATGAATCACTGGAACACCTTTTGGATGCCGTGGAGGCCTGACAGGATGTCCACTACCCCTGCTCTGGCTGCAGGATGGGCAGCGGCGTGACCAACCAGGCTTGGGAGGAGGTGGCAGTGGTGGTCAGCACCAACACCCTTCAAAAGAGGACATCCACCCAGTGCCGCAAGAGGATGAGTGATCTCCTCCGTTCTGCCAGGGTAAGTCTTTCTTCTCATCATTCTCAACTCACACACTCAAACCCATCACACATCCACAAAGATCTCACTTACTGCCATTTACTCTCTTAAGAAGTCAAAATCCTGGAACTCCCTTCCTAACAGCACTGTGGGTGTATCTACACCACGTGGACTGCAGCAGTTCAAGAAGGCAGCTCACCACCACCTTAAGGGCAATAAGGATGGGCAACAGATGCTGGCCCAGCCAGTGAAGCCCACATCCCTTGAACGAATAAAAAAAAACACTCACTGTCATTGTCCTCAGCCCGTCCATGGGTCACTCACCATTCACACATACCAGGCATACTTATCATCCGGCTTGACAGGTGTTCTGCTTACACTTTCTCCATCTCTATTCATGCAGGACAAGCTGGCACATAACAACAGGCAGAGGTCGCAGACTGGTGGAGGAATGCTTGAAATCAAAGTCCTCATGGACTTTGAAAGCAGAGCCATCCAGCTGGCCAGCGACGATCTGGACTGGTCCTGTGCTGACAGTGAGGTTGGTGGTGCTCTACCAAATAAGAGCCCAGCAGTGCAACATCCATCAGACAACCATGCTGTGAGCGATGTGTCCTGTTTCACAAGCCACTGCCATGCACTAATTAGCTCCCCTTGCTTCTGCATGCACATCTGGGAGACAGATGACAGAGTCCATGACCCAAGGCCTCCAATCAAGTCCCGAAGAGGCTCTGAAGAGGAATCTGGAGGCACCCTCCTTGAAGTCCCTTCACAGAGCTCAACCACACCTCGGGAATAGGCTCAGGATCACATTCTGGTGAGCACATCACGCAGTGACAGGGACTTCCCTGTTGTCCGATACTCAGAAGACTGCTGGAGGCCAGGAATTTGCTGAGTCTGAGTTAGATGATGAGCCTCTGGACTTTGTCATGTCACAGTTGCTGGAGCTGCAAAGGCAAGCTTGGGAACATCAGGAAGGGATGTCCACTGCAATCCTCAGATTGTAAGACACGATGGAGGAGTCCATCCGCCTTCATTCTGAAGTGGTAGTGCTGGCATACCAATGCACTGAGGTCAATACTGGTAGGGTGGCAGCCACCATGGAGGCCTTGGTCCAGTATTTCACTTCTGCACTGCTGTGCTGGCTCAATTCAATCACTGATGCCATAGTTGGCCTTTAATAGTGTGTACGCAAGAGGAGTGCCAGGCACCTCGATCTCACTCCAACTAACCCTTCTCCTTGAGTCAGCCTGGGGCCTTTTGGCACCTAAAGGGAGGAAGATCAGCATGTGCACACCCCAGGGCCATCCATCCAGGTGACTCCAGGAGTGTCCAGCCATCAAAATCCCCTCTTCCTGTGACCTCATCAGCTCCAGCTTCACAGGCTGAGGAGGGTGTCGCTGCCAGACAGCAAGACCCCGAAAATAGGCTGGGGCCCTTCAGGTCTTGGCCCTCTAGTGAATGCCCGCCAAGGGTCATCACAAACAGTGCGTAGCAGTCAGCGCGTAGCAGTCGGCAGGCTGCCTCCACCTTTGCTGTGGATGTCTGGGGAGCACCAAGACGTAGCGGCAAGGTTAGGAAAGTTAAGAAGAATTAGTTGCACAGCCTGGACACGGGTGTTAATCACTTCTACATGCTGTTCACTTGTCAATAAACTCCTAAGAATGTCTCCCTGCCTATGGCTCCTTGTTCTGATGAGCAGTGTTCGTGTCACTCAGATGTGAAATCTTTTTGCACAAGAAAAAGGCAGATGTCTCAGTCCAAGGCCTCTTCCCTGTGTTTTATGCAGCCTTCAGACAAAAGTCAGCCTCACACACCCTGAACACATTACTGATGCCTGCACCTTCATGGTGCTTGTCATTGCTGCCAGAATGTAAAGGGCAGGAGTCACAAAGTTCCATCATTCTCTCTGTGTGCTCTCAGCACCTTTTAAGGTAGGGCTGTCCCCCATCTCTTCAGCATCTGTGACCAGTTATGCTGTGCTCCTGAAGGGCTGAGGTGCTGATGGCGGACAAAGGATCAGATGCTTCTAAAGTTTCATGGCTGCATCTCTATGATATGACCCTGATCACAGAGCACAAACAAGCTGCCCTCAGCCAGACAGAAGTCAGACACTGTCAGAGGCTATGTGAAGATCCACGGAGTGTCCTCATTGCATGTCATCATCATCCTCCTGCAATTGAGTAACCACTAGGGCCTCCACTGTGTCTTCATGACAGGAGCAATATCACAGAGGGTATGTGCACTTCCATAAGTCAGACGGGAGTCAAACGATCACAGATGCAATATGATGATCTGTAGGGTCTCCTCACTGCATGTCATTATCATCCTCTATAAATCTAGAAGCTATGAGGGCCTCCCAAGCATGCCTGCCGAATCTATACAGTGTGAGGGTCTCATCCCGGTCATCGTTTCCTTCGAGGATCCCCTCGCCTTCATCCCCGCAGGCATCCTCCTCGTTGGAGGAGACCTCCAGCTCCTCCTCAGCCAGCTCCTCTCCCCATTGCAGCAACAGGTTGTAAAGGGCGCAGCAGACAACAACAATGCATGACACCCTCTGTGGGCTGTATTGCAGGGCTCTACCAGACCGGCCCAGGCACCAGAACCTCATCTTCAGCAACCTGATTATCTGCTCCACCAACTCGCGAGTTGCAGCATGAGCCTCATTATACTTTTGCTCTGCTGCAATATGAGGCTGCCGTATGGGTGTTATCAGCCATGGCCTCAGTGTGTAGCCCTTGTGCCTGAGAAGCCATCCCTGCAGCTTCTGGAAGACTTCAGGGATCTGTGATTGACTGAGGATGTAGGTGTCATGCGCACACCCTGGAAACCATGCGCATGCCTGCAGGATGTGTTACAATGGAATTCCTTGTGCTTGATATAGTTGACCACGTGTTGCAATGAAGACCTGGGCAGTTGAGTGCAGTTGATCGCAGCCTGTACCTGTGGAAAACCCAGGATCTGGGCGAATCCAATTGCTCTTGCATCCTGGTTGTCCTGGACCCGGATGAAATGCACAAAGTTGTGCGCCCTCACAAAGGTGATATCCTTGACCTCATGAATGCATTTGTGGGTGGAGGCTTGAGATCCCACAGAGGTCACCTGTGGATCCCTGAAAGGAGCCAGTGGGGTAGAAATTGAGTGCCCCGGTCACTTTCGTGGCTACTGGCAATGGATGCCCTTCATGTCCCTGTCGCGTCAAATCCTGCAGGGGGCGGCCATGACCGACCAGTTCCCAAGAAATGTGCAGTCTTCGGCAACACTGGTTCTCGGTCATCTGCAGGAATGAAAGGTAGCGTCTAGCTAGGTGATGGCTCGCTGTGACTCTAAGGCGGGGTGTGTGGGAGCCTCAGCGGCCCTTTTGCCCAGAAGGTACTGCTCCTCCTTCTGTGCAGCCTGTAGCCTCAGTCACTCTCTCCTCTGTCGTCTTCGCGCACTGTAGGCCATTAGGCATACAGCTAATTCACCAGTCTCCATGCTCCTGATATACCCCTCCTGCAGGATGAAAGAGAGACACGTTGGTTAGCATGGGTGTACTAAGAACATGTCCTGGTTAAGTCTGAAGGCCCCTTAATGCTTCCTGGTGAGCGTTGACCACCACTTGGATGGCCAGAGATTAGTATGCTGTATGGCTGCCTGAGACCCCACCCACCTCCGCTCCACTCCAACCAACCGATTGGCTGCAGCTTTGCCCATTGGGCTGCATGCTGTGCTCTTAGCTCAGACGCAGGCACTCTCCTAACCCGCACTGCAAGGCTGCACAGCTAGCTTGAACCATGAGGGAGACTGGTCCAAACCGGAATGCTGACATTGCAAGGGGCTATAAGCGCCTCCACCAGTGACTGCTCCATGGCCAGCTTTAGCAAGGAGATTGTACAACATGTGCAGTCGTACAACTGTTCTGCAGTATACAAAAATGCTCATGGCTTTGCAGCCTGTGTCGGTTGGGGGGGTGGTGTTGGTGGTGAAAAGCTCTGGAGCACTTTGTGGCACTTTGATGCCTCGGTGTTGCTTGAGTGGGCACATAAGCTACAAACTCGACTCCAAACATATCAATGGCTGCGCTTGAACTGTCTCAGTTGCAGATGAATGGTCACATTATATAAGGTGTACCTAATGCGTGGCCACTACCCTCGCCCACCATACCCCCAACCCCAAATGCTTGTGCACTATATTCAACCGCAAGGCAGCCCTTGCCCAACCCGCACAAGTTACCTCAATATCAGGGCTGCTCTTGCTCCCCCACTCAAGTCACCTCAACCACACCACAGCTGTTGCCCGCCCCACCCCCAACGCGCCTCAAGCTTGAAATCCAACAGGCGACCCTGGCAGGCGCTGCACATTATTGGTGTGTACTCACCTACGAGTTCCCTTCAAAGTGCAGGCCGCCAAGTGCACACTTTTTATATGCTGTTGTGAAACACGTTGGCATGCTTTCCTGCTGAAGCAGACAGTTGATCCAGCCGTGCGGGGGGTGGTGGGAGGAGAAACTATTCTGGCGGCTGGCCTAATAACGATGCGCAGATGTATTACAATGAGGTTCCTCACGCCCGATGGTGGGAAACGCGGCCTGCCATTGGCAGGCTAACAGGACAATCGCAAACTGGTTTCGTGTCATCATGAAACCAATCACGCCATATTGTCCGCTCATGCCACCGACCATGCCCGATTTCGGAAAATCCCGGCCTTACAGTGTAGCAGTAGAAAATATGCTGTTACTGATATATTGTCAAAAGATACATATGGAAGAAGGATGTTATTACAATCCCTGGAATGTATTTTCAGTTTTGAGCATGGTAGTTTACTTTTAAAAATATTGTTTTAATGCTAACCATCTCTTTTATTACTTTAATTTCAATTTGTCTTCCTTTCGTTGGTAGCCAGTCCATAATTGGTGATTAGGGTGTAACGGAATAACATCCGATCCCACTCAGTGGGAAAGTCTCTTCCTTAAGACCCAACTCATTTATTCCAAAGTCTATGGGCTACATCTTCCAGTTGGCAAGGGGGGGGAGCGGGGCCCGCTCGCCGTTGCGTAAAATGACGCGGGGTGATGACAGGCATGTGTCCCGATGTCACCCTGCATCATTTAGATTTTCAGTTCGGTGGTCGCGCAGCCGAGTCGGCTGGGTGCCCGCCGAACTGTCAACGGCCACTTAAGGCCTTTAAAAAAGCAATTAAGCTAATTAAAGGACCTGCCCGTCCAACCTTAAGGTCGGAGGACAGGCAAGGAGGCCAGGCGGCCTTCAGAAAAAACATGAAACCTCACCCACGGGCAGGATGAGATTTCATGAGGGCTCTAAAATGTTTATGAAATGTTGAAATAAAAGAAATTGACATGTCCCAGCTCATGTGACAGTGTCACATGAAGGAACATGTCAGGAAGTTTTTTCCACACTTCCACAAATTTTTTAAACTTCCAGCAATCTCCCTGAGGCGGCACTTTGCCTCCGGGAGATCTGTGCGCTCTTTCACGCGCATGTGCGAAAGAGCGCACTCCCGGCTCAGGGAATCTCCCCCCACCCGCACAGGGAGTGCACAGTGCTTCCGAGCAGACGTCAATTCTGTTGAAGCGTCATGAGGACTCGAAACGTCAACTCTTTTCTTCTCCGCCGATGCTGCCAGACCTGCTGAGTTTTTCCAGGTAATTCTGTTTTTGTTTTGGATTTCCAGCATCCGCAGTTTTTTGTTTTTATCGCTGTGCCGATTGGGAACCTGCCCGCACATTCTTCCCCCCCCGCCCCCACTCCCCAACAAGGGGTTGGTGGGGGGGTGGGGGCGACATTGCCCATGTCTCCAAGTCAGCCACTGACCTTTTTCCAAATTTTGTGATCCCTAATATAAATCTACAAATTTACTAAGATGCATTTTAGAAGTCAGAAAAGGTTTAACTGAGGAGATATTTCAAATCGCATTTATAAAAATGTTAATTATTAAGAAAGGAGAAATTATAATTCTACTAATAATACTTGTGATTTAAGAAATTCAAGCTCAGCTCAGATGGAATGGACATGTAGTAAATATGATTGATTCCTAAAGCAGTCATGCATTCACAACTTAAACTTGGACACTGCCTGCAAGGTAGGTGGAGATTAAGGTTCAAGGATTCTTTGAAGGCAAACCTCAGGAAATGCGGCATGTCCAATACGGGTTGGGAGAAACAACAAAGAACTAACTAGGGAACGATCTTAAGTCGTGGTATTGCTTCCTTCGAACAAAAATACAGGCAGCTAAGAACAAAAGGCAAGCTAGAAAGGCTGGGCAGACCCAACCAAATCAGATAATTCATCCTTGCCCGCACTGTGGAAAGCTATGCAGGTCGGCGTTTAGGCTTCGCAGCCATGTTAGAATTCACAACAAATGACTAAGCACACAAGAAATGGCCACCTTCAATTACAAAGGTAAACTCACGATAAGGAAATGCAAAATTATAATTTAAAATTAAAAATGTTTTACTGAAGAGATGGAACACTTAAAATAGGAAGTTCCAGTCGAAGAAAGAGTTTCTTCTGTGTGTCAATTGTAGCAAATCTAACAGGATTACATTGGGGTTTCTGCTAGTTGCACGAGGTCGACAACTCAGGAACTCATTGCAAAAAAAAACCCCACTGACACCAATATAAAGGCAGCATCTGTTTGTACACTTAATTCTCCAGCTTGAAAGAAATGGGGAAGATAATATGCAGAAATAAATAATCTCTGTAATATTTAAAACAGGTAAAATATAAAATGGTTACAGATCATTTTTCATTGTATTTGTCTCAGTTTACCAAAATTGTACCATTTCTCACTATCTCTGTATATAGTCAACCGATCACCTTCTTAAATTATTTGTCCTTTCAAATTGTACTATAGCTACTGATAGTTTTCTGTCAGTGCTTCATCTGTATCATTTTGTCTCTTTTAAATATACTGGTAATCTTTGTACTTCTTATATTCTCTTCTCCCAATAATTAATTAATACCTCTTCTACAAAATATTTTATGTCTCATTTCTTCAGTATGTCATCTTCATATTTCTAAACGTAATTTTTACAATTATTTATATTCGAATTCAGAAAAATCAATTTTTGTTTATCTTTTGCAAACTTCTTTACAGACATTAAATCTACTTTTCTTCCAAGTCCTACTGGCATTTCATGAAAAATCCAATTGCTGCATTGAGAATGTACTGTCCTTGTATGTGAAGCTCTGCCCTCAAGTCCCATTCCTCCAAAACCTACCCACCCAACAATATCCTGGACATCCTGGTCTTTTTTTTCTGGACCTGACATCACAAACATTTGAGACATATTATGCCGTCAGTCATCCAAAAATCACAGAACCTGTGTGAGCAGTTTTCTGTGGAAGCTGGTGATCTCAATTGATTGCATGCTGAGCCACTTCACTGAATGGTGCTGTCCTGTGATGGTCCCAGAGCAAGATGTCCAGCCTGTATTACATATGTCAGTTCTGGAGAGCCTCCAACCACTGCTGATTTTTCTTTGTAAGGGGGTAAATCTGAATGTCATTCACCAAGCCTGATTAGATGATGACTGTGCGTTTTGGCTCTAGCCGCTCCATTGATTCTTCAGCTTGCTGAAAATATTACCAATATTTTTGAATCTTCCCTTAACATCTGCTGTGTAACTGCTGCTAACTCTTTATCCTTGGTACCAGAACCTGTTTACTTGTTCCACACGTCATTTTTAGTTGATTTTGATGTCCATCTTTTAATACCTTGCCCTACTTATGCTTAGTATTATTGAACATCATCTCCACATTTCCGCTTCTTCCTCTTGGTCAGTGGCTAAGTTTTAGAGACTCACCAAAAGTTGTCTTGGGGCACTCCCCAAAGGCTGAGTAAATTTAGCCAGAAAGTCTTTTAAGACATAACAATCAGAAAAATCCTTGATTTGATCCCTAGTGTGTGGGTTAGCTGATTTTACCTGGAAAAGAATAAGCTGCTGCAGATGGTACTAACAACCTTAGATTGAAGAGGAAAAACTTAGCTGGGGCTCCTGCTTGTGAATGCTATTTAGTGGTCATGCTGGATATGTCCATGTCTGTGTGTGTGCATGTACAACAGGATCAGGCTACCCTGTGATGACCCTGCTCAGCAAAAGCCTATCAATAATTGACATCAATGCACACACTAGAATACAGGCTACTTGGACAAAATATTAGAAGGCAACTAAGCCCCATGGAAAGACAACCAACAAGGAATCCGTGCACTTAGGGGAAGAGGTAGGGAGAGTAAATATTGGTTAAAATCAAGTAGATCTTTCACAAAGAATATTTTGTTGTCTACTTTTATCAGGTTAGAAATCCTAACCATAGTCTTATGAGATTTTCTCTTAATTGGCCCTATGTTATAGACCTTTTCTCTGAGACAACATGAACATTTTGTTACAGCATCATTATTGAAAATACTGAAAAGCGAACTTCTCTAGATGGACAAATGTACCATGTGGCGATGTACTGAGATGAGAAGGTCTCAGATTCAATTCCTCATCTGTGCTCAGATGGTGCATTTAGCCACAATGCCACCTCACTACAATTGGTTTTAATGTCACCAAACTAAGAAACAGAAAATTTAACCAGGATTCCCACACTTATGATCCATATTTCAGCATAAGTATCTGCATTTTGTAATGCAAAGGAGAAAATCTGATGGGACAATTGCATTGTATGAGACTGTCTCAGTCACTTAACTAAAATATTTTCAATTCATTCTTGGGAGGGGGGTGGTATTAGTGAACCTTCATCTTGAACTGGTACAATCCATGCAGTGGAGATACACCCACTGTGCTGTTAGTGAGGGAGTTCCAGGGATTTGACTCAGCAACTGTGAAGGAAGAGTGATATATTTCCAAGTCAGAATGGTTTAAAGCAGAACTTGCAGGTGGCGGTGTTTCCATGCATCTGCAGCCCTTGTCCTTCTAACTGCTAGAGGTCACGGGTTTGGAAGGTGCTGTCAAAGCTTGGCAAGTTGTA
Source organism: Carcharodon carcharias (assembly GCF_017639515.1). Classification (NCBI taxonomy): domain Eukaryota; kingdom Metazoa; phylum Chordata; class Chondrichthyes; order Lamniformes; family Lamnidae; genus Carcharodon; species Carcharodon carcharias. Next base: position 137,874,701 of record NC_054473.1, read on the forward strand.
GCAGTGCATCTTTTATGTGATAAATACTGCTGCCACTGTGCGCCAATGGTAGAGGGAGTGAATGTTTAAGGTGGTTGGGATGTCAATCAAGTGAGCGGGTTTGCCTTGGATGGTATCGAGCTGCTCGCATGTTGTTGGAGTTGCAGGCACACAGGCAAGTGGAGAGTATTCCATCTCACTCCTGTCTTGTAGATAGTGGACAGGCTTTGGTGAGTTATTTGCTGCAGAATTCCCAGATTCTGACCAGCTCTTGTAGTCAAAGTATTTATATAGTTGAAAAAACTCAGCAGGTCTGGCAGCATCTGGGAGGAGCATTGTTAATGTTTCGAGTCCATATGACTCTTCAACAGAACTAAGTAAAAATAGAAAAGAGATGAAATATAAGCTGGTTTAAGCGGGGTGGGACAGGTAGAGCTGGGTAGAGGGCCAGTGATAGGTGGAGATAGTCAAAAGATGTCATAGACAAAAGGACAAAGAGGTGTTGAAGGTGGTGATATTATCTAAGGAATGTGCTAATTAAGGGTAGAAAGCAGGACAAGCAAGGTACAGATAGCCCTAGTGGGGGTAGGATGGGGTGAAGGGAAGGGATCGAAACAGGCTAAAAGTAGAGATAAAACAATGGATGGAAATACATTTAAAAATAATGGAAATAGGTGGGAAAAGAAAAATCTATATAAATTATTGGGGGAAAAAAAGGGGTATTGGAAAGGGGGTGGGGATGGAGGAAAGAGTTCATGATCTAAAATTGTTGAACTCAATATTCAGTCCGGAAGGCTGTAAAGTGCCTAGTCAGAAGCTGAGGTGCTGTTCCTCCAGTTTGCATTGAGCTTCACTGGAACAATGCAGCAGGCCAAGGACGGACATGTGGGCATGAGAGCAGGGTGGAGTGTTGAAATGGCAAGCAACAGGGAGGTCTGGGTCATGCTTGCGGACAGACCGATGGTGTTCTGCAAAGCGGTCACCCAGTCTGCGTTTGGTCTCTCCATTGCAGAGGAAACCGCATTGGGAGAAACGAATGCAGTAGACTAAATTGAGGGAAGTGCAAGTGAAATGCTGCTTCACTTGAAAAGAGTGTTTGGGCCCATGGACGGTGAGGAGAGGGGAAGTAAAGGGGCAGGTGTTGCACCTTTTGCGGTTGCATGGGAAGTTGCCGTGGGAGGGTGAAGGGAAGATGTGTTCAGTGGTGGCACATCTTCCCTTCACTGCCCCCCCTGGTGGCATTCCACAGGGATCGTTCCCTCCAGAACACCCTGGTCCACTCCTCCATCACCCCCTACACCTCAACCCCCTCCCACGGCACCTTCCCATGCAACCGCAAAAGGTGCAACACCTGCCCCTTTACTTCCCCTCTCCTCACCGTCCAAGGGCCCAAACACTCCTTTCAAGTGAAGCAGCATTTCACTTGCACTTCCCTCAATTTAGTCTATTGCATTCGTTGCTCCCAATGTGGTTTCCTCTACATTGGAGAGACCAAAACACAGACTGGGTGACCACTTTGCAGAACACCTTCGGTCTGTCCGCAAGCATGACCCAGACCTCCCTGTCGCTTGCCATTTCAAAACTCCACCCTGCTCTCATGCCCACATGTCCGTCCTTGGCCTGCTGCATTGTTTCAGTGAAGCTCAACGCAGACTGGAGGTACAGCACCTCATCTTCTGATTAGGCACTTTACAGCCTTCTGGATTGAATATTGAGTTCAACTATTTTAGATCATGAACTCTCTTCTCCATTCCCACTCCCTTTCTGATCCCTGCTTTTTTACCCAATAATTTATATAGATTTTTCTTTTCCCACCTATTTCCATTATTTTAAAATGTATTTCCATCCATTGTTTTATCTCTACTTTTAGCCTATTTCGATCCCTTCCCTTCACACCACCCTACCCCCACTAGGGCTATCTGTACCTTGCTTGTCCTGCTTTCTACCCTTAATTAGCACATTCCTTATATAATATCACCACCTTCAACACCTCTTTGTCCTTTTGTCTATGACATCTTTTGGCTATCTCCACCTATCACTGGCCCTCTATCCTGCTCTACCTGTCCCACACCCCCCTTAAACCAGCTTATATTTCACCTCTTTTCTATTTTTACTTAGTTCTGTTGAAGAGTATTACGGACTCAAAACGTTAACTGTGTTCCCCTCCGCAGATGTTGCCAAATCTGCTGAGTTTTTCCAGGTATTTTTATTTTTGTTTTGGATTTCCAGCATCTGCAGTTTTTTGCTTTTATTTATATAGTTGGTCCGGTTAACTTTTTGGTCAATGGTAATCCCCAGAGTGCTGATGGTGGGAGATTCAAAGTTGGTAATGCCTTTGAATGTCAAGGGGAGACGGTTACATACTCTCTTAATGGAGATAGTCATAGCCTGGCATATGTGCAGCATGAATTTCTTTTGCCACATATCAGCTCAAGCCTGAATGTTGTCTAGATCTTCCTGCATGTGGGCACGAACTGCTTCTGTGTCTGAGGAGTTGTGAATGGCACTGAACACTGCAATCATCAGCAAACATTGCCACTACTGGCCATAGGTCAAACAGAAAGTAATTGATGAAGCAGCTGAAGATGGTTGGATATATTATGCCACCCTGAGGAACTCCTGCAATGATGTCCTGAGACTGTGATGATTGACCTCCAACAACCACATCCATCTCCCTTAGTGCTACATATGACTCCAACCAGTGAAGAGTTTTCCTCTGATGCCCAATGATTTCAATTTTTCCAAGGCTCCTTGATGCCACCCTCATTCAAATGCTGCCTTTATGTCAAGTGCAATCAGTCTCACCCCACCTCTGGAATTCAAAGTTTTTTTTTCAATGTACAATTGCAATGTTATTTTTAAAAACATATTTCCTATATAACCAACCGAACATCTATTTTGTTGGGTATGACCAGCAACATATCATGCTAAGGGACTAATACATTGCGTCTATAATTGTAGAGCGTGTAATCAGTGTACACGCTACTTAAACCAACTCACTGTAGAGACTGATGAGCAGAAATCAGGTAAATGTTGAAAAGGATGGAGGAAAAATGGCTCAATGTAGCTGATAACAACAATCTTGATAGATCTGCTATAATTCTAATACACAAGATTCACATCTATTGGAGGGAGGTGATGGAGAGAGATGTTGCTGCATTCCCACACCAGGGTTGACAAGGAGCAACAATTACTGCTATATATTTAAAACTACCTGTAAGTTGGACTCCATCACCGTCCTGACTGCAGATGGTAACAGGCCAAATGTGTTTTGGGGGCGGAACAAAAATCCCTCAAATACTTTTACATATGATAGAAATTTACAAGAAATACACAATTCACCAAATAAAAAGGCTTTTTAAAAGTTATGAGGAGAAGTAAATAATTTGGGCTTTAACAGCAATGCAATTAATGACTGTTATGTACATAGCATTTGCATATTTAAGCCAGCAGCTTTTTGCTGTAACACTGATTTACCACAAACTGTTTATGGCTCCCTCATTAACAGAAAAGTACCACATTTCCATAACATGTACAACTCCCAAAAACAGTCAAAGAAAGGGACTATTTCATGCATAGCTGCACTCAGTATTTTCCCAATTTTTGTATATTAAAATACTAATGAGATAAACACCACATTAATGTTATGTAGCAATAAATTAAAGATAAGAATAATGAAAGAGCCATACAATGATGCATACTGTTATATAAATAAAATATAGTGCTCTTGTAACAGTGGCACTACTGCACAGAATTTAAGATCAGATGTCTTGCTCATGACATCAAAAATGCATTAATATTACATAAGAACATAAGAAGGTGAGAATGAGGAAAGGTCATTCAACCCATCCAGCTCCTGTCATTTAGGTTCATGTTCAGCACCTGTGCAGATTGCTTTCATCTCCCTTCTGCACTAGTACCAAAGCTAGATAAACTTTTAAGATTTCACAAAGGAAGATGAAATCAAGTAATGAAACATTTTTATGAATTCCCCTATCCACCTCTCAAATATTAATTGCTACTCTTCCCCTTTAACTCTGTGAGCACCACACACAATTTACAGGCAAGAAGGCAGTCCAAATGTTACATGTTGGCTTCTTTCAGTGCTTCCCCAACTGCAGTTACTTGCAAATACATGGATTTATTACCAACTTCCTACCTTTCTTCTTGGAGGGTGGCACATTTCCTTGACAGTTAACTTGGATCAGAAATGTTTCACGTGAAGAATCATTGGTGTAAACCCACAGTACACTAAGATGCTGCACCACCAACTGAGCACAAATACAACTGGAACAGTTAAATATTTATTAATAAAAAATCCTGTTATAATTGAAAACTGCTGAGTCCCATTGTTGTTACAAAATAGTTTGTGTTCTTACAGTTCAAGTAAAGGCTGAAAATGCTAACTTCTTAAAAACAGCCTTCCTAAGAATACTTGAAGTTTTACAGTGTAGGGATTTAAGGAGAACATGTTTTACAAGTTTGCAGCCCCTGCCCTTTGCTGGAAGTTATGATTGTGATTGATCTCTACTGTAAAACAAGGATATCTTCACAATGAATGGTGTGAGGTAAAAAAACATTTGAAAAGGGTAGTTTGTTTACTTACTATCTAAATGCAGGAGGCAGTATTTGCAACAATTAGAAGGCTCAAGGTTGTGCTTGTCTACTGTATTCATTAGCCTGGTGGGTAGGGAGTCCAGTTATTAATAATTTTCAACAGATGCTGTCATCTCCTATTTTGATCAACTGGCTATGAGGTGAGATTGCATGGTATGAGAATTCAGCTATCTGTTGGAAAAATTTCCCCTTCAGAACTGTTTGGTGCGGAGATTGTTGACACCAGGATTTGGACTCAATTCTCCCAGCTGACCCTGTTAGAAACCCACAGTCTAATACATCTAAACAGAATCTGAGGTGTAAGCAAATTCCTGATGTAAGAAAGACACAAACAAGTCCCAGGTTTGCCCATTACTTTGTTACGAACTCTGTTTTCTGTCATAAACTATTGAAGAGGATTTGACAGAGTATCTCTATCTGTAATATATAGTACAATACTACCACAAACCAATATCCTAGTATTTCAAATACAATGCTTTCATACGCTTAATTTCAACTATTATAATTATCTATGTTATGTTGTGGGAAAAAATAAATTTTCATACAGCAATCTCGTCCTTTGCCTTTTTTCAGTAAATTTACAAAATTCTTAGCAAGCCAATTTGCATTTCAAATATTCTGTTTAATCTGACACCAGTAATATCATTCACATTGAAAATGAAGAAGTTGAACAGCAGTGAGTTTCTGATGTCAGCAAAAGATTAATTATTCCATGCTGTTAACAACTACAGCCTATAAGGGAGCTGGTCTGCAGACTTACGCTCTATCTTCCTCTTCAGGGTCAGTTTAAAAGAAGTACAAAATAAACTCTGTGTGAGTCATTGGAGAGAATTTTATTGAGTGGAGCACACCCCTCCAATGTCCTTCTGGTACATTCAGAATTGGTTTCAAGTCTAAGTGTCATAAACAATTCACAAATACCAATACTAAAAGCAACCTGACAGTAAAACAATACTCAGTGGCATGAATCTCTATTGTTAACGATTTGAGACATTAGTATGTTCATAAAGATTACATTCTCAATCTCCTGAAAATATACTTTCACCACTAAGTTCACTCAGCTGTCTAAGCTAAGTATGAATGTTAAATAGTACGAAATTTGTAAGAATAAATATGAAGCATAAATTTGTTAAACATGGTCACTTGCTAAACTCACCAAAAATAGGCACGACAATGAAATTTTGATTTTTTTTCGTTCAAGGGATGTGAGCTTCGCTGGCTAAGCCAGCATTTATTGCCCATTCCTAATTGCCCTTGAGGTGGTGGTGAGCTGACTTCTTGAACCATTGCTGTCCCTGTGGTGTAGGTACACCCACAGTGCTGTTAGGGAGGAAGTTCCAGGGTTTTGAAGGGACCACAATATACTTCCAAGTCAGGATGGTGAGTGGCTTGGAGGGGAACGTCCAGGTGATGGTGTTCTTGTGTATCTGCTGCCCTTGTTCTTCTAGATGACAGTGGTTGTGGGTTTGGAAGGTGCTGTCTAAGGAGCCTTGGTGAGTTTTTGAAGTGCATCTTGTAGATGGTACACACTGCTGCCACATGCATCGGTGATGGAGAGAGTGAATGTTTGTGGTTGGGGTGCCTGGATGGTGTCAAGTATCTTGAGTGTTGTTGGAGCTGCACTCATCCAGGCAAGGGGACAGTATTCCATCACACTCTTGACTTTTGCATTGTGGGTTGTGGACAAGCTTTGGGGAGTCAGGAAGTGAGTTACTCGTTGAAGGATTCCTAGCCTCTAACCTACCCCTGTAGCCAAGCATTTATATGGCTAGAACAAAAACAAAAATACCTGGAAAAACTCAGCAGGTCTGACAGCATCTGCGGAGAGGGATACAGTTGACGTTTCAAGTCCGTATGACCCTTCACCAGAACTAAGACATATAGAAATGAGATGAAATATATATGGCTAGTCCAGTTCAGTTCCTGGTCAATGGTAACCCCCAAGATATTGATTGTGGTGGATTCAGTGATGGTGATGCGAGTGAATGTCAAGGGCGGTGGTTAGGTACTCTCTTGTTAGAGTTGGTAATTCCTGGCACGTATGTTACTTGACACTTGTCAGCCCAGGCCTGGATGTTTTCTAGGTCTTGCTGCATTTGGGCATGGACTGCTTCAGTATCTGAGGAGTGGCAAATGGTGCTGAACACTGTGCACTCAGCAGCGAACGAATCAGTGCTGGTACATGGTGTAAAAGGATCTTGTTTACTTAAGATTGTTCAAACCAAATGGCAGCATTTCCTAAACTTCTCTGTAAACTGACCATCTAACAGGCTACTCATGGGCCAGTGTGATTCTGCAATACATTTGTTTCAAATCATATCAAGTTATGTTCGAAGAAAATCAATGCACAAGTCCAAGGTAAAGGAGATAATTTAACAGTTTAATATTTAATATCTTGGAAATGTCAGCTGTTTTTACATGAAGATGATATCTGTCAAAACATTCTCATGCCAATGAAGTTATAACTTTATTGATGTTAGCAACAAAGCCTTCAACAGCGACCAACAGATTTCATGAATGCTGTGGCAGTATTAACCTTTTACCAGTGGGATGCAACAGTAACAAGGACAGACATCTCACCAGCATGGTTGACACGATCACTGGGAGCACAGAAATGCTCAGGCTGGGACCTTCCTCAAAGTTGCTGCTCCTCTGACACCGTAACTTCTCCAGAAGTGGAGCAGAAGCCCTGTGTGTAGACACTTAAAAAAAATATCCTCAGTAATTTCCAGCCTTAGAGAAATTGCATTAGAAATATAAGAAACATACATAAACATAAGAAATAGGAAAGGAGTAGACCATTCAGCTCCTCGAGTCTGCTCTGTCATTCAAGGTCTTGGCTGACCTGCTTCTGTTTCGAATTCTACATTTTCATCTATTCCCGATGATCTTTGATTCTCTTGCCTAACAAGGATCCATCTACCTCTGCCTTAAAAATATTCAGTGACCCCGCCTCCACCACCTTCTGAGGCAGAGAGTTCCGAAGTTGCACAACCCTCAGAGAAAACAATTCTCCTCATCTCAGTCTTAAAAGGGCAACCCTTAATTTTAAAATTGTGCCCCCGAGTTCTGGGCTCACGCACAAGAGGAAACATCCTTTCCACGTCCAATGTCAAGGCCATTCAGGATCTTGGACTTCAATCAAATCACCCCTCACCCTTCTCAACACCAGTGAAAGCAAGGCCAGTCTGGCCAACCTTTCCTCATAAGGCACCCCAATCATCCCAGGTATTAATCTAGTAAACCTCCTCTGAACCTCCTCTAATGCATTTACTTCCTTCCTTAAATAAGGAGACCAAAACTGCACACAGTATTCGAAATGCAGTCTCACCAATGCCCTGTATAAATGAAGCATAACATCCTTACTTTTATGTTCCATTCCTCTCGTAATAAAGGATAGCATTCCATTAGCCTTCTTAATTATTTGCTGTACCTGCATATTAACTTTTTGTGACTCATGTACTAGAACACCAAGATCCCCCTGCACCTCAGAATTCTGCAGTCATTCTCCATTTAAGTAATTCTCTGCCTTTTTTTATTATTCCTGCCAAAGTGAACAACTTCACATTTTCCCACATTAAACTCCATTTGCCATACCTTTGCCCACTCACTCAACCTATCTATATCTGCCTTCAACCTCCTCATGTCCTGTTCACAACATGCTTTCCTACCCATCTTTGTGTCATCTGCAAATTTAGCTACCATGCCATTGCTCCCTTCATCTAAGTCATTGATGTAAATTGTAAAAAGTTGAGGCCCCAGCACAGTTCCCTGCGGGACTCCACTTGTCACATCCTGCCAATCTTTATGCACACTCTCTGTTAATCTGTCAGCCATCCAATCTTCTATCCATGCTAATCTGTTACTCCCTACACCATGTGCTTTTATTTTCCGCAATGACCTTTGATGTGGCACCATATCAAATAGCTTCTGGAAATCCAAGTACTGTATGTCTACAAGTTCCCCTTTATCCACAGCACATATTACTCCATCAAAAGCTCCAATAAATTGGTTAAACATGATTTTCCTTTCACAAAACCATGCTGACTATTCCTGATTACCCTGAGCTTTTCTAAATGCCCAGCTATAACCTTCTTATGGTCAATTCTAACAACTTTCCCACTACTGACGTCAAGCTAACTGGCCTAGAGTTTTCTGTTTTCTGCCTTCATTCCTTCTTGAATGGAAGGGTTACATTTGCTATTTTCCAGTCTGATGGAACCTTTCCAGAATCTAGTGAATTTTGGAAAATTAACACCAGTGCATCTACTACATTATCAATCTCTTTTAAGACTTGATGATGTAGTCCATCAGGATCCGGAAACTTGTCAGCCTACAGCTCCATCAATTTGCTCAGTATCGTTTACCTTGTGATTTCAATTTCACCAAGTTCCTCTCTCCCTTTCACCTCCTGATTTGCAGCTATTACTGGAATGTAATTTTGTATCCTCTATAGTGAAGCAAAATATTTGTTAATTTCCTCCACCATTTCCTTACTATCTATATTAACTCCCCATTGTCACTCTCTAGAGGACCAATACTCACTTTACTTACTCTTTTCCTTTTTAAATGCCTGCAGAATCTCTTGCTATCCCTTTTTATATTTCTAACTAGATTTCTCACATACTCTAATTTATTTCTCATGATTAACCTTTTAGTCAATCTCAGCTGTTCTTTATATTCTGACCAATCATCTGTCCTGCCACTCATCTTTGCACAGTTATATGCTTTTTTTTAATTTGATGTGTTCCTTAACTTCTTTAGTTAACCACGGATGGTGGGTCCTTCCCTTAGGATTTTTCCAAATAGTAAGAATATACTTATTATGAATACTCTGAAATATCCCCTTAAATGTCTGCCACTGCTTCTCTATTGATCTATCCTTTAGCCTAATATCCCAGTTCACTTCAGCTAGATCAGCTTTCACACCCACAAAGTTGCCCTTATTTAAGTTTAAGATACTAGTCGTAGGCCCACTCTTCTCCATTTCAAACTGGATGTAAAATTCAATCATATTGCAGTAATTGCTACCTATAGGTGCCTTTACTCTGATGCCATTAATTAATCCTGTCACATTACACAATACCAAGTCTAATATAACCTGCTTTCTGGTTGGTTTAGGATACTAATAGCCAAATGCATTGTCTATTGGCTCTCATGCAAACATGAGAATTTGTAACTTGTTCTGCAGATTGGTTTTGATCTATCTTACTTAAATTTTAAATCTATAGCCTCATTTAAAGTTTTTAATGTGTATTTTATGATCCACACAGAGACAGATAACTCTTAGAAAGATATTTGAATTTCCAGTGGCTAACTGGAGGGATCCATATAAGATTTCAAGTTTTGAGTGTTCTACTGTAATGAACAACCTAAAAACAACATTGTCTAAATACTTTTCAGCAGCAACAATAGTCTAACCAAATAAGAGATCCCCATTTAACTTTTAAACTGATAGAAAATCCCCATCCATGGTTATACTTTACTCTATCCCTTAAGTGGACACTTCCTTCTCCAACTAGTCCGAAACTACTCTCAGCTCCCAATGATTTGCTTCCTTTCTCCTTTTTCAGCTGGATAACTTCTAATTTATGAACTGACTTTCATGGTGAGGGTTACCCTGGAGATCCCTCTCTTTAGCCAAAGCTAGATGCATCTTCCAGCCGCAGTTAAATCCTCACGAACTTAAGTCTCTTCGATCCGAGTGTAAGCTCCCAACCACAAAAGTGGGCTGTTTCTGGTGGTAGCTATATCAAGTGTGCACTCAGCATGGTTAGTTGCAGGTTCAATTATCTTAATTAGCCACCTGTGCATTATTAAGTAACCTTAGTTAGTCGCATCATATTTTATCTCCCTACCACACACAGACCTCCAAACTACTCCATACCCTACAAATAGTCATAACTTTTTGGCAAAAATTAATAGCACTAAACAATCTTCATTATTACTAGAACCCTGAGCAGCTAACAGGCATCCTTCAGGATGACTTGCTCCTGCAGTGAACATGGAGCTGAGGAGCTCTGTTTCCCACGTCACTTCATGTGGTTTTGTCAAACCCAGCTTGCTATCCATTACGTTTCTCTCCTTTTCATGACTTGAGGAAGACTCTCACCTTTATTGGGAAAGATTCTCCAATTGGATGCTTAGAGTGAGGATCATAACAGATTCATAAAATATATTCAATCCTATAGATGGAAAATCAGGGCAGCATCTATTCCCTTACTAGTGCTCCCTGGATTCCTTGCTAGAAGTATGCTATCTGGAATTCAGCCCTATTGGGAATGTTAGAAGTTTACAGGTCATTCAGCCCATTGTGTCTATGCCACTTTTTTGCTAAGTGAAATTTATCTTCTTGTCTTGATTCTTCCTCTCATCCAAATGTTCACCCACTATTCCACTGAGTTCTGCTGCCATTTGTTACAAGTCGCCCTTGGTCACTGCAGATTTCACACATAATTTTACACCGAAGGCTTTTCTTGAGTTGCCAACTTTTTGGATGCCATGTGAACTCCCTTTGATGTTCTTTGTTAGCTTTTGCTGGTTAGCCAGATTGGTTCTGCATGGATGGGATTAGACATAAATCACCGATTCATCCTCATAGTTAATTGGGAAACATTGCATTCTGCTTAGCGAGGAAAACCATTAAAAAAAGCCATGAAATAAGAATCCTAAAGAGAAAAGTTTTAATGCCATTTAAAACAGTACTGTAAAAGCGGCTGTTAAATGTTGCATTAAAAGCGAGACAGCAACTGAGTTGGAAATAAAACACAGTTTGGTTTTGGCATTCTGGTAATTGAATGGTGAAGGCAAGACTGAAGTTACATATCCATGTGAATGAGTGCGTAGAATTACAATAATATAGAAAAAAATGAAACAATCATAGACTGACTTGCTTTACACTGGACAGCATCGGACAAAGAGATAGGCATAAAAATCCATTTTTATTAGATTAATTATTAAAAAGGACATTGAATGTGCTTGTGTAATGAGGATAACATCATTTGGAGAATAAGGAAAACTATGCCTAAAGTGAGTAGATTATCCAATACTTTAGGCCAGAATTTGCTGGCAAAATAATGGTGAGTTTAACGCGCATGGATGTGTCTAAGTAGCCTAGCAATTTGAGACCAGGAAGAGATACCCTGTGAGTTGTGAACCATTATAAATAGCTTGACAATTAGCCTCACGAAAAAATCAGCTTGCTGCCAAACTCCTTGTTGGTTTCAAGAAATTGCTGCCTTATTGCATTAATCACCAATTAAACATGCTGGAGGCAGGTAGGATTGGCAATGGAAAAATGCTACTGAATAGGACCACAATGACATGCCCAGTTCCAGCAAATCTTTAAGCTATTATGTTTTTCCAGTATGATTGTGAGTTTATTCCATAGTTGCATGGTAGAACTTGTGCTCTTCATCAGATTTAAGATAAAGGAAGGAAAAATCAAACCTTGCATCAACCAGTCATCCCTCACTGATTATCTCAAGAGTGGAATGGACAGAAATCTCAGCCAGGGAATACCAAAAGTTAAACAGGATGACTTCAATATGGTTGGAAAGTCTCTATGGAATAGAATTGAGGGGGTTAGAATCTGACTGTCGCAAGTGAAGGATCCCCTCACTTGATACAAGTGATTTGTAATAGAACATTACAGCAAATAATTTATTCAGGAATCCAACAAATGTCTTCCATAAATGAATGGATCAGCCTAGTTGCAGATGAGAAATAAACATGCTAACATACAAGAACAATCAAAATGTTCACAGGTAAGCAACACAGCTACTGAGCTCATTTATAATCAGAAAGTCCTGTGGTGTTCCAAGTCTTTAACAAACCTGATGTGTGTAAGATGTAGCTTCAACTTAATTTCATTTATAAATCCAACGACAATGAAGTGAAAGCCTTTAAAAGTTGTTGGCCTGGTTACACAAGTGCACTGGGGTTTGTATTCAAGTCGTAAGATCCCTTAGTCCTGGCTGTTTATCAATTCTCAGTTGAATGGCAAACTATGACAGGACTATTCAGTTAGAAAAAAAGAGCTCAAAGTGCAGGTCAACACCGATTAAAAAAAAGTGAAAGAGATGAGCAAATTAGAAAGTAGTGATTAGACGACTGAGGTTTAAAAGTGTGCAGATAGTAGGATGAAGCAAAGACTAAAGAGTTTCATCATTTTGAGGTCTTTGTAAAGAAAATATTAGCATAAGGATATAAGAAGCAGAAAAAAACATACAGGAGGCAACATTTTGAGTTCAAGAAGAACAACCTATATATGTTAAAATTCTTAGACTTCCTGTGCTCCTCTAAAGTAATAGCTACTTCCTTCCTTCTGTCACAATTTTTCCATCATGTCTGTCTATAATTCTTAAGCTACTCCCAATCCCATCTATATCTCTCTAGCATTATGACACCTACGACCTCCCCAGATGCAGTACATACACCCTATCTCCTACCTGCAGTCTAGAACATCTCCCCGATCATATTCCTTTGGGCTTTAGACAGGGGATAATATAAACCAAATATTAAGTATAACATTAACTACATAGTTAAACAAAAATATATCAATCAAGGGCACTGATTTACACATTTTATAAATGTTCATGTGATCATAGAATTCAACCCCCAAAATACTTAATAATTCCACAATATTCTTAAATAAAAACAATATTTATTCAATCCAATCATTTCAAAACAACTGCTCTGATAATACATTATTGTATGTTACATGGGATAAAACTCAATATCTTCTCACTGACTGTGAGCAATGCCATGTGCATATTGCTAGTTTTATTTAATGATAAAAGAGTGATTCATTCAAAAAGATAAAGTCATATCTCTTTGCCAGATACATTTTACAGTGCCAAAGCAACAGGATTATAGACTCTTATGACAGGAGGCCATTCAGCCCATCGTGCCTGTGTTGGGTCTTTGAAAGAGTAGTCATGCTTAGTCTCATATTTGTACTTTTGTCTCTAACTCTTTATGTTCTGTATCTTCTTTTAAAAATTTATAATAGTTAGTTCCCATAGTCAAGCTTCCTATAGGGTGAAACAAAACCTTGTCTGCAAGCGTGATCTGGGATAACGTGTCCTCTGCAAATAGATCCATTTATTGTTTATCAGTGTCCAAAAAGGATGTGCACCCATGTCTTTTCTAATAATTAATATCATTTATGTCAGACACTTTCCTAGTGTACCAAATTACCAGACAAATTTATTCGCACTTCAAGTCATTTACAACAGAAAGCAACAACAGCCAATTGTTGAAGTCAATTCACATAACACAGTCGCCGTGAGCCAGCTTATGAAAAGGTTGGACAGACATAGCAGTCAGCTGAGTTTCATTGAGTCTTTTGAATTACTTACTTCACAGACCTTTAAGTCAAAAATTGACTGTCAGTAGAGGGTATCCCCCCATCCCTGTCAGTTACAATCCTTTTGAATTCACACAGAATTTCTTAAGTACAGAATTGCAGCCAGGCCACAATTTAACCACGGGGGCAATTTTAATCTAACTCACCCATTGGGAAACTAACAAGACTGGGCACAATGCTAGTTCTAAATTCTCACCAATGTTATTCTTCATTGAAGTCAATGAAGATGGCGGCTTCCACCCAATTGCATGGGATACCAGCTGGGAAGTTGGATTTTGATTATCCCCTCAAGGTCCAATCTTTTTACCCATAAAATCCTCAAGTACAGTATCACCTCTAAGAAATCAATCTGTGTGAGAGAGCACCTCATTCAAACAGTGAAGAGCAAGTACCATGCTATATGAACTGTGGCATGCTAATGGTTACCTGTGGTGCCTGGCAAGTGCTGTGCATCTTTTTTATTCTTTCAGGAGATGTTGGAGTTGCTGGCAAGGCCGGGTTTTTTTATCCATCCCTAATTGCCCTTCAAAAGTTGGTGATGAGCTGCCTTCTTGAATCACTGCAGTCCATCTGGTTGAGGTACACCTCAACTGCCGTTGGGCAGGGAGTTCCAGGATTTTGTCTCAGCGACAGTGAAAGAACAGCAATACAGTTCCTAGTCAGCATGAAGGACTTGCAGGTGCTGGTGTTCCCATGCATCTGCTGCCCTTGTCCTTCAAGGTGATAGAAGTCTCAGGTTTGTAAGTGATGTTGAAGGAGGCTTGATGAGTTGCTGTAGTGCATCCTGTATATCGTACACATTGCTGTTATCAGTGGTGGAGGGAGTGATATTTAAGGTGGTGGATGGGCTGCCAATCAAGTGGGCTGCTTTGTCCTGGATGGTACTGAGCTTCTTGAGTGTTGTTGGAGCCACACTCATCCAGGCAAAGTGAAGAGTATTTCATCACACATTTGACTTCTGCCTTGTAGGTTGTGGACAAGCTTTGGGAAGACAGGAGGTGAATTCTTTGCCACAGAATTCCCAGCCTCTGACTTGCTCTTATAGCCACAGTAATTATATGGCTGGTCCAGTTCAGTTTCTGGTCAATGGCAACCTCCAGGATGTTGACAGTGAGTGTTTAGAGATGACAATCCTGTTGAAAGTCATGGGGAGAGGGTTAAATTCTCTTTTTTTGAAGATAGTCATTGCCTGGCATTTGTGTGGCATGTATGTTACTTGCCACTTATCAGGCCAAGCCTGAATGCTGTCCAAGGTCTCGCTGCATATGGACGCTGACTGCTTCAGTGTTTTAGGAGTTGTGAATGGTAATGAATGTTATTCAATCTTCAGTGAACATCCCCACTTCTGACCTTAAGATGGAAGAAAGGTAACTGATGAAGCAGCTGGAGGTGGCCGGGCTGAGGAGGCTACCCTGAGGAACTCCTGCAGTATGTCCTATAACTGAGCTGATTGGCCTCCAACAAACACAACCATCTTCCTTGGAGTATGACTCCAACTTGTGGAGAGTTTCCCACATGTTTCCCATTGACTTCAATTTTGCTGGGGTGCATTGATGCCACACTCAGTCCAATGCAGCCTTGTAGTCAAGGACAGTCACCTCTTGAGTTCAGCTCTTTTGTCCATGTTTGGACCAAGGTTACAATGAAGTCAGGAGATGAGTAGCCCTGGTAATACCCAAACTGAGCATCAATGAGCAGATTGTTGCAAATTAAGTGCCACTTGAGAGCGCTTAATGACCACTTCCAACAATTTGCTGATAATTGTCGGGGTAGTAATTGGCTGAATTAGATTTGTCCTGCTTTTTCTGGACAAGTCATTCCTGGGGAATTTTGCGGGTAGATGCCAGTGTTATAGCCGTACTGGAACAGCTTGGTTGGGGACACAGCTAGTTCTGGAGCACAAGTCTTCAGTATTACTTCAGGGATGTTGTCAGGATTCATAGCCTTTGCTGCATCCAGTGTCTTCAGCACTTTCTGATATCACGTGGAGTGAATTAAATTGGCACAAGCCCTCAGATGTTAGTAAAGGAGGCCAGAATTTTTCCCTCATTGGGCGCGCAAGATCAGTGGGCCTGGGAAACAGGTCCCCAAATGCAATCAGTCCATGACTGCAATTTCACACAGGCTGGCCAATTAATGCCCACACAGCGTCGACTTCCGAATAACTGGGGAGGACCGGGTGGGGGTGCGGGCCTGTCCAATGGCGACCTGGCTGGCAAATCGGCAGAGACAGCTCCCTGAAGGCTGCCAGGGGAGAATCTTTCTTCGGTCTGGAGACTGGAGAAATGGCCTCACCGGTGGCTGGAGATATCAGGTGGGATGGCAGGTCAGGTGACCCCTTGGCCTTCCCATTTCTTGGATAAGTGTCTCACGGTCCTTGTGGACGAGGTGAGCGTGTGTCAAGCAGAAAACCCTGGCTCCCAGGGATGGCAGGAGGGAGGCCACCACACCAGACCAAAAAAAGCTTGGGAGGGTATGGCAGCCGAGGTCAGCAGCCACGACATTGTGAGGCGCACGTGGATGCAGTGCCACAAAAAGTTCAACATCCTGCCACGCTCAGCAAGGGTGAGTACCATGTTGGCATGGATCAGTGCGGTCAAGTGTTTAAGGGCTGGCCGTCTCCCTGTGGAGCTCAGGGGTGTTAAGAGTCTGAGTGCCAACTGTCAGTGATGCCGGAGCTGGCCAAGGGGGTGAGCCCTGGCTGCTTGGACTGTGTGTCCTGTGGCTCAAGGGCCATGACTCGGATGTGCCCTGCAAGGTGTTCCTCAGGTGGAGTTGGCCAGGCTGCAATGTTACTGCAGGTAGAGAATGGACTAACCAATGCTCCTCTGTTCTTTCAGGAGAAAAGGAGCCATAACAACATAGAGGTCAAGGACTGGTGGAGGCCCTACAAACCTCTTAATCATGATGAGGTTTGAAATTGACGCTTTGAAGCTGGAGCACCACCCACCTCGTTCAGCTGGTTGTGGAAAGCCAGGTGTGTCAGATGAAGGTAAAAGTGCAGCGCACATAGCTGAGAGTTTTGGATTGTGCAAACATTCTTGTGTAGTCTCTTCATTGATGGGAGCCTCAAACCTGGAGTCCCCATTGATCATTGAAAGATGATGGCACCAGGATGCAGATCTCCATTGTCTCACCAGGACGCCTCGCCTGGCTCGCACAATGACAGTTTGATGACTTAAACTAATGACATATTGTTGTTCTCCCTTAGATTAGTCAGCGCGCACCCAATCACAGGACCCCAAAGAGCCAGCCTTGATGCCAGAGGATTGGTGGGCAGGTGCACCTGCATCACACCCACTTTCTGAACCAAACACCAGTGCAGATACCAGCACCTTGCTGGACATTAGATCATCAGCTAGTATGTTGGTGCACGGTGGTGAGGACACTTCACACTCGCTTGAAGAACAGGCGGAGGCAGAGAGTGCCCATGGTGACGGCAGTCGGAGGGCTGCTGGAGACCAAGACGATGCTGAGTCGAAGGCAGATGGTGAGCCTCTGGGGTCATCTATTAGGCGGCATATGCTGGATGTCCATTGAGATATGTGGGAGGATCTGGTGGAGAGCCATGAGGGTATGGGTGCCATGGTCTCTGTTATGGTGGAATCCATGTGGAGCATGAGTACTGCATTGGCCCTCATCACCGAAGACACTGCCTCCTCCACTGAGTGGCGACTCTCATGGAGAGGCAGCTCCAGGGACAGAATGAGGGTTTTCTGGGGTTGCATTTAGACCTGCAAGCTCTCACACAGGCAATGACTTCAGGCGGTCATTGCCAGTGTGGGAGATGGATGAGGCAGCCAGTATCCCAGCTAGGTGACTGTCCATCAATGGCGAGCAGGGAGGACTAGAGCGACCTCACATTGGTGCATAAGCTGCTTGTCATCTCAGCAGTCTCCTCTCGATGCTCTGGGTGACAGCAGCAACTCCTCTGCCCCTCTCTCAGTGACCATGGCATCTGATGAGGCTGCTAGCCATGGCTCTGGCTGCTCCCTCCCAGGCGGGGCCAGGACAGGTTCCACTGGCCAAAGGATGACCACCAAGGTCGTCAAGGCCAACAAGACAGCAGGCTGCCTCCAATGCCACTGCCAGCGAAGTGGGGGGGGGGGGGAACGGTGTTGGGACCAAGATGCAGCACTCGTAAATGTAAGTTTAAGGCACCATGAGCACAAGAGGTGCTGTTCATAGGTGATCTTCTGTCCTGCCATGTTTTGTTTATATGTTTACTGGTGTGGGCATTAACATCAGATATGGTAATGTTCATTTGGAGTGTGTCAAAATTATATACATTTTGCTTTTGTCTTAATGGCCTGAGTATGCTTCACCTTTTTTTGGTGCAAGGCATGCCAATATCTAATGCTGGACATGAGTGACTATAAACTTAACTGTACAGACACTGAGTGGATTTTGGGTTTAAATGAAAGGGTCATTTCAGACATTCGGGAGGGAGGCAGAAGCCCAGGTACGAAGTGGAAGCAGATCTTTGGTAGCCTAACAGAAGGAACGTTGGATCAAGGGGTCTTTGGTATCCCCGCCACCATTGGTGACACCCGCTCTGGGGGGTTAATGTAGTACTCCTCTTGAATATTCCAGGCATCAGAAGCGCATCTTCAGAAGACCTATGGTCCTCTCTATCACTGCCTTTGTGGAGGCATGACTCCTATTACAATGCTGCTCTGCCTCTGTTCTTGGTGGCAGAGAGGCATTATAAGCCACCTTTTTATAGAATAGCCCTTGCCACCCAGCAGCCATCCATCCAGTTGGGCTGGAGCACTGAATAGCCTTGGCAGCTGGGAGTGTATGAGGATATAAGCATCATGGGAGCTGCCAGGGTACCTTGCACAGGTTTGCAGAATATGCGTCTTGTGGTCACAAATTATCTGGACATTCATTGAGTGGGATCCCTTACTGTTGATGAAGGCACCCAGCTGACCAGCTGCTGCCTTGATGGCCACATGTGTGCAGTCAGTTGCACCCTGGATCCGGGGGAACCCAGCAATCGCCGCAAACCCACTGGCTCATTCAGCCTGGCTGGCCTTGTCCATATAGAAATGGATATATGTCATTACCCACCTGAACAGAGCTACTGTCACCAGCTTGTCTCAACCGTGGACAGCTAATTGGGACACTCCACAAAGATCCCCTGCTGACCCCTGGAAATTGCTGGAGGTATGAAGTTGAAGGCCACTGCGACCTTCAAAGCTACTGGCAAGGGGTGTCCATGCACACAGTTGGAAGTGATCTCAGGCCCAATCATATGACAAATGGAGGTCACTGTCTTCCTGGAGAGGCGCAGCCTCCTTCGGCATTGCACCTTGGACATATTGAGGTAGGTGCATTGCTGCTTGTAAACCCTGACGGCAGGATAGTGTTCCATGTAGGTACCGATGATATAGGTAGAACTAGGAAAGAGGTTCTGCAAAGTCAGTATGAGAGCTAGCTATCAAATTAAGGAGTAGAACCTCAAAGGTAATAATCTCTGGATTATTACCTGAGCCATGTGCAAATTGGCATAGGACAAATAAGATCAGAGATACAAATGCATGGCTCAAAAACTGGTGCAGGAGAAGTGTTTCTGATTTGTGGGGCACTGGTCTCAGTACTGGGGAAAGTGGGGGCTTACCATTAGGATGGCTTACACCTGAACCATGCTGGGACGAACGTCCTCGCAAATCGCAAAACTAAGGCAGTAGATAGGGCTTTAAACTAAACAAGAGGGGTGAGGGATCAAGCTGGGGTAGAGATAGCAATTCAAGGTGTAGAGTCAGGACAGGACAGCAAAATAGTAATATGAAAAATGACGGTCAGAAAATGGCAGGAATGGACAGAGAGAAAAAAACCTTAGAATACATCAACAGTCAAGGCTAGATGTTACAAAGGTAACAAAAAGACAAAACTGAAGGCTCTCCATCTGAATGTGTGTAGCATTCATAGCAAAGTAATTGAAATGATGGCTCACATTGAAGTAAATAAATATGATCTGATAGCAATTACAGAGATGTGGCTGCAGGATGACAAAGATTGGGTCCTTAATATTGAGGGGTACTTGACATTCAAAAAGCTAGGTAAAGCTGGAGGGGTAGCACAGTTAATCAAAGAGGGCATTGGTGAAATAGTTGGAGATTACCTTGGTTCAGGAGATCAGCATATAGAATAGGTTTGAGTAGAGATGAGGAATAGTAGAGGGAAAGTCAATAGTGGGAGTGGTTTACAGGCCCCCTAACAGTAGCCACATTGTAGGACAAAGTATTCAAGAGAAAATAGTGTGCTTGTGATAAAGGGACAGCAATAATCATGGGTGATTTTAATCTACATATAAATTAGAAAAATCAGATTGGCAGTAGTAGCCTGGATGAAGCATTCTTAGAATGCTTTTGAGATAGTTTCTTAGAACAGCATGTTCTGGAACCAACCAGAGAGCAGGTTAATCAGACCTGGTATTGTATAACGTGATTATACAATAATAATGACCTCAGAGTAAAGGCATCTACAGGTAGCAGCGACTACAATATGATTGAATATTACATCCAGTTTGTAATGGAGAAGAGCGGGCCTAAGATTAATATCTTCAATTTAAATAAGGGCAACTATGTGGGCATGAAAGCTGAGCTAGCTGAAGTGTACTGGGGAACTAGGTTAGAGGATAGATCAACAGAGAAGCAATGGCAGACATTTAAGGGGATATTTCAGAGTATTCAGAATAAGTACATTCCTATTATGAAGAAAAATTCTAAGGGGAGGACCCACCATCCGTGGCAACCTATAGAAGTTAAAGAAAACATCAAACTTAAGGTAAGAGCAGACAACTTTTCAAAGATGAATGGCAGGACAGGTGATTGGTCAGAACATAAAGAATGGCTGAGAATGACTAAAAGGTTAACCAGGAGAAAGTACGCAAGGGAGGTAGTTCAAAATGTAAAAATGGATAGCAAGAGTCTCTAAAGGTATTTAAAAAGGATAGGAGTATGTAAAGTGAGTGTTGGTCCTCTACAGAGTGACTGTGGGGACATAGTAGTAGATAGTAAGGAAGTGGCAGAAGAAATGAACAAATATTTTGCTTCTGTTCACTATAGTGGATACAAAAAAACATTCCAGTAATAGCTGCAAATCAGGAGGTGAAAGGGAGAGAGGAACTTGGTGAAATTGAAATCACTAGGGAAGCGGTACTAAACAAATTGATGGAGCTGCGGGCTGGCAAGTCTCCGGGTCCCAATGGGCTACATCCTAAAGTCTTAAAAGAGGTGGCTAATGAGGTAAAGCGCATGGGGAAGTTATTAAAATTGATCATAAGGAGGTTATAGCTGGGCACCTAGAAGAGCTCAAGGCAATTGGGAAGAGTCAGCATGGTTTTGTGAAAGGAAAATCATGTTTAACTATTTTATTGGAGCTTTTGAAGGAGTAACATGCGCTGTAGACAAAGGGGAGCCTGTAGACGTACTGTATTTGGATTTCCAGAAGGCATTTGATAAGGTACCACATCAAAGCTTATTACAGAAAATAAAAGTGTACGGTGTAGGGGGTAACATATTAACATGGATAGAAGATTGGCTGGCTCGCAGAAAGCAGAGAGTATGCATAAATGGGTCTTTTTCAGATTGGCAGGATGTGACGAGTAGAGTTCAATGGAGGTCTGTGTTGGGGCCACAACTTTTTACGATTTACATCAATGACTCAGATGAGGGGAGCGAAGACATGGTAGCTAAATTTGCAGATTACACAAAGATGGGTAGGAAAGTATGTTGTGAAGAGGACATGAGGAGGTTGCAGATGGATATAGATAGGTTGAGCAAGTGGGCAAAGATCTGGCAAATGGAGTTTAATGTTGGAAAATGTAAAGTTGTTCACTTTGGCAGGAACAACAAGAAAGCAGAGTATTACTTAAATGGAGAATGGCTGCATAATTATGAGGTGTAGAGGGATCGAGGTGTTCTAGTACATGATGCAAGTATAGCAAGTAATTAAGAAGGCTAATGAAATGCTATCCTTTATTACGAGAGGAATGGAACATAAAAAAAAGGATGTTATGCTTCAGTTATACAGAGCATTGGTGAGACTGCACCTCGAATACAGTGTACAGTTTTGGTCTCCTTGTTTAAGGAAGGATGTAAATGCATTGGAGGAGGTTCAGAGGAGGTTTACGAGATTGATACCTGGAATGTTGGGTTGTCTTACGAGGAAAGGTTAAACAGGCTGGGCTTGTTTCTACTGGAGTTTAAAAGAGCGAGGGGTGATTTGATTGAAGTATACAAGGTCCTGAATGTCCTGGACATCGAAAGGATGTTTCCTCTTGTGGGTGAGTCCAGAACTAGGGGGCACTGTTTTAAAAGGGGTCACCCTTTTAAGTCAGAGATGGAGAGAAATTTTTTCTGAGGGTTGTGCGACTTTGGAACTCTGCCTCAGAGGGCAGTGGAGGCGGGGCCATTGAATATTTTTAAGGCAGAGGTAGATGGGTTCTTGTTAGGCAAGGGAATCAAAGGTTATGGGGGTAGATGGGAATATGAAAAGTATGTTGTGAAGAGGACATGAGGAGGTTGCAGATGGATATAGATAGTTTGAGCGAGCGGGCAAAGATTTGCCATGATCTTATTGAATGGGGAGCAGGCTCGAGGGGCCAAATGGTCTACTCCTGTTCCTACTTCTTATGTTCTTATGTCTTCTGCGACCCCTTATGCCTTGGACTTTCTGCTGGCCCTGTGCCGCTTCTGCCTATGTCTCTCCTCCCACAGGTCATTCGGAAGACTTGTGCTCCAGGACTTGTTGCGCCCTTGCCAAGCTGTTCCAGAACAGCTACAACACTGGCATCCACCCAGCAATGTGGAAAATTACCAGGTATGTTCTGTATATAAAAAGTAGGACAAATCCAACCCAGCCAATTACTGCCCCGTCACTCTATTCTCAAAAATCAGTAAAGTGATGCAAGAGTGCTATCAAGCAGCACATTGCTTAGCAATAACCTACCCACCAGGATCATTCAGCTCCTGACCCCATTATAGCATTGGTTCAAACATGGACAAAAGAGCAGAAACTCCTTGACATCAAGGCAGCATTTAACTGAGCTTGACATCAAGGAGCCCTAGCAAAAGTGGAGTTATTGGGAATCATGCAGAAAACTCACCACTGGTTGGAGTCATACCTAACACAAAGGAAGATGGTTGCAGTTGTTGGAGGTCAATCATCTCAGTTTCAGGACATCACTGCAGGAGGTCTCGGCCCAATCATCTTCAGCTGCTTTATCAATAACCTTCCTTCCATTATAGGGTCAGAAGTGGGGATGTTCGCTGATGATCGCGTGATGTTCAGCACCATTCATGACTCCTCAGATGAAGCAGTCTATGTCCAAATGCAGCAAGACCTGGATGATACCCAAACTTGGGCTGACAAGTGACAACTAACATTCATGCCACACATGTGCCAGGCAATGACCATCTCCAACAACAGAGAATCTAATCATTGCCCCTTGATATTCAATGGCCTTACCATTGCTGAATCTCCCACTATCAACATCTTGGGGGTTACTATTGACCAGAAACTGAACTGGACCAGCCATATAAATACTGTGGCTACAAGAGGAGGTCAATGGCTAAGAATCCTGCAGTGAATAACTCACCTCCTGACTCCTCAAAGCTTGTCCACCATCTACAAGGCACAAGTCAGGAGTGTGATAGAATACTCTCCATCTGCCTGCTTGACGCTATCCAGGACAAAGCAGCCCACTTGATTGGCACCCCATCCACAAACATTCACTCCCTCCACCACTGACATACAGTAGCAGCAGTGTATACCATTACAAGATGCATTTCAGAAACTCACCAAGGCTCCTGAGACAGCACCTTCCAAACCCATGACTGCTACCACCTAGAAGGACAAAGACAGCAGATGCATGGGAACACCACCACATGCAAGTTCCCCAAGCCACACACCATTCCTGACTTGGAAATGTATCGCTGTTCCTTCACTGTCACTGGGTCAAAATCCTGGAACTTCCTCTGTAACAGCACTGTGGGTGTGCCTACACCACATGGACTGTAGCAGTTCAAGAAGGCATCACATCACCATCTTCTCAAGGGCAATTAGGGGTCGGCAATAAATACATCTCATGAATGAAGAAAAAAAAGTTCAGTTCTCATCAGTTCAGCCATTACTACTTGATTGAATTCTGGAGTACTTCACCAGTGCACCCTATGGGGAAGCATAGAATCACTGACCACAACTTTTGGACTTCCCCACTTAATGGCACATGTGCCTATATGTTGCTGTCTAATAGTTCAGTGAATTACATTAATTAATTTCAGTATGCTTGGAGAGACATTTATGTCTGATGGCAATCAACTGAATTGGTTTAATGGGCTTCTTTCTGATGTAATTCATCCTGTGTTAAAAGAATAGAAGAAAAATTCCCAGCATATAGTGCCAGAAGCTATTTTGAAAAACACTAAAAGAGAAGAACAATAAGCTGACTTTTTAGAGTTCTTTGCACATGTATGATGTTGTGACCAAGATGGTAGGCAGAGAGTTGCTACCTGAAGGTAAGTGTCCAACCTCAATTTTGAGTCCTCCCCCTAGCATAGCTGAGATCATAAACATATTCCACAGAGGATCACACACTGTAACACTTTGTAATGCAGTACACTGATACAACAGCACATCCCATCACTATGCTGCCCTTGAGAAGATCTAACATTTTCCATGGCAAAATATTTTGAGTATAAGCTGACATTATCAGATTGTGATAATATAGAAAGAGATCTCTAAATATTCTAAATAAGTCTATTTAACAGATCACAAGTTTTGTGCAGAGATTGATGGGATAATTTTATTTACATCTTTATAATATAGATGACCCATATAATGGATCTAACTAGATGCTTGTTTCATGGGAATTTTTCCTCTCACCTATTTTACACCTATGAAATAATCAGTATGCCAAAAAATTACAAAGCTAAAAGTACAAGAGCAAGTACTAGTGTATTTCTCTGGCATGTTGAAAAGGGTGCTAGCACATATTAACAATTTTATTCATTTTACCTTTCCCGCCAGAGACATGCTGCTACTAGCTTCAGTATTTAGGAATGTCTGTTAGTTAAATGATATCATAAAGGCAGTCAAGTGAGGGCAGACAGAGACAGTTTAATTAAGTTCCTTGGTATAACATTATCTGAAGCTTCAGGCATCAGGCTCAAAACCCAGTGCAGAAGTGCACTTGATACTGAATGGCAACAGAAAAAGAAGATACTCTCGACAGCAAGCTCTCCCATTTACACTGGCGTCAGGTTGGCTACAGGTGAATAGCAGCAATATAACCGTCACAGCAGGAGGGTGGGGGAACTTCAGGGAACAATCATTTATTTTTGTATTGATTTCTGGAAACTATGTCGCAGACAAATTCCTGGGCAAAATGACAATGCTCCACTTTCTGCCCGTAAGAGAGAAGAAAATGAGTTGCGCCACTGGCTTTGTTTTACTATCATGTTTCACTTTACAAACATGCCGCAGTCGGATCTTTTCAAACACAAAATCTAAACAGTTTTATCAGCGTGACTTATAGACGGTAAAAGTATCACCTGCTTGCTTTACTGCAGCATGAGTTGAAGTCAAAGGGTCAGAACCTAGCACAATTGGACCATTTGGTTTTATCCCAGGTAACCTTCTTTCTCTCGTAATTGAAGCTGCTCAATTCGCTCAGAGATTCTGTCAGTCATAGCCATTGTCTGTCATTACTGCAAAATGCTTCTCGTCATACAACACTGACAGAACTGCTGCCGCTGCAAGACTCTGAAGAACTCTGGGCACCCAGCATATAGTGTTGCAGAAAATGAGCCCGAGTCCATTTCTCTAGGCACCATGTTCCAGTACAAAATTAATGATGTTCGAAGCTGTGGCCTAGCAGGTGAAAATGTGCTGCAACAATTATTCTAATGCAGGAATACCACAGCACCAAATGTTGCTGTCAAGGAATGGTTTAATTACCCTGGCACCCATGCCACTTATAATCACCTGTCATTAGTAACAATGCTTGCATCTGTTTACACGTTCTGTCAGAAATGCCAGTCTGCCTCAGCCTAAAGAGGAGACAGATTTCTTAATGACAGAATTTGAAGTTAAAGGTCTCCTCATTGTTTCTGACCAGTACAGGATTGAACTGAAGCCAGAAGCTTTCTTTTCATCACTGCTAATTATATATATGATGAAATCCAAACTGGCCTCTGTTATTTACTAAACTGAGTCTTTGGCTCCTTCCTAGTACCTATATCTGATATAGACAGTGCAATTTCCCAAAAGAGAATAAAATAGGTATTTCAAAATTACAAGTCATGCACTTCCAGTAATGCAGATCAGCTTTCGCTCTAGTGTTTAACTGACAAGAAAATGTGCCCCATGTTCTTATTTATGAACATGTGGCTCACTGGGATCCAGTGCTTGGGTTTGTTTCCTCAATTCTGGATCCCTTATAATGTAGAACTAGTGATTTATGTAAACAAAGGTTTAAAGCATGTTTTGCAGTATTAACTGCTAATTTTTATGCACATAAATTGGAACTATTTAAAATTCATTACAACCCAATCAAAACAGTATTTAGAAAAATAATCAAATGTAATAAGTAACAATCATGTTTAATTAGTGCTGCGTACGTCAAAGTGTGCATTACAATAAATTGCTTTTTGAAGGCATAAAAGCATTCTACATAGGTCCCACAAACAAGCAATGAGATGAAAGCCGGCCAGTCAGTCTATCAATTTTTAGATGATGTTGGCTGAAAGAGAATGTTAACCTGGCCTGAAGTAGGAGAACCTGCAGCTCTTCTTTCAACAGTGTCACTGGATCTTCCACATCCACCGGATTCAACAGAACTGAATCTGGATTTACCATGTCATTCAAACAGCATCACCTCTAGCAATGACCATTCCCGCAGTCCTGCATGGGAGTGTCAGCCTGTGCTCAAACTTGGATGTGGATGTGGAGCTCTAGCCCGCAATTTTATGATCCAGCTATGAGAGTAGTACCAAATGTGAGAACAAGAAAAATGGGTGTTAGCTGAGGTACATTTGAGACCCTTTGAAAAGTCATATCAACAAGGTCTGAGGACCTCATGGTTACAATCATGGAATAGTGTGCGGTGGATATAGGAGGAAAATGAAAATTTGAAAAAAACATTTTATAAAACAAGTATTTTAAGTAAGGTAGATGTACTCTTTCAATGTTAGCAGTTCTTTCTTTCCAATGTTCTAGTAAACTTGACTGTTTTCAACTTTTTCACTACACGCATATATTACAATTTTTTTTAAGAAGAATGACCATTGCCTCAGTCAGGTAGAAACATGAGTAAAAGAGTATAGTCTAGTTACAATTGAGTAGCAATGGGATCTTCCAGGGATGGTAATGTATAGAGAGGTTATAGTTGCCCATTTGTTAGACCATAAAGTGATTTGCACAGCCCACCATGTTTAGAGGGGCACAGAAAGATTTGCAGCAGAAAACATCAGGACCTTCTGGAAGTTACCTATTTTTGATGTAAATAAGACGGCATCAATGTTGTTCCATCAAGTTAACTGACAAAAAACTCTGGCATCCGAGCAGTCTGAGGAAAAGCCATGAAGTTGTGCAATACTTCCAAACATTGGAGTTTTGCTATAACACATTTCAACATAAAATCAGCATCTCACGTTCTCTGCTTTTCCCCCCAAAATATTATGGTTTTTATTTTTTAGTCTTTTGGGTTTGCAAAGAAACATAAAGAGTTTATAAAGAAATATAAAGATTTAATTGGTGGTTTAACAACCAAAACTAGTTCCAGCATGTTTTTTGTGCTGGAATAGGGTATAGAGAGATGATTAAAGGAAGAGGTGCAGGTTAGTGTAATAATCAGCGCCAGGTTCCCCATTCCAGATAGAACACCCTGGGGCACTCATTATAACCATTAGTATACATGACAATTTTCAAATTTGTTCTTTCAGTGCAGCAGTGTGAGAGTTTGTTAAGAACTCGCATACAGCGCCGCTTTTGATCCATGACACCCAGTTTAAGAAAGTGGGTTTTTACACACATTAATGTCTGATCTTTGAGCTAGTCAGACTGCTCCTTTCCATTAATCCTTGTAGCAACATGAAATAAGCATGTTTTGTGGTTTCAAACATTTTTTTCTCAAATTAATTTTCCTTCCAGGTACCTTTGACTGAAACTTGGCTGAGGGGACAGGGTGGTGTTGTGCTTTTATGGTGCTAGGACATGGGCAAAATTGGCATGATAGGATATGTTCTCACTGTTATCCTTACATCATCTTGGGAGGTATCATTTTATGAGTCCTTGCATATTTATCCCATCAGGTATACTAGAAATTTGGTCACGTGTGCTGCATACAATTTCCCAATTATTACAGAAAATTACATCCATGTGCATTTACAATATGTTCAGCAGGCAAGCAAAAGTTTCTGATGAGCAATACAGATTTGTAAAATTATCCCTCTCCCTTTCACTCAACGGCCTCCCCGAAGTGTGTGTCCACCTGGAAAATTCACTGCTTGAGTAAATGCATATCATTAGAACATAAGAAATGCTAAAAGTGAGAGAAGGCCATTTGGCCCACCATTACCTGTCCTACTAATACTATAGCTCTTCCTCCTTAACATCAAACTGCCTTTTGAATGTCTCTAATGTTTTCGCCCCTACCATTCCCTCTGGCAGATTTAACTTAAACACTTGCCACTTTCTGAATAAACAAGTTATTCCTAATATTGGTTTCAAGTTTACTTGTTACTCATTTTAGTTTCTGTCTCATTGTTCCCACGACTTGTTTTAACATGTTATATGGTTTAGCTATATGATTTGATGCTTTATAAATCTTATTGAGGGTCACTCTTAACCACTTCCTTTCTAAAATGTAGAGTTTGAGCTTCGCCTGTATTTCACCCTAACTTTTTTCCTTTACACTTGGAATCTTGTTGCTTGTCTCTTTGCCTTTTTCAATGTCTGTGGATTTTGTTGCAGTGTGGTGACTGAAACTGAACACAATAAACCAAGTGTAATCTGGCCTTTAAAGCATGAATGAGCATAACTCATAACATAAAAGATATTCCATTACTGCACCGTGATACATCCCAGCATTCTGTTTGTTTTTAATTGCTTCTTCAACTGAAATTGATGAGCCCACTATTATTTCAAAGTCCATTTCTCAGTATCATATGTCAATTCTACTCAGTTTGTTGTCTAATTATATGTACATTTTTCAACTTTAAACTACTATTTGGTTAGACAAGCAGCAGATGAAGTTCAATGCAGAGAAGTGTGAAGTGATTAATTTTGGCAGTAAGGTCCAGGTATTCAAAAGGGAATCGGACTGAAATCTGAAAAGAAAGAACGTGCAAGGTTATGGGGATAAGGAAGGGGAGTGGACGAGATGGAATGCTCTTTCAGAAGGCCAGTGCATACCTGATGGGCAGAACAGCCTCCTTCTGAACTGTAAGGATTCTGTGATTCTGTAAAGAATATGGAGAGACAATATAAAATAAAGCGAGAAACTCTAAAGGGGGGTGCAGAAACAGGTAGATTGGAGAAGTTAGGACTGTTTTCCTTGAAGAAAAGAAGGCTAAGAGGAGTCTTGATAGAAGTATTAAAGATCCTGAGGGGAATGAAAAGGGTAAATAGTGAGAAACTGTTCCCACTCAAGACAGCATCAAGAACTAGAGGGCACAGATTCAAAATAATTGACAAAGGTAGTAAAAGTGATGTGAGTAAAATTTTTTTCACCCAGAAGGTGGTTGGAGTCTGGAATGAGCTTCCTGAGAGGGTGGTGGAGGCAGGTTCGATCGAGATATTCAAAAGGGTAAGCCTGGTATTCAAAAGATTAAGCCTTTAGCTGTAGCTTTTCTCAACTGTTCCCTCGATTTTAATGTTGCCAGCAGTTATTTCAAGTATGTTGCTAATATCCAGGACATTTAAAGGGCATGCAAAACAACATCGATTTCCAAGTACTGATTTTTGGGAAACTCCACCCACACCCACCCAGTCTCTCATTGTGCCTCTCTGGAATACTTTTTCTACTTTGGATTCCTGTGGCTTTTAGCTTAATTAGAAGTATTTCATGTGGTACTCATCAAATAGCTTTATGACCAGCTAAATAAGCAGCATTATCTATTTTATTTGTATTACCAGGCAGGATGGTTCACCATGTTGGTTATTTCTTTATTAAATTGTTGCCACCAGATCATTTTTCAGCCTAGCCTATTGGACAGTTCTCCTATTATTTCATCTGCTATTAACAGTCAGACTTGTAATCACATCATCTTGGGAGGTATAATTTTATGAGCCCTTGCATACCTGTCCCATCAGGTATACTAGAAATTTGACCACATGCTGATTAGAATTTCCCAAGTATTACAGAAAATTATGAACAACGCTCATATGCACATCATCCTTTTCAAGTACAGACATACATTTGTTTATATTTTTATGGAACCTCACCAGTCCTCAATGACTTCAAAATTCTCAATGAAAGTGGATGTATCATAAAAATTGAATAGCAAGTCAATATTATCTTACATCGTAAAGATTTCTAGAAAATATATACAATTTCTACTGTTTTAATTTGCCCAAATTCATGGTCAACAAAGGTTAAGGTTCCAATTTTATTTCTAACTACACTATTACTATTAAAAACTGCAATGCTGTTTTAATATTCAGCTTTATGGACTATATATTTTACCTGTTTATAGGCAGCAGGGGAAAATCTAGCAAATCTTTTCTTATACATATCTCTAGGATCATGCATAAGTCAGGTCCTTTAAGTTACCATGCACACACGGCTGCACAAAAAAACTTAAAGGGGTGTATGCACTTAAATAAACCATATGCTACAAAAAAAGTTAGAGGGCACATTGCTCTAGGATCCCTCTTCCAACTGTAATGTTTTTTTGAACCTATTTTGAAGAATTATTGTGCTCCTCCAACAGTTTGACCTCTCTCCTTTCCCTTGTATGTTTTTTTGGTTTAATTTTCTTTCTTACTCCCATTTTAGTTGCCTAAAGCACCCATTTTGGTCCATTGGTTAAATTTGTTTTCCATAAATCACAAAATATCTTGCAACTTCAACATATCAGTTTTAAAAGTCACGTTTTCCCTCAACTGAAAGATTTTCAGCAGTACTTTCCAGATTCCTTTGCATTTATTTGAGTTAAATCTTAAAATTTATATCTTACATGAAAAAATCTTTGAAATGGCAATACAGTGACACTTCCAGTACATTGAAATCAATGGGTAACATAGTAATGATAATGGTAATGGTAACAGCACTTACTCTCGACTGTTCCAGTGGTGATGCTGTTACCTGTTTTAGCCTGGTTTAATAACCTCTGCTGCAACCAATGAAATCATCAGCCATGTTCATAATCCACTCCTGGGGCTCCCTACACCACACCTGCTCATAACTACTATGTCTTCATCCAGGATTGTATTGGTACTGACTGCTAAACCATATTTAACCATACAGTCACTAGACCCTAGGAGTTTCACTATTTCTAGACTATGAGGCAGAATCTTCTGTTTGACGTGCAGGGCCCACGTAAAATTACGTGTGGTGACGTCGGGATCTTCAGTTCAGTGGGCGCACACAGGAGTCGGCTACGTGCCTGTAGACCTGTCAAAAGCCTGTTAAGGTAATTAATGAACTAATTAAAGTTATTGTCAGGGGTGCCCGTCCAACCTTAAGGTTGGCGGGCAGGCGAAGAGCCCAGGCGGCCTTCGCATATTTCATGGAACCTCATCCACAGGCGGGATGAGGTTTCATGAAGGGTTTATTAACTAAATAAAATGTTTTATGAAAATTCATAAACATATCACATGAGGGGACATGGCTGAGTGATTTTATTATTTTTTTTT
Organism: Carcharodon carcharias; assembly: GCF_017639515.1. Lineage (NCBI taxonomy): Eukaryota > Metazoa > Chordata > Chondrichthyes > Lamniformes > Lamnidae > Carcharodon > Carcharodon carcharias. The sequence continues at coordinate 137,906,535 of NC_054473.1, forward strand.
TACAATGTTTTATAATGAAATTAATCTCCCTGAGGCAGCTCTGTGCCTCAGGGAGATTTCTGCATTCTTTCGCGCACATGTGCGAAAGAGCGCACGTCCCGACTCTCCCTCCTCCCTCTGCCTGCACAGGTAGCACTGAGTGCTTCCAGGTGCATGTCACGCTGGGCGGGCCTTAATTGGCCCAACCACGTAAAATGGCACCACCCGTGATCGGCTGCGTGCCACCTGCGCCCGCTCCTGACCAGCCCACCCAACAGGGAGAAAATTTACCCCATGGATTCTATCCCACTTTGCTTTTAAGAACCAGATTTAAATCCGAGCATTCCGAGTGAGATTGTTAACACATTGGGTCAACCACACTCAAAGTTTTGATTCTGTTGCCTCACTTCCATCAGGAATATCCAATTTTAAAAACGTGACTGAAATCACCCCAATTACATTTTCTGTGCATATCCTTCCAGTAGAGGGCTATAGTCCTGTTTATAACCTGTATGGGATATAACTTGCACCCCACATGCACCTCTCTAAGTTCTTACATTATTCATGTGTGACAACACTCAACAGTAACTGTTGTCAGGCTATTTGACCACAAGAGTGCCTGATCCCATCCTCACCTGTCATTCTTAGGTGCACTTCGAGCTAAAATGCTGAGTTTCTACCCATTCCCTCACATCAGAGGCACTGAAACCAATTGTAGTATCCCTAACACCACTATTGCTCATCTGGTTACTCAGCCCCAACCCAGGATCACATCTGAGGCCTTCTTGGTTTGTATGATTCAGTTACTCAGTGAATCAATTTGCTGAATTGGGAAGCCTTTTCTAGCCATTTGTTGACCCAGGCCTTGTGTTTTTCACTGGGGCAGCAATTAAATTTCATTAATTTCAAACTTATTTTCCACTTCTCTTGATTCTTCTATTCTTTTCAATGTCTCACAGCCTCGCTATTGAATTAATTCCAATCTTACGGGATGAGCCATGCTTCTCTAATCATAGAACAATATTCAGTTGATACCTACGCCTCTTAACGGAAGTTTGTATTCTATCAGTATTCTATCACTCTGTGGCATAGTATATTATTACACCAGTATTCACATTGCCGAGCTGCCTCTTTGTAATCTTTCCTTACAGTGAACATTTTAAACTTAACAACAATTAGCTTGATATTGAGCTTTAAAGGCCAGAAACAGTTTGAAGTAATCAATCTCAGTTTGGATGGCATTAGGCATATTACAATTGGCCTCAGGATTAGCCACATGGTTACAGCTCCCAATCATTACTAGTAGCTCATGACTCACCCACTGGAAAATACATGGATTTGGATACTGGGTGAAGGGAGGACAGAATGGAGCTCTGCTTGTGATGCCTCCTCACACCTGAATAATCCATCAGCAGTCAGAGTCTGGGCTTGAATGTGAAGAACAGCTAGTTTTGAGAGTTATAGGGAGATGCATTTACACAGTTACTTTAATGTCTGCTTCACAACAATACTAAATTGGCAATGTAAATCTGGAGTCGGCCACCAATTTCTCTCAGGAGTGAAATGATGTTAGACTCCCTGGAGGCTGTAGTTTCAGATTGCTGCAGTTTGATGATATATGGGATATGAATCTTGTGCTGCAATAAACCTGTTTTGCAAGATATTCACAGGATCTGTAGGATGCATGGGCACTTTGAATATCTATTATGCTCAACTTAAACATTTAGAGAGTAGGGACTTCTCCATGCTCACTTTGTAAACATTTAAATTTCTGACTGCTGAGATACTTTTGTACATTCATGTGTCCTGGTATTCACAAGTTGTTTCCTAGAGGTCAATTAGTTTTCCAGCCAAGCAGGAGCCAAGTAAAGAAGGCGCTGCCTAGTTAGAAACCAAATTCAGGTGTATAAGTACCCAAATGTACCAGATCTATTAAATCACACTCCAGTAAGAGAAGAGAAAAAAGCTGAAATAAAAGTAAAAAGAAACAAATATGGATGATTGTAAATTAGGTGAAGAACAGCACCTCTGCGCTTAAATTTGTTAATATGATTTTATTGTTAAGGTTTCAATCAGGATCCTTTAATAACTGTTTTGATTTGGTGGGGTGGGGGGGGGGTGGTGGTTAGGGAACATAATACTGTTAGCAAATTATGTACCTCAACCGGTTGTAATGCCACTCCTCATCATGACAGCAGTGAAGAAGAAGGTCTTTGTATACCTGCCTACCTAAAGAAGGTTCCTGTTAAATAACGAACACAGACAGCTCTGGGACTGTACACCTGCACAGGCTGCCTTTTACTGCTTGAAAGGAGAGGCCACAGGGGATAGGCAGAAGGTGCTTGTCTGACAGGGCCAGGACAGGCTTCCTCTGTGGTGACAGCCTGGGCCCAGCCTCCTAGGCCTGACCCACCATAATTCCTTCACAATGCAGTGGCAATGCAGCTGACAGTAGCAGCTGCGCCTCCTAAGCGAGATGGATGGAATTTTCATAACTATTTCCCCAAGTTACATTTCACCTTCAAGATAATTTATGAGCTGCTCGGGAGCCTTGAAGAGACAATATGCTTGCCATAAAATTAACTGAAACAGTCTTGTAGGTTATAATTAACAATGGGAGGGTAGCACCAACTGGCTGAAACACATGGTATAATTGATGATGAAACTGGGAAATTAAGGAAGCTAACACCATCATTACAGCACACGTCACTCCAGTAAAGCTTGAACCTTCTGAGTGTTAATTACAGCCCCCCGCACCCTGATGTGGGGATGAGCTTCAGAGCTGGGAGGAGACATTTTATTGGCAAGGCCACCTTGCACCTGGACTGACGTACATAGTATATGCTGCCTGGAAGAGAAATATGAGTCTAACCAACACGATCTCCTGAACATCTGTCGACAAGTCCGCCGTTATTTCCAAATACCTGTATGTGGCTCCTTAGGTGCTTTGTAAGCCAGCTAGACTTGTCCATTCAGGGTTTAGAGCCTCACTCTGCCTTTCAACGAGCCAATAGCAATTTAACTTAATGAAAAATCTCATTAGTAATGAACGAGGAACAACTGTTCTTTTTCTAAGCTGCTTTCATTAGGCTTCTCTGCACAATTAATTTTAGCAAAGCAGACAGAAGCTCTTTTCACCTCTACACTAACACTCCTAATTCTTTACTATAAAGTCCCAGCTTTCTGAATCCCAGGCCTTTACTTCATCATTTTCAGTAGGCTGCTGATTTATCCAGGTTTTTCTTTTCTCCTGTGGATTCCAAAATAATCTTACAGCTTAGTTTTAAAAAATCTCTCCATTGTCCTTCACAAGTACACCCATCACAATGAATAATGAAGAAAAGAAAAACATATCCTAGTTATCCTTGATAAGGAGGAGGTATAAGGTTTCAAAAGGGGGAGACAGTGACAGGAAAATGTTCTGGAGGAATCAAACAACAACTGGTGGCTGTTAAAATGTAGCATTTAATCAAGCAGCGTTTCTATTGTTTGCAAGCAGGCTCACAGCTATTCAGCATAGCCTCGATTTGTTTCAAAACTAGCAGACAAAAGTGACACAGGTGAAGAACGGAGGTAGGGAAGCACGAAGGGTCATGCAAACAAAAGGCATCCAGTATAACTTAAAATGCACTCGGGTCACAGGGCTTCCCGGGCAGCTGAACATCAAGCACAACTAAAAGTTCGACATCTTCATTTAGAGTCGAGCTTCATTCTCAGCATTTTAAGACTGTGCTCTCAGTTTGAACATGGTCTGCCTTCCTACAATCAATCTCCTCCTATTCATCACAATGTGAACCTCCCTCTCTCATTCATCATATATTCATCCTCTACTAGACTTGCCCCTTTCCTTCACACTTTTTCTTCTTAATCTATACTTTTGATTCATTATGGGTCAGTAGATCTACATCCACCATGCCTTTTTTTCTGAATCTGTCCTCCCCTAAAAAGGCAGCCTAGAAGCCAGATGGGCATCTTTACAGTCCATTTATCAAGCCCAATGCATCCTGCCTCAATAAGCATTCAGCATGTTTACTGCGCTAATGTGGTAAAGCCTCAGTGTAATCTGCAAATAATTTTCATTATTGTATTTTGACCTTACCAGTCTACAGCAGTTCGGACACAGAAACAGACAGACAAATGTGTTCTAAAATCTCACAGCTGGCAGTTTTAATGTTTGCTTGCCATCCGTAACACCTCTCATTTTATTGACCAAGTAATGACCTTTTCCCTGAAAAGGTCAAGAATGTTCAGCTCAAATGGCCTGAGCACCTCTTGAACAGCTATAACAGATTGCCCATCAGAAGCTATGTTGTGGCAAACAAACTGCAGCCTTTACCACATGTGATGTAGTCACATCAACACATTCAGGAAGTGGGAGGTTGAGGGCTACCCTTATCAAATCCAGCTGATTCCCTTCACCAGTGAAAGTAAATTGGTGTAATACAACTACCTGATTTTTTAGAAAAATACAAGTGCTAATTATTTCCTGCTTTGACACATAGTTTTCCATGTAATGACAACATACACAATGGCTGAGCTCTGCTGTAACAGCATGGAAGTATCATGGCAAATGTTTTATTGCTTTCAACATTGGGCAGTTGATAGCTAGCATTGTTGGTGCTTAGTTCAGATGACAGGGGTCGCCTTCGCATCATAAGTAACAGTCAACCTAAAGCTTTGACGAGGTATACTTAGGTGTATGTTAACAATCTGTTGGTGCTACTCTCATGCATCACATGTTCAAGATGGGTCATTGGGTAGGAAAACATCAAACAAAAAGGGGTCATAGGTGTATCAGCCTCTAGGGCTCACTTTCCAGCAAAGTTTCAAGACAATTAGTAAAACCACACTCCAGACATTTTCTTTCAGCTTTAGCTTTAACAACCTGTATACTGTCTGCTGCTGCTAAACTTTCACAAGACACTTCAGCACTTTGTCGATGAATAGATGTATTTTTTAAGCGGTAGCTCCTGCCTTTGATTAAAATGTCCAACGTAAGGGTCAGCAAGATCTGTAGCCAGTTTCTTTAATCCCCACACACTAACAAACCCTCCCTCACAAACAAAGACAATAATATCAACTAATTTTAGTGTTTATTGTCTTTATTGATTTCTTTCATTAAGAAATTGGTACGATTAGACAAAAATACACTACAGGAAGCAGTGGTTACTATAAATATCTGATGACTTTTAACAAAAACCTTACCTTGCCATCCAGCTCTTTCTCAGTTCCTGGCGCTCCTCAAGGAATGGCAAAAGACAGTGTACAACTTGGTGCTTTCTTTCTAAAGACCATTCTGTCTTATTGATTTCACACAGCAAAAGCTTTGTCTAAAAAAAAAATTAAAAAGAGCTGGCAATAAAACTAAAAATTAATAAAATTGCCCATTGGCAAATAAAACAAGGAACAAAAAAATCAATATTATCTTTATTACTCCCTTCTTCTATGGACAGATCAATAAGGCAAATGAAGTTAATGATAATCAAAATGGATAATATATTTATTTCCAGTAAGTCAATTTATGTGGTGTACTCGGGGTGAACCTTTTCAGTTTTAAATAAATGGCTACAAGTTGGCCAACACAACAAAGTTAAGGGTCAAAAAGTTCAGGTAATTCAGAAACCCTGAACAAAGATTTTATCAGGAGAGATAGATACAGAAAAACAAAATCATTCCTCACATCTCAATTGCACAACTCACCTAAAAACAACTGACTCAACAACTACGACTGGTGCTTGCTATTTTAAACTACACCAACAATTTTCCTTCTAAGATTGTCTGTCTCTGTTTCTTTATTAGTTTAATGAAGGTTAATGACAGATAATTGTCTGGAGGCCCCTTGGTCATCTGTTGCTGAGTGAAGCTTTCACATTTTTTAAACTTGCATCGCTCTGACTGCAACTAACAGTATGTTTGAGGCTACAGGTCAGGAGAACAAACAAACAGTTTGGGCAGCCCAATTGCCTGCCTTATCTCAACCTTCTGTTAGCAGAAGACCTGAACAGCACAAATGTTTACAGGCTGATGAAAATTTCTTTCCTCTATTTCCTGAAGCCATCAAACACGTCCAGGGATGACCTCTCCAGTTCCAGATAGTGCACAGACAGAGGTGAGCACTGACCTAAACAGGCAGAGTAAGCACAGGTACGCACTAGGCCCAAAGCTTTGTATTATTGAGCGCAGAATTCAGTTGCATGTTGCAATCAATTTGAAAGACCCACCACAGACTGCGCACAAGTCAGCTCCTTTAAATTAATGAGCATTAAAAAATTTTAAAAGGTTGCGCACTTAAAGAAATCGCTCATGTACTAAAATAAAATTACAAGGTACATTAGCATAGTGCCCATATTTTCCATGCTGAAAATGCTGTTTCAGGTCCTAAATGGTATCCGCACGCACTTCTGTTAGCCGCACCAGGTGACATTCTGGTAATGGTATTAGCATGGGCACAAGGAACATGCACCAAATTGTGACATCAGTCAATATGTAATGGGTAACATGTGATTTGGCACCAGCGGTGCCATTTTCGACCTCAACACTCCAGCTGACAAACTCTTTTATCCTCCTGCAGTTCAACATATGATTAGCAGTGGGAAAGATGTCATGAACTGCTTTCAGATTAGTTGCTGACCGATTTCCACTAGCTCTGGCTGAGTTAGTAGAAGCGTTTGATGATTTCTACTGTCTTTAAATTTGCGAAAGTCAAGAAGTGGTGTGGCATGTGGTGAAGTTTACAACTTTTGCTCAGGTTACGTGCTCCCAGTCTTGGGTGCACTCGTTGCTATCCCCTTGGCCTGCACCATGATAAGGAGAATGATCAGAAGCAAGAGAGAGAAGGCCAAGCTGCTCAAAAAGGGAGGAGGACCAGAGGGAGAAAGGTTCTCAGTAAGACCAGGATAATATCCAGGCTTGGGATGACAAGTAGCAAGTAACATTCACTCCATGCAAATGCAAAGCAATAACCATCTCCAACAAGAGAGAATCTAGCCATCGCCCCTTGATGAATCTCCCACAATCAACATACTGAGGTTACCAATGGTCAGAAACTGAACTGAACTAGCCATATAAATACTGTGGCTGCAGGTCAAGGCTAGGAATTCTGTGGTGAGTAACTCACCTCCCAACTCCTGAAAGCTTGTCCACCATCTGCAAGGTACAAGTCAGGTGTGTGATGGAATACTCTCTGCTTGGCTGAATAAGTACAGCTCCAACAACACCCAAGGAGCAGGACACCATCAGGGACAAAGCAACCCACTTGATTGGCACTCCTTCCAAAAACATTCATTCCCTCCACCACCAACCCACAGTAGCAGCAGTGTGTACCATCTACAAGATGCACTGCAGAACCTCACAAGGCTCCTTAGGTAGCACCTTCCAAACCCATGACCACTACCATCTAGAAGGTCAAGGGCAGCAGATGCATGGGAACACCACCACCTGGAAGTTCCCCTCCAAACCTCTCACCATTCTGACTTGGAAATGTATCACTGTTCCTTCATTGTTGCTGGGTCAGAATCCTGGAACTCCCTCCCTAACAGCACTGTGAGTGAACCTACACCACAGCGGCTGCAGTGGTTCAAGAAGGCAGCTCACCACCGCCTTCTCAAGGGCAATTAGGAATGGGCAATAAATGCTGGCCTAGCCCACATCCAGTAAAATGAATAATAAAAAAAAATAGCCCCCAAGGTATTCAGGGAATAATTTCCTTTCTCAACCTCAGACATCTCCACTTCACCATGAGATGTTCACTGAATTTGCCACCTTATGCAGTCAAACATCAGAGGGTGAGGACAACATTGCCAATAGCTGTGAGGATGACCATGCCCATGAATTATCATGCTTCTGGCTCCTTCCAGTCTGGAGCAGTATTTATTTGAAATATCACCCAGTTCACCATCCACTCTTGCATAAGGGAGGCTTGTATGCAAAGGTAGCTGAATAGATTTCATTCTCTCTTCCAAGAGAGAAGCAAGCAGAGAAATCACCTAGCTTCATCACTGCTGCCAGGACACCAGGCATTGATTTGCATATATGCTTCTGTATGTGGTAGCACACCAACTTCACATTGAGAGAGTCAAATTCCTTCCAAGCTACAAGGTGCCACTGATTGCACACATCACTTTGCGGGTGCCACAGGTAAATTCTGAGATATACCACAACTGGAAGGAATTTGACTCCCTCAGTGTGCAGTTGATGTGCTGCCACATACAGCAACATACATTCAAATCAATGCCTGGTGTCCTGGCAGCAGTTGTGATGTCTTCATTCTGGGGCAGTCAGCTGTACCATCTACATTTGAGCCATCATGACAAAACAGAGAGATAGCTGCTGGGTGGCAAAGGCTCTCCACGGACCACCTTGCCTATGACACTGCTGTGCAACCCATGCACACATGCACATAAAGTGAGCCATAGTTTCACATAAAATGTCGCTGAGCAGACCATTGGGGTACTTAAGCAACACATCTGCTGCCTGGATCACTCTGGTGCAGCCATGCAGTATTCACCATTGTGTGTAACATGATTCTTTGTGGATTGCTGCATCCTGCACAACCCTAACCACTAGATATACGGAACGATTAAGATAGAGGAGGAAGAAAGAACGTCCACTTTGCAGAGGAGGGGGAAAGAACATCCACTTTGTGGCCTGGCTGTCCAGGATCAAGTCATCTGACGTGGTACTTGTGCACGCAACCCCAGTTCTCCATTCATCAACAGTCCCACATTTTACCTTTCCTCTGTTACTGATCCTTACAATGACCTCTTGACCACAATGCTGAAGTAACACCCACCACAAAACAAACATTCCAAACCAACTTTAGAACTCAAGCCATCCAGTTTTCCATAACAAAAGTCAACTAATCACCCTTATGCATTTAGTGTGCATTTCCCTATCCTAGTGCTTTCGTGCAGTGCTACTGCTGCGATTGCGGAACACTGGTGGCTGGTAGAAGGCGGATGACTTTCAGTGAGTGAGGCTGCAGGTGACCTTGCAGGAAAAACAAAGCACACCATCTTGGCTTGGGTGGCAGCAGTCTGGGCTCACTGGTCGACAGGCAACAGCAAAGGCATTGGCAGAAGTGAGACAGGAGTCTCACAAGCTGAGACATCGGTCATCAGATGCTGCATCAAGATGGGGCCGCAAGAGTGTTAATGGAATTTACCACCATTTCCCACAGGAAAGAACAGGCTCCAAGTTCTGTACAAAGTTGTGTGCCAAGTTGGTGTCGGATGCCACATTGTTCCTTGACAGTGACCACAGGCTTTCTAACAGCTATTAAGGCACCAAGAATTACAGTGTGCCTTTTACTGTAGGCTTCCCCATTGATGATCTTATCTGAGTCCACTAAAGAAGAATTTGTGTGCAATCTCATGCTCTGGTTAGCTGTCATCTGCGTTATCCTAGTCCTCTGCCCTGACTGCAGGCTACTCACGAAGTGCAGATCTTGCCTCTCAATAATCCTCCAAAGTATGCACAATGTCAGATCTCAGCTGGTGGCTGCAAGTGAGACAGCAAGTGATGGTCTTTATTCTTCATCACTGTCTTCATGCTCTCTAACTTCTTATTTTCCACCATTGCCTAGTCAGGTTACAGGTCTTGGGTATCTGAAAGGAGAAAGGCACAAGGCTTGGGTTGTGGTGAGGGCAAGGAGGAAAAGTAGGAGGTGCATGCTTACACTATCTGCAGCTTGTAAATCAGAAAAGATTGTGAGAAAATGGAGAAGTAGGATGCAAGGAGAAGGATTAGGTGTGAGCATCTTCAATGGTTTCAGTTCCATTGTCAGCTATGGCCTCAATCATATCTCTAATGAGGTGAACACAGTCTCCCCATGAATATCAAGTCATGCAGCCATGCCTGATGTCCCCAGAGATTAGCTCCTGCTCCTTCTGGTCATGCACTACCTCATCTGCAAAAGTTTGGAAAGAGTTTAGTGTGTGAGGGTGACATGATGCATACAAATGTTTACAGATGAGTTGTGGGTACGTGGGGCAGTATGTGAGGCCAGTAGGACAATTGATGGGGTATGACATTTGAAGATGCAATTACTAACTTGACGACTCCTGAGAGGCTATTGAACTTCTTTCAGCACTGCATCCAGGTCCTCAGGTCTTGACTCCTGTCATTGACTGTCCCAGCTAAGCTTCCCACTGCCTTCTGAGACTTGGTCCACTTCTCCTCTGCACTTCTTTGAACAAGGCCTCCAGTATAGCATTGGAAAATCTTGGGAGCCCACCCTTTGCCAAGTCATGCCATTATTCAGTGTTCTTCTTGTTCACACTCTCCACTGCAACCAGTTCTAGCATCTGCTCTGGTTAGAATGCACCTCCCCCTTAAAGAGTTGCAAGCTGGCTTTAAGTATAGTGCAAACTAGTTTTAAGTTGTGCTGGCCTCTCGTGGTTTTACAACCCCTGCTCATGCATGCAGCCGCTCAACAACCTGTGTGGTGCTGGCCGCACATTACAATCATTTAAATGAACCGCATCAGCAATTTGCATGGGTTAATCATGATTCCTGAACCAATTTTTCCACCTTATAGAATTTCATAGCCATTTCTGGAGAAAGGGTAAATAACAAGCAAATGGATTCAATCCTTGGGACAACACTACAATTCTAATTTTACAAACTAAAGCTTCTTGGAAGTTCTGAACAAACAAATTACATTTTCAGTTTGGAACAGTATGCAAATAATTTTGCTTTTATTTCATGCCTTCTGCTAACACATTTTTACTACAGTAAACATCCAATATGGAGGTGGAAAATATTAGTACTGCTTTGCATTTTCTCCTGTTCTCTTCTGCAGACAACTGACAATAATCAATGGATGTGGGTGGCTCAAAAATCCTGCAACCAGTCGCATTAGAGTCTTAGAGCCTGTTTATCATTAAGATTTGGTTCCCAATGATAGCTTAAGGAGAAGCTCATTGCCTCTGAGCTATGTCACAACAATGTTGGCATGTCATGGTTTAAATATTAACCACTTAGGTAACATGCTTTGTTTACAATTCTGCACAGAGAAAAAAACTAAGCTGCACTCAGTAATTTGTCTGCTTTTGACATGAGGAGAAAAGGATTTTTATTTCAGGAAGAAAAACTGCAATCAGAAGAGGTTGTTCCAAAGGCCATTTCCTAGGCTTTACAACCATCAGTGCTTTGCGCTACTATTGTACGCCTACAAGCCCTGCATCGCAACTGGCACAGGTACAGCTCAACACTGACACCAATGCATTTGGGACTATTCTCTGATTGTGTTTGTGATTAATTGCCAAAGACATGAATGGCCATATGGAACAGAGGAAACATTAAGTAATTCATACTTCTGTATATTATTTGGCCCCTGGATCTATGGAAAAGAAACATTCATTTAGCACAGACTCAGTGTCTTGCCCTTGTCTGGCTATTTGGTCTTGGAGTGTGAGTAGTTGGCTAGTGGCATATATAGTCGGACAATAGCTGAGCTTTCCAAAATGCCTTAAATCTTTCATGCAATATGCAGTAACTACCACTGATGAAATAACTCCTTTCTTAGGTCAGGAAATGGGATTTGACGTCTGGTCCCTCCACTGTTACAGAAAACTCAGACTAGCCAGTCACGTACCAAGTAACAATTCTTCTGTTCTTCTCTATATCCCTCAGCTTCCCTCATTAGCAATCTCCTTTTTATAAATATATTTATGTTATTCAACAAACCACCATAGTAACTCTGGTGACTGTAACTGGGAATTTATCAGGCACATCAAGCTATAGGGAAAGAGCAATGACTATAATCCAACTAGGGATGGGCAATAAATGCTGGCCCAGCCAGCGAAGCCCACATCCCATGAATGAATTTAAAAAAAAATTACAGTTGAAATACTTTATTTTTGTTTTAGCCGTTTCTATTTTAATTGAGCTATTTCAGCCGAGTTGGGGTTATCACTAAGCTGGGGTGGGATGAAACAGTTTGTTTCTTTGGCTCTTTCACTTCGCTTTACTTTATTTCTATAATGTTGTAGCAAGATCCTCAGATATATCTTTGGCTGTTACCAGAGTCAAGGGAGGCTGCTACTCCCTACAGCTAACAGCTGTTAAGACCGTACAGTAGTCTGTTTTAAGCTCGGGTTACAGGGCAATTGAACTCCCTTCAAGAGAGTTTAGCTTCTTGTTAAATGTACCCATCTGATCTTGTCAGGGTTATAAAAAGACTGGACCCTCTTCAAGTTAGAGCAGCAAGTTAAGTTAGAGCCTTTTTGCAATCTATCTAGCATCACAGGGGGTTTGGATTCTTGCCAAGTGTAGATAGCTTTTATTTAGTGCTTTGTCAAGGAAGGGGTAATTCCTTCCTCATAGCAGTTAATTTCTTTCTTTCTAGCCAATTTTTCCCTTCCCTTCCTCCCTCGAAACAATGGACTCATTACTCTGGTATTTTTTCAAGGATGTCAATCACCCTTTGATAGCTTACCTAAGTGGCCATTACTCATATGAAAGAATTGGTAGTGCATGTCGACAGGCTGTTCACCCATTGCGGGCATCACAGCAAAGCCCGGTCCTGATCGCATCCAACCTTCTTATGTGTAATTCCACAAAAGGTGATTGGATAATAATCAAGAATTGGAATGCCATTACCCCAGCTGAAATAAGTTATCAGCACAGACACCAGATTAAATCTGGGACTTTTCTGGCCTGCTTGGCTAGATAAACTGATATTCCCTCAAACTTATATTGTAGATACCCACTCTATCATTTCTTTTCACCAGTAATACTGAACAACAGTATCCTCCTTATATCTTGATAAAATTTGTTGTACCTTTAATTAGTAAGTTACCCTTTGTAAACTGATAGACAGCCTTGCACTTTCCCTTTCAGGAGAACTGTCTTTTCCAACCTGTTAATCACATGCTTATTAGTGTTGGGTGACTGGAATCCAAAATATTTTGATGCTAAATCAAATCCACTTGAAGAATATACTTCTGAATAAATTTATTGCAGAATAATTATGAGTAGACCATTTTAAATTTCTTGTAGCATTTCTGCATCTGTGGTAAAATGAAACTGTTTGAAAAGTATTGATTTTGAAACCTTTCTTTACTTAAAGGCAAAGTTCCAATTTTCACACACTATATTACTATTCTTTTTTTGTCATGGTTTAGATTATAAATTGAACTAATTCTTTGTCATCTGGTTGCTAAAATGTATTTTTTTACACCAAGCTGGCTGACTTTGGCCCCCAGGAGTGTAGGCGGACAGTCTCCAGTATGTCCTGGAAGCCCAGTTGGAGAAAGGGGGAAAGTGAATCAGACAGGGACGAACATTCCTCCTCCGATTCCAATAAAAATAATTTCAAATGTAATTTATCAGAGCCTCTTTGACTCTTATCGCCCATGGAACAGATTGAGCATCTGTGGTATACTCCCATACGAAAATAGCAATTAAGGTCCAACGTACAGCATTGGACCCAAATTGTAAACCAATAATGGCCTGACTGAAAGAAACAGGTGATTTGGACCCCAGCACTGTGGCCCAAGCTTGCAGCAGACCAATTGGTGCCACTAATTGAATGGTATGGCTACCAAGCCCAATTATAAGCCTTCCTGTTTCTATTACGGGGAAAATCAATCCCAACGTTCTATATCAGCTTCTGCGCTTTTTCATTGAGCAAACTTAACTCTGCTTTTATTTTGTTCTAAAGACATTTACTCCTCAGGTTCATAAATGTGATTGGTTATTTCAATTGGTTTACATAAGAGGCTGCATTAAGACTAGACAAGCAATTATGTGGTGGCTCTGGAATTACTCCATTAGTCTGCTTTAACCCCAACTTTTCAAGTTTAAGAGCTGCACCTTATGCTGCCAAGAATGGAGGCTTGCCCACTCGGTTTCTTGAAGTTACAAAAGATAAGTGATTTGGCACCTTCTAAAGCATGGGTGATTTACCATCAGAGCAGGCTACTCCTTTAGCCTTACATCAATTATGTCAGAATAGAAGTAGGATTTCCATACACGCCAAATTATATGAAGTGTAAAACATTAGCAAAAAAAATGCTTTTGAAGAGGAACGAAAGGAATTACACTTGCAAAAGGAACCAGCTGACAGTCTAGTCCTAACAAGTGAATATGCTTCAAACCATTGTGAATGCAGGAGCAGAGACCGTCCTTTGTATTCTTTTCCTTAGAGTGTCCTTAACCCAACAGTTGCCTGCACTGCTGAACATATGTTTTTGCAGAAGTACTGAGGCAGAAAGGAAGTCTTTGTTGTATTCCAATCTTTTGTACTTAATTCTCTTCTCTTTTGGTCAGATCCAAACACAAGTTACAGCAAGCACTTATGGTCCTTAATGAATGCTGAAGAAGTCCGTCTGCTGCATGCTTCAATAATGGTTCAGAATTACAGGACAGAATCAAGCTACAAAAGCACACAAGCTAATCCATTTCATTGTGCTAGAGTGTACATTCCACAAGTACATTGCTGAAGCCAAACGTCATTTAAAAAAGCGAAGAAAACTTTGCTCACAAAAGCTATTTTGTCACCATTACTATCTTAACCACTTGTGACTTGTATTTAGTCCTATAATAACATATGGTTAAGTGCAAAGTGCTAGTAAAATTATAATCAAACTGTCCTTTGGCAATAGAAACATTAATAGCCAAAAGGGGATAGAGGGCAATAGAGAGATTGTGAAAGAGAGAGAGAGGGGATTTCTAATGTGATGTGTGAGGGTCAGTGCACCAAAGGTCAAAGGGGCAAAACTCCCCAAAAACTGTCTATTGTTAAATGAATAAACCAGCTTGTGGTCGGATGCACAAAGCTAAAGCCAAACATCTCTGCTACGGAGACACAAATAATTTGCTTCCATTGTGACACTTCTACAATAAGTTATTTTGCTTAGAGGGCTCTTGCACCTTCCCCATATACAACTCCTCTACACTTCAGCAAAAACAAAAGGAAGGCAATTTAAATTGTAACCATGTAGTATGATTGTGGATATGACCTCAAAGGATGGTCCACTTGTGTTTGCCAGATAGTTTTGTGACGGTTCACAAAAGAATTACGACTGTTAAGAGCCAATTTAAACAACCTAAAATCCAAAACAACATGAAGTGAGGCAATTGTTAATTACACAAAACATGTAGTGGTAACAATGAAAATGCCACATATTAGAGTATCTGGAGCGGACTTCTGCACACGGAACTGTTGTCAGCCCTAAATGAACAAACTATGAGAGTAAACTTTCAAACTTTAAAATGCAAACATTACTCTAAACTGAACAAGAGGCTGATTAAGCTCTTGAAAGTTTAAAGAATTAAGCAAAAAAAAAACTACTGAAGAGATTGGTAAGAAAAAATAAACTACAGGCCTTCAGACAGCTGAAATGCTGCATTTGTAAGAGAAAATAAAACCTACCAGGAGGCAGGCTTATAGGTAGATTACTCACCTCCAGGTACATTATTCAATATTCTTTGAACTAAGATAGCTTCCACATAACATTGCATTGCCTTAGCTATCCTTCATAAGTTCAGGATAACAAGTGAGGAAAAAATTCATTTGGCACCTTGTTCAGAACACAAAAGAAAGCGCAACTACACTCTGCACATTCTTTTGTGTGAAGAAGCTAAAATTTTAGAAATGCAAAATTTGTGCTTATTTTGGCTCTGGGAGATCTAATATGTGGCACCTTCATTGTTGCTATTTTAATTAATAATTGCCACAGTTTATGTTGTTTTAGATTTCATATTGTTTAAACAGGTAATCAATCTGGTTCTACCATAACTAAAAATTCTGAGAATAAGTCAAAAGTATAATTTCCCTGTGGTATATAGGAGAAACATATTGGAAAAGCAAAAACCTAACCTGCTGTCATTAGAATGTAGCTTGTGTAAGAAATGGTTGTGTAATAACCTTGTAAAATCTTAAGAAATTTATTGAATATTATAGAAATCTTACAAAGAAAGCTTCCATAGCAGCTTGCTGGCTGACAAACGTAAGATAGGCCTGTTATTGCTGTCAAGGACATGACTCTAGCACAGACATTTCTAATAAGGGTGGATCTCATGATCCATATGTAAACCAACAGTCTGAGAAAAGGTTAAACACAGGCACTCAAGAGGAGAGAAAATCACTTTGGACAGGAAAGAGTTTTCGAAGTGATCCATGCCGGCTTCGGCCTTCTTCAGAAGGAAGAGGATAGGGCAAGAGTTTCCTGACGCTTTGGCTAGAGAGCAGAAGGCTGCTGCCATCAGCTACACAGATCAACACTCTGTGCCATCTGTCCGTTCATCGTCTTGGACTGGCAAACAGTTCTCACCTGTCATGGGTCATAAGCTTTCACTGTCGATTTAGCTTATGCATCATTTTAAACTGTTGCTTCTTAATAAACCGATTTAAAATCACTTATCAACTTGACCCTCTTTTTGGGTAATCTGTGACTCCCAGACTAGAATCTTACACTAGGGAGTAAGTTTGTGTCCTTCTTGGGTGTAAATAGTGTGCACCAAGATAAAGTGATGGAAATACATACATCTACTTTTTACATTGATTGAAGCACAAAACCTTACAGCACACAAGGAGGCAATATGGCTCATCACACCTTCCATTCCATCCTCTGGTCCCAGTTATACAATCTTTACAATGTTCCTTTTTGAAATAAATATCCATTACTTTTTGAAAACCTATTATGGATTTTGCTTCTACCACTATTTCTCATAGGTCATTCCACAACCCAATAATCCTTTGTATAATAAAAAGAAAATCATCCTACCTTCTCGCTTTGCTTCTTTGGTGATGATCATAAATTTATTCCTTCTTGTTGTTGATTTGCCCACCAATGGAAATAGTTTTCCCTCTATTTACTTCATCAAAAGCCTTTCATTTTTTTTTGAATGCATCTATGTGATCCCCTCTTAACTTCTTCGATTCTACTGAGAAGGATCCGAGTTTCTCCTCATAACTAAAATCGTTCATTGTGTCATCACAATGAATTTCTCCTGTATTCTCTTATTGGCCTCAATATCCTTCCTAAAATAGGGTATGAAAACTTGACGTAATGGAGGTGAAATTCAACTTCAGCAGGAGTGTAAAACAGACAGCAGCAAATCAGTGGCCTATTATACATCTCACCCAATTCTCCTTTCCAGTGAAGTCATTACTTATTGATTTTTAAATTTTGCACACCTTTCTTTAGAAGCTAGAATCCCTTGTTTTTTTTTTATCTTTTATAGCTTTAACAACTTGTCTCCCCACTTGTAAAGACCTATGTTTCTGAATGCCTAAGTCTCCCTGCTTCTTTTAAAATTTTAACATTATGCCCTATCATGGCTCTCATTTTTCCACTTTAAAATTCATGTGACAGAGCCTGCCCAATCTGCAATCCTGATTGTCCTCTTGAAATCATTTATAGCCCTTCTCATAGTTAACCATGAATCTCTATTTTTGATATGCTGCATGCAAATTTTAATATCCATTTTTGTCTGTGTATATAGTTTCTACTTTATTTTTGGCGTAGTAATGATGGGGCCAAATGAATTTACTCTGTTGCTTTTGGTTCTGAATTAGTTTGAATTCTTCAGTCATCTGTATCCGTCTCTATGACAAGCTGTCGTTGACATTGCCTATCCAGCACTTTCTTAGTCTTGCTTGGCTTCTTGTTCCATGTACCAGCTATCAATCTCCCTCTCTCTTTTCGAAGAGCAATGATCTCAACATTAACTTGGGGTTGAAGGAGGGGTGGACACACACACACACACACACCACTGTTTACATCAGTCCAATTATTAAATCATCCATGAACAGTACCCCAGTTTTTTGTCCTTAAACTACCTCCTATCCATACTGCCACATCCCCTGGATCAAACTGTTCACCGCATTGTGAATGAATGTGGCTCACAAAAATTTGCTGCAGGATTCAAGGCAATGCACCAAGAAACTCATAATATTGTGACTTGGCTGTCCAACTTGGGTTTAGACTTGTAAAGCTGCATGATGTCATATAAGTAAGAACCACACCCCCTTTAATCTTGGCCAGTATTTGGTGATCAGTGATGAAGTGATGTTGCTTGCCATTGACCTTGAAAAAAGTATGCCTGTGGCATGGATTTCAATTTTCCCAATGTTAATTTGAATCTGGTGCCAAGTCATGGAAATTTCCAGGTAGCCAGCAACTGCAATGTCATCAGTCAGGGTAAGCAGCCAATCACTTTGAAGAATTTTCACAGATAGCAAACCAGGAAGTTAAAGGACTGATAAATTTTTACATTTTAACATAATTTTTCAGAAAGCGAGATAAAGATTGTGAGACATATATGGGATTAAGGTGTATGCTGAAATATAATAAACTATAAAAAATTAAAATGTGGAAATTTTTATCATATTGGAGAAATCTAACATTCCACAAATATAAAATTAGACTTTCAGGACCAGGGAAGTTGTTCAAAAGTAATTATGAAGATAATACATCTGAAAAGCTTGGTTATACCTCATCCAACAAGGAATAACTTTTATAAGAGCCTTTACAGCATGATGAATAGTGTAACATTGGAAGTTTTCATCAGCTCAATGATTTCTAATAAATTGCAATCTGCAGGAGCTTCAACAATCCATCCTGTGTGAAAGCACAGAATCACTAATAGCAACTTCTGGATTTCCACATTTAACTGCACAAGTGAACTCCAGAAGGCACCTTCAATTTCAGAGAAAAAGCAAAAGCAAATGCTGAGAGTTTTGTATTGTTACATAGAAACATAGAAAATAGGAACAGGAGAAGGCCATTTGGCCCATTGAGCCTGCTCTGCCATTCATTATGATCATCCAACTCAATGGCCTGCTCCCGCTTTCTCCCCTCCCCATACTCTTTGATCCCTTTCACCACAAGAGCTATATTTAATTTCTTCTTGAAAACAGACAATGTTTTGGCCTCAATTTTCTGTGGTAGTGAATTCCACAGGCTCACCACTCTCTGGGTGAAGAAATTTCTCCTCATCTCTGTCTTAAATGGTCCAGCCCCTAACCTCAGACTGTGACCCTTGGTTCTGGACACACCCACCAAAGGAACATCCTTCCCGCATCCACCCTGTCTAGTCCTGTTAGAATTTTATAGGTTTCTATGAGATTCCCCCTCATTCTTCTGAATTCCAGCGAATATAACCCTAACCGGCTCAATCTCTCCTCATATGTCAATCCCGCCATCCCAGGAATCAGTCTGGTAAACCTTCACTGCACTTCCTCTATAGCAAGAACATCCTTCCTCAGATAAGGAGACCAAAACTGCACACAATATTCCAGGTGTGGTCTCACCAAAACCCTGTATAATTGCAGCAAGACATCATTGCTCCTGTACTCGAGTCCTCTCGCTATGAAGGCCAACATGCCATTTGCCTTCTTTACCACCTGCTGCACCTGCATGCTTACCTTCAGCGACTGGTGTACGAGGATACCCTGGTCTCGTTGCACATTCCCCTCTCTCAATTTATAGCCATTCAGATAATAATCTGCCTTCCTGTTTTTGCTACCAAAGTGGATAACCTCACATTTATCCACATTATATTGAACCTGCCATGCATTTGCCCACTCACTCAGCTTGTCCAAATCACAGAAGCATTTCTGCATCCTCCTCACAGCTCACCCTCCCACCCAGCTTTGTGTCATCTGCAAATTTGGAGATATTACATTATGTTCACTCACCTAAGTCATTAATATTTATTGTGAATAGCTGGGGTCTCAGCATCGATCCCTGCGGTACCCCACTAGCCACTGCCTACCATTCAGAAAAAGACCAGTGTTTATTCCTTCTCTTTGTTTCCTGTCTGCCAACCAGTTTTCTATCCATCTCAATACACTCTCCCCAGTCCCATGCACTTTAATTTTATACACTAATCTCTTATGTGGGACTTTGTAGACTCTTACAAGACTTGAGTCATTGTAAGCGCTAGTTTTATCAACACTTCTATACAGCACCTTATCAAATGTCTTTCCAAAATCAATGTTTTAGTGGCACTAATTTGGAGTATCAGAACTCTCTACCTAAATATTCTACCACTTTACCTATCCCTCTTTCAGCCATGCGAAGCTGTGACATATGTGGTGCTCTGACTGATTGTATGGCTCAGATAAGTTTACTCTGCACAGATCAGGAATGGAATCAAACAGAGATCTTGCACAGTATTACTCGATTACTTATTCAAGTAACACACTGAGAAGGGAGGGACAGCGGATGCTGGTGGAAAAAAGAATTTCCATCCCCTCTCTCATCTTCCTGTAGGACACATTGCCTCAGGGGATCAACGTGGTTCAGTGCACTCTCCCTGAGTCTGAAGGTAACTGATTTAAGCCCATTTTTTCAGAGATGAGTAGAGGCTGATGTGCCTCAAAGCACAGAAACTCTTCAATCCCTCCAGATTCCAGACTCTACCAAAATCACAGACAGTAATCAGAGAATTTCTGTGGGCAGATGACTGTGCTTAAGCTGGCCACAAGGAAGGCATCCAGACTACAGCAAATTCTTGAGTGCTGCCAAAAACTCTCATCTCCAAATCAGATCTCCAAGACCAAGGGTACGCTTCAGCTAGCACCAGACAAACCGTAATAGCACCAGTCTCAAGGCTGTAGAAAAATTCTTATACCTTGGTGGACTGCTTTCTAGGAATGCCACTATTGATGAAGATATCAGTTCACACATCCAGAAAACAAGTAACTTTCTTGGGCTGACTCCATGATCATATCTGGAAGCAACATGGCATTAAGCTGAAGACAAAAATCAAACCATACCAGGTCATTGTCCTAAGCAACCTGATGTATGGTGCTGAATCCTGGGTCTGCTATCGACACTACATCAAAACTCATGAACGCTTCCAGCATCTGACAACTGAGGTCCATGATGAGCATTCGATGGCAGAACGAAATCACAAACGAGGTCCTCCATCATGCTGGACTCAGCAACATGGAGACCAGCATCCAGAAAATTCAACATCGATGAGCAGACCATTTCTCCCACATGGATTATTACAGAATCACCAAACAGGTCTTCTAGGAAGAACTGTCTCAGCAAGCACTGAAATTTGGTTCAGCATGTTTTGAAGGCCATCTACACCAAACTCACAACATCCGACATGCCCAATGGAAGGTCAGACGTGGCGCAGCTGCAGAAGCTCCCCCAAGCACCAATGAAAATGTGAACTGCCAGTTCTGTAGATGTCCATGCCAGTCCTGCATCAGGCTCTTCAGTGATGAGAGCACCCACAGAAAGAAAGAAAATCATTTATAGCTTCGACAGACTCGAACAATGAGGAGTCTATCACGATGCAGTACTGAGGAGTTGCTGCACTGTTGGAGGTGTCATCTTTTGCACTGTTGGAGGTATCATCTTTTGAAGGAGACATTAAACGGAGGTCCCTTCTGCTTTCTCAAGTGGAGATAAAAGATCTCATGGTGTTATTCAACGAAGAGCAGGGAAGTTCTCCCTGGTGTGCTGGGCAAATATTTATCCCTCAACTAACATCAATAAAGCTACTTACCTGGACATTATCTTATTGCTGTTTCGGGGGCCTTGCTATGCACAAATCGGTTCCATTTCTTACTTTACAACAGTGACTATGCTTCAAAAGTGCTTGATTATCTGTAATGTGCTCTGCCGTAGACTGACATCATGAAAAGCACTAAGTAAATGAAAGTTATTTCTTTCTACTTCTTCCAAAATGTAAAGCCCATCTCTTTTGTCCCACTAATCCTTAATGTCTCCCATATCCACTTCCTCCTCATTAAGAGTCTTGCGATCTTCTCCCACATGAACAGTGCTCAGTTGTGTAAATTGTTATCAAAGTTTCAAATATAAGAACAACAGATCTGCTAAGCACAAGAATGTGTATAGGCAATTTCCCTTCAACTTCTAGGATGATGGGCCATTTCAGGTGGCTATATTTCTCCCATAATACAGCTGTTAGCCAATCTGAATCCTTGTCTATTAACATATGGAAACTGCTGCCATATTTGCACTTTGCTCTTCCCGGGTTTACGGTTTAATCAATACACATGGCACTACAATGGGCAGAAATAGAACATGGTACAACTTGGAATTTGCATGCACTAGTAAATCCAGATCATATCTCCACTCCAAATTGTGATGGCCGATGAAATCAACACCTGAACTCAAGGGCACGTAATTCTGAATGGTGGAGATATATTTTAGGAAGGCAGCTTCAACTTGATGTCAACCCAGATTAGTTGACGGGAAAGCAGCTTGTTATCCAGGACAGGTGGTATTAAGTATGATTACAATTTCTGCCCTGTATTTAAAAGCCATCCATAACTTCATTATGCTAGTTTCTGAATGAAACTGGTTTTGATTCCTATTGTACATAACAAGAATGAACGGGAAAACTTAATCCAATCATAATGGTTATTATTTAATGCGCGAGTAATATCAATACAACAACCGTTTGAATTAATATAGCACTCTGCACATGAACAAAAATATCTTAAGATATTCTACAAAGAAGGAAGCATGCAATATTTAAAAAGTGAGCTTTAACAAAGGATTCTGATCTGCTAACATCCACTTCATTTCTTGTTGTGTCCTTTTTAATTCTTTAAAATAAATATTTTTATTTATACTGTCTGTGTTGATGGCACAATCAGAATAACAGTCTCACAAGTGTTACAAAGACCAGCTGTCAAAGACAGATAAATTGGTATCAGTGGATAGTGAATAATTCAAGGAGCTTCAGCAATCTTGTCATTTTAACTGAATATGTTAATTCCGTCCTTCACAGAATCAGATTCTGCAGCCTTTCTCAACCAGTTCTCAAAATGTCATAAAAAACAGAAACAGGAAATAAATCATGGCATATGTTACAGGCATATGTAGGGCAGATTTTCAACTTCTTGCCCGGGCGTAAACCTGATGTTGTGGGTTGGCTGTTCATTATAGGAAACAGTGAATTTTCACTGTTCCATTGTTTGAAAATCAGGCTGTTCTTAGAATAGGCAACTGGTCCACAGTGACAGTTTTAGTCGATCCATAGGGCCAGCCTTACAGTCCATCCACAAGGCCAGTTTTACAGTCGATCCACATGCAGGTTATGCAGTCAATCCACATGCCCGTTTTACAGTCGACCCATGTGCCCGTTTTACAGTCAATCCACAGCGCTGGTTTTACAGTCGATCCACATGCCAGTTTTACAGATGATTCACATGCCAGTTTTACAGTCAATTCACATGCCAGTTTTATAGTCAATCCACAGCGCTGGTTTTACAGTCAATCCACAGTGCCAGTTTTACACTCTATTCAACGTGCCAGTATTACAGAAGATACAAAGTGCAGGTTTTACAGTCGATCCAAAACAGCAGTTTTACAGTCAATCCAAAGTGCCAGTCTTACAGTCATCAAGACGCCAGTTTTACAGTCAATTGACATGCCAGTTTTACAGTCGATCCACAGTGCCAGCTTTGCAGCTGATCCACAGTGCCACCTTTCCCGTTGATCCACAGTGCCAGCTTTGCAGCTGATCCACAGTGCCAGCTTTACAGTCTATCCACTGCGCCAGTTTTACTGCCAATCCACAGCACCAGTTTTAGACCTGGGCAGTTGATCCAAGGCGCCAGTTTTACACCCGGGCAGTTGATCCAAAGTGCCAGTTTTACAGTTGAACCAAAATATCGGTTTTACAGTCAATACAAAGTGCCTGTTTTGCTGAGAAAATGTCAGTTTTACAGTAGATTAAGGTGCCAGTTTTATAGTCGATCTACGTGCCAGTTTTACAGTCAATGTTCCAGTTTTACAGTCGATCCACAGAGCCAGTTTTAGAGTAGATCCACAGCGCCAGCTTTACAGTCGATCAGCATGCCAGTTGTACAGTCAGTCCACAGAGCCAGTTTTACAGTCAATCCACAGTGCCAGCTTTAAAATTGACCCACAATGCTAGTTTTACACCTGGGCAGTCGACCCAACATGCCAGTTTTACAGTCGTTTCACATGCCAGTTTTATTGCCGATCCACATGCCAGTTTTATTGCCAATCCACATGCCAGTGTTACAGTCAATCCACTGTGCTGGTTTTACAATCCATCCACAGTGCCAGTTTTACATCCAGGCAGTCGATCCAAAGCGCTAGTTTTACAATCAATCCACATGCCAGTTTTACAGTCGACCCACAGCACCAGTTTTACAGTCAATCTAAAGCGCCGGCTTTACAGTCGATCAACGTGCCAATTTTACAGTCGATCAATGTGCCAGTTTTACAGTTGATCAACATGCCAGTTTTACAGCCAATCCACATGTCAGTTTTACAGTTGATCCATAGCACCAGTTTTACACCCGGGCAGTCTATCCAAAGCACTGGTTTTACAGTCGATCCACATTCCACTTTCACAGGCGATCCACGTGCCAGTTTTACAGCCGAGCAGCTTGCCAGTTTTACAACTGATCCACAAAGCCAGTTTTACAGTTGATCCAAAGTGCTGGTTTTACAATCAACATGCTGGTTTTACAGTCGATCCACTGTGCTGGTTTTACAGTCGATCCACAGTGCCAGTTTTACAGTCAATCTAACATACCGGTTTTATAGCCGATCAACATTGCAATTTTACAGTCAATCCATGTGCCTGTTTTATAGTCGATCCATGGCGCTGGTTTACCAGTCGATCCACAGTGCCAGTTTTTCAGGCGATCCACAGCGCCAGTTTTACTGCCAATCCACATTGCCAGTTTTACACCTGGGCAATTGATCCAAGGCACCAGTTTTAGACTCAATCCACATGCCAGTTTTACAGTCGATCTACATGCCAACTGTACAATCAATCCACAGTGCTAGTTTTACATCTGGGCAGTTGATCCAAAGTGTCAGTTTTACAGTCAATCTACATGCCGGTTTTACAGTCGATCCAAACCATCAGATTTACAGTCAATCCAAGGTGCCGGTTTAACTGATCTTACATGCCAGTTTTACAGTCGATCCAAAGTGCCAGTTTTACAGTCGATCCAAAGCGCCAGTTTTAGGTGATCCAAAGCACCAATTTTACAGTCGATCCACAGTGTCAGCTTTGCAGTCAATTCACCGTGCCAGCTTTACAGTCGATCCACAGCGCCAGTTTTACAGGCGATCCACATACCTGCTTTACAGGTGATCCTTATGCCAGTTTTATAGTCAATTCACAGCGCCGATTTCACAAGCAATCCACAGTGCCAGTTTTACAGGCGATCCACAGCGTCAGTTTTACTGCCGATCCACATCGCCAGTTTTACACCTAGGCAATCGATCCATGGCACCAGTTTTAGACTCAATCCACATTCCAGTTTTACAGTCGATCTACACACCAGCTGTACAATCGATCCACAGCGCCAGTTCTACACCTGAGCAGTTGAGCCAAAGCGTCAGTTTTACAGTCAATCTACATGCCAGTTTTACAGTCGATCCAAGCCATCGGATTTACAGTCAATCCAAGGTGCCAGTTTAAATGATCTACATGCCAGTTTTACAGTTGACCCACAGTACCAGTTCTACAGTCGATTCAAAGCACCAGTTTTACAGTCGATCCAAAGTGCCAGTTTTACAGTCGATCCAAAGCACCAGTTTTAGTCAATGCACAGAGCCAGTTTTACAGCCAATCCAAAGCACCAGTTTTACAGTCGATCCACAGTGTCAGCTTTGCAACCAATCCACAGTGCCAGCTTTACAGTCGATCCACAGCGCCAGTTTTACAGGCGATCCTCATGCCAGTATTACAGGCAATCCTCATGCCAGTTTTACAGACAATTCACTTGTTAGTTTTATAGTCAATCCACAGCGCCGATTTCACAAGCAATCCACAGTGCCAGTTTTACAGTCGATCAATGTGCCAGTCCTACAGTCGATCTACTTTCCAGTTTTACAGTTAATCCACAGTGCCAGCTTTACGCTTGATCCATAGCACCAGTTTTACACCCAGGCAGTCGATCCACAGCGCCAGTTTTACAGACGATTCACATGCCAGTTTGAGAGTCAATGCACAGAGCCAGTTTTACAATTGATCCACATGCCCGTTTTATAGACGATTCACATGCCAGTTTTACAGTCGATTCACATGCTAGTTTTACAGTCGATTCACATGCTAGTTTTACAGCCAGTCCACCGTGCCAGTTTTATAGTCACTCCACAGTGCCAGTTTCATAGTCGATCCACAGCGCCAGTTTTTCAGGCGATTCACATGCCTGCTTTACAGTCAATCCAAAGTGCTGGTTTTACCGGTCAACAGGCCAGTTTTACAGTCGATCTATGTGCCAATTTTACAGTCGATCCACAGAACCGGTTTTATAGTAGATCCACAGCACCAGATTTATAGTCAATCAAAATGCCAGCTTTACAGCCGATCAACCTGCCAGTTTTACAGTTGATCTACGTGCCAGATTTACAGTCAACCACAGTTCCAGCTTTAAAGTTGATCCACAGCGCCAGTTTTACACCCGCACAGTTGATCCAAAGGGCCAGTTTTACAGTCAATCAACATGCCAGTTTTGCAGTTGATCCACATGCCAGTTTTGTAGTCGATCTACATGCCAGTTTACAGTCCTTCCAAAGTGCTGGTTTTACAATCTATCCACAGTGCCAGTTTTACATCCAGGCTGTCGATCCAGATGGCCAGTTTTACAGTCCATCCACATGCCAGTTTTACAATTGATCTACATGCCAGTTTTGCAGTCGATCCACAGTGCCAGTTTTACAGTCCATCCACAGTGCCAGTTTTATTGTCAATCCAAAGTGCCAGTTTTACGAGCAATCTACAGAGCTGGATTTACAGTCGATGCACAGCGCTAGTTTCACAGTTGACCCACAGTGCCACTTATACAGGCAGTCCACAGAGCCAGTTTTACAGCTGATGCAAAGTGCTGGTTTTACAGTCGATCAACATGCCTGTTTTACAGTCAATCCACATGCCAGTTTTATAGTCAATCCACAAAGCTAGTTAAACAGTCGGTCCACAGTGCTAGCTTTACAGCCGATCCACAGTGCCAACTTTACAATCGATCCACCATGCCAGTTTTACACCTGGGCAGTCGATCCAAATGGCCAATTTTATAGTTGATCCACAGTGCCAGTTTTACAGGTGATCCACAGCGCCAGTTTTACAGTCAATTTACATGCCAGTTTTACAGTCGATCCATTTGCCAGTTTTAGTCAATCCACAGTGCTGGTTTCACAAGCGATCCACAGTGCCAGTTTTACACCTGGGCAGTTGATCCACAGTGCCAGTTTTACAGGCAATCCACCTAGCCAGTTTTAACAGGCAATCCACATGCCAGTTTTACAGTTGTGCTACATGCCAGTTGTAGTCAATCCACAGTGCCAGTTGTACACCTGGGCAGTTGATCCAAAGTGTCAGTTTTACAGTCAATCTACATGCCGGTTTCACAGTTGATCCAAACCATCAGATTTACAATCAATCCAAGGTGCCGGTTTAACTGATCTACATGCCAGTTTTACAGTTGACCCACAGTGCCAGTTCTACAGTCAATCCAAAGCGTCAGTTTTACAGTCGATCCAAAGTGCCAGTTTTACAGTCGACTCAAAGCACCAGTTTTAGTCGATGCACAGAGCCAGTTTTACAGTCGATCCAAAGCGCCAGTTTTACAGTCGATCCAAAGCACCAGTTTTACAGTCGATCCACAGTGTCAGCTTTGCAACCAATCCACAGTGCCAGCTTTACAGTCGATCCACAGTGCCAGCTTTACAGTCGATCCACCGCGCCAGTTTTACAGGCGATCCACCGCGCCAGTTTTACAGGCAATCCTCATACCAGTTTTACAGGCAATCCTCATGCCAGTTTTACAGACAATTCACATGCTAGTTTTATAGTCAATCCACAGCGCCGATTTCACAAGCAATCCACAGTGCCAGTTTTACAGTCCATCCACAGTGCCAGTTTTATTGTCAATCCACAGTGCCAGTTTTACTGTCAATCCACAGTGCCAGTTTTATAGGTGATCCACAGCGCCAGTTTTACAGTCAATTTACATGCCAGTTTTACAGTCGATCCATTTGCCAGTTTTACAGTCGATCCATATGCCAGTTTTACAGTCAATCCACAATGCTGGTTTCACAAACGATCCACAGTGCCAGTTTTAACAGGCAATCCACATGCCAGTTTTACAGTCATTCTACATGCCATTTTTAGTCGAGCCACAGTGCCAGTTTCACAGTCCATCCACAGTGCCAGTTTTACAGTCGATCAACGTGCCACTTCTATAGTCAATCCAAAGCGCCGATTTTACAGTCGATCCACATGCCAGTTTTAGAGTCGATCCACAGTGCCAGCCTTACAGTCGATCCACAACGCCAGTGTTATCCTTGGGCAGTCGATCCACAACGCCAGTGTTATCCTTGGGCAGTCGATCCAAAGCGCCAGTTTTACAGTTGATCCACAGTGCCAGATTTACAGTTGATCCACAGTGCCGGTTTTACAGTTGATCCACAGTGCCGGTTTTATAGTCGATCCAAATTTGCCGTTTTTACAGTTGATCCAAAGTACCATTTTTACAGCCGATCCACAGCACCAGTTTTACAGTCGATTTAAAGCACCAGTTTTACAGTCAATCCAAAGCGCCAGTTTTACAGCCGATCCACAGTGCCAGTTTTGCAGTCGATCCACATGCCAGTTTTACAGGCAATCCACATGCCAGTTTTACAGTCGATTCACATGCCAGTTTTATAGTCTATCCAAAGTGCCAGTTTTACAGTCTATTCAATGTGCCAGTATTACAGAAGATACAAAGTGTAGGTTTTACAGTTGATCCAAAACAGCAGTTTTACAGTCGATGCAAAGTGCCGGTCTTACAGTCAACCAACAAGCCAGTTTTACAGCCAATTGACATGCCAGTTTTACAATCAATCCACAGGGCCAGTTTTACACGCAATCCATGTGCCAGTTTTACAGTCGATCAACGTGCCACTTCTATAATCAATCCAAAGCGCCGATTTTACAGTCGATCCACATGCCAGTTTTAGAGTCGATCCACAGTGCCAGCCTTACAGTTGATCCACAACGCCAGTGTTATCCTGGGGCAGTCGATCCAAAGCGCCAGTTTTACAGTTGATCCACAGCGCCAGATTTACAGTTGATCCACAGTGCCGGTTTTATAGTCGATCCAAATTTGCCGTTTTTACAGTCGATCCAAATTTGCCGTTTTTACAGTCGATCCAAAGTACCATTTTTACAGCCGATCCACAGCGCCAGTTTTACAGTCGATCTAAAGCACCGGTTTTACAGTCAATCCAAAGCGCCAGTTTTACAGCCGATCCACTGTGCCAGTTTTGCAGTCGATCCACATGCCAGTTTTACAGGCGATCCACATGCCAGTTTTACAGTCGATTCACATGCCAGTTTTATAGTCAATCCCCAGCGCCGGTTTCACAGTCAATCCACAGTGCCAGTTTTTCTGGTGATCCACATGCCTGTTTTACGGTTGATCCACAGTGCCAGTTTTACAGTTTATCCAAAGTGCCAGTTTTACAGTCTATTCAACGTGCCAGTATTACAGAAGATACAAAATGTAGGTTTTACAGTCGATCCAAAACAGCAGTTTTACAGTCGATGCAAAGTGCCGGTCTTACAGTCAATCAACAGGCCAGTTTTACAGCCAATTGACATGCCAGTTTTACAATCAATCCACAGGGCCAGTTTTACAGTCGATCCACAGTGCCAGCTTTGCAGCCAATCCACAGTGCCAGCTTTGCAGCTGATCCACAGTGCCACCTTTCCCGTTGATCCACAGTGCCAGCTTTGCAGCTGATCCACAGTGCCAGCTTTGCAGCTGATCCACAGTGCCAGCTTTGCAGCTGATCCACAGTGCCAGCTTTGCAGCTGATCCACAGTGCCAGCTTTACAGTCTATCCACTGCGCCAGTTTTACTGCCAATCCACAGCACCAGTTTTAGACCTGGGCAGTTGATCCAAGGCGCCAGTTTTACACCCGGGCAGATGATCCAAAGAGCCAGTTTTACAGTTGATCCAAAATGTCGGTTTTACAGTCAATACAAAGTGCCTGTTTTGCTGAGAAAATGTCAGTTTTACAGTAGATTAAGGTGCTAGTTTTATAGTCGATCTACGTGCCAGTTTTACAGTCAATCTATGTTCCAGTTTTACAGTCGATCCACAGACCCAGTTTTAGAGTAGATCCACAGCGCCAGCTTTACAGTCGATCAGCATGCCAGTTGTACAGTCGGTCCACAGAGCCAGTTTTACAGTCAACCAACAGTGCCCGTTTTACACCTGGGTAGTTGACCCAAAGTGCCAGTTTTACAGTCGATCAACATGCCAGCTTTAAAGTCGTTCCACATGCCAGTTTTATTGCCGATCCACATGCCAGTGTTACAGTCAATCCACAGTGCTGGTTTTACAGATGGTCCACAGTGCCAGCCTTACAGTCGATCCACAGCGCCAGTGTTATCCTTGGGCAGTCGATCCACAGTGCCAGTTTTACAGTCGATCCAAAGTGCCATTTTTCCGTCGATCTAAAGCGCCGGTTTTACAGTCGATCCAAAGCGACGGTTTTACAGCCGATCCAAAGCGCTGGTTTTACAGCCAATCCACAGTGCCAGTTTTGCAGTCGATTCTCATGCCAGTTTTGCAGTCGATCCACATGCCAGTTTTGCAGTCGATCCACATGCCAGTTTTGCAGTCGATCCACATGCCAGTTTTGCAGTCGATCCACTTGCCAGTTTTACAGTCGATCCACAGTGTCAGTTTTACAGTCGATCCAAAGTGCCGTTTTTACAGTCAATCCACAGCACCAGTTTTAAGATCCGCAGCACCAGTTTTACGGTCAATCCATAAGCCAGATTTACAGCTGATCCACAGCGCCAGTGTTACTCTTGGGCAGTCGATCCAAAGCACCAGTTTTACAGTCGATCCACAGCGCCAGTTTTACAGTCGATCCAAAGCGACAGTTTTACAGCTGATCCAAAGCGCTGGTTTTACAGCCAATCCAGTGTCAGTTTTGCAGTCGATCCACATGCCAGTTTTACAGTGGATCCACATGCCAGTTTTACAATCGATCCACAGTATCAGTTTTACAGTCGATCCAAAGTGCCGTTTTTACAGTCAATCCACAGCACCAGTTTTACGGTCAATCCATAAACCAGATTTACAGTTGATCCACAGCGCCAGTGTTACTCTTGGGCAGTCGATCCAAAGCACCAGTTTTACAGTTGATCCACAGCGCCAGTTTTACAGTCGATCCACAATGCTGGTTTTACAGTCGATCCAAATTTGCCATTTTTACAGTCGATACAAAATGCCGTTTTTACAGTCGATCCACAGCGCCAGTTTTGCAGTCAATCCACATGCCAGTTTTGCAGTCAATCCACATGCCAGTTTTACAGTCGATCCAGTGTCAGTTTTACAGTCGATCTAAAGCACCAGTTTTACAGTCAATCCAAACCGCCAGTTTTACAGTCAATCCAAACCGCCAGTTTTGCAGTTGATCCACATGCCAGTTTTACAGTCGATTCACAGTGTCGGTTTTACAGTCGATTCACAGTGTCGGTTTTACAGTCGATTCACAGTGTCGGTTTTACAGTCGATTCACAGTGTCGGTTTTACAGTCGATTCACAGTGCCAGTTTTACAGTTCATCCAAAATGCCACTCTTACAGCCCATCCAAAGTGCTGGTTTTACAGTCCATTCACAGTGCTGGCTTTACAGTCGACCCACAGCGCCAGTTTTATATGTGGGCAGCGAATTCACAACTGCAGTTTTACACCTTGGCAATCGATCCATCATGCTGGTGTTACAGCCCATCCACAGCACTAGCTTTATGGTCAATCCACAGCATCAGATTTACATCTGGGTAGCCAGTTGAAAATGTTTATTATGTCAATGGATGAAATTGCTTTATTTTATTTGATAATTAAACTCATATTTATCATTGGTAATAGAGTTATGTTTTGCAACAACCATTTCTTTTTTAGCTAACGGAACATATCTGCCTCTAGAAAGGTTAATGTAGATACAAAGTCTGAAAGAAGATGCATTAGGTAGAGAGGGTTTGTGGAACAATAGGTCATGTTGAAAAGCCAAGGTGCTTCACCTGAAGCAATATTTCATTTACCGGCTCTCCATCTAAAAAGTCTTTCCTTCACGTCCATTCTTGCAACATGATAAGGATCAAGCTCCAAGGTAGTCATCTACAACAATGTCTTCAATGCTTGACATTTCCTATTTCAAGCTTTTGCTTTGCTTATCCACATCTCTAGCAGCTTTTTTGTAATCTAGGCTCATCATCACAGAGGCACAGGGCACACTGTATCCCTACTACCAGGAGAGAAAAATTGGCTTGAAAATTGGCTATGATTCTGATCTCATTGTTATCCTTTATTGTGCTTTAAATTCAGTAATTACACCATTAGAGGGGATCTGTGCTTTTGAAAAGCCCACGCAAATCTGCTTAATTTAATACAGATAAATACAACATTTTTGTTTCTATTTAGATGGAGTGCAAGTTGTCCCTTTAGTTTAAACTAATGATTCCACATTTTGAAAATCCCTTAAAAACTCAAAGAGCAATTCCCTTTCAACATCCCAGGGAAGGGCTTACAGAGAAAAGCATTAGTGCTAAAACTTAAATGGCAACAAGAAAACCCTTATCTGTTCTTCCGCTAGTACAAGAGTACTGCTTTGTGTCTGCAAAAGATTTCTGGCACAGTGGGAAAACCTGGTCAATCTCATATTCTTCCCTGGGACCTGTCCAAAGTGCCAACAGCAGCTAAGCTGGATATTAATACACCATTAACCATCAAAAGCTGTCAGATATATAAGGGCTGAGCCATTTTAATCAGTTTTAGCATTCTCCCTAACAAGCTCAATGGTGATGCACACATTTTAAATGACATTAGTTTTGGTAATGATTGGTCAACCTCGCTTAGCATGTAATTTTCTCTGCGAGTCATAATAGATGATCATGATAGTTCTGATGACTCCATATTCTTTGTGACCTCAGAATATGGCTATTAACTAGAGAATTAAACAATAGAAGTCAGTCACATGCAATGGTTTGCTCTGATGCCTTTACAGATATTGTCATCAATGTATTCTCAGTAGGATAACACTCAACACCCCCGTCTGGAGGTCCAAAGCTGCAGATTACAACAGCTTAAGGAGACAAGTACTCACTTTTATATTTCTTTAAAGAAAATGTGTTTGAAATGATGATGTTTGCAAACCTCGCCTTGTTTATTCGTGTTTCACTCTGACAGTATTTTCATAAGTTGCATCTTCCTGACTGAATGTAGAAACTCTCCTCAGAGGCTCTGCTAATATAACTGTTAATGTTGCTTACTTGATGCTTTTTGCTTGTCTTTCATTCTGTGAAGGAGTGAATGTTACTTTTATCTGAGTGCAAAGGAGACAATGCCAGCAGCTAGCAGGAAGTAACTCTTATTAATCAAAATATTTCACAAAATGTAAATTAAACTAAACATTCCAAGGTTAATTATGCAGTACTTACTTACACACTATTAAATGGAACAGGAAATCAAAACATTTTATGAACAAGAAAGCATTAACAGAGCTCCTGGACAAACTGTTGGAATGGGCAACAGTACTTCAACACTAAATATTTAAATATGCGTCAATTAATTTTCTTTTGCTAAACTAGTTTCTGGCTCATTTACATGCAAAATTTTTAACATGGATTCCATTACCCATCTTTTTTCTTTACAGACACAAAAGTTGTTTTTAGTCTACCTCTGCATATTTTACCATTTTGCAGCTGATATAAATTTTAGCTGCCTTCAGGTTTGCATGATTTCAGACCTTAGGAGACGGGCTGCTATCCTACGCATCTAGGAACAGCGACTGCAAGTCTCAATCATCTCACAAGAGATTCTGGCTTTTTATGTTACCTCTTTTACTCAGAAAGCAAAGCTTGTATAGGTTCTTTTGAAAGGTAACTGTATCTTTGAATGGTGTTGACGGTTATCTTAATCTCACACCTGATAATGCTTCAATCTCAGGTGCCTTTTATGAAACACAAACATTTACTTAACCTTCATCTTTCAATAAATGCATCATTCATCTAATAGCTCATCATTTCATAGGGTAATATTTTGCAAAAATGCTTGATGCTTTATCTGGATGTCATTTTAATGGAAGGTTCAACATTTACATCACAACAGTGAAAACTGTGGGGGGAAACTGTCCACAGGGAGATAAAATGCCAGGAATAAATAGTGCCATTAGAATATGGTAAATATAAAAGATCTACTCTTGACTTGTGCTTTCATGAACCATGGCACCTTGAAATTAGAAATTTAATAATAATTTTCTTCCAAACAAATAGTTGAAACCTATCTGCAAAACACAGGGTTTTCTCCCCCCCCACAACCATTCTGCGGCATTTTGACTTAAGTTGGGTTGAATATATACATCATACTGATAACAATGAAATCTGTCCCAAAAATATTGTCAATATAA
Source organism: Carcharodon carcharias (assembly GCF_017639515.1). Taxonomy (NCBI): domain Eukaryota; kingdom Metazoa; phylum Chordata; class Chondrichthyes; order Lamniformes; family Lamnidae; genus Carcharodon; species Carcharodon carcharias. Next base: position 137,940,920 of record NC_054473.1, read on the forward strand.
TGACAATTGTATATTTTAAATTATAACTCTTTTTAAAATAATTTTAAAATGTTAGTGTGATCTAAACATTATTAATATTATTGAAATTTTCTTCTTTATTCCTTTGGAAATTTCCTTTATAATGACTCTAATAATACTTTGTGCTTTATAATGTTTGGAATATAGACTCCTAGCCTTAAGCACAGAAAATAACACACACTCAATTTTGCTTGTTTTCTGGGTTAGCAGTAGAATCTTTTTTTTGTCCGTTCCAATTTAAATCTCCAATTTAAATTCTTTTAAAAGATTTAAGGTAGTGTAATTTAAAAACGAGTCAAAATGGCAGGCAGAATACACAGTAAAATTATTCATTTATTTTCTTCAAATTGCACAAAAATTATGAGGCAACCCCAAGAATGTATTTTTGAAGAAATGCAATTAGCTTTAGTGAAGGAGGTATTGTTGACCAAATTTATTGGCACTTTATTCAAAATGATATTATGATATTCTGAAGAGTATTTGAGATTGGCCAATAAAATTCAAAAACTGTCATTAACTTAGGGGGACTACTGTCGTATTTCTGCACCATTGTCAGGGTCAGACATGTTCTATTTTGGTAGTTCAGCTACAGTATACTATTGAAATTCTTCCTGATATTTGGCACTGTAGTTCATCAAACACTGTTCCTTAAGATGTTATGTGATAGAAAACAGGTTTGGGTTCAGCAAAATGTCAAGAAAATTCTGAATTCAAAAGGTAAGTGAGAGGCTGAGGTACATGGCCATCTCTTTCCCAGCATTCCACAGGAAATTGTTTCTCATTCCTGAAGGGCTTTGAATTTTAATGCAAGAAAGCAAGTTTTCATACATAAGTAAGATAGCACCTGATTAGTCACAGTAAAACCTGCTTTTTATCCAACCTTTTTAAATCCCTTCATGACTGAATTTGAAAAAAAAACTTCCTATTTATTTCATCCCCACTGATCATGCTTCATGTCATAATACATTCCTGTTTCATGAAGTATATATTTCTAGATTAAAAGTGCCCCAATTATCCACAATTAATCTGAGTTTAACATAAATGTATACACCTATACCTTTCATATTAAGCCAAATCAAATCATAGGAGCAGCACTATTTCTCCTTACTCACCTGATTCCCAATATTTTTACAGCCATCTTTTTATAATTTCCTAGTTTACCCATTTATTTTCTTTTCATTTTTAAATATACATAAACCTATTCAGCTACAGCTGCTTAATATTGTACGTGCTGGCTGGCAAAGAACAGCTGCCATCATTGTACTGTTGGGTATGATAATAAGAAGGCTTCACTCTGCAAAATTGACTTTACTGAAGTAACCATAATACTGCACAAAAATTCTAAGGAGGCTGCGACATGCGAAACAGGAGTGTGTAAATTTGATTGATGATGGTTTTAAAAATTCAGCAAATGTAGGTCAACAAAAGAGATGGTGAACTTTTAAACCTTTCCTGTAGCACAGAAAGAAGAAAAGCATGTAAAGCAGCATGTGGTTATCATACAGCAGCTCACTGGATTAGCATAATGGCTTCTTCTAATGAATGTGCTTGAAAGCACCAAATGCTTGTGAGAGCGCCAAACCTAATATAGAGCTCTGCACGGGCACTGTACCTTTGCACAAACGTGCCACTTAAAGCCCTTGTGTCATCTCACCGGTTGTTTGAGGGCACATCCACAATTCTCACAGCACTATAAGGCAAATTAGCAAGTGTGGCAGCCAATGTGAGAACACTGCAACCAATAGCCATTATATCAACATGCTTAAACACAAATATTCTTTAAAGAGCGAGTTTCATCAATGGTATATCTTTTAAAGAAAAAGGGTTATAGAGAATTCTGGTTGCCTCTAAAATGCTTTTTTCTCTTACTTTTTTTAAATAATGTTTTTCTTAGCAATTCTTATGACCTCACCAGTAGGTTTGACATGGAGGAGATACTCAGAGTGGCAGTGTGAGGGAGCTGCATTAATAAGCTGCAGGGACACTCATTAACCCTTTAACTCATTTCAATTAAACTCCCTCAGCACCGTCAGTGAGAGGGTCTCTTCCACCAATTATATTATCCGAAATTAAAGCTCCAAAATAATTTTTCTTTTAAAAAGGTGACTGAAATTAAAAAAGTTAGGTTCATGATAATTCTATATAGCTTTGGTTTTTCACAAAGTAAAACTGATGGAAAACATTTGGACCTATAATCTTAGGGTGATGCAGTAAAATATTTCAGCAAGAATAATACGCATCATAATATAGAATCTCACCTAAAGTGGTGCACACTACATAACCTATCAGGATACTGCTCACATGAATGTGATTGCATACTATCAAAAAACAATTCTGGTAATAAAGCATTGCACGAAAGCTCTAAAGATTTTTCTTTTAAATGACAACTGAAATTAAAAAAAATGACTCTCTCTTTAGCCATTCTGATGTTACCATGTCATCTAATTTTGCAGGAAAAATATACATTTGACAGAGAAAAAGAGTAAGCTGAACCGTTTGGAACAATTGTTTATTGGAATACCGGTCTTACAAACTCCATGCAAGGACCTGCTAATAAACTCCATGTTTGGCAGATTATGGCGAATTATTTGAAGACTTGCAAGAGAAATGTGATTTTATTTTTATACCTATGACAGTAGTACTAAATTGGTGATGAAAATGCTATTAATGATATAATTTAATTGATTTAAAATGAGTGCTTTAGGGCAAATTATATTGTATGCAAGGCTGTTTTGTTTATGCAATGTAACCCAGAACTTTAGTAATCACAAAGCAAATGTGTACAAATAGAAATTAAAATATCAGCATCAGATTCCTGTCTGTTTGCACAGGATTGCTGCAGACAATTATGTATACATTAAATGTAGACTTCTCCAAATTAAATTTAGAAAACATTAGCCTGCTCTGACACAATAAACATTTTTATTGTTGGAGGTACATGGATGTTGCCCTCTAATTTCACTCACATTTTTCTGCTGTTCTGGTCCCAAAGGCCAATACACTTTCCATAGTTAAAATGACAGACAGGCTACAGGCCAAGTCTTTGTCAATGCTGGCTGCAAGAAAGTGTGCCATATCACCCCATGGATGATACTCTCTCTCTCTCTCTCTCTCTCTCTCTGTGATTTTGTGACTTAGTTCCTCCTTTTTTCTGAAGAACCTCTTAGTGCTTCTCCATAGTACTGGAACTGAAATCAGGCAGTGGGGGATTGAAGCTCTATACCATCATTCAATTGTACCATGGTGTTCCAAACTATAATGCCAACTATACAAATCAGTTCCTTGACACCACGGTGTGTGTGTCAGAAAATCAGAATGATTTACTTGCCAGCACATTTGAGAAGACATCGATAAACTATTTTGAAATTAAATATAAGTTGTCAAAAAAAAGTAAAATAAATTATAAATGTATCATGATTCACAGTGAAGCACAATAATATACAGACTGCCCTGGCACACACTAATCTACAGATATAAACAATGATCACAGTAACTACATATTTTGCTCAAGTACTTTCTCTTCAATCATTTTAAATATTGGCCTATTTTGTTTGAAATTAAAATATAAACAAGAAACTTGAATTGGTTTAAATTCCGATAATTAAATCTGCATTCCCAGTCTGACCTGAATACAGCTATTTGAGACTTTTTGGAGCCAGATTATCTCTTATGCATGTTACTAGTTTCAACCAACATACTTGTTATTAAGGCTGAGCCAAAATTTCCATCCAAATCTCTATGGGCAGGAATTTTCAGTCAGCGTGCAGGGGCGGGCCCAATGCACCATGCACCAACGCGTAAAATGATATGTGATGACACTGGGTGTGCATCCCTACGTCATCGCACAGTTGCACGATATTTCATTCGACAGGCGTGTGCCGGAGTCTGCTGCGCACCCGCCGATATGTAAACAGCCTATTAAAGCTATTTAGAAAGTAATTCATACCATTAGTAATGCTGCCCGTCCAATCTTAAGGTTTCTTAAGGTTGGGGTCAGGAGAAAAGGCCAAGCGACCTTCACATTTTTTAGGAAACCTCATCCTCGAGCAGGATAAGGTTTTCTAAAGCTTTTATGAAATATAAAAAGAAATTTCCTAAATATAAAAACATGTCCCATCTCATTTGACACAGTCACAAGAGGGGACATATGTTTAAATAAATTTTTAAACCTTTAATTTAATTTTTTGAACATCAATTTAATCTCCTTGAGGCAGCTCCGTGCCTCAGGGAGATTGAAGTGCTCTTTGGCACGCACGTGTGAAACAGCGCTGACCTCGACTCTCCTTCCCCACCCCCCCACCCCCAACCTGCACAGGTAGTGCTGAGCGCTACGGCTTGTGTATTACACTGGGTGGGCCTTAATTGGCCCACCCGTGTACAATGGCCAATCGCAGGCGGCGATCAGCTCCGCAACCGCCCCCACCCACTCCCTTTGAGCCCGCTTCGCCACCTGAAAAATTCAGGCCTATAGCATTTTCCTTTAATTAAAAACCTACTTCTGTCTATCAAGTTAACCATTTAATTTATTGCACAAATTAGGTTCATAGTAATGGACCTCCATGTACAAGTGTGAGTAAGGCCATTTTCAAATAGTAGGTTACATTCTCCTGTTGTTAAATGGTGTGAATTGCTTTCCTGGTATCTGGCTGCTGCAGCTCCAGTGTACCTCTGGTGCAATAGCATCCTCTGCTGTTCTAATTTTGCAAATACATCAGCCACTGCAGGTGACTTCAGAATGCAAAATGCTCCAGGCCTGTGCCCTTGCCCCTCACTTAGCAGACCTAACCGCAGTGTCACCTTCAGAATATCAAGGTGACAGGCTTTGTTAATTGCTTCCAAACGAGGATTTTGGAAAAAAAAATTATTGCAACATTATGTTCTTACCAACGTGTTAGCAGTGAACGAACCATGTGCTTTTATATAGTATCTTTAATGTAGTAAAAGATGCTTCTTCACAGGGGTGCTGTCAAATAAAATTTTACATTGAGACACATAAGGGTACATCAAGATAGATGGCCAAAGGCTTGGTCAAAGAGGTAGGTTTTAAGGAGTGTCTTAAGGTGGAAAGAAAAGTAGAGAGGCAGAGAGGTGTAGGGGAACTTCCAGAGCTTAGGGCCTTGACAGCTGAAGGAACGGCCACCAATTTGTGGAGTGATTAAAATTAGGAATGCTTAAAACGCCAAAATTAGGGAAGCATAGATAACTTAGAGGATTCTTGGACTTGATGAAATTATACAGATGGGTAGGGGATTTCTAAAATTGAGGTGCTGCATAACTGGAAGCCAATGTAGGTCAATGAGAACAGGGGTGATAGGTAAAAGAAGTTTGTGCAAATTAATTTAGGGTGATAAACTGCCTTCATCTGAGAATTTATCCAAGTTTTTATGATTGCTGAAAAAAAAATTGCCCAGGGAGAGCTGTTGATGCTACCCAGCTTCATATTCGAGTCACATGGCTTTGTATCAACTGCATAATGAAGACTTCCAAAAGGACTTTATTCTTCTGCTTTTATACTTTACTCCACTTTGTGTATTTTTATCATTTTAACCATAGAAATAATCCATTAGGCATTAATCTGAACCATAAACTGGACTCTATTTCAAGTGGGGTTATAGAGAAAGGAGCATATTTAGGGTCAAAGAGGTAGGTTTTAAGGACTGTCTTAAGGCATCATTCACTAACCTCAGTTCTGTGTTGGACTCAGTAAGATACAATAATTTACATACCATTTGTTCCATCTCTCTCCAAGAATTCTCCAGTGCTGCCATTGGTCCAAACCACCAGTCACTCGCCTTTGCAGAGCGTTTTCCTTGAAACCAGAATTGCCGCAACCACTCAAATTCTACCTGCAACAAGAAAGTATCGCACCATTTGAAAGAAGAGATCTACAACCACTTAGGCAATCATTTGATAGGTATTATTTATTTTAATAAAGCTGAATATTATCCATCAGCATTAAGCAAATTTTTATAGTACCATCATTAGTCTCAATAACCTGCACCTCAATGTTCTAAATAGCAAGGACTCAATATTAAGAAAAAGCTGCAAACACTGGAAGTCTGAAGTAAATACACATTGGATCCATCAGCAGCTGAAAAGGCAAAGTCCAGGTTAACATTCTGGGTGCAGACTCTTGAGGTAATCCGGCAAAGAGTCTATATGTCTGAAACATAAACCATTTTTTTCCATTTTCACAGATGCTGAAAGACACGCATACATTTCCAGCACTTTCTGTTTTTAATTTAAGATCTTAAAACTGATATCACTATTCTTAAAATCCAATCCTGTGAGTAAGTTATCTCCTATGATTGATTGTTAGGTTAAAAATCTTGCCAGTGTGAGTAAGTCACATAATTTGTTAGGTAAGGGTATCAATGGGTATGGATTGATGGAATGTAAATGGAGTTGCAGTACAGATCAGACATGATCAAACTGAATGATGAAATGGGCTTCAGGAACTCCTGTTCCTATGTTCCACATTAGTTATAGTTGCAGTTTTATAAACAATCCTCAAGTATTCCAATTAACGTCTGATGGATACTGTGTGTTCAACAAAAACAAACAAAATATTCAATTCTAGACAAGAGTTCCCTTTCTAAGGTGTACAAGTCACAGCCAGTTCTTGCAAGGACGACAATTTAATGCAGCATATACTGTATTTTATGTTTTTTTCCCACTAAAGAAGAAAAGTCATGGTCTGGCTGATGAGATGCCTCTGGAATAAAATCAACATATCTCACAAAATGATTTAATTTTGTCCATATGAGCATGCGGTTACGAGTTTAGAGAAGAAACTTAAATATACTACTGCCATTTGTGTATGGAGCTGAAATTTTTTTTTAAATTGAGCAGTTTTTAATAATCATTCACATATTGTCTTGCAGAATGATTTAGGGAAAATCATGCAGCAGCTACTGAAGACATTTAGATAATTTTTGTGTGCTTTTAGTGAATGTTATGATGGACATCATCTCCTATGTGGTTTGCACAGAGAACATTCACACAACCAAAATAAATAGAAATGAGTTCTAATTTTTGAACAGTATCAGAACAAAAAAGCCTGGAAGCATGAAACTGTCTTGGAGCCACATTGTCCATTGCTGCATATTGCCCTTGAATTTATCACATATGCAGTCACTTTGTGCTGTCTGTTCTGTGTTGTTTGAGCGTACAGTAAGAACAGCTACAAACAAAGAAATGAAATGTGAAACTAGAAAATTATACCTTTTATGCTGGTAATGATCACAAATGTATTTCACATCGTAAGGAATTCTCATTAACCTACATTTTATTAATCCTTAGAAAAATTGCCATGGCAGGCCTTTGAGGTTCACCTCAGATCTGCCCATGAGTTAAGAGGAAAACACTGGCAATGATGTTTGTGGTTCGATGAATTAGAATCTCAGAATTGTTACGGTGTAGAAGGAGGCCATTCAGCCCATCGAGTCTGCACGAGCTCTCAGCATTTTAACTTAGTGCCAATCTCCTGCCTTTTCCCTGTAACCCTGCACATTGTTTCTAATTAAATAATTACCCAATGCCCTCTTAAATGCCTCAATTGAACCTGTCTCCACCACACTTCCAGGCAATGCATTCCAATCCCTAATGACTCAGTGTGTGAAAAAGTTTTTTCTCACTTCGCATTTGCTTCTTTTTGCAAAACACTTTAGAACTGTGCCCTCTGGTTCTCGACCGATTTACATGCAGGAACAGCTTCTCCCTATCTACTCTATCCAGGCCCCTCATCTTGAAAACTTCCATCAAGTCTCCTCTCAGCTTTCTCCTCTCCAAGGAAAACAGTCTCAACTTCTCAAATCTTTCCTCATAATTGAAATGTCTCATCCCTGGAACCATTCTTGTAAACTTCTTCTGCACTCTGCACAATGCATTCACATCCTTCCTATAGTGTGCTGCCCAGAACTGTACACAATACACCAGCTGAGGTCTAACCAGTGTCTTATACAAGTTCATTATAACCTCCCTGCTCTTGTACTCTATGCTCCTATTAAAGAAGCCTAGAATACTATACACTTTAGAAACAGCTCTCTCTACCTATCCTGCCATCTTTAATGACTTACGTACATATACACCCAGGTCTCTCTGCTCCTGCATACCCTTTAGAATAGTATCCTTTATTTTATACTGTCTGTCCATGTTCTTTGTACTGAAATGTATCATCCCACACTCCTCCGCACTGAAATTCATCTGTCACCTATCTGCTCATTCCACCAATGTGTCAAAGTCCTTTTGAAGTTCTACACTGTCCTCCTCATAGTTTACAATTCTCCCAAGTTTTGTGTCATCTGCAAAATTTGAAATTGTCCCCTGCAAGCCATGATCTAGGTCATTTACATAAAAATCAGGGAAAGCAAGGGTCCCAATACCGACCCCTGGGGAGCTCCATTACAAATCTTCTTCCAGCCCGGAAAATTCCCATTTACCATTAATTTCTGTTTCCTCAGCCAATTTTATATCCACCTTGTTACTGTCCCTTTTATTCCATGAGCTATAACTTTCCTCACAAATCTGTTGTGTCACATTGTACTGAATGCCTTTTGGAAGTCCATATACACATCAACAGCCTTGGCCTCATCAACTATCTCTGTTACCTCTTCAAAAAACTCCAGCCAGTTAATTAGATGTGATTTTCTTTTAACAAATCCATGCTGACTCTTCCAAATCAATCCACATTTTTCCATGTGACTATTAATTCTATCCCGAATAATTGTTTCTAGAAGTTTTCCCACCATCGAAGTTAAACTGACTGGTCTGTAATTGCAGGGCAGATCTTTACAACGTTTTTTGAACAAGGAGGGGGAGGGGGGTGTTTACAGATCTGAATTTTTCTATTCTACATTTATATTTAATTTGGGGAATTACTGCCTCTGAAAAAGTGAACTATCTTGCCTAGTTTCTCTGTAACCTTCAATATAGTAAATACTCCCTGTCAAACTACCGCTGACAAAATAATGCTCCAAGCTATAGTTGCCACATTAGCAGAAAGTAATCATGATTTAAAGGTCGATCAATGAAGGGTCAAAACACATTGGCCTCCAGACCAGGAAACCCCAGTCTTTACTAATGTTTGCACATGGCGATCTGCAATTATCTGTGGGATGAAAGTGAAATCGCTCAGAGGTCCTTGAAGTAGGCTTTATCAATTACTGCATCATACAGTAGTATGAAAGCTCCATAGTCTCATTCTTTTGTCTGACTGGAAAGAATAAGAGCTAACAGGGTCTTCTGGAAAAAAGGACGAACCTAAGATACAGAAGAAGCCATAATGGCCAGAGTGTTGTGCAATTCTAAATTAGATATTAATGCACTGGAACGGAAATCTTGCTTGCAAACTACAGCCTGAATGACAACTACAAAACTAAAATATTACTAGAGTTTTCCTGTTTATCAGCATTAGATTTGAGCCCTGAATAAATGCAGCATCTCTTCAACTTTATTACTGTAACTTGTGATAAATAATTAGCAATTGGTTTTGAAAAAAAACCAAAAAAAAAAGGTTCAGTTGAATCTCTGAAAGCAAGACTGCTTAAGCAGCCTTCATTGATCAAAACCCCAAGAGATGATAAAAAAAACTCTATAGTGGCTACTGTGGTTTTACACTATAAAATAGTATAGTGACAAAAGAAGGTTAACACATCCTAACATCCCTTAAGTAAGATAGTTCAAAATAGCCACCCTTTTTTAAACAAAAGTGACTGTCACAAACAAACTTAGAATCCTATTATTTTCATTGCAGGGTGAAATTACTACCATCAGCCCCTGCTGTAACCTAACTGCTCCAAAGTAATGAGGATCTGATTTAAATATACAAAAGTACCCAGCCCTGGGACTGGGTGGCATTGTGGGCTAGCACAATGCTCTTTCAATTCTTTGGCCTGGATTCAAATTCAGCCTGATTGATGGGATGAGAGTATCTTCTTGCCTCATTGTTAGATTTTTATCTGAAATTAGATTTTTCCAGCAAGGTCCCAATACCAGTGCAGCAGCATCCCATTATTTAGGGCTTGTTTGGAACTCTGTTCATTATGATTTCTTCTAGGTCACTTTTCTGATGACTCCACGAACTCCATACTATACAGTCAATCGCAATAATGAGACTTTGGCTCCTGCAGATGCCTCCACACATGATATGGTAAGCGGTGACACGTGGAACCTCTAAGCTCTAGCCCCTTCCTCCCAGAATTTACTGGAGACAGCAAAGAAGGAAAAAAATTTGCATTTATATAGTGTTTTTCATATCCACTGGACACCTCTAAGCTAATGAAATATTTTTGAAATGTAGCCACTGTTGTAACGTAGGAAGCGCAGCATCCAACATGCGCACAGCAAACTCCCACAAACAGCATTGTGACAGTGAAAGACAATCTGTTTTTGTGATGCTGGTCGCAGGGTAAATAAGTAAACACCATCTAGGATGTCCTGACCTGGAGGTCAATAATATACCCAATTCCCAGTGAGTATAGTCAACTGACAATTTGGCTAGCAGTGTCAGGATAGCTGGGAAAATGGCACCCGGATGTAGGATAGGGTACAAGTCTTTTTTTTATTCATTTATGGGATGTGGGCATTTCTGGCTAGGCCAGCATTTTTTGCCCATCCCTAGCTGCCCTTGAGAAGGTGGTGGTGAGCAGCCTTCTTGAACCTATGAGGAAGGGAATTCTAGGATTTTGAATCAGCGAAAGTGAAGGATCGGCAATATATTTCCAAGTTAGGGTGGGGAATGGCTTGGAGGGGAACTTCCAGGTGGTGATGTTCCCAGCTACCATCTGCTGCCCTTGTCCTTCGAGATGGTAGTGGTAGTCAGTTCGAAAGCTGTGCCCCAAGGAGTCCTGGTGAGTTTCTGCAGTGCATCTTGTAGATGGTATATACTGCTGCCACTGTTCGTCAGGCTGCTTTGTCCTGGATGGTCTCAAGCTTCTTGAGTGTTGTTAGAACTGCACTCATCCAGGCAAGTGGAGAGTATTCCATCACATTCCTGACTTGTGCCTTGTAGATGGTGGACAGGCTTTGGGGAGTCAGGTGGTGAGATACTCGCCGCAGGATTCCTAGCCCCTGACCTGCTCTTGTAGCCACAGCATTTATGTGGCTAATCCAATTCAGTTTCTGGTCAATGGTAACCCCTAGGATGTTGATAGTGAGATTTTCAGTGATGATAGCGCCATTGAATGTCAAGGGGCAATAGTCAGATTCTCTCTTGTTGGAGATGGCCATTGCCTGGCACTTGTGTGGTGCAAATGTTACTCGCCACTTGTCAGCTCAAGAATGGATATTGTCCAAATGCAGCAAGATCTTGACTCCTGACTCCCCAAAGCCTGTCCACCATCTACAAGGCACAAGTCAGGAATGTAACGGAATACTCTCCCCTTGCCTGTTCCAACAACCCTCCAGAAGCTTGACGCCATCCAGGACAAAGCAGCCACTTGATTGGCACCCCTTCCACAAACATTCACTCCCTCCACCACTGATGAACAGTGGAAGCACTGTGTACCATCTGTAAGATGCACTGCAGAAACTCACCAAGATTCCTTACGCAGCAGCTTCCAAACCCACGACCTGATATTTAGTTAAGGTTAATCAAAGTGAATTTCACTTTATATGCTGTACCAGACTTGAATGTGATTGATGCCTACAGTAAGTGCCCACACTGATGCCTGCATTGACTGCATTGGGAATCCCTTATCATAATAAGATTCACTACCCCAAAATTGCCTCTCCATGCAAATGCTCTATGTCAAATTTCATATAATTCCAAAGGACTTTCTACCTATGATCCACTCTCAATTCTGAATATAGATCCCAGTCAATAGTCAACTGAACTTTTCTCTATGACTTATTTTAAACTTCAGATTTAATTGTGAATGAATTCCAAATGCATTGTTATTTGAAACTGAAGTGCAATGTTAACTGTGTCAGTGCACTCACTCTACTGACTGGATTTTATTAAAGCCCCCCCACCCCAGTTTAAAATCAGCTATAAAACACATCCACAGTGATCAGATGTTTTATGAATCCATGCTTTATGAATGCTTGTGAATGGATGTATCAGATGGGTGGTTTTGCATTGCTTCAAACATAACAGTTTACAAAAAATTACAGGTTCCTGCTCCAGGGCTCACGAAATTTGACTGAGGACCTTCAGAAACTATTTCCTTTCAGACTTGCTGGACCCTTTAGTCAGTTACATTGTTAAAATTCCATGTACTTTAAAATCATTATTTTGAAATGAATGGCATTGCACTCAAGCACATAGAGTATTTAAATAGTTTAAAATTTTATCCCTTCTATATTTCTATCTGGGTCAGTTTTCACTGCTCTTCCAGCCACTGCACTCCCATTATGAAAGTAGAAACTGGGTATCAGCAGAAATGGTAGGCAATATTCGATAGTGCTGCAGGATGCCTATTCCACAATTCAGCAAACAGTTTCACTGGATTTATAGTCCATTGTTTAAATAAAAATAAACAAAACAAAATTTTGTTAAACTGCTCCTGCTTCCAAATTGTTCCTGCAAACAGCCTAATGCAGCTTTCAAGTATAAGCAGGTTTCAAACAGTTTGGTATTTTACCTCAGAAATTCATTATTCTGTGTTCAGATTTTACTGCTCCTCCGAACACTGTGTTCTTGCAATGTTATTTATACCAAATTTTTTAAATGTAAAATTTAGCAGTGTTCAAGACCCACTGCTGTCCAAGAGAGAGAAAGTGACATGTGTAAAATACATTATACAGTTAATCTAAATGAGAGGGACAGCAGTGCAGTTCAAAGTTACCTAAATTTTATTTTAGCAAAGCATTATCACCATATAAAGTCAAGTTGTTGTACTGAACAGAAAATGGCTCCCAAATTGGTGTAAGTTCATGCTGCATGAAACATTGCAGATTTCATAGCAGAATTTTGTCACGCATCGTTACAGTAGTTAAAATTTATAGTGATAGGCTATGATTAGCAATACTTGATATTATCGTGTCAGTATCTGCCTCATTGCAAACTCTTGACTCCAAACCTGTAAAAACTGTCTCTGTGGTAATAGTGGTTCTTTAACACTATTAAATTTTGCATTCAAAAATAATCCAGTGTAAATAACATTATATGAGCACAGTGGCTGGAGGAGTAGCACAACCTGGCACAGAATAACGAATTTCTGGGGTAAAGACATTAAACTGCTTGAAATGTGTTTATACTTGAGAACTGCATTAGGCTGTTTGCAGGAACAGTTTGGAAGCAGGGGCAGTTTAACAATGCAGCTGCAAAAAATATGTGGTTGGCAGCAGGCTAGCAGTGACTTGGTTGAAGATTACAGCAGAGATAATTCTTTTATTTCAACAATATTGTTGGATTGGTGGAGCAGTTCATCTGGACACACCCAGGATTTAGTTCAGTCTACCTTGAAAGGAATTTTAAACTCAGGGTCTGGTGATTCCAAGCCATGGAGACAGCCTGTTAACAGGGCAAAGATTAAAATCAAATTGGATTAATAGAGCTTTCCCTGTACACCTGTGAATTATGTATACTTGGTTTTCCATTATTATTAATGCTTCCATTATCATTTTCCTGAGTACAGAAGCAAATAATTAAAATGAAATTCTGAAATCAGACAATTTGTTTCTGTGATGTAAACGATGTTGGAACTAATGGAAATTTAAGAATGTAGACTCGTTACACCAGGCCTCTGTGTGAATTACCTCACACAATATGCTGAAAAAAATTTAGCAGTAAAAGTGAATAAATCACACTGAATTCCTGTTCATGGTGAGCACACTTCAAAGTGAACATTGCACTGATGGAGCATTGCCTTCACAATTTCACATTTTTATAATGCATTGGATATGCGCCAATGGTCACAAGGTTACTGTAGTTGTGTTACAAAACATTATTTATGTGGACAATGGGTAAATAAGCATTATGGATCAATTATATCCTCACAAAAACGGCTGAGTTAAATTTCATCATATGTTGTCACAATTCTCTCAAAATATTGCCAAGAAGTTCAGCTTATAAGGAGATCCCAGAAAAGCACTTGGGTTGACCTCCAACCCTCCAGGATTGGCCAGGAGTCTCCTGGGATTAAAGATCAACCTCCAGGACACTGCTGTGTGCAACCCTGGAGAAACATCATTGGAACATTAAAAAAGCTTTCTATTTATCATTTTGTTTGAACATTTCTCTTTACCAGATAAAAAAATATTGAAAACGGGGGGAAAAAAAGCTTTTGGGCTGACAGTCAAGCACCATCCAAATGGGTAATGAGTCTTTTTGCTTTCCTATAGCAATGGGAAGGCAGTGTGTCACAAGGATGGATGTGCTAGCCAACTAACAGCTGGAGCGTGGGGGAAAGTCATGTGATGAAACCTCCAGGAATACATTTAATCATTGTTGGCAACCCTAAATGCACAGTATTCGGAAAGGTACACTTGCTGGATATTGCAGCAACTGAATTGTCATTGGAGACTTGTAATATAAAAAATGCCTGTTGGATGAAGGTCAGGCAAAGTATAATGGGTTTTTATATTCATTTATGGGATGTGGGCATTGCTGGCTAGGCCAGCATTTGTTGCCCATCCCTAGTTGCCCTTGAGAAGGTGGGGGTGAGTTGCCTTCTTGAACTACTGCAGTCCATATGATGTAGGTACACCCACAGTGCTGTTAGGGAGGGAGTTCCAGGATTTTGACCCAGTGAAGAAACGACAATATGTTTCCAAGTCAGGATGGTGAATGGTTTGGGGGGGGGGAACTTTCAGGTGGTGGTATTCCCAGGTGTCTGCTGCCCTTGTTCTTCTAGATGGTAGCGGTCGTGGGTTTGGAAGGTGCTGTCTAAGGGGCCTTGGTGATGTCCTGCAATGCATCTTGTAGATGCTACACATTGTTGCCACTGCATCGGTGGTGGAGGGAATGAAAGTTTGTGGATGAGATGCCAATCGAGGTTGCTTTGTCCTGGATGGTGTCAAGCTTCTTGAGTGTTGTTGGAGCTGCACTCATCCAGGCAAGTGGAAAGTATTCCATCACAGTCCTGGCTTGTGCCTGGTATATTGTGGGCAGGCTTTTGGCAGTAAGGAGGCAAGTTACTTGCCGGAGGATTCCTAGGTGCACTGTGGTGAAGTGCATGTGTGCATCAACATGATACATCAAGACAAAGGTTTGTGTCGGCAGTTCACTGCCAACTAACGCTCTGATCTCAACTATACCTCAAATACCAAGAGGCTGTCTGGCACTTCCCCAAAGGAAAGGAGCGAGCCCAAAAGACAATTTACGCAGAAACCTCATTTACCTCCTGGTGGCCAATTCAAGAGTGCTATGCACAGTAGGTTGAGAAATGGGTAGGACTAAGCTCCATGCTGGAGTTGAGGGGAGAAAATAAGAGCCAAATACAGTTTTAAAAATTTGTATATAATGATACTATTTGGATGATTATGAAAAAAATAGAGTACATTTTCAAATCTTGTCTGAGATCTACCAGCCTCTCTCTACTAATTTCTAGACAGGCATGGGGTAACTGTTGGGAAAATATCGAAAGGGAACATGCTATATCACCGCCCCCTCCATTGGATTTTCCACAGGCCACATTCAATATGATTGCCCATATATGGAGAAACATTTCAATAATTATGTAAATGATTAAATAGCTCATCTAACATATTTTTGGTCATTTGTGCCACACTAATGCCAGGGTTTTTGCATGTACCTGCCATCTAGTTTTTGACATGATTAGGGAGGGCCATCTATTTTTTTTAATTCAGAAGACATGTGGAACTGATTGAAGAGACAGGCCTACTGCAAAAATCTCCACCCCAGTCTGGTTGAATTTTCTTGTAGTGGCTGTGGAACTCGCCAAAAATTTGTTAATAATTCCAAAGCTAGAAAATTAGCAAGGCTCAGGGGCCCTGCTTTGTGGAAGGCAGAAGTCCTGATGCATCAGAGATGGGTCACTATTCAATACAAATAGAAAATGTGGGCTATTGTGCAACAATCATTCAATTTTTCAATCTTCGATCTCTGAAAGTTGCTGTTTTCTCCTCCTAAATAATTGACATCATAGATAAGGACTGTTTTGCTCTCACCATCAGAATTCAGGAATTAGTATAAACTCCAATATGTTTTAAAACATATATGGTGATAGCCTTCTATCTAGTGACATGATGGTTTACGCTATGGTGGTCAGCTCTGTGAAAGGCATCACCTGTGTGGCTCAGGAGCCCCACTCTTGGATGGCAATCTGTGCCACATTTGCTGCAAGGAAGACAGTAGCGTGGGAAGGCACATGATTTGCTGGCCTCTATTTTCTCTGGGCCCTTTTTTTAACCAACTGAGATTTTTGTTTCTGGCCGCCTCTTCCAATACCCTTCCAAACAATCCGCCTCCAGAGGTCACAGCCAACAGCAACTGTCTCCCAATTGTCAGTGTCAATGTCTGCCATCCTCATAGCCCGTTTGCCAGTGTCCTTGTAGGTAAGGACACCCAGCAGAATCACAGAATTGTTACAGCATGGAAGCCATTTGGCCTATTGTGTCTGCACTAACTCTCTGAATGAGCAACTCTCCTCGTTCTATTCTCCCGCCAGCCCTGCACATACTTTCTTTTCAGATGACAGTCTAAATTCCCTTTCGAATGCTTCAATTGAACCTGCCTTCACCACACTGGCAGGCAGAGCATTCCAGACCCCAAACACTTGCTGTGTGAAGAAGTTTTCCCTCATATCACTATTGCTTCTTTTACTAATTACTTTAAACCTGTGACTTCCCTCATTCTCAATCCTTTCATGAGTGGAAACAGTTTCGCCCTATCTACTCTGTCCAGGCCCCTCATGATTTTGAATACCTCTATCAACTCTCCTCTCAGCTTTCTTTTCTAACTTGTGCTAACTTCTAACTTCTTCAATCTACCTTCATAACAGAAGTTTATCATCCGAGGAACCATTCTTGTTAATCTTTTCTGCACTCTCTCCAATGCCTTCACATCCTTCCTAAAGTGTGGCACAATACTCCATCAGAGGCCAAACTAGAGACTTATAAAAGTTAAACATAACCTGCTAGCATTTGCACTCCATGCCTCTATTAATAAAGCCCAGTATACTGTATGCATTATTAATCACTCTCTCAGCCTATCCTGCCACCTTCAATGGCTTATGCACATATACACTCAGGTCCCTCTGCTCCTACACCACCTTTAGAGTTATACCCCCTATTTTATACTGTCTCTCCATGTTCTTACCAAAATGCATCATTTCACATTTCTCTGCATTGAACTTCATCTGCCACCTGCCTGCCCATTCTAAAACTTGTCTACGTCCTTTTAAAGCTCTAATGAATGTCACGATACAGTGGTTGGTTCACTGTGCAGAAGATTTTTGGGTAAACAACCATCATCCATACAATGAATGTGGCCGAACCAGCACAGACGCCGTTGGCTTAGCAGTGAGTGTATGCTATGGAATTCCTATGCTGGAGGACCACTAAGTTGTGACCTTGTCCTGCCAAGAGGTGCCGAGGATGTATCTAAGGCAGCAAAGATGGAAACCGTTCAGCCTCTTCTTCTGCTGAGCAAATGTTGTCCAGGCCCCATCACTGTAGAGGAGTGAACTGAGGATGCAGGCTTGGTAGATTCCAAGTTTGATGTTCTCAGTCAGGTTACTGTTGTTCCACAGTCATTTACTCAGCGTGGACATAGTTGCAATTTTTGCTGATTTGTTGATTTCAGCACGAAGTGACAGATTGCTGGTGAATGTAGAGCTTCCATATCCGAATCTATCAACAACCTTGAGTGTCACACTGTCAATGCTGATAGATGACAGTATAGTGGTATGGTAACATCCTAGGTCATGACATTTACTTTCCTCTTGCTGATGGTCAAACCAAATGATTTACAGGCACGAGAATGTCTGTCCATTTGTTGCTGAAGGTATCCCTTGGTATAACAAACACTTACCTTAAGTTTAAATCAAAGTCGCAGTCCGAGAACTTCAGATCCCAGCGGGCCTTGGGGCTTCTGTGCATACGCGGCCAGAAAATGTCTATACACGTGCAGTTCGGGTTTTTTTTACTTCTTCTGCATACGCACCAGCTGGAGAATGGTCACACATGTGCGGTTGGTGCCCTTCAGGTCTTCAGGCCAAGAACCAGCCCTGCACACATGCACAGTTTGTTTCTTTTACATCTTTAGACAGGGAACCAGCCCTGCATGCCTGCGCTGAAGGAAGCAAAGAAGTAAAACAGCATGAAATTGCAGGTCAGGTGACCTGGAACCGGAGCACCATTAAAGAGGTGGTGGTGTCCCAGGGAGCAGGGGACGGGGAGGGAGACAGGAGAAGGTCCCAAATCAAGAAGATGGTCCCAAACCAGGGGGTGGAACAGAAAGAGGTTCCAGAAGACAATCCCAGGCAGAGACAAAGACAGGAATCAAAGATAGATCCCATTGAGTCAAGGTACATGACAGGAGCAGAGAAAAAGGCTCCAAGTTAAAGAAAGAGCTGTAGGGAGCAGACTTGAAGTGAGGTGGGCTTGAGAGAAGCCCTGAAGATCCAAGGAGGCAGCTGAAGGTTGGTGACACCTTACTGCTTGCCTTTTGGTGCCTTTCTTGGCATGGTTGAAGATCTCAAAGAGTGCTTGGAAGGCAAAGCTTGTGTGTACTCAGCGATCCAGAGGAAAGAAATCTCAAAGGCGAGATTGAAACCTTGGAGTTGGATCCTTGTTGAAGCCGTCCGAGTGGGAGTTATGTCTGAAGAAAATTCCAAGGCGAGTTTTTCAAATGTGGAGATTGGAAACACTTGTGAGAATGACAGAGTTTCGTGAGACCAGTGTTGGCTCACGATGTGATAAGCATCTGGGTGGGTTGTTGTGAAATCCATAGAATCTGCTTTGGATGCATCTGTCATTTACTTTTGTTATGATCCTCAGCTGCAGTTACCCCTAGACAAGCCTGATTCCAGAGTGGAACACAGCTTGATAGATCCTAACTTTCATTTGTTTGTTTAGACACATGGAGAGTAGCTACTGAACAGAGTCACTGGAGTGAGCTAATGAACTTCTAACAAAAAAATAAAATATTTATTCAACAAGAAAAGATGAACTACATTATAATACTCCTTCACCCACAACTATACCTTTACAGATATATACAGATTTACAAGGATAACATAAGTTACAAAACTATCTTAAAGTTTAATATCCACAGTAAGTTCACAGCCCACATACCAGGAGTCACCCTGTGGTTAGACACACCACACTCTGAAACCAAATGATAGATGTCACCTCAACCAGATACTATGGATCACTCCTCGCTCCTCAACTCCCCCAGACGCTTGTCACACCATGAGCTGACCAGTCTCACTGAACTCTCGTTTCCAATCTCCATTCTCCAAGACTTCGGCTTGGAAGCTTCTCCCAAACCGACGCTTTCTCTCAGATGCCTTCTGCTAGGGGTTTCGAACTCTCCTTCTGATGTTCCTCTTCCCTGGGTCACCATTTGCTGCCTTCCACGCACTCTCTCTCACCAACTCAGCTGTCAACAGCATCACTGCTTCCCATACCCATAACAGAGTTACAGACCCTCAGTTGTCTCTTTGGGCCTTCTTAGCTCTTGCAAGCTGTTCTCGCTTTAAATCTGATTGCTGCAGCTTTTGTCTCTTTAAATCTGAAGCTTGGCGCATTTCTCTCTGCCTTCACTTGTAGTTTCACTTAACAGGACCTTTTCCAGGTTCCAGTCCTTCCTTTGGCTAGAAGGTCTTCTTTGGACTTTTCCTTCTTCCACTCCTCTGGATTTTGAAGTTTTCCTTAGCTTGGGACTGGCTATCTGTCCCCTTCTAGGCTGCTCTTGCCTGGCAGCTATCTTCAAAACCTGATGAACTCCAACTGCTTCCAAAACAAACTGCTGTTTCTAGCTTTTCTGTGTGTGTGCAGGAGGGACCTGCCTCTCTGGCTCCTGTTGCTAGGCAACAGCCCAATTCTACCACCCTTGTTTGTTTACCTTAGCTTAAGTCATAAAACTCTCATTAGAAATGCAAGCAACTTTTTAAAGTGAAACTAAAACTCAATTTGACCTTTCCTAACACACAGATACAGAAAAACAAAATCAAACTTAAATTTAAAGCTAAAACTCATTCCTAACAACTACAAATACCAATATAACTTACTTAAACTATCTCTATTTCCCAACACTTTGGAGTGCGGTATTTCTGACCACAGCTCACCAGTTGGTTCACATGGACCGCATACTTACCCTGAATATTCAGGTATAATTTAGATATGGTAACTTGTTTTATCTTTCCTAATTTGTATGTGTCTGTAAAGGTATAGCTGGGGGTGAAGGAATAGTGAATATTTGTTCATTTTTTGTGCTTGTATTGAGAACTTTCTAACCATCTTGTCTTGTTTAATATAGTTCATTTTTCTTGTTTTAATAAATATTTTATTCTTTGTGCTAAACATTTATCAGCAGACTCCTGTGAATTTGCTCAGTAATTTTCCTCCATGGTTTCTAAAAAAAAATTAAGATCTATCAAGCCAGTTTGCACTCTGGGATCTGACTTGTCCAGTACTAACATCAGCTGGGATCAGAACACCCAAATGGAATGCTGGTGCGGTATTGTCAGCGTGCAACAACTCCCTGATGAGTTCTTGGCACACCTTTGTCTTGAATCTCAGGTGAGCAAGTTTTCCGTCAGTTCTGGTTTGTAAGTAAACACCCTCTGTAGATGACCTGAAGGCATATGGCATTCATACACACATACATACTTACCACAGACAAACAATCGAGATTGGTAGCTTGACAGTCAAGACATTTGACTCTCTACATGCTAGTGGATCAGCTCAGTGGCAGTAACTATGCACTTGAGCACTGTGACTTGAATTTTCACCTGTCATCACAATGTATTTTGAAGTTAACCATTGCCTACGTGAAATGTTCCAACATTGCTTGAAAGGCTAATGATTGAAGCATGGAAATTGTTGAAATCATTTGAAATGTGACTGAACTATTTTGGCATAGGTTTCCAGTTTTCAAAGGGTTGTCCACTTGCTATGCAATTGTGTGGCATGCTGGATTACAAATGCCAGGCTGCAAGCAGGCATGGTTGTTATTAAAGATGTATACAGATATACAGTAAATGCTATTTATCCTGTTAGAGCTCTCAAGATGAATTGTGAAATCCAACATCCTTTTCTAAGCACCCCCACCAGTTTACACACGCAAATAATCACTGATTAAAGGCAGAAGCTCAGGTTCTTGGTCAGGACTAAATATTGAAGGTCAGCTACAAGAGTGCTTGGCATTTAGTGCGCATGACATACTGAGTAAATTATTTACAAATGCTGGTGAATGAAGGCCACCTGCTCAGGTAATCCATATTTAATTTCCTTTGTACCTGGCAAACTATCAACTGCATCAGCATTCTATTCTGACATGTTGAATCATACATTACCCTTGCTGTGACTGTTTGCAGACCAATATTCTCTACAGCGACCCCAGAGTCAAACTACACTAACCCTTTCAATTTAAGCAGCTGAGCTTTTGCTACATTGCACTGCTCACAGGCTAAATTCAATCAATTTTCAGAGGACCACAAGGTGGTATCTGATGAGTAACAAATCAATACCTAGCGTGCTCTTAGCTTTACCCCAGAGCAGTAGGTTGGTTAGGACCAGAAAGCATGGTCCAGCTGGCTCAGAGGCCCACCAATCAATCAAGCCTGCCAGATCATATATTTTAGTGTGACTTATTACTGACCACACAATCACCTATTAGCTGAACTGATAACTTACTTCATTCTGTAATAGTGCGTTAGTATGCCTTGCTGCAACTATCTTAAAGCTGGGCAAGTAATTGATTCAACTTGCTATATTTGAATGCTCACTCACATACACCAGCAGCTCTCTGTGCAAAGCCCATCAACAGGACACATTGTAAAGTCAAAGAATATATACTTAAGACAATCCTAGTTAGCCACCAAGAGTCAATAAATCAAGAATCAAAAAAATGTGACTCTCATGGGTAACCCACAGCCAACAGCCCAATCTGTCATTTCCAACACTGCAGAAATAACTGGTGACCTTTCAGTGCAAGTCTGCACTCTGTCATATTTCTAACCACTGTCCAAGGACCAACTTCAATTCAAGTTAAAGAGAGTAATACATAAAAAAGGCTCATGATTTGAACAGTTGCAAGTGCGGAGTTCAGATTCAAACACTTTAGACAGCAATATTATTTGGCTTCACATTTGTTCAAAAATACTGTCATTTTATCATAGTTGTGTCTAGGGCACAGAGAAAAAATGATCCTCACAGGAAACATCAGTCAGCAGGGTAGATCATTGTTATCATGTTGCGACTTATCTATGACAATTACTAATTTCTCTGCAAAACTTCTGCTATTTGATTGCAAACAAGGATGACAGTGGCCCTTGCTCCCTTCACAAAATCATTTTTCGTTCCTTCAGTTTTCCAGACCCTGAGACAATGTAGTGCACTGAAGGTACTCAGTGCTGCAATAGCTCCAACAAATATGAACAAATCTCTACTCTGCCATGGTATTATGTAGAGATTGCCCTTGACTCTATCAGAGAAAGCTATCATGCCACAAAGGACACTACTCAAAGTGACTTTGACACACAGAATAGCCAAACAGTATTCACAAATCAGTGGTGTAATATCAGAATTACATTGTAATATCCATATTCCCAGCAATAATTATTATACCAGAGTTTCATTAGGTTTTAGACTAGCTTTAGAAGTCTCAATAGTAATAGAAGAGCTTTTATAGCAAAGAGATTAAAAAAGAGTCGGCAGTAAAATGTATCTGCCATCTATTGAAAATTTCACATCCAGAAAGCTTCAGCTTAATTACCTCGGTAGGCAGGGTTTAAAATGTACTAATCCTAATTTTAACCCTGTACACCTGATGGGAATGGTGCATGTGGAGGTTTGGGAACTTAGCATACCTTCCTGAAGTCTTTTATACCAACTGCCATTTTAACTTCCAATTATGTTTTTCATCGGGACAGGGAGTCACTCGAGGCAAGTGGGGGCCTAAGCACAATGTAAAAATCATGCTCAATGACACCATTTGGAATCTCATGCAATTTTAACTGAAGACTGAAAGTCTGAACCAACAAGTAAACCTTGTGAGACAAGTTGGATCGTGGCCAGAAGCAGCCCAGGTAAATTTTATGTTTTGATTTAAAAAATAATAATTTTGGAGCCTCAGGAGTCCTCAGATCTTCCTTGCCAAGTACTGCCGCTTTAAGTTCCCAGCCATGTCTGCTACCCGAAACCCTATTCCCACCCGCCCACCCCCAAGACCAAATTTTAAATGAGATCTGAAAGCTAAAATCTAACAGGCTTGAAGCTGTGGGGATTGGCAGACATATTGCCACACTCATTTGCCTCTGCACACTGCGCTTCCACCCCAGCTAAAATCAGGGCAGCTGCTTCTGAATTTAGCTAGCCATTTTTAATACCTTTCAGCAATTTCTAGATAAACAACCTGACTGTTTTTTTAGCCTCTGACACAGGACAGCTTTTTAACAAATATAAGCCATCATAGCATAATTTTATGTTCAGGATTTATATCCAAAAGTAAGACAACTTTGTCTTATAGTCTGAAACAAATGTTTTCTTTTTTGTAAATTATCTGGACCTATTGCCATATGACAATTTGTAAAATAACTGAGTCACAGCCATTGCCTAGTACATATAACTCCAAATAATTTCAATTTTATTTTGTTTCGGGGGAGTTTGAAGTTAACTTGATTAATCATAGAAAGATGAAACCAATATTCAGTGAACTGTTTTTACCTCATTGTGAATCTTTTCAGTTTGTCTCACATAAGCAAGATCCAGTGAAATCAGGGAGGAAGTGCCCAACAATGGATCCTTGTGTAGGTTCTTCATGGCTACATCACATCGTCCAAAAATATAGTCCAACGTACCACTTGAACACTGTAAAATACATAGTTTGATTGCATATTATCTAAGTAGATGTCATTAACATATGCACAAATTGTTATCTGGAAAATTATTACATCAGAGGACCAAAACTCAGATAACATGAAACATCCTCAAGAATAAAATCAGCATATTAATTCTGGCAATGGTTTCATAATTCAGGTATTGTGTTACGCACAAATTTGTTCTGTTTAATCATAAGCGTTAAAACCATTCAGATTGAAGCACTGCTATTACATTATTTTACAAATTTCTTTGTTCATGTATTATGATGTGTGACTAAATCCTGTTAAATATATAATCAGTGTTATGAAATATTTCTCACTTACATATCTGACATTAAATCATACACGAATGTAAATTTTCTCTAACTGAACATTGAGACCAAAGCCATCATCTTCAGCCTCTGCCATAATTTCCTGTCTTGCCGCTCTTTCCTTCTACCTCACTTATATCCTGTATGATGAAGAATCGAGTTACAACCCTCACATACTGTCCATCACCAAAAATACTTACTTTTATCCACTTCTATAACAACACTCGCCTCCAAAGTCCCCAGAAAAATTCTCATCCACCCGTTGCAATCTTTAAATTTGATACCTCTAATGCTGTCCTCATCATCCGTTCACCCTCCCTCCTTCATAAACTCCAACTCATCTAAATCTTATCATATGCTGCGATGAAACAATCACTCGTGTCCTCCAAGACAATCTTTAACCCCTTCATGCTTTTAACTCACCCGATCTCAGCAACCTTACATTCCCACTTCTAACCTTCAATCTTCAGACTTTGGTGATGTGCGAATTCCCTCTTCCCTTCACCCCAAAATTAAACAGCCTGCAACTCTTTGATCCTGCTGTCTAGAATGGCTTTCCTAAATGCCTCCACTTCTCTTCCCTTCACTCCTTAAAAAGTCTCCTTAAAACTAATGTGTTTTAGCAACACATCCAGTCACTTCTCCTAATGTTCCTATTGTGGATCAACTTCCATTTTTAAAATATCTTTCCTTCTATGAAGTGCCTTCTGGGAGCAGGTTGGCTGTCCACCTGTCCCAGCTGAGTTAAAGCCAAAGTCAGCAGGTTGAAGCCAACTTCCAGACACGCTTCAATTTTTTGGGAATTTAACCACAACCTGCACGTTCATGTTAATATTCCCTCTTATGATGCAAAAGCAGAAGCACATGATCTTCATGATGAACGGAATGTGGAGATTGAAGATCAGGTCTAGGTTGAACAGGGCTTGGAATAACCTACCAGAAGCAATGATAGATGCAAAATTGCTCTTAAAAACACAGTGGATAAATATTTGAAAAAATTTATCATGTGTGTTAGGAAAGGGCAAGAGAAGAGGGCCACATGGATATGACTTTCAGGAAGCCAACACAGGTGCAATGCTAAATAGCTTCCTTCTGTACTGAAAAATTCTGTACAGATTAAATGACTTCACATAATATGCAAACAACAGAAGTGTATTGAAGGCTGTCACACACTGTTGGGGCTTAGACAATTCCTATAAATGCACAACTTTTGCCCTACAGTTTGCAATATTATCTGAAAGAAGTGCAACACAATCCCAGCCATTGTCTATTAGTTGCAACAATAAATATTTTCTGCACTGCATTGTTGAGTTTTATCTTTTAACTTGTGCGTTTATGACAAAAGAGGCTCCATCAAGCTCTGCACTGTAGGTTCTCATATAAAATTGTTGGTAGTTGGAAGAGATTTGAAAATATTGCATGGAACAGGCTCTGGGTTACGATTTCCACAGGGTGCATAACAAATCATTAAGACATTACCAAAATGGGGTATCAAAAGAGCATGGTGTCATTCCTCAGCAAATTAATTACAAAGTGTAAAAATTCAAATAAAATAATGTTCAAGGTTTTAAATGAGTATAAAAATCCCACACTTTCTGCATAAAACATACAAAAGCCCTTCAGCTGAAATTCACACAAAAAATTTGGTAAATCTCAACACTGACCAATGCCGATTCCAGTTGGCAATGTGTTAAACAGATAAATAATTATACCACTAGCCAAGTGATTATGGTGTTGGACTAGTGACATGAAGGTTGCGAATTAGTAACATTGCCATGTTATGAAACTGAATTCAATAAATTTGACCAATTGTGAGCTAGACACCAATAAACTAATTATGAAAGGAGAACTGACATAAAACAATTGTTGCCAAGTATAAAAATAAAGAAATTCATATGGGAACAAACCTGGTATTACCAGGACTTAGGCAATCTCAGCCCTGTCAATCTTGCAAAGTCCTCCTCACTAACTACTAAGAAGATAAGTTAGTTTAGCAACCTGACATGGTTATACTTGCTAGGAAGTAACCTACTTGATCTTATCTTCAACAACTTCCCATTGAAGGTATATCTGTATGTGATAACATTGATAGCATACCTCTACAATAAGGACACCTTCCATCATATAGTGTAGCCTCCTCATGGCTCAGGACATTCCTCATTCTTAAATTGCAATCATGCCAGCAGACCAACCCTGGTTCATTGTAGAGTGTACAAAGTGTGCCAGAATAGCTCCAAGCATATCTTAGAATTAAGTATGAGTCTAATTAAGTTACTAGACAGGACTAACCTGCATGCAAACACCAAAACCAGCTAGCTACAGAGTTAAGCAGTCCCACAACCAACAAATCAGTGGCTCTAGGGCATTCCAGCCAAGAATAGCAGTAGATAACTGGGAAATTAACAGGAGAAGGATCCATATGTTCTTTTCTTCAACACTGGTTGTTGCAACACAAATACAAGGGACAAGACACAAGTGTTTCTAAGCCAATGGTACAGGGTGGGCAAACTTACCAGTTCTCCTTCCATGACCTAACCCATCATAAACAATTCAGTTCACTCTATATGACATTACGAAACAGCTGAGGGCACTGGACCTTACAAAGGCTTTAAAAACATCCCAGGCAGGCTGCTGAAGGCCCATACACCAGAACTAGCCAATTTTGAAGCCAAGCAGCTCCAGTACAACTATGCCACTGCCAACTACCTGAAAAACGGGTAAATTGCCCAGGTATATCCTATCCACAATAGCAGGATAAAACTGACTCGGCCAATTACTACACTAACCACCTCTTCTCAATCATCAGTAAAGTGATAGAAGGAGTTATCAATAGTGCAAAGCTCAATTGGTTTGCTGCAGAGATGACACCTTCTGACCTCAACCAAGCTTTATTCTAGATGTGGATGCAAAAGCTTAAAGGCGCAGCAACAATGAGAGCAGCTCCCCTTAGCAGCAAGGCAGCACTTATTTGAATAAACCACCAAGGAACCTGAGAAAGAGAGTTCAATGACATCAAAAGGGACAGAGGACATCACTAGAAGGCCTGCCATTGGACTCAATATCCACCCCCTCTATTATCAATGTATTGTGATTGCAGTATGTATCACAGATTGTACTTCTGCAACTCACCAAGGTTTGTCAGAATCTCCTTCACCTGCAATCGTGGTCATTAAGAAGGATAAGGGCAGAAAATTTGTGGGAACACCACTCTGTTATCACCGCTGCGAGTCTAGATGTGGTAGTCGTGGATCTAGATTTACAGATAAGGCAGGAGGCTGGACTGTTGGTTAACTTTACTTTTTATTGAACATTATGTACAATACAGACTCAGCATGAGGCTCTTCTCACAATACAGCTTTCAGTCTCTACAAGATATGACCTAGGACTTTGTGTCTTTTTCAGTGCTTGGTCTTTCTATTCTAGTCTCTAATCCAGACTGATTCACCTGGTTGGAGTTCTGGTAACACATGTGCTCTACGGTTTAAATTGTAGTTTCTGGTCTGATTTTC
Organism: Carcharodon carcharias; assembly: GCF_017639515.1. NCBI lineage: Eukaryota > Metazoa > Chordata > Chondrichthyes > Lamniformes > Lamnidae > Carcharodon > Carcharodon carcharias. The sequence continues at coordinate 137,968,712 of NC_054473.1, forward strand.
ATGATACATCCTCCTTCACCCCTACTCTGTCTATATCAGTTGCTTTTAGACATAGTATGAGTGCATGTGGAAGAACAGGAAGTTGAGTCTGTAGTCTCCTTCCCATCAAACTATTCTGAAGTGGCGTGAAATGGTAGCTCAACAGTGCGAAGCCGATATCACCAGTCCTTTTCAACAAAGCTAATGCCTAGGTGACCTTGGTGTATTCTTTGAAGGATCCTGAAGCTGGGGACTCTTGGCATGACCAACTTCTCATTGTAGATTAGTAAATCCTTTAAAATACCAAGATGTCTACAGTGCTCAAAGTATTGTGTCAGGATGAAATTGTTTGGAACATATTCTAGCCATCCATTTTGCAGAATTCACTTATTTTGGCACATTTTTCATCTGCTTTCTGTGTTGCTGTATATCATTCAACCTCTGTGTGGTTGTCAGTAGGAATTTTGTAGTCAATGAGCTGTATGACTACATCTTCAGCAAGATTTATGTCATTCTGTTCAGACTTTCCAACAGAAATGTGTCTGCTGATTGTTATTTGCCTTGCACATATTCAGTCATGGCATCAAACCTCATGAGTCTCAGCTGAAATCTCTGGACATCAGGTGACATCTTTGCTAGTTCCTTGGTATTTTGGAAGGTGACCAATGGCTTGTGGCCTGGTTGCAAACTTCTCCCAGGCCCATATGGCTACTCAATTACAGCATATCTTTGCTCCATTTTAGTCAATGACCAAGGTACACAAGATACTGGCCTGTGTTTTCCATCTTTCTGGACTTGGAAGAGTACTGCTCCTAGGCTAGTCACTGGTGCATCCACAGTAACTACTGTGGGCAATTCCGGGTCATAGTGTGCCAATCGATCTGGTGAGATAAGCATGTTCTTCATACTCTATAATGAGATTTGTTGATATTCTCCCCAACACCACGCTTGGTCTTGCCTAAACAATTGTTGTAGTTGTTCGTTCACATGTGTCAGATTAGGGAGAAACTTTCCTACCTGGCTGACCATCCCCATGAAGTGTTGGAACTCCGTACTGTTATGGATGGTGGAAAATCTTTGGTTGCTTGGTCTTTTGGGGATCTGCCTGATGTGTGAATGATGTTACCCAAAAAATTAATAGTGGGTTGTGAGAACTCACATTTAGTGTTGAGAGTTAGCCCTGCTTCTTCCAAGCATTGCAGTACTCCTCTCACTATTATATTATGGTCCAGTGTGATGGACCATAGATCAGGATGTTATCCACAAAATGGCTGTCATTGTTCTCTGAAAAATCTCTGGAGCCAATATGATCCCAAAGGGTAGGCAACTGAAACAATATTTCCCGAAGGGTGTAATGAATGTCAGTAGTTTGGATTCCTTGCCCAGAAGCCACTGTTTGCACCAAACTTTGTGCAAATAGTGCTTTTTGCTAGCTTTGCCAGACTCTTATCCACAAATGCCACTGGATGAATCTCCCTTTCCACTGTCTTGTTTAACTATGTGAGGTCACTACATCAAGAGATATGGGGATATTGGGGAAAATGGTGTAGAAGTAGATGATCAGCCATGAACTGCTTGAATGGCAGTGTGGGCTTGATAGGCCAAATTAGTTGTTTGGTTTTGATACTGGAACCATGCATGAACACCAATTTCTAGGTTTGGTGGTGGGTGAGATGACTCCCAGATGCAGCATTGCCTCATTTTCTTGTTTCACGTCCTGTAAAAGTGGGTGTGGAACCTTCCTTGGGGCGGACAAGTACATTGTTTTTATATCTGATCTCAATGTGATGCGATAGACTGTTTTCAGTTTCCCTGGGGCACTGAATAATTTTGGGAATTCCATCCTGAATTCTGTTGATTTTTCTGAGCTTCCTAGCTTTTTTATAGATGAGTTGTAGATCTGTGTTAGCTTTTTGGCTTAACAGTGAACATTCTTGATTGTGGACCACATAAAATTTCTGTAATTTCTCTTCCTTTGTGCAGGAGTTTAGTGGTCAACTGTCCCTTGACTTTCAGCTGAATGCCTCCTGGACTGTGTAGTCTTATGGCCGATGGCTGGAGTAAGTCTGGCTTTAACCACTGTTCTTTGTCTGCAAGAATTGAGACTCCTGTTCCAATGTCTAGTTTAAAGTTTGTTTAATGTCCATTGACCATAACATCTGCACTCCAACAGTTCCCATTTGATCCTGTAATTTCACCCAAGAATGGTACTTCTGTTCCTTTTTGATTTTCAACTCTTGAATGGTCTTTGATTTCAGCTGGTTCTCCTTGAATTGTTTTGTTAAGAGCTGTTTGCTGCAGCAAACTGATTTCAAATGGCCTTTCCTTACAGGAACTGCACTCTGTATTTTTAGAGGGGCATTCTTCATGCCAATGCAGCCTTTTACCACCATAACAAGGACACTGATTGATGCCAGCCACCATGTCCTCTTTGCTTTTCCTCTGAGGTTAGGTGCACTGCAACTCCTATGAGCTACAAACTGGACTGTATCAGCCATTTTTCTTCATGAGATTTTTTTCTCATCACGAACAAAAAATGTACTTTGCTTTCTCTCTTCTGCCTCTCTTGTTGACTGCACAACCTTCGATAGAGAGTCAAATCTTCCCTCACTGCAGATAATCCAATAATGTCTCTTCTAAGACTCCCACAACAATGCAATTCTGAATTAATTTATCTTTCAGGGCTCCATATTCAAAATTCACAGCTAATTGATATAACTCGTCAATAAAGGAATCTATGCTCTCTCCCAGTCTTTGGGTCTGCCTATTGAATTTTGCTCTCTCTTAGTGGTGTTTTATCAAAGAGCAAAATAAGTATCAAAGGCTTTGACAACTTCTTTACAAGTCGCTGTGTCTTTGTTTATGCCCTGTCTGACCATTACGTCATCTGCACTACTGCCTATGGTGTAGTGCAAGTCCCAGTACTGTTCTGTACATGGAGAACCTGCAACACCAGTTCTGCCAATTCCTGGCTTGATCTGGGCCTTCCACGTGGTTGAAGCACTCTGGTAAAGGTAGAAGTTTTTCCATGTCTTCCTTTTTCTGTTGCCTTCTCTGGAGTTCGGCTGAAGATTTTCCCGCACTGTCCTTTTCCTGTCAGAGGTACCATCTCAGCTGGATGTAGAAGATTCCATAGCACCATTCAAAGAAGAACAGGGGAAATCTCCATGAAGTGCTGGCCAAAATTTATTCCTCAACCAACATCACCAAAAAACACAGCTAAAATGATTATATAAAGTGACAAACGCAATTACAAGCTGAGTAAAGCAGAAACATATTGAGTCAATTAAATATCATTTACACTGTACTCCTGTGTTTTACTTTCAACTCACTTGGCCTCAGACTTTGTAAATCTAAATTATTTTTTGATGGATAAAAGTCTGGTCTCTCTATATGAGACATAGAATTATTAGCAAAGTACACAGCCCTTTCCACATAATTGTTCCCTTGTATAGAGTTTCTAATACATTTGCTTGCCAATTTTTTCTCATACTGTCACCACAGTTCAGTTCTGTCAGCTTAGGAGTCAAATGTGTACTGTTTTTAAATATTTCTCCAAACCATACTAATCATTCAAAACAACTTATCTTGTAAATGTTGCGAAGTAACTTAATTCAACTCGAATCCAAAGATAGTATTACCCAGGTGAGGTAAAGATTTGATTTACAATAAAATTTATTTCAGCGTCTCAAACTGTAAATAGCCAAATTCAAGAGAATACTGTTTATGCTAAAAGCAGCTGCATTTTTGAACTTTGATATTAGTGGAGAAAAGAGCCCACCCGCATGCCCTCACCTACTCAATAAGACTATCCACCAGGAATCCACTTAATCTTGGTGCTCCTGCCTCAGATATGTTACAGGCCAAATTCAATAAGAACTTACAGCAAATAAAAGTTCCTCTCGCTTTAAGTAGGCATCAGGCCTACTGGAAATCTTGGTATTCACTTGAATGGGCTACCACTGATGGAAACTCATGGACAGCTCATCAATGAAATTTATATATGGCTTGACAATCAAAATGGCTTGGGCCTCAGAATTATGACATTCTTTAAGTGTCCCAAGCACCCGGCCCAAAAAAGCACCCAAGGTCAAAATCTAACCCTTTATTTCTAGCCATCACACAGCAAAAATAGGTACACAAACCAAATTGTCAAGCTTGTAAAGGAAACCCTATTTCATACATGCTAAAAATACATTAGAAACATAGAAAATAGGAGGAGTAGGCCATTCGGCCCTTCGAGCCTGCTCTGCCATTCATTATGATCATGGCTGATCATCCAACTCAATAGCCTGCTCCCGCTTTCTCCACATACACTTTGATCCCTTTTGCCCCCAAGAGCTATAATTAACTTCTTCTTGAAAACATACAATGTTTTGGCCTCAAATACTTCCCGTGGTAACGAATTCCGCAGGCTCACCACTCTCTGGGTGAAGAAATTTCTCCTCATCTCAGTTCTAAATGGTCTACCCTGTATCCTCAGACTGTGACCCCTGGTTCTGGACTCCCCCACCATCGGGAACATCCTTCCTGCATCTACCCTGTCTAGTCCTGTTAGAATGTTATACATTTCTATGAGATCCCCCCTCATTCTTCTGAACTCCAATGAATATAATCCTAACTGACTCAATCTCTCCTCATATGTCAGTCCCGCCATCCCAGAAATCAGTCTGGTAAACCTTCGCTGCACTCCCTCTATAGCAAGAATATCCTTCCTCAGATAAGGAGACCAAAACTGCACACAATATTCCAGGTGTGGCCTCACCAATATATATTGTATAATTGTATAATATATATAATTGCATCAAGACATCCCTGCTTCTGTACTTGAATCCTCTGGCTATGAAGGCCAACATACCATTTGCCTTCTTTACTGCCTGCTGCACCTGCATGCTTACCTTCAGTGACTGGTGTACGAGGACACCCAGGTCTCGTTGCACATTCCCCTCTCTCAATTGATTGCCATTCAGAAAATAATCTGCCTTCCTGTTTTTGTTACCAAAATGGATAACTTCACATTTATCCACATTATATTGCAACTGCCATGCATTTGCCCACTAACTCAACTGGTCCAAGTCACCTGAAGCATCTCTGCATCCTCCTCACAGCTCACCTTCCAACCCAGCTTTGTGTCATCTGCAAATTTGGAGATATTATATTTAGCTCCCTCATCTAAATCATTAATATATACTGTGAATAGCTGTGGTCCCAGCACTGATCCCTGCAGTACCCCACTAGTCACTGCCTGCCATTTGGAAAAGAACCCGTTTATCCCTACTCTTTGTTTCCCATCTGCCAACCAATTTTCTATCCATCTCAATACACTACCCCCAATCCCACTCTATTTTACACTCTAATCTCTTATGTGGGACTTTGTCAAAAGCCTTCTGAAAGTCCACTGGCTCTCCCTCATCAACTCTACTAGTTACATTCTTGAAAAATTCCAGCAGATTTGTCAAGCATGATTTCCCTTTCGTAAATCCATGCTAACTCTGTCCGATTCTGCCACTGTTTTTCAAGTGCTCAGCTATTAAATCTTTTATAATGGACTCTAGAATTTTCCTCACTACTGACATCAGGCTGACTGGTCTATAATTCCCTATTTTCTCTCTACCTCCCTTTTTAATTAGTGGGGTTACATTAGCTACCCTCCAATCTGTAGGAACTGTTCCAGAGTCTATAGAATCTCGGAAGATGACCACCAATGCATCCACTATTTCTGGGGCCATTTCTTTAAGTACTCTGGGATGTAGATTATCAGGCCCTGGGGATTTATTGGCCTTCAATCCCATCAGTTTCTCCAACACCATTTCCCTACTAATACTGATTTCTTTCAGTTCCTCCCTCTCACTAAACCCTGTGTTCGCCAACATTTCTGGTATGTTATTTGTGTCCTCCTTTGTGAAGACAGAATCAAAATATTTATTTAGTTGGTCAGCCATTTCTTTGTTCCCCATTATAAATTCCCGTTTCAGATGGTAAGGGACCTATATTTGTCTTCACCAATCTTTTTCTCTTCACATACCAATAGAAACTTTTACAGCCAGTTTTTATGTTCCCCGCAAGCTTACTCTCATACTCTATTTTCCTCCTTCTTAATCAATCCCTTGGTCCTCCTTTGCTGAATTCTAAAGTGCTCCCAATCCTCAGATCTGTTGTTTTTTCTGGCCAATTTGTATTAGGAATACTTGTAACTCTATCTTCCACCTTCACTTTGCATAATTAAAAAAAAGAAAGATATGTCAACAGAGATTTAACAAAAACTACGGATGATCAAATTTTATTGTGCAATGCATTTGGCGAAACATTTATAACGTATGTGAAATCTTTTGATTTAATCTGAACAAAGCATCAAAATCATTTCTGATTCAATTTTCAGCTTTCTAGAGTATTAGGCCACAAGAGTTCAGAAGGGGAAAGAAACATTAAAATTTCAAACTACAACTGGAAATTTTAATATTCATGTGGCACAGCAGCATGACAATTGTGCTACCCGGTCAAAAAAATTCATTTTACGAACAAAGCATAAATAAAGCAAGAATGTTTTAACATCCAATCTTACCTCTGCCACTCTGTGGGTGGAACTGAAGCGAGGCTGCATTCCAGACAGCACACAATGTTGATGGGTCATATTAAGATCATCTAAGAACAGATTATGATGCACAGTCATATTTAACCCATATAATAATAATAAAATTAATATTTAATCTTTGAAGATTGGAAATTAGTTTGCAGTGTACACAACAAACCATTCAAGATAAAGTCACACTTCAAGGTTCATAAAAATAAATATAAGTATGCACCTGAACCAGTAGGAACATTGTTGAAGAAAATCAATAGAAAACTGAAAGCAACCTGGGAGACAGATTGTTAAAAGTCCGTGGAACTATATTGCCATTCCTTCGCTGTCACTGGGTCAAAATCCTGGAACTCCCTTCCTTAATAGCACTGTGGGTGTACCTATGCCACATGGACTGCAGCAGTTCAAGGAGGCAGCTCACCACCACCTTCTCAAGGACAATTAAAGATGGGCAAAAAATGTTGGCCCAGCCAGCAACACCCACATCCCATGAACATAATAAAAAAAAATCTAATTTTGAAAGAGATTCTTATATATACAGAATAGTATTCCATCAATCATCAACAAACTGCAGAGTTCACTTTATATCCTGTGTCACGACGAGAAATTTGTAACAGAGCAATTTTCTGTTCAGAAGCATTCAGTGCAGTGACAAAGCATAACAATATACATGTACGCTACTTGCTTATCTTTTTTTTCTCTTTACACTGCTTTCGGCTGTGACAAATTCAATGAGGAATGCAGAACAGAATGCCAGGAGCAGCACCAGGCATGCCTAAAAATGAGGTAGGTGTCAATCTGGTGAAGTATCAACGGAGGACTGCACGCATGCCAAACAGCAGAAGCAGGATATAATAGACAGAGCAAAGCAATCCCACAACCCATGGATCAGACCTAAGCTCTGCAGTACTGTCAAGCCCAGTCGTGAATGGTGGTGGACAATTAAACAACCCAATGTGGAGGCTCCACAAATACATCCATCGTTAACGATGGGTGAGCTCAACAGATCAGTGCAAAAGACAAGGCTGAAGTATTTGCATCCACCTTTGGCCAAAAGTGCTGAGTGGATGATCCATCTCAGCTTCCTCCCGAGGTCTCCAGCATCACAGGTACCAGCCTTTATCCAATTTGATTCACTCCACATGATAACAAGAAATGGCTGAAGGCACTGAACACAGCAAAGGCTATGGGTTCTGACAACATCCTGGCTGGAGTATTAAAGGTTTGTGCTCTGCGCCCCTAGCTAAGCTGTTCAAGGGGCTGGGATTTTCCGGGCCCAAAACTGGCACACATTGTTGTGGGTGGGATGGGAAAATTTGGAGAGCCGTTGACTTTTAACGGCTCTCCAAATTTTCCCATTCTGCCCACGACGATTCCTGTTGGCATCAGGGCTGCAAACTCCCACCCAGTATAGCTATTACGCTACCCGACAATGTGGGAAATTGACTAGGTATGTTCTGGCCACAAAAAGCAGGACAAATCCAATGCAGTGAATTACCCACCCCATCTGTCTACTCTCGATCATCAAAGTAATGGAAGGTGTCATCGACAATGCTAAGAAGCAGCTTAAACAGCATTAACTTGCTCACCGATGCTCAGTTTGTGTTCTGCCAGGGCCACTCAGGTCCTGAACTCATTACAGCCTTAGTTGGACAAAAGACCTACTCAAGAGGTGAGGTAAGAGTGACTACGCTTGACATCAAGGCATCATTTGACTGAGTGTGGCATCAAGAATCCCTAGCAAAACTGGAGTTAATAGGAGTCAGGGGAAAACTCCCTACTGCTTGGAGACATATCTAGCACAAAGTAAGAAGGCTGTGATTATTGAAGACTAATCATTTCAGTCCCAGGATGTCGCTGCAGGAGTTCCTCACGGTGATGTCTCAGACCCAACCGTCTTCAGCTGCTTCATCAATGACCTTCCCTCCATCATAAGATCGGAAGTGGGGATGCTCACTGAAAATTTCACTATATCATTTGCGACTCCTCAGGTCGTGAAGCAGTTGGTGTCCATATGCACAAAGGCCTGGACAACAGTCAGGCTTGGCATGATAAGTGGTAAGTAACATTCATGTCACACAAGTGTGTTATGGCAGGTGGATGGTAAATGCCAATCTGCCCAAATCCCAGAGGGAAACTTGAAACAGATGCAACTTGTATTTATTTCAAGATGCAGGCTTTGAATTCAGTAAAAAGGCCACCAAGGCTTCTTACAAAACTAAATTAAACCTTTATTAACAGAGGAAATGATTTTAAACATATACATAGTTCTATAAATTGCTACTATAACTTCTAAATCCCCTAATTAATCTAATTCCCGATTACACCTCCATTAAGGCAACAGTGAGACACATAGATTTTAAAAGACCCAGGCAAAGCAACACACAATACCCTGAACAATCAAATTCAAGGTGAGTTTTTCTCAGCTTCAGTTCCTTGTGGACAGCAGCTTGAGACTTAGATGCTGGAGGCTTTTCATACTTGTGTTAGATCTCAGAATGCCTTCCCTTACACACAACCTTTGCTCCTTTATACACATTTTCCCCTTTGAATGCAATTAGCATTGTTTCACTATGTCTTTGGACTTTACCTCTCTAATAATAAAAACCTATCATAGTACCAATTTTACCAGTATCTTTGGGAAAAATAAACACACTATCTCTTAACTTCTCCTGGCTAGGTGAAACATTTTACCCCTTCCTTTTAACTCAAGCTAGTTTGGTTTATTTAAAAATGCAAATGTTCCCTTTACACTTATGTTTACCTACTTAACACTTCAAACCTAGCTTATTTTCTGTTACATCAACACCTTCAGACCAGTTGCCTTTAATACAGTGCCTACCACCACTGTGAGTGTGCCTTTGCCAGATAGGCTGCAGCGCTTCAATAAGGCAGTTCACCACCACCTTGTCAAGGGCATTTAGGGATGAGCAACAAAGGCTAGCCTTACAAGCAACACTCATATAGTACAGTCAAAATTGTATTGTGCAGTTTGTCCACTTAATGCTACCATACCCATATACCAGCAGAGGGAGTCTAGAAGGAGAATAAAGGAATCTATGTTTAACAGCACATGTAGCGCTGATTCTGATTGCTCCTTGCTGAATGTTACTGTTTCTTCCCAAGAACTTCATCATCCCATGCAAGAATTAAAAAAAATCTTATGAATCCTTTCACTGATTCAATGTGCCTGCACAAAGGCTTATCTAAAGCACTGCATTTCAGTTCTGAAATATTAATTTTTGCAGGTTTTTTTTATAATATTGGGAATCCATTTAATTACATCATTTCACAACTTTACACAGGGAGCAGACTGAGGGCATGACATGCTTAGGTCATGAGGAGTGACTTTGTCTCCTTTATGAATTCCTAATGCCTGAACAAGATGTAAAAGATTGGCTTTTTCTGCATTTAGCTTGGGTGGATAAGATCAATAAACCCATAAAGAGTGGTGATTTAGGAATTGTAAAAAATTGCAATGTGTACCAAGGATAGTTAAGCTAGATCTGCAACTAAAAAATGTAGTACTAAAACTGAACACCTTTAGTCAAACGGTTACTACACACTAACACTGTGTAAATGTCTCTTGAATCCTAGTTTTAGAGTGGCCCATTTCCAGCGATAGAAACAGATAACTATCTTCCATGCTCAAATAGAACACTGGGCTAGATTTTATGTTATTTGACCAGGAGAGGCAGAATGAAAAGTGAGCGGTCCACTCACTCCCGTCCCCGCAGTCTCAGTTCAGTGAATCAAGTGTCTGATGGCCAATTTGTGGCCATCCAGCAAGAAAGCAGCCAAATAGCTGTGCGAAGGAGGGCTCCGCACCTAAACAGAAGCCTAGGCTAGGAGGTAATGTGGCAGAGGGATTATGCTGTTAACAGGAAATCAGTAACAGCTACCAATTCAAAGTTCTTCTGTTTGCTCAATCTTTATTTCTTATGGCAGGCTCCATAAAGTTAAAAAGTTTTAAAAATACAGATGCTGTCACCTTCACCAGCAGAGTCTGCTGCTACATTCCACCATGGTCAAAATGGCAGGCTTTTTCTTCTACCTTTGAGCCATTTTGACATAGCTGCCGTAAAACACTCCCAAGCGTTTTTACATCTGATGCCCAAAGAATGAAATAGGCAATGAAAAATTGCAGACAACTGGGTTGTTAATAAGCTTAATAGCCTGTTAATTAGTAATTTTAAAATAGTGGTGGGTTTCTGATTTTCGTACCCACTTGCTTTCCATAATTTTGCAGACAGGCAAAAAGACGTTGTACTGCTGGTTTTATGTTCATATGGTGCGGGGTTGGGGGGATGTGTTCGATTTGCAGTTGTAAAATCCTGTTTGATGCATTCTCTCTTCAAACCAAAGCAACTATTTCCTATTTTTCTGCAATTGGTCTATTGTTTCAGTGGCCACTCAAGAAATAAAAATACATTAATTGGGATACCATGTGGCATTGGCTTGAAAGGAGGCCAAAATACAAGTACAGTAAAATCTAGATGAGTCGAATCCCAAGGGATCCACCCAGAATTTCTTGTTAAGCGGAAATTTGTGATAGCCGAAGAGGGTCCATTTCCACACAAATGTGTCTCTACATAACACAATATGTCTACCAATGTGGTTAATGTCAAAAACAACAGATTTGAATGCCAAATGAAAAAATCTTTATTCAATTTGTTTACACCTTACAATGGTCTGACCTTGTAAAAGGCCAGAGCTTTGTATTGAAAAATGTCAGGAGTTAGCTCCGCAAAAACTCCATAATCTTTCTCTGTTTTCAGGCGTGCATGTTACAGTCCACCAAGTCATCAATGCAGTCAAACACGCTTTCGGTGTTTTTGTGCAGCATTGCGAAATCCCAGAACAGCTCTGTTGTGGCATCAGCTAAGGAAACAGGAGGACAAGCAAACGGGCATTCATCAGACTGTTCGGGGTCATCGGCCTCCTCGGCTGAAAAATGGACTGCATCTACAATTACATCATCTGTCAGTTCCATCATGCAGTATATAGCAATCATCCACTTCCACGTGAGTTTACATGGTTGTTCCTGCTGGAATTTCCATGGTGGTCTCCCACCGGCAAACCCCGTGCCTAGTTGGTTGGCCTTCTTCACATCTTGTATAGCTGTAACCTGTTTGAATCCAGCGTGGCAGAAGCAGTTGGCCATTTTGGCTTCTGTCACCATCTTCCATGCCTTCTTCATCCTGGAACTCTCTCTCTAACAGCACTGTGCCTGTACTTACAACACCTACACCACATGGACTGCACTGGTTCAAAGAAGCAGCTCACCACCACTTTCTCAAGGGAAATTAGAGATGGGCAATAAATGCTGGCCTAGCCAGTGACGCCCACACCCATGAATGAATTTTTAAAAATGAACATGGCCTCTAGAACAGTTGGATTGTACTCCTGCTTCTTATCAATACCCTCAATAACCTGAGAGATCAACTGCTGTCGGTAGTGAGTTTTCAGGTTCCTAATCACCCTTTGAATGCATTGGCTGGAGCTTGGTCATGGTGCTGGGAGGCAAAAACAACAGTTGCACACTCTTCAGGCCAGCAATGGCGAGGTGTGCAGGGAAGTTGTAATGATGACAATCTTCCTCTTCTTAAATTTTGTCCACTTTCCTGATCCACACCTCAAAAATGCTGGAGGTCATCCAGGCAGTTTTATTAACCTCATTCTGCATGGGTTGTCTTGACCTTCAGGAAGCAAGGTGGCTTTTTGGACTTTCCTCTCACAAGAATTGGCAACTTTTTGGTGCCATCCATGCTGGCACAGACGATAGCAGTGACATGTTCCTTTGCTCCATATTACAAGTTCCACCTTTAAATATCACTGAGTGAACAGGCAAAAGACGATAAAACGGTCCAGCATCATCCACGTTAAAAATGTCTTGTGGTGCATATTTATTCAAGATGTAAGCAAGACCATTTCATCTGTCATTGCTACCTTAACCACCACACCCTCACTGCTTACCTCATGGAAGACGATGGTGTGCCTTGTCTTGAACTCATGTGACTCAGCTTCTTTGCCAGGGTGACTCCCCTTTCCTACAAGATTGGACTGGAGATGGGAACGTTCTCTACTCAGGTTGCTTTGAATCACAGTAGCAGAGCTTCTTTGTTGGGATGGGCAGCCATTTTCATCCTTTTACTTGCTAGAGGGAATGCCTGTTTTTCAAACAGTTCCAAGATGTTTGCCTTCCCTTTCACAGGGAGACCTCGATGTCAAATGATGGCTTGCCCAGAGCTTCATGATTTTGCACTTGTGTGGTCTAACTCTGCTTTGATTGGTCGGCACAGTCATATGACAAGTGTAGGGAAGTTTGGCTAATCCTGAGTTACTAGTGCAGAATTTCAGTTCATCACAGGCATCATTCTGTGGGGCTTGCTATTCTGTCGGTGGGATTGGCTGACAACTTCGATATAACAGAGTTTTGTGTCATCCAAATTTGGCTCATCGCAATTTTACTGTAGCTGTTTTCAAATTCTGAGATTTGGTTCATCCTGCACAGTGAAGTTTTAAGAAGTATAGACTGCTAAGGACCAACACTAATCCTTCTAAAACTTGACAATGTGTTACGACATCAAAGATCATAATTTTCTAAGTAATTAGAAAATACTACATACAAGTAGGTTAATGACCTCTGAGGTTTTAGTAATTGTCATTCTGTATACACCTTGAGTTAGATTCCTTGGTTGGTAGAGCTCAGTGTTTGGTTGCTTCTTCAAATTACATTCCCCAATTGTCCATTTTTATTATTAAGATAAGTGCACTTCTACGTAAATGTCTATCGGTTGTTTGAAAGTATGTTTCATTATTGCCCACTATGAAGAGCTCTCATGGATTTGAAAAGAGCTTTCACTATTTCCTGATAACTGATCCCAGGAAGCTGTAATCTTCAAACATGATGTCAGCAAACAGAAGAGAGAATCAGTGCCCACTGACGTCACTAAGCACATGCCTGTGAAAAACTGGTGGAAGATTTTTACAAAATAGTTTAGCATGGCATAGCTATATGTTGACAATGAGCTGCCCTATTGTGAAAATCATTACCCATCAATTTTTACAAATACTCAATTCTTGATTGGTGCTAAAAACGTTTCAGATACTGTGTGTTTTATTGTCTGTTTCTGTCAGTCCTTCTTTTCCATTTTGGCTTAACAGTAAATTTAAGTTCAGAAACAGAACTAAACCAAATATAAAATCATATTTATGTTCTCATGTTACAGAAGTGAACTTCCACATGTACAATAATGCTTTCAACCTGTGATTCATGCTTTTGCAGAATGATATATATTTTGAATATTAGCTGTTAATAGATGATTAGGTGCCTTAATTAATGCTCCTTTCCTTGTAGGGTGCCTTTCAAGTGCATCTTCGACCTGGCTATGATAAGCATGGTCTCTTTGCAAATGCACTTCTGTCACTTCGTACCAACTGTAGAGTAGAAGGTGAGAGATAAAAAGTTTGTACACTGGTTCATTTCTAAATCTAACATATTATGAACCTTGGTAATTTATTCAAGACAGAATACCTCTGAAGTCTCACTTACTCTGCATCCTAAAGGGAGGTTCACCCAAAGAAATTTCGTCTGTCTTATCATGCTTCCCTTTAGTATTCACAATAGGCAATACTCCTTCAGAATTAAGTGCTCCCTCTTTCTCCTTTCCTTTTGATGCTGAGTTTCATGACCTCAAAGAAAACTCAATGAGGCCAAAATTGGTCAATGACAATAACTTAAAACAGGCTGACAGATAATCGGCAGCATGCTGTGGAGGGCTATACGGTTTGCTATCCACTTGGGCTCCCAAATGCAAGACTCTCAATATGAATTAAGGACAGCTAACATGCAAGATAAAGGTGCATAGAGTGGGTGTATGGACAGGAAGCAGAGAGTAGGGATAAATGGAGCTTTTTCAAGTTGGCAGGCTGTAACTGCAAGGATCACGGCCTTAGCTATATACAATTTGTACAAGTTTGCTGATGAAACAAAGCTAGGTGGGAATGTATGCTATGAGGAGGACACAAAAAGCTGCAAAGAGATACAGATAGGTTAAGTGAACGGGCAACCACATGGTAGGTAAAGTGTAATGTGGGAAAGTGTGAGGTTAAGGTTGGTAGTAAGAATAGAAAAGCAGAATATTTTATAAAAGGTGTGAAACTTTTAAATGGTGCTGTTCTGAGAGATTTAGACATACTTGTACAAGAAACACAGTTAGCAAGCAGGTACAGCAAGCAACTGGGAAGGCAAATGGGCATGTTGGCCTTTATCGCAAGGGAATTGGAGTGCAAGAATAAGGAAGTCTTGCTACCACTGTACAGTGCTTTGGTGAAAGCACATCTGGAGCAGTGTGTGCAGTTTTATACTCTATATTTAAGGGAGGATATACTTGCACTGGAGGCAATACAGTGAAGGTTTAATAGATTGGTTTCTGGGGTGAATAATAAATTTGAAAATACTGCAGTGAAAAAATGTCCTGCTTCTATATCTGGGCTCCATGAGACGTTTTGGTGAATTTCAAGTCTTTGTAACTGATTTCTCATCTGGTAAGGGTGTAGGACAGATGAGTAATCTACTTTCTCAGAGTTTGCTGAAGAAAGAAACTTGTGAGTTATATGTAAGCTGCAGCTATGCTTTTCAGCAAATGGTTATGTCAATATGTCAATTACCTATGCATTGACAAATAAAATAATTTTCATTGGTCCATGTAGAATAACATGAAGGTCTCAAGCTGAGCGGCATCAGGGGTCTGTAATACCGGAAAACAAGGCTATAATCTCCCCAACAGTAGTTAGCAAGTTGACATTGCAGCATATGGACCCCAATGAGGTAACCGAAGACCTAAATCACATTGATTGGACAAAGGATCAAGTTCTTATCTAGGCATTTGATAAACATTTCAACTTATAATTGTACAGCTTACGAATAATAGGCTTGTGGAAGCTAGTGATATTTTGGATGAACTGTAAATTCAGCGGTTGAAATACTAACCTAAGCTGCTGAACATTAAAGACATTGTCTTATGTTGGACAACAATGAAATCTGGCATGAGTAATAAGCAAACCATCAAGAAAGCTAGAAAAGTAGAACACTAAGGCTTTCAAGCCAGCATCATTCTCTCAGGATCATTTTATCACTGGCTCTCTTAGTATGTATTAAGATCGCATACATCAGAATAGAATAAGATAGACTTGTAAAGAATTTTCTTCACCAAGAAAAAGAATGGCCATAGTATGAAAACAGACCAGTTACTGCAGTCTTAAATAAAAAGACGACAACTATACTCTCCTGAGGCAAATAAGTCAATTGTGGATAACAACTGACGGCATATTTTCAGGTTCACTGATAAAGGAAGGGCAATCAGCAAGGGCTTTTGTTTTTTGCATCACGGTTCCTCTTTAATTCACCCTTGCACTGAATCTCATTTTCCTTGTTCAGATAACAAACAACTACCACATTATCTGTTGAAAACATCTTCAGCTGAATAAATGTCACATCTGTTTTGTAATATGAGCCGGTTTTTCTGTGTCATGGACTTTGGCATAGTGGCTAAGCCCTCTGAGTTCATCTCTCACATGGGTGAACACTCCATTCCAAAAGGTCGACCAACCAATAAATGGTGGGTACATTATGGCAATGCCCTTCGCCATTAGTGCTGAGGATCAGATATCAGAAACAGTAATGTGACCACATACTCACCTTTATAGTATGACTGAGATTCTACCATTAAGAAGTTTCCCTTGGTTGGTGCAAAATTAGGAATTTGACAACATTGCACAAACAGGATAGTATGAACAGTCTGGTCGCAATGGCAAAAGGAATTTCATGCGATCCCTATGAGTTAATGCTGCTGCCCTAAGTTTAAATAATCTGTTGCATCTTGAATTCTGTTCATTTGGAACACAACTCCTCCTTTCCTTAATTACAATCTGTCTCTTGGAAAAGTTGAAGTTAGAACCTCCAAGTGGCCATGTAATTTCAAGAAGCTTTCTGCAGCACAACTTTATGAGTATATGTAATTCAGAATCAGAGACTGGCAATCTGCAAAGCACATGTCTTTTAAAATTATCTCCTTGTCCAAACTCTTGTTGCCAAGTAGAGACAAAGGGCAGAACTTTTAGACTCAGGTGACTGCCAACTGGCATGCCAGTTCCCTAGCTATTCTCCAGGAGATGCGACGGGAGGAGGGTGCAATGGGGCTACTCAACCAACAAACAGAAGGTAGCTTAATCAATTAAATAAGGGCCCATTGTTTTCCAGTTGGCCTCCAAGCCACAGGGGCATCAAGGAACAGGGCAGCTGCCTGGAGAAGCCTCCTGTGGTAAACCAGGGGGGCAGCACTGCTAGCAGGCTTAGAGGCCCTCCCTTAATCACACCCCACTACACAATTGTGACCCAGCTACTGAGGGCATTTTTTATTTTGAATTTAAAAATGTTAGAGAGAGGGCACCCCCTCACTTACCTGCAAAAGCATCCTGCTGCAGATTCTGATCTGCAGGACCTCCTATTGGCTCTCAAGCTTCAAGAACACACCTGCTATCCTTAATTAGGCAATGAGTCTGCCCACTGGGCAATTGACCAATTCAGGGAAAAATCACACTCTTCCCCATACAGTGCAGGTTTCTGACTCCCATTTGAGCCGGACAGTAGGGTCCTGAAGCCAGCAAGGAACATCTTTCCCATATGATCTTGTAAAGGCCACTAAAAACATTGGCTGGGATTTTCCAGCCCCGTCGCAAATGGGACCCGCTGCAGGCAAGGTGGCGCTGCAGCCAGGAGATCACTGACTTGCAAGGGGACCAGAAAATCCCCATGGCAGGTAGGTGCAGAAAATTCCACCCATTGCCTCTTCTGCTCAAGATAGCTCTCCAATTAATATGGATCTATTGTAAAGCTCCCACCTCTGCATAATAAAATAATCTTACCAAAACCACTAAAGAAATAAGATACTTGAACTTGGGACATGATGTATCAATATGTTGGGCATTATCACACAACTTTTCTTATTTAAACACTGGTTCCAAATATGTCATACTGGGATGCAAGATTTACTGTGTCTTAAGAGCATTATCCAAATGTAAAAACATTAATGGGGCAATGCCAAACCTGGGACCATTGTGCCAGTTATGTGTAATTGCAAGAATGCTTATTCGGATCACTAAGGGAACAACTTTACCTTCCTTCTCTATGTAAATTTCACAGGGGACTAGAGGGTAGCCAGTGTAACACCTCGATTCGAAAAAGGAGAAGAAAACAAACAAGATAACTGTCAACCAATTAGGCCAACATCAGTTGTGGGCAAATGCTTAGAATCCAATAATTCAAGACTAAATCAGTGAAAATTTAGAATTGTATGAGATAATCAAGGATGGCAAGCATGGAACCATTAAATCTGTCAAATAATTTAATAGAGGTTATTGAAGAAGAAATAAAGCAAATGTGTGAGATGAATAAATAAACCGAAAAGTCCAAATAAATAATTCCTTCAAGTCATAAAAAGTCCAGTAGAATCTTTGGTTTTAAAAATGCAGAAATAGAGTATAAGATCAAAAGATAAAGGACTATAATTTGTAGTAGCAGAGCATCTAACAGCATCTGTTGTTAGTTCTCCTTGCATATTTAGTGCTTTTTTAATTTTTGCACATCAAGTTATTGAAAGCTTAAGGTGATGACACAGCATCAGTGGAAACAAGACATCTGAGATCTGAATGCATAGAGTAAGTAACTGTGTAGTGTTTCCTTCACCAGACTGAAATGTGAAATTAGCAGCAGAATGACTGAGAGGGAATTGTAAATTAGAGCAGGTGGAATTAATGTCAAATCAGGTGCTGCAAGAAAAAGAGAAGGATAGATTTATTGAATTGAGAGGGAGAGGTAAAAACAGAGAAAAGTTTAAAAAATACATTTTAAATTTTACATTTTTAAAATCTCCAAAAACCTTTGTTACTTCAGTATTGCTGAACTAAAGACATGCTGTTGAAACTTTTCGTCTTGCATTCATCAGGGCAATTCGCAAAAATGCCAAACTATAAACTTTGTTACAATTGGTAACCTCTGTTACCTTCAGAATTGACAATTCTAACGCACTCCTCATTGGTTTACTACATTCTACCCTCTGTAAACCCGAGGTAAATCAAAACCCTGCTTTCTGTGTACTAACTCACACTGACTTATACTGGCTCCCAGTTAAACAATGCCTTGATTTTAAAATTCTTATCCTTGTTTTCAAATCCTTCCATGGCCTGGCCCTCCCTATCTCTGTAATTTGCTCCAGCTTAACAACTCTGTGAGATATTTGTGCTCCTCCAATTCCAGCCTCTTGAGCATCCCTGAGTTTAATTGCTCCACCATTAGCAGCCATGCCTTCAGCTGCCTAGGCTTTAAGCTGTGGAATTCCCTCCCTAAGCCCTTCTGCTTCTCTGCCTCATTTTGCTCCTTTAATAAACTCCTTAAAGAAAACCTCTTTGACCAAGCTTTTGGCCATCTGCCCTAATATCTCATTATGTGGCTCGGCGTCAATTTTTTTTTTTACAATCTCCCTGTGAAGCACCTTGGGATGTTTGATTATAGGTTCTATTGCAACCTGAAAGAATAAGACTTCATGCTTCAAACAGTTAATTTTTTGATTCAGAGTGTTTGACTGGCATTTATCATTTCATTAAAAGTGTACTTAGATGAAATTGGCAAGACTTAATTTACTGCAGTGAGTTTATCTTGTATCTATCACACAAATACTGTAACTTTATACATGTCAGTACAATTCAGTGGTGAGCCAGAGATGCCATTTTCACAAATCTGTAGATTTTGGGCAGGAACTCTTGATTTTCTGCATTTAACCTTGCATGTGTTCTCATTTGAAGTTGCTGTAGCATTCATGCATAAATAATGGTTAAGTTGGCCTCACTGTTATTCTGACAGCAACGTTTGGGCCAATGATACATGTGTACAAGGCGATGGTAAGGTCACAGTTAGAGTACAATCTGCAATTTTGGGTGTCCCATTACATTAAAACGTTTAAAGTAGACAGCATATGGCACGGATTCATCTGTATATTAAGGGTGAGAAAAATCAGCAATCTTAGTCTTGGGGAACATTTGCGGTACTGAAATTATTTGTACTAGAGCACTTAAAACAGAGAGTGATGGGAAGGTTAGTAGAATTCTCTCCTTCACATCAAGGATCATGGAATACTTTATCACAGGAAGAGTCCGACTTGCATCTTTTCAGGCAAAGGTAGACAAATATCTGAAGCAACGAAAGGTACAGAGCTATAAGAAGACAGCAGAACAATGAGATTCATCTTATAATACCATAACAAACTGATAGAACAAACATGATTGGATGAATGGCCTCTTGCTGTAAACATCTATGGTCCTATGGACTTCTGTGAAACAAATCTTTTCAGCAGATGTTACAAGTTAAGCAAGAGTGCATAATTTAAATCTATAAAAAAAAACAGCATTCAGAACTTAACAATTACTCTCCAGTAAAACAACAAATTACAGTACAGAAAGCAAGAGTGTGGAATGCAGTGTGAAAATCAGCCATGGCAAATTAGGTGGTTAAGCATAGTGCATTGCTTAAAGCTAGATATTTAACAGGAATTTATGATTAGTAGTATTAAGTTCTAACTACAGTGGATAGATTAAAAACTGTTTTGTGTTGACTGAGCCAAAAGGCAGCTTTCAAACTTCCTCCAGCTTATTCCCATTAAGCAAGTTTATTTAGCACTTTGCATCAGTTTTTCAATATTCAAAACATCCATTCAAATAGTTCCCTCAACTGGCATCGTTGTTCACCTCCAATTTTAAAAAAACCCAAAGAAGCTGACAGTGTTTAATTTTGGTTTCTTTTTAGTTCTCATTAGGATTCTGAGCATATATATTTAAGTGAATGAAATGAGCTTCCGTCAGCAGTAGGTAATATGTAAAGGCAGATTCAGAATATCCAGAGTTAGTTGGTAGTAAGGTGAAAATGAGACAGCAAGTGCGGTTTCCCGTTACCTCTTTATTTGATGTATCCTCATACATCAAATTTGAGATCTTGACCAATCGACCAAAGGAAGTAATAAGCAGAGTCAAAGGGGAGAATTTTAATCCTTGAGGGTGTGTGGGATTGGGGTGAGTGGGAGTTAAAAATTTAAAATTTTGAAACCTAACCACAACCGACCAATCCGCACTTATGAGGCGGGTCAGTAAAATCTCTTCAGGAAGCTGCTTGCCTCCACTTTAAAAGCATTTTAATTTGAAGCCCATGGAGGCCAGATTTCCTAGCTGGGGCTTGAAATCCTGGCAGGTAATTGAGGCGAGATCCATGAGATAAGTGCCTTTATTGCACTTTGTGAGCTGAGCAGCCACAGACCGCAAGCTAACCATTTTACAGAACCCACAATGGCCAAACCCCATGCCCCAACCTCCTCCATGATCTCTGATTGTTCACCACTCCACAGTCTAAATTCCCCCAATCCCCTCAATCTTCAACTCATCCCACCACCACCACCCCAGTGATCTCCTACATATCTAGCATCTGCTCCTTGGTTGCTTTCCCACCCAACAGATAGCCAACCTGTCTATCTGGCTGTTTGTCAGGCAGGAAACTTGTTGGAAACATTTAAAAGACATCCTGCACTTAATTTCAGCAAGGTATCCAGAATCCCACACCTCTAAGCTCTGGAAATTCTTCACTCTCTTTATAGCCCTGAGTAAATATTAGGGCCAAAGGCTCAAGTGTGAAGGAAAGTAAAGTCAGTCCTGCTTGGTGATGAAGACTCTGAGCATATAAAGGCTGGCCTGTGAGCAGATTGTCTGTACAGCCATGAGACCAGGGAACTTTGCAGAAGAAAATGCTTATAATTGTTTTGTTTTTAATTTGACCTGTTTTTTCATTTACTCAAGTCATTTAATGGGTGTCGCATTTGCATGTAGCTTCTAAACGAAGACTCAATTGCCTAATTCTGCTGTGTGTTTATTTTCTATGATTAAATTAGTCAAGTATGAGCTTAATCAGTACCTTTTTTTAAAATAAATGTAAATATGGCCAGTCAATGCAGAGCAATAATTTTCTCATTTCATTAAGAAGTACTGGTACAAAAAACTTGGTTGATGCCTGTTAGCATAAATGACTCTACAAAAGGTCGTACCCAGGGTAAGCATGTAATCATCAGTCTGTTATCACTTCTAAACCTCTTTATCTTGGTTTCCTCTCTAAAGGACCAAATGTCAGTATGGGCCAGTACAGATGAAGCATCACTGTTCCAAATATTTAGGAGAGGGCAAGATTCACATTCTTTCACACTGAAACTATAATAACCTTATTTAACTAGACTTCTGGGCACAGTAAGCATTAAACCTTTCACACACCTTCTTAGTGTGTGTGTGAATTTATGGCTTACACTGAACAACTCGTGTATCAGACGCCCTGGAACCTGCATCTGAGACAGCAGGGCCCAGTGCACACTTCCTCTGCAGACCAATATTTTATTGTTAATTAAGTGAAACTGTTTCCTTTTCATAAAAACCATAAAGATCAAATTACACTTGTTTCAAAGCAAGAATTCTACCTATAGCATGGCACTGCAGGACAATTTTATTTTGTCTCATACCCAAAGTACTAACACACTATGTGGATACACATATCAAACTGTCTCATTCCAACTTGGCAGCAGATTAACAATGTTAGTTTCCATGGTTCTAACATTTCCTTCACTTCTGAAGGCATTTAACTAGGCAAATGTATTTTTTAATCAAGAAATGTACCTCACTTTTTGAACGACACTTCATCCAAAGGGGATCGAAAAGATTACAATGTCTTAAAAAGTGTAAAATCTTGTCTTTGACCCAGTTCTTCCAGTCTCCAGATGATCAGAGACTTCCGATGGACAATTCCCTACTCCCTGGGACCCTCTGAAACAGTCTCCAACTCTGAGTTGGAGTCGGAGACTTTGGATGGTTCCAACTTACTTATGTGGATAGTCACCCAGGAAATATTAGACAGAAAAAACCCATCCATAACTTCTGGGCAACTATACAACTGACACCCTATGACTCCCCACTGACCTCCCCCCCCCACTCCCCACCATGCCCCCCGACTCCCTCCCTGACCCTCTGATTCCCCCTCAGCTCCACTCTGCCACCTACCAGCCTATGCAGCTTGCACTCTACCACCTACCAGGCTACCCAGCTGGCACTCTACCCATTCTACCACCCTGCAACCCTACGCACTTACCTTGCCCACATACATTCACTAACACACTGAAAAGCTATTTAACTGTGCCAAAGATTTTCAGTGTATTAATGAATGAAGACTTAACAAAATAAGACAGCTAGTGCTGTAAAGAGGGGCATGACTTGGCTTCCCCCAATAATCCTGTGCTACAGAGAAGGTCTCCGAAAGCAGGTGTGCTCCACATTTCTAAAGAGGCCAGGTTCAGAAGTCTGAGCCAGAAATGTGGAACTCCACCTTAGTGCAAAAAAAAAGGCATGGAGTAGCTATCTGCCAGCGCCACTCCTCCGAAGGTTCAGCCCAAAATGTTTCCACCATCACCCAATGCCATCCCCTCACAACAATACTTTGGAAGAAAGAAACTATAAGTTCCAAAGGTAAGTCCATTGCACACATTGCAACATAAAACCAATTTCTATATAACTTTCATTTCAGATAAAAATGGTATTAAAATGCCTGAAGGTATCTTAAAGGAAACCTTTGAATTTCTTGAACTGCACCACCAAGAGTGCCTCACGGGAAAGCTGAGTAGGTAGAATGCTAAAAAGTTACCAAGCATAAAGTAACAGTCGCCAGGTTCAAGGGGCAATGCCAGCCCTGGTGTAGCAATGTCCCAGGCTACTTTTAGGCCGACATGCCAACGTGCTGGGTCTCTGCCCTTTATTGACGTTGTGTTGCTTTCATCCGAGGCAGGTCCTAAATCTGAAAAGGAGAAAGAGTAGGAGTTGAGTAAAAATGATTTATTAGAATCACAGTAAGGTATATTATAATAAATCTGTTTCCCTTAGAGACAGCCCCCACATTCAGAAGCAGATTACATAAAATAGACTAATGAATTTATCATACGCAATCAGTTCTTAAGTGATGAGGGACTTCATGCGTTACAGAAACCCCTCATCAGTATGTCCAACTGTCTGACACAGGTGCACAGTAATCTGTCAACTGATTTCAGTTGTGCTGAAAATGTGGAAAGAAAGGGAAACATAATGAAAAGCCCCAATTGTTTTTGGGCTGCCACAGTCTTGGATACTGTGTCCCAGACTGTTTGATCAGAGTACATAAATGAGAAAACAAGATCTGCTGAAGACCCTGAGGAAAAAAGAAATCAATAGTAAAGCCTGGCAGGGATTTTGTTTAAAAACTCTGTTCATATAAATTGGAACTTAATTTCACAGTAGTACTTTAAAAATCTAGCAAATGCCATTGCTTTGAAGGGGTTTTAACATAATGGAGCTTAACAAGTACAGCAAGAAACCTCTGTGGGCTAACTGAATATCTGTTCAACAGAATTTCCCCAACTTTTGGCAGGCATTATCAACTGCAACATTGTTCCCGATATGGCACTAGTAAAATGGAGGACTACAATCAAAAGGAGTAATTTCAATCAAAGTTTCCTGGGGTTTCCTAATAAATCCAGCACCTTTGGAATGCGCTTGTTAAAATTACTTATTTTTTGAGTTTTAAAAAGGTTTATAGCCAAAACCCAAAGTTCAAGCAGGACACATAGGTTAGACATTTAAAAGCTCTGATAATTACTGGTAACAAATGAGTTTGATTATTGTGATCACTGAAGTTGAAGATAAACTAAAACTAAAAGCCTATTCTTTTGATTAATTTGCACCTGTAATGTAACATGCTGCTAGTTATGGGTATGCTCTTAAGGTCTGGGTTGCTTCCACAGAATCTAAAGAAAGTACATTACAAACAATGGTAAAAATTGAATTAGGTACTTCTGTTCAAAGCTAACCCCAGTAGTATCTTGAAAGCAAAGTATATGGTAATAAAATCAGCATGCAGCAACAGCTAGTTCATTTTTGACAAATCACTCCAATAGAGACGATGATGTCAATGACAATAAAAGCATTTATATGAGTGGAAATGTGCACCTGAGGGACTTGGCAATGAATTTTTTTTGTTGCAGGTTTTATATTCTTGGCATCCAACCAGTTAGTTAATTACAATACACACAAGCACTGCACGCCAAAAAAGCACAGGGCAGCTTATGTAAACAAAATGGATTCCATAAAATACTGAAACATGTATGCCCACACGTGTCGATTTAACATTTCTACAGTGCTCTAAAACAATTAGCAAACAGTAAATCTAAATTGATGTACAAGTTTGCAGGTGTGCAGTCTCTAAGTGTGAAGAAAGCTTCAGGGGGTGGAAACATTAAAACAGCAAGCAGTAACCCTGTAATTCTCTACTCCTTTCCATACATACCATCACAGCTGTAGTTATACACAGCAACTGTTGACCTTTCCACTAGGTTTTCATCATGATGCCAACTCACAGCCATCTTTCCCATTCCAAAGTATGGCTCCTCTTTTAGGTATTTCATTCTTGAAGGGTCCATGAAGTTCAACAGAACCACATTAAAAGATGTTCTATCTTTTAACACAGCATTGGTGTTGCTTTGTTTGTTGTGATAAGTTCCATCTTTCATACTTCCTGAGTCCTCGATGAGCGTAGAAGTTGCTGCCTTTGCCACAAATCCAATTTCTTCAACATCAGCTGAACATTGATCCAACAAAATTTTCATTGCTTCCACATGTAAGTATTCATTAAGATCTTTAATAGCTTTGCAAGCTTTACCTATTTCATCACTGTTGTACTTCACCTCAACACCATGGGAAGGCCAAGGTATTGTAAACAGCCTTGTATTTAAGTAATGATATGTAGAGCCGGGGTCTCCTACAAGTAGACGATATACTGGTGTAAGCACATCTTTGCCTTTTATTTGAACAAGATCTTGAGCCAAACACTTACAGTCTTGCAGCATTGTCAATCCTTGTTGGACTTTTTGATGAATTTCCTGAGGTACACAGCTGGCTCGTCTCAAGTATAATTTGGGATATTTGGCCTTTGACTAAACAGAGGAGAAAAGTTTTTCAAAGCGCTTTTATATTTAACACACAATTTCTAAAAGCTATTCAGTATAGTACATGCTTCTCCATATGAATGCCAAAATTACAGGATTTCGTGTCTCACCTATGACCCACGTATACACATTAATGTATATTTAACAAAACATTAAAATTATTAAGCACATCCTCAGTGTGAAATGTGGAAAGCACTGTTGAAAAAAAAACTTGCATTTATATCACACCTTTCATAACCTCCAGATGTCTTAAAGCACTTTACAAAGAATGAAGTACTTTGAAGTGTTGGGATGTAGGAAATGAGACAGCCAATTTCTACAAAGCAAGGTCCCACAACCAGTAATGTGATAATGGTTAGATAATCTGTTTTTTGTGATGTTGACGAGGGTTAAATATTGGCCAGGACACTGTGGGTAATTCCACTGCTCTTCTTCAAAACTGAGAGGACAGCTGGGGCCTTGGTTTAACATTTCATCTGAAAGATGGTGTCTCTGATGGTGCAGCTCTCCCTCAGTATTGCATTGTAGTGTCAGGTTAGATTTTTTATTTATAAATCCTGGAAAAGGACTTAGAGCCACATCTTCTGACTCAGTGGCAAGGGTGTTACCATTGAGCCAAGACAGACACTTTAATTCAATGATTGGGAATGAAGCAAATATCCCAATGACAATACATGTCAAATTAACAGCAGGAATGTGCAGGAGATAAGCACTTCCTATTACAATGTACCATTTTTATGATACAGAGGGTTACAACAAAATTGTATTAATACAATTTATCCTCTTCCTACTGATAAAATGTAGCATTTATACAAAAAGTGGACCTATACCTGAGCATAAAAGCAATATAGTACACAGTTCACAAATTGCAGAAGCAAAAAGAACTCTAAAAAGTGTCATCCAGGAAAGCAAATGTCACTATTTTAGTCATTTTCTTCAGAGCTGAAATGCTACAGAGGTCTTCACTAGAGGGCAAAGTGGAGAGCAGCAGAAAGAGGGGTCGACTTAGGCATAGTTAGATGACAGACGTCACAGAGTGGTTGCAGACGAGCTACAGTGGATATGTGAGGATAGTGCAAGACAGACTAGTATGACATAACATGACAGCAGATCTCCTGTTTGGAGTAGCTATAAGCAGGACAGGACATAGTTCATGGACATATAAATGTCTAAAATCAACACTTAAAATGTAAAAAATAATTGTTCAGCTATGTTATGCAAGATGTGCCACCATTTTGACATATTATTAAGCTTCAATATAGGTCCATTAGTTATCATATGTCATTCATAATGCCTTTTTTATTTTTAATAAATCCAGGTTTTAGTCATTACTTTTAGCAGAACTCACTGGATGCTAAGGCCTAGCAGGGGCACAGCTGGCTGCATTCTGCATTAAATATTATATAGCAGTCTCTGGTCAGGTTACCTGATTTTACCTTCAGTGTTTACAAAAGCTATTATTACACCTGAAAGTGATACAAATATTATTTTCACACTATTGGTTTCTGTGACTCTTCAAGCAATAGTTTGCCGGATTATACAATCCAAATGTGATAGCTAACAAGCAAGTGGTTTGCTACAAAGGTTCTTCTCTCCACTCCTCCATCCCAACATTGTGTGCATCTTACAGCAAGACAAGATCTGATGAAAATCATTTTCAATGGAGTGTGCAAGTCAGAATGACCACCGTCCTGAGAATGAACTCACAGGCTAGCGGTTAGGAGACAGGTGCTTGACGACTTGTGCAATTAGGCTAGAATCTTGCTATGTTGATAGATGCAATGCAGAAATCCTTGCAGAATCCACAAGTTCTAGATTTAGTACATATTTTATGTCCTCATTCATGATCATATTAAATCTGTTGTAATTAAAAAAAAGGGAATGATTTTTGATGTCACAAACTCGTATTCTGTCTAGGAATGGCTATTGGGTAATGATGGAATTATTTGCAGTAATTAAATGTCCTTTACAATTTCAAAACCCATTCGTATGTAAAAATGGCTTACCAGCTGTTCAAATTGCACATCCTTGGGTGTTAAGTATGGAAGCTTTCGCTCTTCAATTTCCTTTAGCAGCTTTAGCTTCTGTTAGAGAAGCACACAGTAAAATAAATTAATTTCAAACAAAAAGAGCACAAGCATACAATGCATTACCAACATTTGTGATCACTCATAAGGCCATATTTCCTCCTATTGTCCTTCAAAATGATGTTTTCCAAGGAATCTTTTGCAAATGACCTTTTACAGGACTCCTAGATTTTTCTGGTACTGCAATGATGCATTTATTATATTGTATCTAAGAGCCTTTAACGTCATTTTATATGTTGATTTAAAAGCTTGGATATTTTCAGTTTCAGATATTTTTATGTTTTTATTTTTTGCACCAAAAACCAGAAGAAAATCAAAAGAAGAGAAATTAGAGCTCATTGTCCCAGAGTAATTTTTGGAGAAAGTCAGTAAAGTTGATTTTTTTATTTTTAACACTTAAAAAAAAGTAACTCCCAAGCCACAGTCAAGAAACTAATAACCCTTAAAATATTTAAACAGCACATAGTCCTTACTTATGTGACACAATAACGATTCCCAATGCAATTTAGTCTCCATAGTCAGAAAGTACTGTTAAACAATTTTAGAAGGGTAGCACATTTAGTACGATAAGAGCAAAATATTGTGGATGCTGGACACCTGAAATAAAAACTGAAAGCACTGGAAAAACTCATTGTCTGGCAGCATTTGTGGAAAGAGAAACAGAATTAAGTTTCAAGTAAAATATGACTTCTTCAGAACCCACAGTTCAGAGTTCCAAAGACGCATATTGGATTCGAAACGTTAACTCTGTTTCTCTCCACAAACACTGCTAGAGCTGCTGAGTTTTCCAGCACTTTCTGTTTTAATTTCAGCACATTTAGGCCAGAGTTTTACGGCTCCTTTGTGGTGGAGACAAAGCTGTAAAATGCGGCAAGCCATTCTAAACTCCACTGACTTCGGCGGAACATAAAATCCTGCTGCTATAACATTCTGTCCTTCGTAATTGTGTCATGCACTATATAGTGCATAGTTGATTGCTAGATATAGCACCGCACGAAAGTTGAATTATAAAGCAAATATTCCAAGAATTTAATATGAAATATTAAATAGTTCATGCTAAAATTTGCATCTGGTAGTAAGTGTCATGAATGTTGTATTGTGATAATTGCACGAAATGTTTCTATTTTGTTAATCATATCGCTGGAGTCAGATTCAGCAATGTGTATCCTAATATTACACATTTAATGGGGCTTCAGATCTCACTTTTGAAATAAAAATAACTGGCAATTTTGCAGGGTTTTTGAAATTCATGACAAAATCAGTTTTTCACCACCCAAAACAACCTGAGAATTTATCAGTGGTAATAAACAAAATCTAACTTTAAACATTCAAAATTAAGTTTCACAAGTGATCTCATTCTTAGATTATTTGTATAACACACTTGTACATTATATCTAGCAATTGCTTATATTATTTAAATTCAAGTGCATTTCTGATTGAAGTAATATTATTCATGACTACAGATATATGTTTCCATGATTAAAACTGCCATCACTCTATAAAAGGAAATAACATTTATTACAAATAATGACACAGTGAAAGAAAATGGGTTACACAACCTAATGATATAGAATACAATTTACTCTGCTTTTTAAATCAAAGTATATTTGGTAGACAATTTAGCTACCCAATTTCTGAAATTTGCCATAGGATCCATACAAATGGAGGCCAGGATGACTGAGTGAAACTAGTGACCTTACAGGCTAGTTTTGTGGCCACGATGCTTCCAGATGTGCTATCTGGTTGAAATGTAAATTTAAACACCTTGAAGAGAGTCATCATCAACCTAAAGTTTTATTTAAAAATGTTGAATTTGCACTCTATTACTTATATAACAAATATCCTTCCAAATTACATTGGGCTATGCAAATGTCCCGTAAAGACACGCAGATTGACTCATAGATACCAAAGACCAGCAATCACTCCACCACTATGGAGTGTGCAGCATACTTAGGTGATTTTTATTTGTAAAGTATAAATGTGTATTAAAGAAATGAAAATAGCTGTCACTGGGACTCCATTTTTCTACTGCACATTGACATTGCAGATTACCGCCAAAAACAATTCAATCACAGAATACACATCAGTTTTTATTCTTCAGGATACAGAGTTTATCACCCAATTTTCAAACAAAAGCAGTTCTAGAATAGTTAGATCATATTCTTTGCTGATGTTTACCTGGACTGCAATTTTTTTGCAGCGAAAGCAAATAGACATCTATGTTGCTAATCTTAATCTTGTACATTTTAAACAACTTTGAGAACAACTCCGGAGTATCTGAATTAAAATATATATTCAGTTTCTGCTATTTCTTAAAGACTGAAAAAAATCTAGCCTCAGTGTAATCCACCAAAAATTTACAGGTCATAAAAATGCCATGATATCACATTTTATCATTCATATTAAAATCGAGATTGGCTGCCATTTCAAAGACAGTTTTTACTGTAGTATATTCCTATTGTTCTGAATATACTATAAAATCTTCATACCTCATAAAATCTGAATTGAATGTCTGACACCTGTTGCAGGCAGCTAGCTGGCAAAATGTTAACGAGGATCGGCTGTTAAAATAGATCGGGCCTCTCTCTGTAGATCCCAACTAGGCAGTCCAGATGACCCACTGGCTTTCCACCCAAGAGTTAAAATTCCCCCTAATTGTGTTGAAGAAAGTTCAGGCAATAGTAAGTAACAAGTTGACAAGAGAGTCCTGGAATTGAAATAATTTTACTGGAAGATATAAAGGTCAAGAAGGGAACATGATTCATTTATTTAGAATGTGGTGTGAAACAGACAGTATAAATGTGGACAGATTATTACATTGTGACCACTGAACTATATTTACTTGCTTGGTTTATTCTAATTTTATCACAACCCCTAGGGGAACCGTAAAACAAAATAACCAAATTTACTGAGTGACCCCAGGTGAAGAAATTCCCAACAAGATTCCACTTTTTGTTGCTTGTACTTTAACATGAGTCAGAACCAACACAAGTCACACATGAATTAAGGGGAAAATGATACTTCTAATAAAAAGATAAATTTCACTTTAAATAGTCGATATAACAAAAAAGTCAACAAAAGTATTCACATCACTCCATGCACATATGTGGCACTATGAAGCTACACAGTTCAACAATATTTTTTAAAAGTCATTGGATGTGGGCATCACTGGCTAGGCCAACATTAAGTGCCGATCCCTAATAGCCCTTGTTCAGAGGGTATTTAAGAGTCAACCACATTGATGTGGACCTGGAGTCACATGTGGGCCAGACCAGGTAAGGGCAGCAGATTTCCTTCCCTAAAGGACATTAGTGAGCCAGATGAGTTTTTACAACAATCGACAATGGTTTTATTAGACTTTTAATTCCAGATCTTTTTAATTGAATTCAAATTCCACCATCTGCCGTGGTGGGATTCGAACCTGGGTCACCAAAGCATTACCCCGGGTCTCTGGATTACAAGTCCAGCGACATTTCCATTACACCATTGCCTCCCCTATACGCTGTTCTTTCTTCATGCAGTATAGGGCATGAGCCCTATCTGACAACAGCTTTCATCTTGGAGTTTTGTGGACATGATTATCCTCAGCAAGACACACTTCTATGAATCCTTTCTCCCTCGGGTCACAGCATTCCTGGTGGTGTAGCTTTCAACTGACCAACCAATAATACCCCAGTTCACAGTTTGGCCACTTCTGGGAAAACACGCAGCTCTTTAGTGTCTCCAAGTTATTCATACAGCTTTCCAGATTTTAGGCCTTTTTAGCCAGCTCATACAGTATCTCTAAGAGCCCCTGTCTCCTGTTCTGCCAAACAAAAAACTGACTTCTTCCTGAGGGTGATTTGCTTCTTCTTCTCACAAGAATTCTATGTCTTTCTTTCACTGTGTGCTTTCCCTTTGTGCTTGCATCTGTGTGCTGATTGCCTTCATCCTCCAGCTCCTCTGCCTGTAGCTCTCATTTGTGTCTGCAGCTCTCCTGTGCTTTTTTCACAGCAACACCTCCTTTATCTGCCTTCTCTGTGTCTGGCCACATGGCTTTTCATCTTAACTCCTGTTGGGACAGCTTCCAGGTAAGGGTCACCAGGTCACATGGACCAGTATTTCTTATTATTCAAGTAAATTACAATTGATCCCTTCACAACAGATGCAAACTCTTAAAAGCCCTTATTAAAAATTCTTCAAAACAATTACAGATTACACAGATTTTTTAAAATAACAACAGATTTTCCTTACTTTACTGCTTCCAGGTCAAAGGTCATCACAATATTGCTATGTCTACATCCCTACTGAATGCTACTTATGAGCCAACCCTCATAGTTCCAGGTATAAAACTAATAAGACTTGAGATTAGAAAAATCTTGTTTATAAAAATGTGCTGATTAACAGCTTGGTGATTTTGAGATTTGCACCACTTTGGTTTTGTGAATGTTCACTTCCATTCCAAAGTTCATGTCTGCTGTTACTAGTCTATCTACCAGTCCTTGAAATCCTTCTTCTGTGCTTGCTACAAGTGCTTTGTCATCTGCAAATCTAACCAACATTAAAATTATCGCACCCCAATCTTAACGTCAGATTCTGTCTTCAAACACTTCTTTGGATCATTGCTTCTATATAGATGCTGAAGAGGACTAGTGATAAACAACACCCTTGTCAAACTCCTCTTCCAACTAAACATGGTTCCAACTCCCTCTTGGCTACTTTCACTGTTGCTGTTTGTCCTATGTAGAGATTTCTTGTAAGTCATCTATCTCTCCAGTCTACTCCATGTCTTTCACTGTATTCATAGAAGGAAAAGAATGAGAACAGGTGCAAGAATTCAAGTATTCAGGAAGCATAATATCTGCAGTTTGAAGGTGCAACAAAGAAATAAGAAAAAAGATAGCAATGGGAGTTGGTCAGAAGAGACGGTTGCCAATGGGAAGGTTGAATAAAAAAGTTAAGAAGCGACTTGTAAAGACCGTGTCTTGGAATGTTGTTTTATATGAATGGGAGACTTGAACCTTACGGAAAGAGGAGGCCAACTTGCTAAATAGCTTTGAAATGTAGGTTTGGAGGAGAATGGAAAGGATCAGATGGACAGAAAAAGTAACAAATGATGAAATGCTGTGGAGAGTGAACAAAGCATTTGTTGAGCATAATTAGGAGCAGACAGTCTGGATAGGGCACATCTTAAGAAGCAACGGACTGGTAGGATATGTTATGGAGTGAAGATATCAAGGGAAAAGAGGAAAAAGGAAGAGAATATCAATGCTGGATGGCTTGAAAATTGAAGATGAATTGAAAATGAAAAGACTGGCAGAGGACCAGGTGACATGGAAAGATTACCATGAGCCAAGGACCTGCCTTCAGGCAGAGTGTACACGACGATGATGATGATGATAATGGTTAACAGCTATAAAAAGAGTTGGCCATGAAAAGTACTGTAATTTTTAAAAATAATTTGTACACATTTTTGTGCTCCATCCAGATGAGAAATATATTGGGAAATGAAACATTTTTGTGGACTCAATGTCAGCATCAACCATTCCTAAAGTCAGGTATATCACAGTTTGGCGCAGAATAAAGTTCCATCAACTGTATTAGTCTACCTGGCTCTTTTTTGTCATTGATGTTGCTAGGTCACCAACAACAGCTTGCACTCTTTTGTAGCTTTAACGTTATAAAATGCTCCAAGGTGCTTAATAGGAGCATTAAATAAACAAACTTTGACACTAAGCCACATCATGCAATATTAAGACATTGACCAAAAGCTTGGTCAAAGAGGTAGCTTTTAAGAAGTGTCTTAAAGGAGGAAAAAGAGAGGTAGAGAGGAGGAAAATCTTAGGAAATTCCAGAGTTTAGGCCCAAAGATTAAAATCAGGGATACTCAGGAGGTCAGAATTGGAGGAGCGCAGATATCTCAGAGGGTTATAGGAGGAGGCTACAGAGATAAGGATGGGTGAGGCCAAAGGAGGGATTTGAAAACAAAGATGAGAACTTTAAAATCAAGGCACTGTTTAAGTGGGAGTCAATGTAGGTCAGCGAACACAGGGGTGATAGGTGAATGGAACTCGATGCAAGTTAGGTCGTTGGCAGCAGAGATTTGGTGACCTCAAGTTTTATGGAGGGGTGGGGGGTTGGCCAGGAGTGCATAGGAATAGCCAAAACTAGGAGTAATAAAGATATAGATGGGGATTTTAGCAGATGAGCTGAGGCAGGGACAGAGTTGAACATTACGAAATTGCAAAAAAGGTAGCCTTAGCAATGGTGTGGATGTGCAGTCAGTAGCCCGTGTCGGGGTCAGATATGACATCAGGTTGCAAATGGTCTGGTTCAGCCTCAGACAGTTGCCAGAATATAGGATGGAGCTGGTGACTAGGGAATGGAGTTTGTGGCAGGGACTAAAGACAGTTTTCCCAATACTTAGTTGGAGGAAATTTCTGCTCATTCAGTACTAAATGTCATTGGATGGGCAGTTAGGCAATTGGATGGGTTGCTAGAGGTGGTGGTGAAGTAGGGCTGAATGTCATCAGCATACATGTGGAAACTGGCACTATGTTTTTGGATGGCGTTGCCAAGAGGCAGCATGTAAATGAGAAATAAGACCACTCGGAAATGTCCCTCAAACAGCAGGGAGTCAAATGACCAGTTAATCTGTTTTGGAGGAGTTGTTTCAGAGGTGACAGCAGGAGAACTTCCTGCCCTTTTCTGAAGAAGTGCATAGTACCTTTTACATCCATCTAAACAGTCAAATGGGATTGGGGTTTACCATACATATAAAGCACCTTTGCAAAGGCAGCACTTCCATAGTACTCTAGCCTAGAACTAAATGCTCCAACCCTGGAATGGAACCTACACCCACAAATCTCTGAACTTGCACTTGAACTGAGCAAAGCTGACATAGTAGTTCAAGTCAGAACATTGGTGAGTACAGCTAATATATCGAACTGAGGCAAGT
This sequence comes from Carcharodon carcharias, assembly GCF_017639515.1. Taxonomy (NCBI): domain Eukaryota; kingdom Metazoa; phylum Chordata; class Chondrichthyes; order Lamniformes; family Lamnidae; genus Carcharodon; species Carcharodon carcharias. The sequence continues at coordinate 138,003,401 of NC_054473.1, forward strand.
TTCATAGGGAAATGGAACTTAGCCATGGAGGAATTTGTACAATAAATTTTTTTTAAATCAGAATGTTGGATCAATGGGGTGTTTGGGCAATTGATGAGCATGAAATAGGATACAGTTAACTGAGTTCTGAATAGGTTGGAGCTTTTGCTGAGCAGAGTTCAGGAAGCTACAGAAAAGAGCATTAGAAAAAATGAGCCTGGAGTTTATGAATGTCTGAATGATATTTAACATGTTGGAGGGGTAAGGTAGGGATAGGGGAGGGTAATATTGCTGAGATAGAAGTGGTTTTGGGGATAGATTAAATTTGGGATTTGAAGTATAGATCAGGATTGAAGGGACATGAAGTAAAAATTATGCATAGCCTCATTGAGCAGCTAGGGAGATGAATTAAGCAGTAATTAGGTGTACAGGTAGCTAATCGATTCTTCAGTTTTACAATTTTATCCCTCTAAACAGGGCAGTGGCGCCAAGGAGATAGAAGTTTGCATTACATTTATAATTTAATGGAAGTTCAAGGCTCTTGCAAGCTTGTGTGGACGAGAACAGGGATAGCAGAGTGGATGAGCAAACAGACCGTGGCACTGTAGTGCAAGGAGCCATTCAAGTGGTAAAGTCAGGGTGCTGCAGGGGAGGGGAGACGAGAGGTGGTGGGAGATAGAACGGAATGTAGCTGTAGTATAGGATAGTATAGAAATAGATACTGCTCCCTGCAGCTGAGGCCATGAGTCCCAAAGGCTGTATTGCCTGCCTAATGCCAGGGTTAAGGTTAAGCATATTTCCTCTAGGCTACAGAGTGGAACTTGCAGTCTGAGGGGAAAGTTCTAGTTGTTGTGGTGTACATGGGTACCAATGACATAGGTAGGATTGAGGAAGTGGTCCTGCTCAGGGAGTGTGAGCAATTAGGGCCTAGATTAAAAAGCAGAACCACAAAGGTAATAATCCAAGAATTACTACCTGTCCCATGAGCCAACTGGCACAGGTACATAAGGTCAGAAACTTGAATGTGTGGTTCAACAATTGTTGCGGGAGAAATGGGTTTTGATTCATGGGGCACGAGCAGCAATAATGGGGAATGAGAGAACTATACCATTGGGATAGTCTTCAGCTGAACTGTGCCGGGACCAGTTTCCTGGCAAGCTTTTTAATTCTTTCACGAGATGTAGGTGTCGCTAGCTAGGCCAGCATCTATTACACATCACTAATTGTCCTTGAGAAGCTGGTGGTGAGCTGCCTTCTTGAATTGTGCAGTCTACGTGTTGCAGATGTACCCACAGCAGTGTTCAGAAGGGAGTTCCAGGATTTTGATCCAACAACAGTGAAGGAACGGCAATATAGCTCAAAGTCAGAATGGTGTGCAGCTTGGAGGGGAACTTGCAGGTGATGTTCCCATGCATCTGCTGTCCTTGTCCTTCTAGGTAGTAGAAGTCACAAATTTGGAAGGTGTTGTAGTGTATCTTGTAGGTGGTACACACTGCTGCCACTGTGCATTGGTGGTGGAGTGAACGTTTGAGGTGGATGGAGTGCCAATCAGCCGGACTGCTTTCTCTTAGATGGTGTTGAACTTCTTGAATATTGTTGGAGCTGTACTCATCCAAGCAAGTGTAGAGTATTCCAGCACATTCCTGACTTGTGCCTTATGGATAGTGGACAGGCTCTGGAGAGGTGAGTGACTCACCGCAGAATCCCCAGCTTCTGACCTGCTCTTGTAGCCACAGTACTTATATGGCTGTTACAGTTCAGTTTCTGGTCAACGGTAATCCCCAGGATGTAGATAGTGGAGGATTCAGTGATGGTAATGCCATTGAATGTCAAGCGGAGATGATTAGATTTTCTCTTGTTGGAGATGGTCATTGCCAGGCACATGTATGGAGTGAACATTATTTGCCGCCTATCAGCCGAAACCTGAATGTTATCCAGGTTTTGCTGCATATGGACAACGAACGCTTCAGTTTCTGAGGAGTCAGTGGTGCTGAACACTGCAATCATCAGCAAACATCCCCACTTCTGACCTTATGAAACAGGAAAAGTCACTGAAGAAGTAGCTGAAGATGGTCGGGCCAAGGACATTACCCTAAGGAACTCCTGCAGTGAAGTCCTAGGACTGAGATGATTGACCTCCAACAACCACAACCATCTTCCTTTGTACTAGGTATAACTCCAACCAGTGGAGAGCTTTCCCCTAATTCTCACAGACTCCAGTTTTGCCAAGACTCCTTGATACCACACTCGGTCAAATGCTGCCTTGATGTCAATACTATTGCCGGAATGCAGTGTCCAGTGCCTTCAGCCGTTTCTTGATACCATGTGAAATGAATCGAATTGGCTGATGACTGCTTCATGCTCTCGTCTGGACCTAGAAAAGTTTATCGATTTTGCTCCCAATTTCCACCCCTCTCATCTTCACATGGTCCATCTCCGACACTTCTCTTCCCCTCCTTGACATCTGTTTTAATTTCTGGCGATAGACAATATTCATTACAAGCCCACCGACTCCCACAGCTATCTCAATTACAGATCCTCACACCCTGCTTCCTGTAAGGGCTCCATCCCATTTTCTCAGTTCCTCTGCCTCCATCGCATCTGTTCTGATGATGCCGCCTTCCAAAATGGTGCTTTTGACATGTCTTCCTTTTTCCTTAGCCAAGGGCTCACCCCCCACTGTGGTTGACAGACCCTCAACTGGCATCCAACCCATTTCCTGCATCTCTGCCCTCACCCTTTGCCGCTTCCTCCCAGAGCCATGATAGGGCCCCCCTAGTCCTCACTTTTCACCCCACCAGCCTTCACATTCAAAGGATCATCCTCCACCATTTCTGCCAACTCCAGCATCGCTCCACCATCAAATATATCTACCCCTCACCTCCCCTATCAGCATTCCGTAAGGACCATCCCCTCCATGACACCCTGGTCCACTCCTCCATCAATCCTAACTCCTCATCCCCTTCCCACGCACCTTCCCACCCAAATACAGAAGGTGCATGACCTGCCCCTTTACCTGCTCCCTCCTCACTGTCCAAGGCCCCAGACACCCCTTTCACGTGAAGCAGCTTGGACTTGGACCTCCTTCAATATGGTCTACTGTACTCGCTGCACCCAATGCGGTCTCATCTACATTGGGGAGACTAAATGCAGACTGGGTGACCGCTTTGCAGAGCATGACCCAGACCTTCTTGTCGCTTGCCATTTCAACACATCATCCTGCTCTCAAGCCCACATAGCTGTCCTTGGCCTGCTGCAATGTTCTTGCGAAGCCCAATGCAAAATTGAGGAACAATACCTTATCTTCCGATTAGGCATTTTACAGACTTCTGGACTTAATATTGAGTTCAATAATTTCAGACCATGAACTCTTTCCTCCATCTTTACCACTTTTTCGATGCAACTGTTTTTTTTTGTTCTTTTAGTGTAACTTTTTATATTCATTATTTATTTATTTTTATTCATTTATTCTTCTTTTTTATTCCAATCTCCCACCCTCGGCACCCCATCCCCACAGGGCATCTGTCACTGGTTTCTATGTTGTGCTTTCACAAAGCACTGATCCTTGTTCTGCTATTAACACATTCTGCACTTACCTTTATGCCACGATCAGCACCTTCTTTAGTCTTTACCAATACCGTTAACACTCTCTTTGTATTGTGTCCTTGACATCTTTGTCAATCTCTCCTGAGCTCCCACCTATCCCTGGCCTCTCTTTCTCCATTTGCTCCACCCCCTCTTAAACAGTATAAAATCCATCACATTTCTACTTCTCTTTAGCGCTGAAGAAGAGTGTTACGGACTTAAAACATTAACTCTCTTTCTCTCTCCACAGATGCTGCCAGACCTGCTGAGTTTCTCCAGAATTTTTGTTTTTATTTCAGATTTCCAGCATCTGCAGTATGTTGCTTCCATCTTAGTGAGGAAATTAAGATTACTAATATCCACAAAGCACTAGCTAAACTCAAGAGATTAAAATCTGACAAATCCCTGGGGCCTGATGGCCTTGCATCCTAGGGTTCAAAAAGAGATTGCTATTTCTGCAGCTGATGTGCTGACTAATTTTCCAAAATTCCCTAGGTTCTGCAACTGTCCCAGCAGATTGGTAGTTAGCAAATGTAACATCGCTATTTAAGAAAGGGGGAAAGATAAAACGGAGCTACAGACCAGTTCACCCAACATCAGCCGTCGGCAAAGTGCTGAAATCTATTAAGGAAGTCTTTACAACGCTCTTAGTCTTTACAAAGCATAGTATGATTAGAACAAGTCAACTTGGTTTTATGAAAGAGAAATCCTGTTTGACAAATTTATTAGAGTTTTTTGAGGAGATAACTGGTATGGTGGATAAAGGGGAACCAGTAGATGTAGTATATTTGGATTTTCAAAAGGTATTTGATAAAGTGCAATACAAGATGAAGGCTCATGGAGTTGGGGGTGATATATATTAGCATGAATAGAGATTGGTTAACAGAAATGAAGCAGAGAGTAGAGATAAATGGATAAGTGGGACATTTTCAAGTTGGCAGTCTGTGACTAGTAGAGTGCCACAAGAGTCAGTGTTATACATCAGTGCTAGGGCCTTGTGTATTTACAATCTACATTGATACTTAGGTGAAGAGAGTAATGTATCTACGTTTTCTGATGATACATAGCTAGGTGGGAATGCAAGCTGTCAGGAGGACCCAGAGATCCTGCAAAAGATATAGACACGATAAGTGAGTGGGCAACAAGGAGTAAAGGGAGATGGAGCATAATGTGGAGAAGTGGACTTTGGTTGTAAGAATAGAAAAGCAGAATACTTTTTAAAAGGCATGAAACTTGTAAATGTTGATATTCAGAGATTTGGGTATACTCATATAGGGAACACAAAGTTCACATGCAGATACAACAAACAACGGGGAAAGCAAATAACATGTTGGCCTTTATTGCAAGGGAACTGGAGTACAAGAAGAAAGAAGTCTTGCTACAATTGTTGGTGAGACCACATCTGGAATACTGTGTACAACATTAATCTCCATATTTAAGGAAGGAACTTGCATTAGAGATGGTAGGGCAATGGTTCACTAGATCGGTCCCTGGATGAGTGGCTTGTCCTATTTTGAGTGGCTTAGTAAAGTGATCTTTATTCTCTAGAGTTTAGAAGAATGAGAGTGGTATCACTGAAACATCCAAGATTTTGACAGGATAGATACTGAGATGTAGTTTCCCTGGTTGGGGAATCTGGAACAATGGGGCACAATTTCAAGATAAGGGAATGACCATTTTGCACTTAGATGAGGAGAAATTTCTTCATCAACAGGTTGTAAATCTTTGGAATTCTCTACCTCAGAGGGTTGTGGATGTGCCATTGAATATATTTAAGGCTGAGATATTCAGATTTTTGGTCTTCCAAGGAACATGGGAAACGTGTGTGAAAGTGGAGTTGAGGTCCAAGATCAGCCATGATCATATTGGGTGGCGGTGCAGGCTCGATAGGGCATATGGTCTTCTCCTCCTCCTATTTCTTTTGTTCTCATGTAATTGAATCATGTATGAATGTGAAGCTTCTTGTAGAAAATCCAAGAATGGTTTCAGTCTCGTCAATATTGAGTTGAAGGAAGTTCAGACTCAGTTGCAATTCAATTTTGGATAGCTAGGTAACGTAGTCTGGAGTAAATGGTGAAGTCAAGAGATAAACTGAGGTGACAAAAAGCTAGGCGCATGAATGGGGTGATTTAAAAATAAACTTTCACTATTATCCTCTGTTGTGGAATAGTGAGGAAATCATTCAAGAAGTCTGTTTATAATCATATTTCTTTGGTTGTTTTATTAAGATTTAATGGTTGAACTTTGCAATCAAGATAATGATGAAGCTATCGGCACTTGCTCTTACTAAAGAGTAAATTGGACAGCAGCTTCTGGCAACTCCACTTGCACAGTTAAATACAGAAGATATCAGGAAGTTGCAGTCCAAGTTGTCCTGCGCCTCCAGAAGCTAAAACAGTATCTCGGAAATCGGCCCATCAAGTCTGCACTGGCTCTCTGAAAGAGCATTGTACCTAGTCCCACTCCCTTTCCTTATCCCATAACCTTGCACATTCTTTCTTTTCAGATAGCAATCCAATTCCCTTTTGAATATCTCGATTGAACCTGCCTCCACCACCCTCGAAGGAAATTTGTTCCAGACTTCAACCACCCTCTGGGTGAAAATCTTTTTCTACAAATCACTTTCACCAATTATTTTGAATCTTTGCCTCCTAATTCTTGATATTCTCAAATGGATTGTTTCTCATTATTTACCCTGTCCATACCCCTCAGGATCTTGAATGCCTCTATCAAGTCTCCTCTCAGCCTTCTTTTTTCCAAGGAAAACAATCCCAACCTTTCCAATCTATCCTCAAAGCTACAGCTCTTTATCCCAGGAACTATTCTTGTGAATCTCCTCTGCACTCTCTCTAATGCCTTCACGTCCTTCCTCAAGTATGGTGCCCAGAACTGGGTGCAGTACTCTACATTCAAACACTTGAAGGTCAAGAAGTCATGGTGCTTACTCACAATACATGCCAGTAAATGTTAGGACATATCCATTCAAGTGTTAGCAAATTTCTGGAGGCATGTTATTCCTTAATTTCTGCAAGCAACCTCGCCTGGAGAAAGGATCAGCACTGCCAATGGGGGCGGGAAGAGGGTGGGCACCAATGTCACCCTGGGTGCTGATGAGTGCTTCCAGTAAGCAGACAGGTGCCTCAGGGAGCTGCAAACCTTCAAATAATAAAAGAAAGCCCAAAAATACTGCAAAAAATGTCCATGCAGCACAATAAAGCACCTGAAATCAGACCTGAAAAAAACAATCCCCAGGTATTTATTTTAATTTTAAATCCTAACAGAGATTTCATCCCACCTTTGGATGAGGTTTCATTAAAAATGGAAGGCCCACCAAGCCGATTATGGTTGGTGGATGGGCTAAAGTTGGATAGGCCACGAAAAATCGCTGACAATTGGGCCGTTAATGGGCTTCATTGCCCTCTTCATTGTTGGTGGGAGCTCTTCCAACTTTTGCACGAACATGCCAAGTGAAATATCACGTGAGTGCGTGATGACATCAGGACGCTCGCCAGCATCATCTTGCGCAATTTCACGCCCATTCAGTTTGGGCGCAAGCCCACACATGGGTCTTAAAATTTTGGCCATAATATAACTTTGATTTGCTAATTAGTTGACAAATCTTTACGTATATAGTGCAAAAACATTATAAAAGCTTTGTCCATGGCAGAAACAACCTTCGCTCAAGCCATTCTCTGATTTATTCTGTGAAAGATTCCCAACCCTCAGAGACCAAAGCGTCAGAGTAATTGGAACAGATTTAGAATATGCTAAAGTTAATGCTTCATAAATGTGCTGCATAAAACATTGACTGCATAACTCACAGGTTCAATTTTTTTTTGCAACTTTGTTTCAAAATAAGTTCCATTTAAATGGATTTGATTATTAGTAGCAACACTTTCAAGTAACATCCCTATCTCTTGCCAAAAATGTACAATTGTGACTTCCTTACCTAACTCCGACACACTTTTGAAACGTGTTTGTGTAAATCACTTCCACTCTGCAAAACTATGATAATCATGGAGGCCAGTGCCTCAACAAGACTAGACTTCTATGGTGATGGTGTCAAACCGTGTCCTTAACATTGAATGAGAAACTTGGGTGAAGACCATGCAATTTCAATATCAGCAGCTAAGGAGCTGGGAACAAAAAAATCTTGACCACAATGGTTTCTCAACCAAACAAATTTGTTCCTATCTTTTAAGATTTCTGTCCCTGTTTAGCATCCTTGTGGCCATGCATTGCTCTTTGCATGACTAACTTTTATGCAGATTTCTACAATATCTCACTTTAGCCAAATGCCTGGAGATGCAAAATAGGGCGATGGTTGGCTCATGTTCTATTTTTCCCTTCTTTGTGAAAGATGCTGTATGCTATTTGCAACTTTGCATTCCCAAAGGTACCATGAAGATCAAAAACTCTTGATGCATCTGGGAAAACTACAGTTGTGCCATGCCAGCCTGTGGCATATTGCTATGCGTGACACAAAAAGTCATTAATTGTTACTTTTTTCCACTTAAAGGATATGCTAAATAATGGCATTTTTAGTAGGAATACAGTTAAAATCCATAGCAAAATTAAAGGGAAAAAAATATAAACTTTCAATCCGTGTTGTGCACTATAGCTGCCATCATACTGTGTAGACTCTGAGCACAAAAGTATGGAAGCTAGGAAATATGACATTTCCCTGCCTTTGTCAAATACCTAACCCAGACCAAAGCACATAATATTGAGTTGCACTCGAGTCTTAGTACTTGCTCACATTTGATTGTCAGTTATAGCTAAGTGCTGCTCCTCAGCTTGATGCACAGACAAATATACACAGCTGGGTTGTTGTAGCACACTGCACCTCTCACATACAAGGAAGCTGTCACAAAGATGTCAAATACATCAAGCTATTCGCAAATTCCACAAAAAAAATGTAAAGTCAAGCTATACCAGATGGGCAACAGAGTAAATAAGTAATAGTTCACAGCTTCAGAGACCAACATACATTTTGTTATCCTGGGAATGAATATGGCAAAGAATAGGAGCACTAAGTTCACATGACAGCTCTGTAAATATTCTAAATTGTATCTACAGCCAGCAATAAGATTCAATAACTTTAAAAAGTAACTTTTGATTTTGTCTTTGAAATATCACAAATATTATTTAATTTTTCTGTTTATTTTATCAACCAGCTGTTATCCTGTGCTTTACATGCACAATAAAAAGTTTCTCTATTGTAATTGTGTCTCTGCGTCTAAACATTTTGTCTAACCCTCTGTCAGCTATTTAATTTCTGCTTTGTCTCTCCCTTTGTTCGGCTCTCATGAAACTGCCAACTCTCAATTCTTGGTTTGTTTTGGCTCTTGTTATTTTTCGGTTTACATCTTTGGTAAAATCTGCCTTTCCCACTCCCACTTCTTGGATGCTCTCAGCTGATCTCACGTGTGTTTCTTTCCTGATTTATTCAAATTTTTTTAAGCCTGTAGCTCACTGAAAAATAGCAGCCAACATATCGAAGATGTGGACTAGGACTAGGCAGAAAAATACAGGAAATGCAGGCTATCTTGGAGGAAACAAAAGGCTGGGGGGCTTAGACTGGGAAGTAGCAGGGGAGTGAAGTGGTTGTGGGTTGGGGAAGGTTTGGTGACAATGGAGTTTGGGATGTAAATTTGCTGTGGACTGAATGGTCTTCCTGTTGCTATCACATTAGAGACAGTGCAGTAGCCTCAAGCAGTATGAGCACATCTGGGAGGTATTGCAACATATGTGTCTGATGGAGAGCAGGAAGCATGGGGACACAGAGGGAAGGAAGACAGCAGAGGCTAAGAGGATCCAACTTACCAGCACATACAATCAAACAATATTACAAAATATTTCTGGCAGTAATAAAAATATTAGATCTCAAATTCTTTATGAATGAGGAAAATAAGGCCCATCTTAATTCATCCATCCTGAAGTACCCAACAATGCTCATAATGAGGCAACTTAATTTAGAAATTTTGTCTTCACAAATTGAGATGTAGGTGTAAATTGTAAACATTAATCAATTTTTGTCTGAAGAACAACTGCCTGAAATCAGTCCCAAATTGACTTTTTAATAGTTTGAACATATTCCCTGGCCCAAATCTAGCTTAAAGCAATGCTCCAGATCCACTTCTTCCATTCCTTTAAGTGTCTGATACACTTCTGTAAGATACTTTCTAGATTCCTCTCTTTCAGATTACAAAGCCCATGCTCTCCAGTCTATCCTCATAACTTAGCACTAACACTAGGGATCAGGCACATGGTTCTTTTCTGTTAGAACCATAGAAAAGATACAGCACTGAAGGAGGCCATTCGGCCCATCTTGACCATGCTAGCCGATTCCAGTTCCAATTCCAGACACCCTCTACCCTCTGCGTAAAAAAGTTCTTCCTCATGTTCCCCCTACACCTTCTGCCACTCATCTTGAATCTATGTCCCCTGGTTCTAGAATTCTCCACCAAGGGAAACAATTTTATCCTGTCCACTCTATCTATTCCCCTCATGTTCTACCTTCAGTATTTGAATGTCTCTTTTGTTTCTTAGTGACTAGAGCTTGATGTAGTACTCAAGGTGCAGCTCGACCAGATCAACATACAGCCTTGTATTTAGCTGATGTTACAAAGGATATGAAAGTCAACAGTAAATTCCTTAAGCTTTGACGGTATATCTTGAAGTAGAATATAATGTGCTTTGTTACACATCTTTCATATCCATAAAGATTTTAAGATAACTTTGAATTTAAAATTTTGGAATTTTTGAACATCTTTACTTATGTAGAGTACATAAATGGCACTGTAGCTCACTATTTTTAATTTCATGTTTCTCTCCTGAACCATGACTAGTTGAAAAACAATTACATACAATGGAAACATGGAAATGTTGCAAAAGGAAAATCTCATTCGCAAAGTGAAGCAACATGAGTGTTTAATATAAGGCTGTCCTTCCAAAAGACAAGCTGAGCCAGCTGCAGTGCTGTGCAAACTTTTAAAATCTATTTTTCAATCTATTTTTGATAAAAATATTTTTTTCATCATAAAGCCTACATACCAACAGGAATTATACATAGAAAGTATGGAATTGGCTATGAAGTGCTTTGGGGTATCCTGAGGGCCATAAGAGGTACTATATAAATACAAGCTCCTTCTTTTGTGGTCCGGATAGCTTCCATCCCAGGTTCCAAAGGGAGGTGGGAGTGGAGATAGCAGAAGGACTTGGCATAATCTTTCAATTTTCCCTAGATATAGAGGAGGTGCCAAAGGGTTAGAGAGTAGCAAAAGTGTTAATCAAGGAAGGGCATAAGGGCATTCTTAGTAACTACAAGCATGTTAGTTTAACATCAATGGGGGTAACGATTTAGAAACAACAGTTCATAGAAACATAGAAAAATAGAAGCAGGAGTGGTCATTCAGCCCTTCGAGCCTGCTCCGCCATTCAATATGATCATGGCTGATGCTCTATGTCAACGTCATACTTCCGCTCTCTCCCCATACCACTTGATGCATTTAGGGTCTAGAAATCTATTTCCTTCTTAAATATATTTAGTGACTTGGCCTCCACATCCCTCTGTGGTTGAGAATTTCACAGGTTCACCACCCCCTCAGTGAAGACATTTCTCCTCATCTCAGTCCTAAATGGCTTACCCTGTATCCTGAGATTGTTCTAGACCACACCCCCAGCCCTGTCAGAATTTTATACATTTCAAAGAAATCCCTCTCATTTTTCTAAACTATAGTGAATACAGGCTTAGTTTGCCCAATCTCTCCTCATACGACAATCTTGCCATCCCAAGAAACATCCCAAGAACATTCACTGCACTCTCTCTATGGCAAGTACATTCTTTCTTAGGTAAGGAGACAAAAACTGCACACAATACTCCAGGTGTGGTCTCACCAAGGCCCTGTACAGCTGCAGTAAGACATCATTACTCCTGTACCCAAATTCTGGAAAAATCAAAAGGCACTTGGAAAGGTTTAAGTTAATTAAGGGGAGCCAGCACAAATTTGTAAAAGGCAGATTGTTCTTGACTAATCTAATTGAATCTTTTGATAAAGTAATAGAGAAGGCTAATGAAGGGAATGCAATGGATGTTGTCTATTTGGATTTTAAGAAAGCATTTGACAAAGTACCACATAAAAGGCTGGTTAACAAAATTAAGGCTCAAAGAATAGGAAGGCCTGTGTTGTCTTGGATAAAAATATTGGCTTAAGGACAGAAAACAGTGAGTCCTGGTAAGTGGTTGTTTTTCAGACTGGAGAATGATAGGCAGCAGTGTTCCTCAAAGGTCAGTGCTATGGTCACAGTACATAAATAATTTGGATGTTGGAAAAGGAAATAAAAGAGTAAGATTTCCAAATTTCTCAATGATGCTAAAATTGAAGGAGTGATAAACAGTGAGGATGGTACAAATCAATGGCAACAAAACATGGATGAAAGGATATATGACATAGGTGGCATAGCAGAATGGGCAGACCAGTGACAGCTGGAATTTAATACAGTACAGAGAATTGTCAGTTGATGTATTTTAGCAGAAAGGATAAGGCGAGGCAACGTTAACTTAATGGCACTGTTCTAAAGAGTGTGCAGGAACAGAGGGACCTGGGGGTTTATGTACATAGATCTTTGAAGTGGCAGGACATATAGATTGAGTCATTAGCAAGGCATAAGTAATCTTGGGTTTCATAAAAGAGGTATCGAGTTCAAGTTCAGGGAAATTACCTAATAAAGTTCTGGTTAGGCCACAACTAAAGGATTGTGTCCAGTTCTGGTAACCACACCTTAGGGAGGATGTGAGGGTCCTTCAGATGGTGCAGATGAGATTTACTATATTGGTTCCAAAAAGGAGGAATTTCAGCTATAGCAGTGGAGAAGCTGGGCATGTTCTCCTTGGGGCAAAGAAGATTGAGGGGAAATTTGAGAGAGATGTACAAGATGATGATAGATTTAAGTAGGTAGACAAAGAAAAGCTATTCCCATTAGCTGATGGTGCAAGGACTTGGGGGCACTGATTAAAAGTTTTGGCAAGAGAAGCAGGGGTCACACGAGAAATAACTTTTTTTTTAGAATAAGGGTTGATGGCCAAGAACCCGCTACCTACAAGGATAATGGTAGCAGAGACAAGCAATGATTTTAAGAGGAAACTGAATGGACATTTGAGGGAAGTAAACTTGCATGGCTACAGGGATGAAATAGGGGAATGGGACTGGCTGGATTGCTCTACAGAGAACTGGCATGGACTCAATGAGCTGAATGGCCTCCTTCTGTGTCGTAATAATAATGATGATTATATGACTTTTTGATTATACAAATAAAAAGAAAATAGCTATAAATGATAGATCTCTGAAGCAAGAACAGAAATCCTGGGAAATTCACAGCTAGTATAATTATTCATTTATTCTAAAACGCTAATCCGTCGTTTCTCTTTACAGATGTTGACTGACATGCTGCGTATTTCCAGCACTGTTTTTGCTTTCCTGATAAATGATTTTATAGTCTCTGCTTCAAAAGCCTCTCACGGTAAAACATTCTAATGACTCTTTCTTAAAACACCCTCTTTCATTCTTTTAGCGGTTGTCCTAAATGTGTGCCCTGGTTATCAATTCACCAGTGGAAATATTATTTTTCTATTTATCCTCTCAAATATTTTCATAATCTTGCAACCTCTACCAAATCTCCATAATCTTCTCTGTTTCAGTAGGAAAAGACCTTTTGGGCCTTTCTTCATAACAATAAACCTTCATTCAATGAATATTACAACACAGCAACAGGCCACTTCCCCATTATTTTTGCATCAGCATCTTTCTCCACATAACCCACCTAATCTGAACTTTTTCTTTTGCTTGCTCCCATCTAAAAATAATTCATAGAGTCTGCTTTAAATGGGTTGTTGCAAAGGAATTCTTACAGCCTCGCCTACACTTCCTTTTGTGATTATCTAAAGTTTGAGTTTCTGGTATCACTAACCAGTGAAACCTCTAATCATGTGCCCTTTTACAACCTTTCATAATTTTAAATACCCATCTTACTTTTGGTGAAAAAGCATCAACCTCTCAAGTCTCTCTTTGTAATTGTAGCCCCCTCATCCCTGGTAGATTCACTATCCTAGTGAATCTCCTTAAGCCTAAGGCTACAGGCACTCAACATTACTTCCTGAATTCTGTATTTTGGATACAAAGCTTAGGATTCCATTTGCCATTTATGGCAATTTTACTCATGCTGTCATCTGTATTAAGCTGTGTAACTGCACATCAATATCTGTCTGCCCTGTACCCATTTAAAATCTTACCATTTAGATTATTTTCTTACACTAATGTCCAAAATACTTGACATCATATTTTTTCCCTAGATTTGGGGAAGGTTCCATTAGATTGGAAAATAGCAAATGTAACTCCTTTATTCAAAAAGAGAGGGAGACAGAAAGTGGGAAACTATAGATCAGTTAGCTTAACATCTGTCAGCGTGAAAATGTTAGGAGATGTTATAGCAGGGCACTCAGAAGCGTTAAGGCAATCAGACAGAGTCAACATGGTTTTGTGAAAGGGAAATCATGTTTAACTAATTTATTGGAGCTATTTGAAGAAGCCAAATGTGCTAAGGATAAATGTTAACCAGTGGATGTGCTGTACTTAAGATTTCCACAAGGGAATTGCTAAGGTGCCACATCAAAGGTTATTGTGGAAAATAAAAGCTCATGGTGTAGGGAGTAACATTTTGGCACAGATAGAAGATTGGCTAGTTAACAGGAAACAGAAGGTAGCCATAAATGGGTCTTTTTCTGGTTGGTGGGATGTAACGACTGGTGTGCAACAGGGATCAACGCTGGGCCCTCAACATTTTACAATTTATATAAATTACTTGGATGAAGGGGCAGATGGTATAGTTGCTAAATTTGCTGATGACACAAAGATAGGTAGGAAAGTAAGTTGTGAAGAGGACGTAAGGAGGCTACAAAGTGAATAGACAGGTTAAGTGAGTGGGAAAAGACCTGGCAAACAGAGTACAATGTGGGCAAATATGAAATTGTCCACCTTGGCAGGAAGAATAAAAAAGCAAATTATCTAAATGTTGAGAGATTGCAGAGCACTGAGAAGCAGAAGGATCTGTGTGTCCTAGTGCATGAATCACAAAAGGCTAATGCAGGTACAGCAAGTAATTAGGGAAGCTAATAGAATATTATCAGTTATTACAAGGGGAATTGAATACAAAAGTTGGGGGGGGGTTGCTTCAGTTGTATAGGGCATGGTGCGACCACATCTGGAATACTGTGTATGGTATTGGTCTCCTTATTTAAGGAAAGACGTAAATGCATTAGCAGTTCAGAGAAGGTTTACTAGGCTAATACCAGGAATGGTGGGTTGTCTAATGAGGAAAGATTGGACAGGTGAGGTTTGTATCCACTGGAGTTTAGAAAAGTAAGAGGTGGCTTGATTGAAACATTTAAGATACTGAGGGGTCTTGACAGAGTGGATGTGGAGAGGATGCTTCCTCTTGTGGGAGAATCTAGACCTAGGGGTCACAGTTTAAAAATAAGGGATCACCCATTTAAGACAGTGATTAGGAGAATTTTTTTCTTGGAGGGTCATGAGTCTTTGGGACTCTCCTCCTCAAAAGGCAGTGGAAGCAGGGTCTTTGAATATTTTTAAGGTAGAGCTAGATAGATTCTTGATTAACAAGGGGGTGAAAGATTATCGGGGGTAGGCAGGAAGGTATAATCAGCTCAGCAATGATCTTATTGAATGGCAGAGCAGGCTTGAAGGACTGAGTGGCCTACTCCTGCTCCTAGTTTGGATGTTCAATTTTGAATGATGCCTGCACTCTATCTGCCCATTCATCTGGTCCATTTATTGTAGCTTTTCAAAATCTTTGCCACAATTTGCTACATTCCGAAAGGGTGGTGTCTGTAATTTTTAATGTTTCCTCAATTTATAAGCTAAATAAAATGGCTTCAACACAGGCCCCTGCAGACCACTTGCCACATTTTTCCAGTCTATGGAACTTATTTTTATTCCTACAGTTAGAGTATAGAAATATCTATCCATGACAATATTCCTTTAATTCTACTTATCTTCAATTTGCTGTTAGCTTTCTATGTGGTACTTTATCAATTTTTTGTGCAAATCTATATAAATCATTCCCACTGTATTGCCTTCTCTGTTCTCTCTCTAATTTCTTTATTCTCTTCTTCTTCGGCAGTTCCTCAGGATCAGGGATGACTTGCTTCCACTCTGGTTCGATGGGTCCTGAAATGGCTGATAAATTCAGTGTACAATCTGCAGACTCTGCCACATGCAAGGCAGGTGGGCTCAGGTAGATTAGTTGTTGGGAGGTTGTGCGCTCTGTCTGATGCCTCAACTTTGCCCTGTGTGTTCTCAATGAACTCTCTCTATGTGGTTGATGCCTTTCTGAATGAACATTCTCCCATTTTGGTCAGTCACAAGCCAGGGACTCTGATGAGACTGTGGGGATGATGGATCTCTTCAGAGGTACTTTGAGATCATCCCTAAAGTGTTTTCATTGTCCTCCTGAGAATCCCCTGCCATGACCAAGATCCAAGTCTTTGTTCTACCAGGACCATTAAGCACTACCTTCATGAAATCAATGCTGAATGGATTGAATTAAATAACTGTTCTCCAACTGCTTTGTAATTTCCTTTGTACAAGATTTTAGTAAATGATATTCAAGGGCCTTCAGAATTTCTCTCTTATACCCTCAATATTTGAAGGATTTAGCGACCTTAAGCTTGAGTATAGCTACTTTCATAACATAGATATTTTAATAATAACCTCCACTAACTATGCTAACCCATCTCTGATGATTTTGCAATTCCAATTTGCACCTCCTTTGTGAAAAGTGAGGCAAAGTACTTAGTTGTATTTCTACCATTCCCTCACCACAAACATCCTTCCTTTATTCCTCAGTGGCCCTAAAACTACCTTGATCATCCTCTTAATAATAATGTTACTACAGAAAGCCTTTTTGTTATGATTCCTCTTGCCATTGTAGTGATGCAGCAATGCAGTTTTGTAGCAAGACGTTCTCCAAACAATAGTGGTCTCTCTCTCTCTCTCTCTTTCGATGTTCTGAAAACAACAAAACTAATTTCAGAAAGAGAACGGGATAAATATTTGAATGTGGAACATTGGCAGGATTAAGAGGAAAGAATAGGGGAGTGGGATTAATTGGATAGCTCCTTCAAGGAGCCAGTAAAGGCTTGATGAGCTGAAAGGCCTCCTTCTATGCTGCATCACTCAATGATTCTATGATTCTACATTCCTTTAGTGTTCTCTCTTTTTTAACTCACTTGCAATTAGGATTATTAGAAATACCCTAAGGGATAACTGTGGCCATGTGTGCTAGATGGAACAAGAATCATCTTTTGCTTGAAACTGTTACTGTTACAATGCATTGCTGCTAATAACCCTAAAATTAGGTGACTGAATTCCAATATTAACTCCACATCCTAATTAATTTGCAGATTTTCTTATTGACATATTATTCACTGGAGTAATAATAGCATAATACCTCCTTATGGTACACTTGTTTTCATCAAATTCAATCTGCCTTTCTAGATTTCAGATTGCAGCGAATGGTGTCAATAGTTATTTTTGATTATACTGTCATAACATTGATAGTTTCCCGTACTAGTTGCCTGCATCATGTATTGTATTGTTCAAATAGGCTGCTCTGGTATGTACATGAAAAGGAAAATCCAGAAGATTCACAAAGTAGAACTTGGCAAACGTGTCCATCAGAGTGAGTCCACATCCTATCTTTCTATGGCAAGTCACATTGCTGCAGCAACCTGATGTGCCTCTAGGCCATCTTGCCCTCGCAATGTTTGAACTTTAGCACAAAATTAAGCAACATTTTTTTTTAAATTGCAGCTTGTGCAGCAGTAGGTTACAGCTACAACATGAAGCTTTGCCAGGAGGTCAAAAGCGCAGAGTTTTGGGAGTACATTGTGTTTGAGCGCGAAGTCAATATATGTATCACACATAAACACTGCATTGTGCATTTGTTACGAAAAGCAAAAAGAGAGAATTCCTACAATGTGTTTAATGGACCTTAAACTGATAGCCCACACCTGAACAAATCAATCCATGTAACACAGCCTCAGGCCCGCACAGGTCCATAAAGCACAAGAATTTTTGAGTTATAATCTGCAGAGACATCCAGCCTAAGGAAGTAGGTGCAGTCAGGTCATGCTGGTCATTTTTATAACATTCAGTCAAACAACTGATAAACAATAACCTAAGAAAACAACACTTTATATTCTTTCCTGCATTGCAGCTAAATAGATTGTGTTCCAAGGCAAATCGCTTGCTGCTTCCCATTTATTAATAGCTTCAGTTTCTGTTTTCCACACACAAACCTGTCACATATGCGATTCATGGTTAACCGGCATAAGTGAGATAAAAGTTCATTTACATTAAAAAAACCAATTTCGTTTTATATGAAAAATGTTTCTGCTTCCAACATCCCGACTCTGAGACATACCTCTTCAATGTTAAAGTCTGCTAATTGTTGTTTTAACCTTAGGGAACATCATTCATTTACCTTGCTGCAGGCTAATGAAAAAGTACCAACAATCTTCTTGCCTAGTTCAGTGTTAGATTTGTCACACGTGATTTAACACTTTAAGTAATGATAATAGGAAGTTGAAATGAAAGATAATTTTTACAAGACCTCTTTTTGCTGGTAGTATGCCCCTGAGCCTCACCCCAATAGACTCTATCAATAAAACCATGGCATCATTCTGAGTATCTTGACAGTGTAATCTATTTTCAAGTTCCCTTCACATTTGTGCATCCTCTTAAAGCAGGTGCACTCCTTTTGCTAACAGAAGCTTTGTGCCTTCTGTAAATGTTGGAAGCAGGTGTATTTCCTGTACTAAGAAAATGACTAACCTCAAAACACCAAGCCAATTTCTCATTTTAAAAATATCAGAGGAGCATGGGGATGTTTAATCCCCATTTGAGCAGTGGACAAGGAAATTTCATTATTTTTCTAATTATTCAGACAGTAACTGAAATTACAGTTTCAAAGATTATTCATTATTGTTGAAACAATAGGAATAAATAAGGAAAGCTTCAGACATCGCAAAACACATTCAGCAATGACCAAATTCATTAACATTCCATTTGGCAAGTTCTTAACACTTGTCATGGATACTGTAAACAAACAGATAATTGTTAGGAAAACATTTCCAAACCATGTAACATGAATGACAAGATTTGCCTGCACATATTTTGAATTTGCATTTTGTTTTTCACTTATGTTTATATCATGGATATACAGTATTATGGATAATTTGTGTTTAACTGTACAATTATTGTACAGCAGCTTTATTTTGAAAAACCAGAAATATAATTACTGTACAAAAGAAACACATTACATTATCATTGTACTTTCATAAATTAAATGCGTATCAATCTGTGTTTAGTACCACTCATCAGGTTAAAGACTGTGATGAGAGGACTGCACACAATGTTAACTATGCAAAGTAATTTTCAAACATCATAGTCAAAATCAGTAATTAACAAGAAAATATTTCAAAAGAATGTTTGAAAAGAGGGAGAGAAGTTAATGCAGTTAAACCATCCAAATAGGTTTAAAGCACATAAATAGTTTTAAATATCATGAACCATGTTCTGCCGCCCAATGCAGATAGTAATTTTTGTATCCCAAGATCTTGACTCCAAGTGAAAAATACTAATCCATGGCAAAATGCTTCGGTGTGAACTGCATCAAGCAACATTTGGAAACAAACTCACTGCATCACATGACTGTCCCAGAGGCGGTGTCAAGAACTGTAGGTTTTAAGAGCAAATGTCTGTGCCCATTTTGCCTGCTGAAGTATCAACGAGGAGCCCAAGCATTAAATTTTAACCACTGTACAAGTTTCTGCCATTTTTGTACAACAGCTCAATGTGATTTCTTCATGTGTCATTATATAAAAAAAGCTCTGTTCAAATATTTGTGCAGCTTTTTAACCAAATTTAAAATTCTTTTCATCTCAATGAAAGGAGTACAAAAAGCAACATAATTGGAAGAACAGTGATAAACAATTACGCTGCATTCCCCAAAGCATTTGGTATAGTAGAATGAAATTATCTAACCTTTTCCAGTTAATTGGACATCACTAATGACAAGGGCAGCACATTCGGTATAAATTTTCAGAAGTAAAAACAAACTAGTAAGGTATCATCCCCCACCAGGATGGTCTGAGGGCCCTTAGCTTCTTCCTCGAACAGAGGCCCGAACAATCCCCATCCACCACTACTCTCCTCCGTCTGGCTGAACTTGTTCTCACGCTGAACAATTTCTCCTTCAACTCCTCTCACTTCCTCCAAATAAAAGGTGTGGCTATGGGTACCCGCATGGGCCCCAGCTATGCCTGTCTCTTTATGGGGTATGTGGAACATTCCTTGTTCCAGTCCTATCTCCGGCTCCCTTCCACAACTCTTTACCCGGTACATCGATGATTACTTCGGTGCCGCTTCATGCTCTCGTCGGGACTTGGAAAAATTTATTAATTTTGCTTCCAATCTCCACCCCTCCATCATTTTCACGTGGTCCATCTCTGACACTTCCCTTCCCTTCCTTGACCTCTCTGTCTCAATCTCTGGTGATAGACTGTCCACCAATATCCATTACAAACCCACTGACGCCCACAGCTACCTCGACTACAGCTCCTCACACCCCGCTTCCTGTAAGGACTCCATCCCATTCTCTCAGTTCCTTCACCTCCGTCGCATCTGTTCCGATGATGCTACCTTCAAAAACAGTTCCTCTGACATGTCCTCCTTCTTCCTTAACCGAGGTTTTCCACCCACGGTCGCTGACAGGGCCCTCAACCGTGTCCGGCCCATCTCCCGCGCATCCTCCCTCACGCCTTCTCCTCCCTCCCAAAAACATGATAGGGTCCCCCTTGTCCTCACTTATCACCCCACCAGCCTCCGCATTCAAAGGATCATCCTCCGCCATTTCCGCCAACTCCAGCATGATGCCACCACCAAACACATCTTCCCTTCACCCCCCCTATCCGCATTCCGTAGGGATTGCTCCCTCCAGGACACCCTGGTCCACTCCTCCATCACCCCCTACTCCTCAACCCACTCCTATGGCACCACTCCATGCCCACGCAAAAGATGCAACACCTGCCCCTTCACTTCCACTCTCCTCACCGTCCAAGGGCCCAAACACTCCTTTCAAGTGAAGCAGCATTTCACTTGCATTTCCCCCAACTTAGTCTACTGCATTCGTTGCTCCCAATGTGGTCTCCTCTACATTGGAGAGACCAAACGTAAACTGGGCGACTGCTTTGCAGAACACCTGCGGTCTGTCCGCAAGAATGACCCAAACCTCCCTGTCGCTTGCCATTTTAACACTCCACCCTGCTCTCTTGCCCGCATGTCTGTCCTTGGCTTGCTGCATTGTTCCAGTGAAGCCCAACGCAAACTGGAGGAACAACACCTCATCTTCCAACTAGGCACTTTACAGCCTTCCGGACTGAATATTGAATTCAACAACTTTAGATCTTGAGCTCCCTCCCCCATCCCCCCCCCCCCTTTCTGTTTCCCCCTTCCTTTTTTTTCCAATAAATTATATAGATTTTTCTTTTCCCACCTATTTCCATTATTTTTAAATATTTTAAAATCTTTTATGCTCTCCCCACTCCCACTAGAGCTATACCTTGAGTGCCCTACCATCCATTCTTAATTAGCACACTCATTTAGATAATATCACCAACTTTAACACCTATGTGTTCTTTTGTTCTATTGTTGTTGACATCTTTTGATGATCTGCTTCTATCACTGCTTGTTTGTCCCTACAACCACACCCCCCCTACACTTCTCTCTCTCTCTCCGCTCTCCCCCCCCCCACACACCTTAAACCAGCTTATATTTCAACTCTTTCTTGGACTCGAACTCAAGTTCTGTCGAAGGGTCATGAGGACTCGAAACGTCAACTCTTTTCTTCTCCGCCGATGCTGCCAGACCTGCTGAGTTTTTCCAGGTAATTCTGTTTTTGTTTTGGATTTCCAGCATCCGCAGTTTTTTTGTTTTTAAACTAGGAAGGTAGATGTTGGTAGATAAATAAGACAAAGGCATGGTGACTTAACCCTTAGAGTACTAATTGTAGCATGTGTTGTGCTAATTGGGGAGCTTCTGTTCTTTCAGCAAAGAAAATTGCTTATGTATGTAACTTGACTGTTCCCCTCTTCAGTAAATGAAACACTGTCCTAAGTCTATATCTACAGGATGGAAAGAAACTTTAAAGCAAAATAAAATGGCTATTACATTTCAGGTTAAATTTTACCTTTCAAAGCACTATCAATGATGAAAGATTAACAAGACACTGTCTTAGAATGCAAACTACAGTCCACACAGACTGAAGCAGTGGAATCATAACATAGATATAAAAGGAAGTTAATATATTCCTTTCAAAACAATGATGCAGAAAATAGTGTTGTAGGCATAGGGTGCAGGTTCCTGACCTCCTTAATTTATTACACAGAATGTACACTCTGTCACGTACTCAAAACAATGAGAAAATCTTAGGTGTTGGTTACGACCACTTTTTAGTGTTAAATCCAGCTAATTATTACACCAAATCAGTATAGTTAACAGGGCATAACTGTGAGAAGGGCATGTTCTGGGCATTTAATGGCAGCTTTGGATGGAGACGAATATATTACACTGTGCCCTCACTAATAAAACAAAATCCCTGACATCCAGGACTCAATATACTCAAGAAGCGTGCATAGCATGTCACTAGGCCATGTTGTTCCAGTGCCCTCTAGTGACTCAATTAAACCCTTTTAACATGAGTCCATGAGTTTATAAATGAACCTTATACCAACTAATTTATCTGTTCCCGAGATCCTATACATATTTCTCTGATAGGCAAATCTGATCAGGTAGTAGTAAGAAGGTACATATGTGAATGAACTTTTGCATTGTTATCAAAGCAACACAGAAGAGAAAATCTTCGAAACAGCACAAAAGAGAGGTTTGGAACGCTCATATTCTACGTAAAAATGCGATGACAACAAAAATATTGGTAATTATACAGCAGCTGTTATATAGTAATTGTCCCAAAGTTTTTACTAAAGCCAGAAAAAACAGTGAGCTTTGGGAATAAAACTGGTGAAGGTGAGCAACCATAGTTTTAAAAATGGGGAGGAGGCTAGCAAAGAGCTGAAGGTGTGACAGTGGGAGTGGGGAAATACACAAAGGCCAGAGCCAGAAGAACAAAGGCATGCAGTGGCATCTGACATTTCTTTTCCCTTATCTGCCAATTTTTGGAATTCTTTACATTAAATGTAGTTTTAAAACATTTACTAGTAGATAACTTTCAGGTTCTAAGTTGGACAAAAGGCAACTTATTTTGATTCAATATCTAGAACCTGCTTTGAATCCAGCCCAGGTTGTTGAAATAAAAGCATATTTTCTCTCTTTGACAGTTGCAAGTGCCTTATATGGCTGTCAGCAGTTGTCCTCCTGAATTTAACTCCACAGCACAAAATTCTCCAGAATTTGACACTAACTGAAAAGTCGCACACACAGATCATGCCAGGGAACTGGGTTTAAAACTTAATTTGTGATAAGGAGGGAGTGTTGACCTGGACCTCATCTGATATGGAATTTTTTCAGCTGAATTAATTACAAAAAGCAAAAAGAGTTGTTTCCATCTATATTTCTCTCACCTCAAAGGATGAGAAGTTAACAAAAATCCACAGCAGGGTTGTCACATAATTGCCAATACTATTGGTATAACTTGCGTCCCTTTATATGAATGTCTTGGAAGAATTCTTGCCACAGATTTTTTTCCTTCATTGGAATGAAAGAAATAAAGCAACGGGAGGATAATGGACTAGATTTTGCAGCTGTGATGACAGCAAAACTATCACTGTTTATTGTCATTGCGTTGTGAAATCGACAGCAGCTTCTGGAGTCCGCATAATCGTAGTTAAATCTAGAAATCCTGTTCATTCACAGGGTGTGCTGTGGAGGTTCCCACAGATGGCAATCTTCTAGAAATAACTGAACTGACGAGAACATTCCCTTTTACACTCTAATGTTGTTGTTAAGCATCCCACCGCCAAAAGGTTGCACCTTGTTAATGAGGGATAAGTGGGTTTTAAAACAGTGTACTAAGTCATTTCTACAGCTGAGCAACCTCTCTGGTCCAGGAAAACTAATTTTACATTTGTGTAATGTCAAATTTTTCATTTTTCATCAAATTTAAAAATGCAACAGATTGAAAAAATACATTTAATAAAGTTTAGATTTCAACTTTAATATATATGTCACAATTTCTACTTTGCTCCTGTAAAATTTTTTAATAAGTGAGGGATAATCAGTGCATTTTACTTTCGGTAAAATTCTTCAATCTAATTGGATGCTATCCTGCATGGTAACAGCGTTGTTGCTGGATGCCTGGAAATCGCTTCAACTTGACGCCAAATTCAAATTAACAAACAGAAAGGTGAAATCCAAGCCACAGAGATCACTAGATCTTTGTAGGCAGCTTTGCTCCAGGTCAGCAGCAAGTGGCATCATTTCGCTGCTGACCACAAAATCGGGGCCAGGTTATTGTATAACATAAGTATGACTTAATCATTAAAAGGAAGAGTATAGTTTATAAAAAGGAGTGCACAGGCCTTTTCTACAGCAACTAATTCTGCCACCTTTCAGCACCATCTGTGCTCATTTTTCTCTCAAATAAATTCATCTGTTCCTATTTAAAGCACAGTCTTCAGCATTTTTTCCCTAACTGTTTATATCTCATCATCCAATGTTTCAAGTCCTGCAAATAGTTATATAGTGGCTTGTACGCTGACCCCAATGGAAAATATTTTTGCTGCACATTCATACAATACTATTATTTTCTTTGCTGGTTGGCCCGCACTGTATCTGGGCTGGCAAAATGTTCTCAAAAAAAGGTCTAAATAACAAGAGCAAGATTTTTGCCCAAAAGTAAAGATGATGCTTGGGTTTTGCAGCAGTGTTGCACTTTTAATCAACATAGTATATTTTTGAATGCAAAACCATTAAAAAACAAAGTGCTCTGCTTTAATAAAGATTTTGCAAACTTCCACCCCATCACCATGGTCCATCAAAAAAATTTCACATTTAAAATTAAGCTTCTGAAAAACAAAACTCACATTTGAATTTCTTCCATAGCATTTTCTTGTCTGGAACCTTACATTATTAAATATCACTCTTACACTGATAATAATATACATTCAAATACTCCTGTTACCTTTCAGTATTATTAAACACATTTTGGAAGCCATAAAGCCTTAGCAAGAATCAAAAGCTTTTCTGTGGCTGCTACTCTGTCATACTAATATGCATCTCTGGGGATATACAGCATGTCATAACTCAATAAATTCCTGCTGCGAACTGATTTTTTTTTGCCATAATTAGAAAATATGGTCAAATATGTACATGTTTCTTTTCATTGGATTTTTACATTTGCTGACTTGTGCATTACATTTGATATGTAGGTTAAACTATCATTATGTTTGAAAGTTTTGAAAATAGCCACTCTACACCCAGGTTTGATAACCAGACTTCTAATATAAGCTCTTTTCATTTAGAAATATTAACAAGAACATTACCGCTGTTACCACAGCAGCATATTTTTAAGACAACTACAAATAAACTATACACTGTATAGGAATGCACATTTCATCAAAACATAAAGTTTGAAACCCAAATTAGTTTTCTCCAGCAGAGCATTAATTCAGCCAGAATATTAATGAAGTTAAACAACAACCAATGTGTGACCAAGAACAACTTAAGTTGTATCAGAAGAAGTGAAAAGTGAATTGTTATTTTTTCCAACTGAATGAGCTATTGGTTTGTGTAAACACCACTGCATATAAACCTGACTGAACTGCAAATTATAGTGGAAAGAAATGCATACTGGAAGCTGAATGATAGGGCGATTGAACTTTTACTTTTAACGCAATTCACAGTCGCGAGCATGTTGATGCAATGTAGAATGTTGAGGAATACAAAATGTTAGCCATTGAAATCACTATGATTGGTCAGTCTGTTGAAACTAGTTTAATTCTTTAAAATCAAATTACAGTTACTAATCTGGTCCCTAAAACCCAAAGTGTTTCTACCTCTGCAATTTTAGTGGACTGCCTTTCTGGCAGAATGTTCTCCAATCTTAAGCAGAGCCTTACTTATCTCATTAAAACTGACCTTTAACCTCTCAGATAGCAAAACAAACATAAATTACACTATGCTATAGCCCAAAGGTGAGCAAGATGAGAGTGTGGTAAATAAGGAATAATACTAGAGCCAGATGGGTCAGACTTCCATTAAAGTGCTTTCAGAAACTATTAATCTTGCTTGTAATCAGTGGGCTAGAAATAATTACTTCATCTAAGCTATGTAATACAGCATGACTGCCAATTGGGACAGGTCAACTTTAGCACTGTGGAGCCACAAATCATCATAAGATCTACAGCTGATAGATATAACAACATTTTGACATTACTGAGGCACTTTCAGAAAAATAAATTCACAAAAACAAATTTAGAGTTTAGCTTGGCACCAAGCAAATGTTTGTCCAAGTAGTTTGGTGCCCTGTGGTCTATTGAGCTAAAGGCCTGGTACCATCTCTTTCATACTGATAGTCCTTTATTCTTGCCTATGTTGAGCAACTGACAAACCTGAATGGCAGATAGTAATAACGCTCCTTGCCAATATGCAAGCTTCTATCTTTTTGTACCTGACAAAATGCCTAGTAAATGCTGCTTAAGGGGATGGTTACCCAAAATCCCCTGCATTCTTGTTAGGACTGGTAACCCAGGTGCAAATTTAATTACTTCAGGTGAACTATCCTATCTTGTCTAGGAGTTCTTCAGAATGCAACTGTAAACAACCTGTACATTGTAATCAGGTGTCACTGGCTTGTTTGATCTCCGACAAAGGATGTCACAAATCCATGGCAGATTGTGGGTTGAGAAAAAGAACAAAAGAAAATACCTGTCAGAGAATTCTGCAGAAGATTATGAGAGTGTGTCTATTAGTACTCTACATCCTCATGTGCCTGTCTCATGCTGTCCATACAAAGTGCTACTTGTCTGACAGAGTGCTCAACTGCCAATATGATCAAACAGAAAAAGCAATAGCTAGATAAATAAATTACACTGCTTCTTTACTAAACCTTTACAATTTTACGCTGCCTGAATTTGATAAAATAGTAAATGTCTTAAATCATAACAGTAAAGTTACTGAATACAGCATCCAGAAAAATATGGTAAACATTGGATCTTGTACTTGTGCTAGTTTTTCACTTTATTTTCATTTAGTGCAGCACATGCTTTGAATAGTGGCAGTTAGCCTTCCCATAGCAAAACCAACACAAGAATAACAACAGTGAAAGAACACCAGTGCTTAAAATCACTATTCTTTGCTTAGACAGTTGGGGCTTAAATGACATGGAAACTCTAAATCCAGAGAGTAGGAAACTCAACCTAATTACTAGTATTCTAACCCACCCATCTTCAATTACTTTTGATACTTCTAAGAAAGAGACAAGATGGAAGACTTTTGCTATAGTGAATCACTCCACCTTGTGTAATACTTCATCTCCAATGTGAGATGGGGGAAAAAAATTATTTTTCTATGCCTCACTGAAACCCAACTTGTTTCAGACAGTCACAGACTAACACTGAGAGCAGTCATAC
Source organism: Carcharodon carcharias (assembly GCF_017639515.1). Taxonomy (NCBI): domain Eukaryota; kingdom Metazoa; phylum Chordata; class Chondrichthyes; order Lamniformes; family Lamnidae; genus Carcharodon; species Carcharodon carcharias. The sequence continues at coordinate 138,030,690 of NC_054473.1, forward strand.
AAAAGAGATTTCCCAGTCCACTTAATGGAGTAGTGGTGATAGAGGTATCACAGTAGACAAAACAAAGTGAGAAACCAAAGAAATAAATACAAAAGGAAATAGAATTAATCCTCGAGCATTTATGTGGCACACAGTCATATTATAAAAATATAATTGACCACATTTTTGTGAGGATACAGTATGGTAATTCTGTTACTGGACAAGTGATCCAGAAGCCCAGGCTAATCAGATAATGAAAGTTCAAATCCCCCACCAACAGTTTGAGAATTTGAATCTGGAAACAAAAAACTGGCATCAGTAAAAATTATCATGAAGCTATTGCAAAAAACAAGAATGCCTAGCTGTCACTTTTCCTCAGTCTGGTCAATATGGCTGACTCTTAACTAGCCTCTGAAGTGGCCTTAAAAGCCACACAATTGTATCAGACCTCATTAAAAGAAACATCCGAGCTGAGCAATAAATGCCAGCTTTGCCTGAAAATTGTTAAATGGATGATCGGCTGAAAATGAACTTAATGTCCAGATTAATTTTATAAGTATGCAAATTGAAATATACAAATTATCCTAATATACCAGGAAGATGCAAATATTACATTATTGTTACAAAATTCTTCTCTGCCCAATTACAGAAGGTCACAATTCCTGATCTTTGCATGGCACACAATGGGATTGATGCCAAAGATCATGACCATGGTTATTAATGTGCAAGGTTAAACAAGGCAGCTACGGTTAAAAGGAAGCCAGCTAAATTCCTAGGTTTGATCCCTGCCTTTTGCTGAGTCAGATATACTCAGTTGTAAGGCATGTCACAGCTGAGACTTCAGTAGCTCCCGTTTAGGAATGGGAAAATTGGCTAAAGGTTCCACTTCTGATCATTATTCAGCAACCCCTGCTAGAAGTACATAAAAAGGAGAACGTTGAATTAAGATAGGATTAGACTTGGCCGAAGGCCTCCACCCCTCCAGCCTGTAGTTAAGTACTCTGTTAAACACTTGTTACTAAGACTCATATAACTAAGTCATTTAGGTGAGATATGAAGGCTCAGCTAATACCCACGGAGCTGACTGAGGTACAGATGGGCAATGCATTATATTGCTGGCACTTATCTGCCATCTGAAACAACAGCTATTTGCTGCTGCACTCCAAAATGATTTTCAGTTTTCCTCCTGGACATACTGTCTAAATAACTCTCAAAAAGGTGACCACCCTGAAGCTCTTTTTAAGATCTTCAACTTTCTCACCTTGAGCACAATGTAGTTTAAAATCTTTGCATTGTGAGGATTTAAGTGAAATAAAAAATTTTGTAAAGTTGGTATACATAAACGTATTGACAAAATGCTATTGAGATGACAATATATTCTGCTTTAATAAATCTTGGGGTGATTTAAAAAAGCAATATATTCTTTTCTGGGAAAACTTGTCTTGAGGGAGATAAAATTCTGGTGTTTTTGGGAGGGCAAGGCAGTTGAGCAGTTGAAGCTGAAAAGGATAAGCTGTTACAACACCGATTAAGCTTAAATTCAGATTGATGGGTGTGCTTTGCTTTGTAACTCAATCCTTCCTGGTTCAACTCCACAATGGCAATGGAAGAGAAAAAATAGGTGTAGTGTAAGATTTTCTACCACCTGTTTTGCACTACCGCCAAAGACCAATTTCACTCCTCTACGTTAAGAAATACTGCCACTGTCAGGATGTTAGCAATCTCTGCTCTAAAACCATACTATCGGTACAAAGTCATTTTGCTTCACATCACCAATGCAGTTATAAGTAGGGAGTGCCACTCAATTATGGAAAAGATTGTTTAGTTTTTTTCAGATTTTGAGGCCAAGTTCAAACTGAACTTGAAAATTTGTCATGGCAAGTGACCTGGTGAATTTTTTAATATTCATTCATGGGATGTGGATGTTGCTGCCTAGGCCAGCATTTATTGCCCAGCAATATTGCCCCTGCTCAGAGGGTCACTTGGAGGTCAGGCCAGGTAAGGGCCTTCTCCCTCTCTCTCTCCTCACCGCCCCCCACCCCACTCCTCCCCACACACACCTTAAACCAGCTTATATTTCAACTCTTTCTTGGACTCGAACTCAAGTTCTGTCGAAGGGTCATGAGGACTCGAAACGTCAACTCTTTTCTTCTCCGCCGATGCTGCCAGACCTGCTGAGTTTTTCCAGGTAATTCTGTTTTTGTTTTGGATTTCCAGCATCCGCAGTTTTTTTGTTTTTATCAGGTAAGGGTGGCATAGTTTCTTCCCTAAAGGACATTAATGAACCAGATGGGTTTTTGCGGCAATCGGCAATGGTTTCATGGTTATCATCAGACTTTACAGATTTTTATTGAATTCAAATTTCACCATCTGCTATGGTGGGATTCGTACGCGAGTCCCCAGGGCATTACCCTGGGCCTCTGGAATACTAGTCCAGTGACAATATCACATTGCCGCTGCCTCCCTCTATGTAAAGTGTGATTGGCATGGTTTTCATTTGAATAACCAACTCTGGTCATGAATTCCATAACTTCATAATATCCATGCAATAGGTTACTCCTACTCTCTGACCTAAATCTCTATGCCCATTTGTTCTATATCACTTAAAAGCTAGAAAACAGTCTATCAACTCTGTTCCATCTTTTGTCATTTCAAACAAATCTGTCACCCCTTAAGTTGCCTTTCTTCTTGTGCAAACTGTCCCAAATGATTTCCATATTTGCTTTTCCTCATACACTGTAGCATCCTTGTAATGTAGGAAACGTGGCAGCCAATTTGTGCACAGTACGGTTCCCGAACAGCAGTGTGACAATGACCAGAAAATCTGTTTTTAGTGATATTGATTGAGGGATAAATATTGGCCTGAACACAAAGGAGAATTCTCTGCTTTTCTCTGAAATAGTACCATGGGCTCTTTTACATCCACCTGAGGGGTCAGAGCTCAACCAAAAGACAGCACTTCTAACAATGCAGTACTCCTTTAGTATTGTGCTTAAGTGTCAGCCAAGATTATGTGCTCAAGACCCTTGGGTGGGACTTGAACCCACAAACTTCTCTTTCAGGAGGTACCAGTACTAACAACTGAACTGCAGCTGATACCATACTCCAACTCTGGACTTAAGATTGTATTTAGATTCAAGTCATTTTGACTTTTATATTTTATACCTCTACTTATTGGCTCTTTTATAAATGTATGAGTTGCTGCTTTTAAGGTTTTGTGAACCTGAAGCCCAAAACCCTTTTACTCTTCTAATAACCCAGCTTTTCCCCAAATTATAATTGTGCTGTAACTACTCTGCGATTCTATAAATATGCAGGTTATAATGTCCACAAGAAAGGAAGAGAAAATGGTACAGGGGAATGAGCGGCCTTATTGATTAAGGATGAAATCACTTCGATGATGAGGCAATATAATGAGAGGTAAGCAGGCAGTAAAGACTTTATGCATAGAATTAAGAAATAGAAAAGGATTAAGACTGTAGTGAGAATTATGTACAGGCCATCTGCTAACTCCTGTGAAGGGGTATAATGTATAAATATAGAGGTTAAGCATATAGGAAACGCACAGTGGTTTTAATGGAGGATTTTAACTTTCATATAGATTGGTATAAGCAAACTAGTTCATGTCAGAAAGATAGTGAATTTCTTGAGTGTGTTCAGGATAGCTTTCCCAAACAATATGTCAAACAAGAGGGCATGCCATACTAAATTTAGTAATGAGTAACAAACTAGATATAGCTAACAGCTTAACAGTGCATGAATATTTATCTTATAGCAATCCTAATATGATCGAATTCACTTGGTGTTTGAAGTGAAATGAAATGAGATAGAGGTAGTCTGCAGTAAACTGGGCAAATCTGTTATTGGGTAAAATAACAGAAGATCAGTGGGAAGTGTTCAAAATAATTTATGATAAGGGGCGATAACTCTACTTGCCAAAAGAAAACAGCCATGGACGACTAAAGAGGTAAGACAAAACAGAAACTAAAAGAAAAACAGACAAAAATGCAAAACAAAAACACAAGTCCCAACGAATGCAAGAGATACAAAGAGCAAAGGATGACAGAACAGTTATTAAGAGTAACAAAGAAGGAACATGAAACAAAATTTGCAAAAGATGTCAAAATCAACACAAAAAACTTTTTCAATTATATAATGAAAGAGATGATCAGGAGCAATGTGAGCATTGAAATTAATAACAGTGCTATTGTCAATGAAAATGAGGAAATGGCAGACATGTTGAATAATAGGATCACAAAGATTTAAGGTAATTGGCAAAAGAAACAATGATGACATGAAGAAAAACTTCTTCACTCAGCGAGTGGTTAGGATCTGGAACGCACTGCCTGAGAATGTGGTGGAGGCAGGTTCAATCGAGACATTCAAGAGTGAATAGGATTGTCATCTGAAAAGGAAGTATGTGCAGGGCTATGGGGAGAGTAGGTAAATTGCACCTACAGAGAGCCAGTGCAGATACGATGAACCGAATGGTTGCCTTCTGTGCTGTAAACAATTCTGTAATTTCTTTGTGTCAGTATTGACAGTAGAAGAGGATAGCATGCCAGACATAACAAGGAAATGAGTACTGAATCAGCAACGGGAACTCACCAAAATTAACATAAGCAAAATATCAGTCATGAAAAATAATGGCACGAAAGAGTGCCAAATCCCTTGGACCCAGATGGTTTCCATCCCAGAGTTTTAAAGAAAGTAGGTGAGAACATTGCAGATTCCCTATTATCTTACAAATTTCTCTTGATTTGGCAAAATTACTGATACCGCAAAATATCCATCCATGGCTTTCTCAATAATGCCAATATTTCAGCAAAGCAAAATCAGGCCAAGTCCTGTGCAATTCAATCAAGTTTTCAACAGCAGTCCACACAGGGATGAAATCTGTCAGAAGCTTTAATGCTCTTCTCTTAAGGAATTCAAACTAACAAGTAAACTTAAACCAAGCTTATAACTCAGAATTCACTGGCAGAGCTTGGATATATTTAATGGTGTATACCACTCCACAAAAATGATGCAAAAGGAATGGTAAGGAGAGCAATATGAAAACATGAAGTTTTTGAAAAAGTATATCTGGTAGGAGGATACTATCTTGAATTATTGTTGAGTCTGGCACTTATCTTGGTTAACTGTCTTTACATTTGACAATAAAGGAGGAGATGGAAAATTTCCTCCCTCAATTTAAGTGCCACAATGAATAATATCATTTTATTACTGAATACTTCTAGGGAGCTTTAGTGGCGTCTAATAATGTACAAACTACATTTTTATAAAAATTCACTTCCATTTACCATGGAAATCAAAAATTGAAAATTCTTATTTCTGTATTTAAGAAATTGCTCCAGGTAATGCAATCCACGCCACTTACAGCAGGTGCACTAGCGTTTAAGCAATGCTCCTGTTATAGGCGGTAGATGATATAAGTAGTCGGAAGGCAGAAAGTAGCTGTGGTTCTAGGAAAAGAGCATTAATTATGTTCAAATTAATACCCAGTCCTATTAGATGTTGATATAAAAATTAACAGGAAATTCAATATGACTACTGAATATTTTAATTTGCCAGGCACTTGTTAATTTATTTTTTTAAGCACTTCTGCTTGCTTACCACCTTAAATTTACCCAATCCGGACTTTAAATGTACAACTGTAGGAACTGTATGATCAAGAGGACCATTAAAGTTCTACTTTAATAGAGTTATTTCACTGCATGGAAGCTCATGTAAATAATCCTTTTATCCAACTGGAAAGAACAAAAGTGACACAGCAAGAAAAGAAAGTGACGTGACGAAGTGTGCCTGAAATAACCAGCTGGCTCAATGTATTATGGCGCCTTTGTACTTGACATCAGTGATAATGGCAAATAAGGCAGCATTATATTCACCCGATATAGGCGCCAAGTGGAAGATTTTCATAAATCAAATATTAACATTTAACTGTAATTACATCTGCCAATTAAAATGTATTTGAAAAAAAATGTTATTATATTTTGTGTTTTCTAGCAAACTAATTAAAATGTTACATACATTATCTTGTTGCATACACTGTAAAATTGCAAAACACCATTATTTGTAAAAGTGTTCTTTGGCCAATATTGCAATGTCAATTCAAGATCAACATTCCATTTTGCCAGATAACTCTTAGGCACAAAAGACCTACTGTTTTGTTGCTTGCTCTGACTGATAAAAGCACACAGAACTTATGGACAACATTAAAACCTTAAGTGACCAAATCTTAATGAAGCTGTGTGATACTTGTACCACAAGAGATAAGAGGCCAGGCTTTGCCATATATCAGCCACATCTGAATTGTGAACTACAATATAAGTCTGAATAAATTTAACAAATGCCTTCCTATAAGATGATGGGAAAAGATGCAGCAGACCAGACTTTTTAAATCTACTGTTTGACCACATCCTTGACAGGGTTGGATGCTGAATCTATGGAATTATGCACAAAGGTTTCTAGCCTGATGGTGTCTAATGCTGAACGACTTTTGACAATCGAATAATGACAAGCACACTGCTGCCTGATGCCACTCATTCACAAACATCTTGGCCTGTGGTTACTGTTGCAATGGCTGAGTGAGAGGTCAAAGGGCAAGCACAAAAAAAGACAGCGGTAAAGGGCAACTGTCATGCACCAGTGCATACTGTGAGGCAGTGAGGAGTGGTTGTCTTCTACAGAACATGCAAAGTGCTCACATTCTGTCTGGGCAGACACATCTGAAAGTCCTAAATGAGACCGTTGCCAATTCATGAAATACAAAACTGACAACTTGACTCTTCCGCTGTCTTACTGAAATTTGATTTATTTTTCTATTTCAAATCACAAATGTATGCAAAGCACAGGCCCCTCTATTGTATGTAACAGCAGAATTTTAAAGCAAGTTTTAGTTTAAAAAAATGAAACATGAAGAAACAGTATCATCCACATTTTTAAAAGCCCAATCCTTTTAATAATACAATGGGAAACTCAACAAATCTTTTTAATTCCACTGCTGTCAAGTAATAATAGAGCATTAATTAAATTTTTAATCATAGAATACGCTAATATCAAATGAACCCAATGGAAATATAAAGAACTATTTGTGGGGTCAACCATGGTACAGAAGGATACTGAAGGATTCTTGATATTGATGGCAAGGTAGAAAGAAATTACCAAATATACCAGATCAATACCTAGTTTCAGTGTTACAGCCGTCCCGAGACATAAAATATATCTCTTTACTGCTACAAAAATGGTGATAATGAAAGTGCAAGATAAATGTTTCCCTCAAGGTAAACTATTTGATTAGCTAAGGGCAGAGGTGATAACAGCAGAGTTGGAGAAACTTCACAGCCTAAAATAAATAGCTAGGTTAGGCTACAAAGGTCAACATTGGCATACGATGGTCATGTTGTTACCATTGCAGGTGAGCATAGAATTTGTGGTGGACAGAGTAAGTTCATTGGCACTGGTAAATAATTGGAAGTGGAGAATGGATTGGCAGCATTTTACAACAAAGCTAACATTTCAACTATAAATGTATAGGTCCTCTTTTTTGCTATGAATCAGAAGAGTGCATTAAAATTCAGGGAAGCAAGGCATGATAGCACTACTCCTAATTAAGGTGTATATCTATTTAGAGCAGAGGGACAACCAAGGGTTACAGCAAACCAAAACACATTGGGCATTCCACAGAGTGAAAAAAATAATGAACATCACTCAAATAACCTCATGACCAACATTTACTTATCGGTGAAAGGTTCAGCATTTCCATAGACTTGACTTTCAGTTATAACAAGTCATTTTACAGGGGATTAGTATCTTGATGATTGGATCAATACTTGGTACTTATTCCATTCCATATGAGAAAAAAAATGCCCCCATATCCGCGCCCCCTCCCCCCCCCACCCCAACCCCCGCCATAATGAAGTATGTGGTTTGATTCTACTTCATTTGTTGTGTCCATTAGTGCAATGGTGCTAAAATTATTGGCCAAAGTAATTTTTGCAACAGGGATCCAAAACACTTTAAAAGACAGAACATGCTTGTCATGCTTTAGCAGGTTTTTACCTGCATTTGCATGGTGCCTGTGCACTAATTCTTGTTATTTAGACCATTGAATGTGAGCAGGGTCTGCTATTGTTCAACTATTGGGCCATTAATATTATCCAGAGTCAATATTGTGGCTGAACTATACATATTGATGCTGGTGTATGGCCTTGCTGATTTTGAAAAACACTGTTGCATAAGCCAACAGAATCCAGAGTCAAAATGCACATTGTCTATAAATTCTAACACTAATTGTGGAAATTGAAAATATTTTGTTTGTAAATTACTATCCTTAACAATATGGCAAGAGATATTTTGCAGAACAGTATCTTGCTTTTATTTGAAAGGATCAGCAAAAATTATACATGGGTAGTTAACAATTTCCAGCAAGCATATTAATATATGAAGGGATACATTGAAATGTTTGCCCAAGTGTTACTTAATGTAGCAGTAGTGGGCTTTGCTTTAATGAAAAGGACACAAAACAACAAGAAATTTTTAAAAATAAATTTAACATCTTTAATGTACTATTCATACAATTCATTTCTCATGCCATGGTAAATTATTTTGGTGGCTTATAATAAAGTACAGTGATCAGTACAGATCAATTACTTTGGTGAAAAAGATTTCCTGTCTAGTGTATGTTTAGATTTAGTACATTGCTTGATAAAAACCAAATAATTACGATTGGAAAAGTTTGGTGCTATTATAATTGATTTTCTTCTGAGTGCATTAGTCTATTTATTAGTGTTGTGCTCAATCAAATCAATGAAATCTTCAGACCTAAGAGAATAAATGTGCTCAGGAGAAGTTTTGAAAAATCAACACACACTATAAGGATTATGCTATGATACAATCTGTTGTGTAGAAGGAAAAGTGCAAAGAGATTAAATGTTGACAAAATACAGTATGTCAAGTTCTCAACTAATTTTCCAGATATATTTTTTCGAATCTATGAAACTGGCTTTGAATGACAAGGATGACGCAAGGACAGGAAACCATTCAGATATAAGTGAATTATCAATGGTACACAATCTTTGCTATGAATGATTCAGGAGAGTGGTGACAATAGATGAGGAGAAAGACAAATGAGACATAGCCAAGGAACAGAAAAGGCTAGAAGAAAGTAAGGTGTGTATCACAGGTTTTCTAATGGATTCCCCAGGCATTACCGGCTTACAAGCAGATTCCTTGGGGTGGGGGGGAGCGTGGCAGTCACACGTTCATTAGAACTCTGTGTGTATGCCATTATATTGCTGTATTTGATGATTGATTGGCAGAGCATTTCTATTATTGTTGTAATATAATAGAAAATGCATTATTTTCATTTATAAAAGAAACACCATCTTTAAGACAGGAAGGTGCTTGTGGGTATGCCAATGGTTGTACCACAATCCCCACACAAAGCAATTTGAAAATCACTGGTGTAGTTTTGGATGATATTTAAAAACATTTATTGCCTGTTCCACAGAACTACCTCATCTACAGTCCAGAACAAATGTGCCCTTTTCTTACTACACTGTAATCTCTCCAGTCCGGAAAGCTTGGGGCCAATTCATTTCCAGATTTTGGAATTTTCTGGATTATAGAATGCCCAACCACAAGAGTGTGAACCAGAAAACGCCATAGAAATAAATATTTACCTGAAGCATAAAACAATGATCAAACATTACAGAGTAGTATTTATCCAAATACTGTAACTTCCACGTTTCCGCAATCAAAGTGTTGTACTCAAATGGTGCTGAGTTGCCTGGATCTGCTCCAAAAATTTCCAAACAACCGGTGTTTCAGAACAATAGATTTCTTGACTGGAAAGGTTAGTGTTATATTTGCAGTGTCTCTCCATTAGCACTGAACATTTTAAATGCTACATTCAAGACTGGGTAAAAATGATAATTTTAAATAGTCAAATTTAATGTAATATTTGAGGTTTAACAGAAACAAAAGCAAACTAAGTACACATTTAGTCCTGGATTATATATAGTGCTCTGGAGAATATATTCTGTGAGATAGAGAAACACTTAAGTATAATACTTTTTGGGTCATATTTTGCAAAGGTAACATTTTAAGTACTCAAAGCACTTAACTGCATGCTTAATTCAGAATATTCTTTAAGGTCCAAATCAAGTAATCATCAGTCACTTTACCTTTACCTATTCCTCTTTCATAGATTGCTCCATTATTGATGGGGTGCATCCTGTAGTAGTGCCACATACGTGAAAAGCCACAACCTTAAGCTGGGCTGAGTGTTGCCCACTGCAGGGAACTGATTAGAGTATTAGTAGAAATGACCAGCACACAAGTTCAAAAGAGATGAAGTCCTGTGTTCATACTGAGAACACTCTCCACCGTGCAAAGCACAGTTCAGAACAGAGCTAGCAATTCAAAACTTCGCCCACAGAGGCTCAAGGATTCCATTAGCAGAAGCAGAGCAGCCTACTGTCAAGATGTCATCATCAATGCTATCAAGTGGCACTTACCAATAACCTGCTCATTACTGATCTGCCAGGCCCACTTGGCTCCAGAACTCGTAACAGCCTTGGTCAAAAGTGTTAAATTCCAGAGGTGAAGTGAGAGTGACTGCTGCCTTTGACATCAAGGCAGCAATTAACCATGTGTGACACCAAGGAGCCCTAATAAAATTCAAGCCAATGAGGATCAGTGGAAAAGCCTCCATTGGCTGGGGTTTTATTTAGCACAAAGGAAGGTGGTTGTGGTTTTTTGGAAGCCAATCATCTCAGTTTGAGTACATTACCACAGAAGTTTGTCAGTGCAGTATCTTAGGCCCAACCATATTCAGCTGCTTCATCACTGCTTGCCCTCATCATAAGAAGTGAAGATATCCAGCGATGATTTCAGAGTGTTCCGTTCCATTCATAACTCCTCAGATAATGAAACAGCCCACATTTGCATGCAGCAAAACCTGAACATAATGCCGACTTGGGCCGATAAATGACAAGTAATATTCATGCTATACAATAACCATCTCCAACAACAGAATCTAACCACCTCCTTATGATATTCAATGGCAATACCATTGTTGAATTTCCCACCAACATCTAGGGGGTCACCATTGACCAAAAGATAATTAGACTAGCCACATAAATACTGTAGCCACAACAACAGATTAAAGGCTGGGTGACTCCCAACTCCCCAAAGCTTTTCTATCACCTACAAGGCACAAGTTTTGGCAAAGAGTATGATGGAATTCTCTCCAGTTGCTGAATATTCTGCAATCATCAGCGAACATCCCCACTTCTGACCTTACGAAAGGAAGGTCATCGATGAAGCAGCTGAAGATGGTTGGGCGTAGGACACTACCCTGAAGAACTCTGCAGTGATGTCCTGGAGCTGAGTTGACTGACCTCCAACAACCACATACATCTTCCTTTGTGCCAAGTATGACTCCAATGAGTGGAGAGTTTTCCTCCGATTCCCATTGACTCCGGTTTTGCGAGGGCTCCTTGATGACACACTCGGTCAAACGCTGCCTTGATGTCAAGGGCAGTCACTCTCACCTCACCTCGGAAGTTCAGCACTTTTGTCCACGTTTGAACCAAGGCTGTAATGAGATAAGGAGCTGAGTGGCCCAGGCGGAACTCAAACTGGGTGTCAGTGAGCAGGTTATTGCTAAGCAAGTGCCACTTGATAGTACTATTGATGACCTCTTCCATTACTTTACTGATGATCAAGAGTAGAATGATGGAGTGGCAATTGGCTGGGTTGGATTTGTCCTGTTTTTTGTCTACAGGACATACCTGGGCAATTTTCCACATAGCCAGGTAGGTGCCAGTGCTGTAGCTGTACTGGAACAGCTTGACTAGGGGCACAACAAGTTCTCGAGCACAAGACTTCAGTATTATTGCCAAAATACTGTCGGGGCCCATAGCCTTTGCACTATTGAGTGCCTTCAGCCGTTTCTTGACATCACATGGAGTGAACTGAATTGGCTGAAGACTGGCATCTGTGATGCTGGGGACCTCCGGAGGAGGCAGAGATGGATCATCCACTTGGCACTTTTGGCTGAAGATTATAGCAAATGCTTCAGCCTTATCTTTTGCATTGATGTGGTGGGCTCCCCCATCATTGAAGATGGGGACATTTGTGGAGCCTGCTCCTCCAGTGAGTCGCTTAATTATCCACCACCATTAACAACTGGATGTGGCAGGACTGCAGAGCTTAGGTCTGATCCGTTGGTTGTGGGATCGCTTAGCACTATCACTTGCAGCTTATGCTGTTTGGCACACAAGTAGAGCTGTGTTATAGCTTCACCATGTAGCCACCTCATATTTAGGTATGTTTGGTCTGGCATGCTGTCCTGCACTCTGCATTGAACTAGGGTTGATCCCCTGGCTTGATGGTAACGGTGGAGTGGGGGATATGCCAGGCCATGAGGTTACAGATTGTGTTCAAGTGCAATTCTGCTGCTGCTGATGGCCCACAGCACCTCATGAACTCCTAGTCTTGAGTTGCAAGATCTGTTTAAAATCTAATCCATTTGGCACGGTGGTAGTGCCAGACAACACGATCGAGGGTATACTCAATGTGAAGGTGGGACTTCGCCTCCACAACAGCTGTGCGGTGGTCATTCCCACCGATACTGTCATGGACAGATGCATTCATGACAGCCAGGTTGGTGAGGAAGTCAAGTATGTTTTTCCCTCTTGTTGGTTCCCTCACCACCTGCCGCAAACCCAGTCTAGCAGATTTGTCCTGTAGGACTCAGCCAGCTCGGTCAGTAATGGTGCAACGAGCCATTCTTGGTGATGGACATTGAAGTCCCCTACCCAGAATACATTCTGTGCCCTTGCCACTCTCAGTGCTTCCTCCAAGTAGTGTTCAACATGGAGGAGCACTGGTTCATCAGCTGAGAGAGGGTGGTATGTGGTAATTAACAGGTGGTTTCCTTGCCCATGTTTGACTTGATGCCAGACTTGAGAATTCATGGGTTCCAGAGTCGATGTTGAGGATTCCCAGGGTAGCTCCCTCTTGACTGTATATCAGTGTGCCGCCACATCTGCTGGATCTGTCCTGCCGATGGGACAGGACCTTTCCAGGGATGGTGATGGTAGTGTCTGGGACAGTATCTGTAAGGTATGATTCCGTCAGGATGACTATATCAGGCTGATGGCTAGTCTGTGAGGCAGCTCTCCCAATTTTGGCACTAGCCCTGAGTAAGGAGGACTTTGCATGGTCAACAGGGCGGAGTTTGCTGTTGTCGTTTCTGGTGCCTAGGTCGAGGCCGGGCAGTCCTTCCCAGTTTCATTCCTTTTTTGAAACTTTGTAGCGGTTTGACACAACTAAGTGGCGTGCTAGGGCATTTAAGAGTCAATCACATTGTCACATGTAAGGTGGATGGGTTTTTACAACAATCGACAATGGTTTCTTGGTCATCATTCAACTTTTAATTCGAGATTTTTATTGAATTCAAATTCCACCATCTGCCGCAGCAGGACTCAAACCCGGATCCCTAGAGCATTACAAAAACAGAAAATGTTGGAAAAAATCAGCAGGTCCAACAGCATCTGTGGAGAGAGAAACAGAGTTGACGTTGAGTCCTTATGACCCTTCCTCAGAGCTCTGAAGAAAGATCATTGATGAGACAACTGAAGATGGTTGGGCCCGGAACACGATGCTGAGAAACTCCTCCAGCAATATTCTGGGTCTGAGATTATTAGCCTCCAACAATCACAACCATCTTCCTTTGTGGAGAGCTTTCCTCCTGATTCCCATTGACTTCAGTTTTTTTGGGATTCTTTGATGTGACACTCAATTAAATGTTGCCTTGGTGTCAAGGGCTGTCATTCTCACTTCACTTCTGGAATTCAGCTATTTTATCCAAGTTTGGACCAAAGCTGTAATGAGGTCTGGAGCCGAGTAGCCCTGGTGGAACCCAAACTGAGCATCGGTGAGCAGGCTATTGCCATGTACTGCTGCACTGAATTTGTCTTGCTTGCTATGAGCAATTTTCCACATCGTCAAGTAGCTGCCAGTGTTGTAACTGTGCTGGAGCTGCTTGGCTAGGGGGTAGCTAACTCAGGAGACAAGTCCTATTGACAAGATGTTGTCAGGGCCCACAGCCTTTGCTACATCGAATGCTTTCAGTTATTTCTTGATATCATGGGGAGTAAACAGAATTGGCTGAAGACTGGCATCTGTGATGCTGAGAATCTCAGGAGGAGATTAAAGATTATCTACACGACACTTCCGGGCTGAAGATGGTTGCAAATGCTTTGGCCTGCTGGGCTCCCCCATCACGAAGGATGAAGCCGCCGCCTCCTCCTTTTTTAGTTGTTTAATTTTCCACCGCCATTCATGATTGGATGTGGCAGGATGGCAGATCTTGATCAATTGGCTGAGGGATTGCTTAGTTCTGTCTAGCATACGTGCAGATCTGTGTTTTAACTTCACCAGGTCAGCACATAATTTTTAGGTTCTCCTACATTCCTCATTGAACAAAGGTTGGTTTTATTTTCATTAGCACTTAATGATGGCACCATCACACAAAACAGATACTAATGGGACTTTTTTTTTAAACTGCAAAAATGAGAAATCTGGAGTAAAAGCAGAAAATGCTAGAAATCCACAGCAATGAATAAATGGGTAATGTTTTGTCAGAATAGGAGATTAGAGATAAGGTTATATCTAAGAAGCTATCCTGTCTTTTCTATTTAATGTTGACTTAACTGCTGTGTATTTCCAGCAGTTTTGTTTTTGGGAAAGTCTGCAACTTGGGATTACTCATTTGCAAATAAGAGCTCACTCCTGCCTTAGTGCTGAACTTGCATATTTTGGGTTCACAGAATCATAGAACAGTACAGTAACTAACATTCAAAGTGGACCCTTAAACTTATCATAAGGCAATTAGTGCCGTATCGTCTTTGCCATGAGGCCCACCACCTGCCCCTCACCCCAGTTGCCACTAACTGCTGGCCACCCAACTTCCCTTGTTGGCTCACATGTTGAAAGATACTGTTAATGTTCTTTTTCTCCTCAGGTCCTGCCCCCCCACCCCGCTTCACATCTACTATCATCACCCCTCTCCAACCTTACAAACTACCACTCCATTTCCAAATAACCTTTTCTCATCCCTCCCAGAATCCATGTTTGAATCCCTCCAATCAGGTTTCCATTCCTACCATGGTACCAAAACAGCTCTTACCAAAGCCACAATAATGTGACTGTGTCAAAGGTTAATTCCCTCTCATCATTCTCCTTGAGTTGTCTGCAGTTTTTGGCATGGTTGGCCAAGCCATCCTCTTCCAACATCCCTCCCTCGTCCCTCAGCTGGATGGGATAGCACTTGCCTGGTTCCAATGTTGTCTAACCAGTCGTAGTGAGTTATAGCCTACTATGGCTTCTCACCCTACTCTGTTACCTTCGGGGTCCCCCAAGGATCTATCCTTGGCCCCATCCTGTTTTCCATCTACATGCTCCTCTTGGTGACATCATTCAAAATCACTGAACATTAACTGCACAGAAGGAGTCTGTTCAGCCCATCAATGTCCACACTGGTTCTCACCTAGTCCAACTTCCCTACCCTTTCCCTTCAGATAATTATCCAATTCACTTTTGAAAGCCTCAACCGAATTTGCTTCCAGCTGCAGAAAAAAATTCATGGAACCGTTGCTTCTTTTGCCAATCACTTGGTGTCCTCTGGTTTTTGACCCTTCCACCAATGGGAAGTTTCTCCCCATCTATTCTGTTTAGACCCCTCATGATTTTCAATATCTATCAAATCTCCTCTTCTCCAAGGAGAACAAGCTGATCTTTACCAGTCTAGCCAAAAAACTGCAGTTCCTCATTCATGGAACCATTTTTAAAAATCTTTTCTGCACTCTCTCCAATGCTTTCACATTGTTCCTAAAATGTGGTGTTCAGAATTGAACATAATGGCCCAGATCTTCCAATCAGTGGCAATGATAGTCGGATTGCCACTGAGCTCATAAATTTCTCCGACCTGACTCAGTTCCAGATTTTTCCAGGGTCTTCCGAGCTTGGATGTTGCAGAGATGTGCAGTGTAGATCAGGGAACCAAGGATGGTGCAGAATCAGGGGAAAACAGGACACGCCCCCTTTTTGAGGCACTAGCTGCCATATGGTAAGTTTAACAGTCCAGTGTGAATCTTAGTGATTGAGTGGGGCGCGAGGAGAGCGGTTAAGGTGGGTGAGGTGGATAGATAGGGTGGGTGTGGTGGGTGAGCGATGAGCAGGTGAGTTGGAGGGCAGGAAGGTAGGTGGCTGTGAGAGTCAGGTGGGGAGATGGGGGGATGGCTCAGTGGGTAGGTGGGTCAGTTTGGGAAGGGTAGTCAGATTTGTGGTTAATCAGGTCTGGTCAGAGAGGGTCGTCGGGTGGTCAGGAGGAGAGTCAGAACAGACAAGGTGGAGGGTTAATTGGGTCGGGACAACAGGGGTAATCAGGTCTGGTCAAGGGGGTAGTCGGGTCAGCTTGTGGGATATTTGGATTGCTTCGGGAAGGTAGCTGAGTCAGGGGGTAGTGAAGTCTGGTTGGTGGTGGGGGGGGAGGCGTCAAGTAGGGTAGTCGGTGGGGGAGATTGGGGAAGTTGTCAGAGTGTCAGTGGGGTAAGTTGAGGAGGCAGTCAGATCGGGTCAGGCGGAATGGGGTCGTTGGTGATCGGGGGCTAGTCAGTGAATCAGTGTGACTGACTGGGGAATCAGTTCTGCTGTTACCCAAGAGTTACACTAGGTTTTAATCAGTCTAATATTTCCTGGGTAACTACTCAAGTAAGTACCACAGAACCGTCCGAAGGCCCTAACTCTGAACTGGAGTCGGAGACATTCATGGAGGGTGCCGAGGAGCAGGGAAACTGCCCATTGGAAGTAGAAACTTCCTCCGGAATTCCCACATGAACCCATGCGTCAGGACTTCCAAAGGTTCCCAATGAGCATCTTCAGTCATACATCAGGTCTCTGACGATCCAGAAACTGGAAGATTTAGTCCAATACTTCAGTGAGGCCCAACCAGTATTTTATACATGTTCATCATGACTTACTTGCTTTTGTACTCTCTGCCCTTACTTATGACGTAAAGGATCCTATACGACTTAAAACCACATTCTCAGCATGCCCTGCCACCTGTGATGATTTGAGTTCATTTACCTCCAGATCCCCCTGTACCTGAACTTCCTTTAAATTGCATCTGTTATCTTACATTGTCTCTTCTCATTCTCCCTACCAAAATAAATCACTTCACACTATTCTGAATTAAATTTCATCTACTACGTTTGCCCATGCCACCAGCCTGTCCTCTTGAAATATATCACTATCCTCCTCCTCAGTTCACTATACTTCCAAGTTTAGTCTTACCTGCAAATTTTGAAACTATGCCCAGTACATCCAAACATTACTTATTAAAAAGACTAAGAAAAGCCACTGTCCCTACACCATCCTCTGTGGAATGAAACTATATACCTTTCTCCAATCCGAAAAAACAACCCCATTCACCACTACTTTCTGTTTCCTGTCATTCGGCCAATTTCATACTCATGCTGCCATAGTCCCTTTTATTCCATGGGCTTTAACCATGTGAACTAGCATGATATGTGGTACTTTGTCAAATACCTTTTGAGAGGTGATGGCATTATGGTATCTAGTAATCCAGAGACCCAGGGTAATGCTCTGGGGATCTGGGTTCGAATCCCACCATGGCAGATGATGGAATTTGAATTCAATAAAAATCTGGAATTAAAAGTCTAATGATGACCATAAAACCATTGTCAACTGTTGTAAAAACCAACGGCAGATTTCCTTCCTTTAGGGAAGGTAATCTGCTGTCCTTACCTGGTCTGGCCTACATGTGACTCTTAAATGCCCTCAGCCACAGTTGTATTAAACCCCTACAAAGTCTCAAAAAAAAGGAATGAAACCAGACAGGCTACCCAGCAACAACTTAGGCACTGGAAATGACAACTCCAAACCTGACCCTGCCAAGTCCTCCTTGTTAACATCTGGGGGCTAGTGCCAGAGGGAAAACTCTCCACTCATTGGAATCATACTCAGCACAAAGGAAGGTGATTGTGGTTGCTGGAGGTCAGTCATCTCAACTCTAGGACATCACCGCAGGAGCTCCTCAGGGTACTGTCCTACGCCCAACCACCTTCAGCTGCTTCATCAATGACATCCCTTCAATCATAAGGTCAGAAATGGGCATGTTCGCTGATGATTGCACGATGTTCAGCACCACTTGCAAGTCCTCAGATACTGAAGCAGTCCATGTCCAAATGCAACAAGACCTGGACAATATCCAGGCTTGGGCTGACAAGTGGCAAGTAACATTCGCGCCACACAAATGTCAGGCAATGACCATCTCCAACAAGAGAGAATCTAACCATCACCCCTTGATGTTCAATGGCATTCCTATCACCGAATCCCCCACTATCAACATCCTGGGGATTGCCATTGACCAGAAACTGAACTGGGCTAGCCATATAAATGCTCTGGCTACAAGAGCAGGTCAGAGGATAGGAATCCTGCGATGAGTAACTCACCTCCTGACTCCCCAAAGCCTGTCCACCATCAACAACGCACAAGTCAGGAGTGTGATGGAATACTCCCCACTTGCCTGGATGAGTGCAGCTCCCACAACACTTAAGAAGCTTGACACCATCCAGAACAAAGCAGCCCACTTGATTGGCACCACATCCACAAATATTCACTCCCTCCATCACTGACTCACAGTAGCAGCAGTGTGTACCATCTGATGCAGTGCAGGAATTCACCAAGGCTCCTTAGGCACCAACTTACAAACCCATGATCACTACCATCTAGAAGGACAAGGGCAGCAGATAGATGGGCACACCACCACCTGGAAGTTCCTCTCCAAGTCACTCACCATTCTGACTTGGAAATATATCGCCATTCCTTCACTGTCGCTGGATCAAAATCCTGGAACTCCCTTCCCAACAGCACTGTGGGTGTACCTACACCATAGGGACTGCAGCAGTTCAAGATGGCAGCTCACCACCACCTCCACAAGGGCAACTAGGGATGGGCAATAAATGCTGGCCCAGCCATCGAAGCCCACATCCCGTGAATGAATTAAAAAACCACATCAACCACAATATCACCACCAACCTATTACCTTATCAAAAAACTCATTCAAATCAGTTCAGTGCGCCTTTCCCTTAACATGGTGGCTTTTCTTAATTTATCCACATTTGTCCAAGAGACTGCTAACTTTGTCCTGAATTATTGTTCCTCAAAGCTTTCTCACCGAGGTTAATCTGACTCTAGTTTCTGAGCTTAACCTTCATCGTACCCTTTTTTTAAACAAAGGAGTAACATTGGCAATTCTCCAGTCCTCTGGCACCACCCCTGTACCAAAAGAGGATTGGAAGATTATGGCCAGTGCCTCTGCAACTTTCTCAATTCCCTCAGTATCCTCAGATGCAGTTCATCTGATCCTGGTGACTTATCAACTTTAAGTACAATCAGCCTTTCTAATGTCTCTTTTTCAATTCTTAGCCCATTTAGTTTCAACTACCTATTTCTTTATTATAATATTTCTTCTTTAGTAAGTGCAGAAGCAAAGTCATCTTTTAGTACCTCATTGTGGTACTAAAATCCCCTTTTTCATCCTTAATCAACCCCACTCCTCTTTTTACTACCCTTTTACTATACGTATTCCTATAGATTTTTGAGTGCACTTTTATATTAATTCAGTCTTTTCTTTTACTCTCTCTTTGCTTTCCTCATTTCCTTTTCATTTTCCCTCAAAACTTTCTATATTCAACCTGATCATCAAATATGTTATGAACCTGACAGCTGACGCATGCACCCTTTTTCTGCTTCAATTTACTCTTGATCGCTGTTGTCATCCAGAGAGTTCTGGATTTGTTTGTCCTACCATTCCCTCCTCATGGAAGCATACACTACTGTACCTGAACATCATATTCCCGTGACTAGCCTTCCCTGCAGTTCAACAGCCATACTTACCATTCCCCACGCGTTCACATACATGCACAGTAAACCTAACTTAGAATAATAAAAACAAAAAATGCTGCAGAAACTCAGTAGATCTGGCAGCATCAGTACAGAGAGGAACAGGGTTAACGTTTCGAGTCCATACGATTTCTTCAGTGCTCGAGAGGGGTAGAAATGTGATGGATTGTATACTGTTTAAGAGGGGCTGGAGCAGGTGGAGCAAAATAGAAGATCAGGGATAGATGGAAGCGAAGGAGAAATTTGACAAAATTGTCATGGGAATGTTAATGGTAATGTCAAAGGCTAAAAGAGGTGCTGATAGTAGCATAAGATAGCAGAATATGTTAATAGCAGGATGAGGGTCATCGGTCTGCGAAAGAAAAACATAAGAAACGACAGATGGCCCTGTGGGCGGGGATGCTTGGGGGGAAAAACATCAATGACTGTATCGGTGCTGCTTCATGCTCTTGTCTGGACTTGGAAAATTTATCAAATTTGCTTTTAATTTCCACCCCTCTCTCACCTTCACATCGTCCATTTCCGAACTTCTCTTTCCCTTCCTTGACCTCTCAGTCTCCATTTCTGGTGACAGACTGTCAGCCAATATTCATTACAAGCCTTCCGACTCCCACAGCTACCTCAGTTACAGGTCCTCACACCCCTGCTTCCTGTAAGGACTCCATCCTATTCTCCCAGGTCCTCTGCCTCCGTCGCATCTGTTCCGATGACACTACCTTCTAAAACGGCACTTCTAACACGTCTTGCTTTTTCCTTAACTGAGCGCCCCCATGCCCCAGCCATTGTAGTTGACAGGGCTCTCAACCAGGTCTGACCCATCTCACACATTTCTGCCTTCACCCCTTCTCCGCACCATGATAGGGTCCCCCTTGTCCTCACTTTTCACCACACCAGCCTCCACATTCAAAGGATCATCCTCTGCCATTTCCACCAACTCCAGCATGGTGCCATCACCAAACACAGCTTTCCCTCACCACCCCCATCAGCATTCCATAGGGACCGTTCCTTCCACGACACCCCGGTCCACTCCTCCATCATCCCCAACTCCTCACCCCCTTCCCACTGCACCTTTCCATGCAATCGCAGAAGGTGCAACATCAGTCCCTTTAGCTCCCCAACATCCAAGACCCCAAACACTCCTTTCAGGTGAAGCAGCAATTCAATTCTCCTTCAATTTATTCTACTGTATTCACTGCTCCCAATGCGGTCTCCTCAACATTGGGAAGACTAAACACAAACTGGGTGACCGCTTTGGAGAACACCTTCAGTCCACAAGCATGACCCAGATCTTCCTGTCGCTTGCCATTCAACTCACCATCTTGCTCTGATGCCCACAAGTCCATTCTTGGCCTACTACAACATTATAGAGAAGCCCAAGGCAAACTGGAGGAACAGCGCCTCATCTTCCGATTAGGCATATTACAGCCTTTGGGACTTAGTATTGAGTTTAACAACCTCAGACCATGAACTCTTTCAGCCATCTTTACCCCTTTTTAAAAATTTTTAATTTTAAAAAACTGTTTTAAATTTCCCCAACCTCCAGCAC
This sequence comes from Carcharodon carcharias, assembly GCF_017639515.1. NCBI lineage: Eukaryota > Metazoa > Chordata > Chondrichthyes > Lamniformes > Lamnidae > Carcharodon > Carcharodon carcharias. The sequence goes on from NC_054473.1 coordinate 138,052,219, forward strand.
CTCCTCCAACCCCACCCACAGGGCCATCCGTCACTCGTTCTTATGTTTTACTTTCACAGAGAACTAACCCTCGTTCTGCTATTAACACATTCGATCTTATCTTTATGCCACTATCAGTACCTTCTTTAGTCTTTAACATTATCATTAATACTCTCTTTGTCCTGTATCCATGACATCTTTGTCAACTTTTTCCTTAACTCCCACTTATCCCCGACCTTCTATTTTGCTCCACCCCCTTACACAGTATGAAATCCATTACATTTTCACCTCTCTCTAGCTCCGCAGTCATATGAACTTGAAACGTTAACTCTGCCTGAACTGCTGAGTATCTCCAGCATTTTCTGTTTTTATTTCAGATTTCTAGCATCCGCAGTATTTCGCTTTTACTTAAATCTAGTTTAGACATTAGTACAATTCCCTCTTACTCTGACCCCACCTAATAACTTACTATTTCCTACCCCACCTGTTTCTCCCAATTTTTGGTGCACCTTGTTTTTCCTTTCTAATATTATTGCCTGATCCCTACACCCCTGCAAAGTTAGTTTAAATCCTCCCCCTAATAGCATGAGCGAATTGCCCTGCAAAGACATTGGTCCAGGCTCTGTTCAGTCGCAACCCGTCCAGCCGGTACACTCCCATCTGCCCCAGAACCAATCCCAGTGTTCCATGAATCTAAACCGCGCCTCCCCCTCCCACACCAGCCACACATTCACCTGCTCTGTCCTTCTATTTCTATACTCACTTGTAATCCGGAGGTTACTACCTTTGAGGTTCTGCTTGTTGGTTTCTTTCCTAGCTCCCCAAAATCTGCCTGCATGCTCTTATTTCTTTTACCTATGTTGTCACTACCAGTATGGAGCATGACTGGTGGCTGTTCACTCTCCTCCTTAGAATACTCTATAGCCACTCCAGGGAGGCAACATACCATCCTGAATTCACACCTTCAACTGCAGAAATGCCTGTCTGTTTTCCCTAACTATAGAATCCCCTATCTTAACTTGCACCAAGTCCTGTTCACCCATCACCTCTGTGCTCACTGACATACCATGGCTCCGGCAAATCATTGCCTCGATTTTAAAATTTTCATACTTGTTTTCAAATCTCTCCATGGCATCCATTTCCAATCTTCCTGCTGCCCCCTGTACTGCTGAGCCAGGCCTGGTGCCATGGATCTGGCTCAGGCTGCATTCCCCAGAGGAACCATCACTCTCAAAAGTATTTAGAACTGATTACTGGTTAGAGAATAAGATGGACTCTAGAAATTTCTGCACTACCTGCCTGGTCCTCCTTGACTCCCTGGTCCTCCTTGACTGCCTGGTCCTCCTTGACTGCCTGGTCCTCCTTGACTGCCTGCCCATTTCCTCGCCACCTGCAGCTATTGGGTGACAACTTCTATAAATGTGCTATCCATGAAACGTTCAACCTTTCGGATGTACCGATGCCAGTTTTGACATGTACGCTGACGACTTCCAGCTTTACCTCACCACAATCTTTCTCTAATAATCAGACTGCTTGTCCGACACCCAGGACTGCCTGCACAGAAATTTCATCCAACAAAATATTGGAAAGAATGAAGTCATTATCTTTGGTTCCTGCCACAAACTCCACTCCCTAATCATCGACTCTCTGCCTTTTCCTGGCAACTAGCTAAGATTTAGCTAGACGGTTCACAACCTTTGTGACCCCTAGTTGAGCTTCTCACCACATGTCTGCACCATCTCTAAGACTGCCTATATCCACCTCTGTAACAATGCCTGACTCTGCCGTTCTGCCCTGCCTCAGTTAATTTGCTGCTGAAACCCTCACCCATGCCTTTGCTACCTCTAGGCATAAATATTCTAATAAACTGACCAGCCTCCCCTGTTCTACCCTTGGTAAACTTGAGTTCATCCAAAGCTCTGCTGCCTATATTTTAACTCACACCAAGTCTGTTCACCCATCACCCCTACACTCAGTGATGGATCCTGGTAAATCATGGCCTCAATTTTAATATTTTCATCCTTGTTTTCAAATTCCTCCTTGACCTTGCACATCCCTATCTTTAATATCTTCTAACCGCATAATCGTCCAAGATATCAGTGTTTCTCTAATTCTGACCTCCTAAGCATCGCCAATTTTAATCACTCCACCATTAACAGTCATGCCTTCAGCTGCCAAGGTCTTAAATTCTCTCTCTAAACCTCTACCTCTCTTACGTTCTTTCCTCTTTTAAGAGATTCCTTGAAATCTACCTCTCATCATGCTTCTGGTAATCTACTTTAATAATCTCTTGTTATGTGGCTTGGTGACAGATTTTGTTTGTAATGCTCTTATAAAGGGCTTTGGGATGTTTTACTACATTAAAGGTGCTATACAAATACAAGTTGGTGTTAAAGAAGAGCTTCATTTTAGAGTTAAAACTTTGGTAGAAGCCAAGAACTCAAAGCATTTTAAGTCCCAATCAGAATCTTACGATTTAAGTATACCTCACAGGGGCTACATACCCAATCCAGTTAAACTAACTTCTAAGCGAGCTGCTACATGATAATGAATGGATGGGAAAAGGGCATACAGCCTTGAACTATGTACGATTCCCCAATCACAGAGTAGCCCTAATGGTGATCATTAAATGCGTAGCAATGACCTAGCCAGGGTGTATATATAGTGCTAAGTAGCCTGAAACAGTGATACAAAAAGATGAGAAAAGAAAACTAGATCTAATGATAAAAATAAACCATAGTGACTGCAGTGAAAGCTGCTTGAGTAAAGCCCATAAATATCAATAGCTGCTTTTGACATTTATGTGGTGTGCTAACCTATGGAGTCCCTGTTTATTCAGCAGGGCAAGAACTAATTAATAAATCAAGCTATACAATTAAAACTGTCATTCTCTCAAATCATTATATAGTTCTAAAGAATGCAGTGAAAGCATAGCCTCTGATTAAGCTACCAAGGCTACAGCAGCTTAGAACCCTAGTAAAGAAACATTTGGAAGTCATTCAGGCCTGCACAAAGCCTGTGTTCACATGGTTTCCAGTCTATGTGGGAAGCCACATAAAGGCAAGCTCTGCTGCTGTCTTACATTTTCCAAACACATGTACAATTGAAAAATATGGTTAAAACATTTTGTTGTAAAACATGCGGCTACCTGGTACCTGTTGTCTCAATTCGTAATTCATATCCTGTAACACAGATCCGGAACAGATGCCAGTGATCAGCTCGCCAAAAAGTTGAGCAAACCTGGTATTTTGATCAGTACAAACATCAAGCAAAACTTTGACTTTGAAAGATAGCAGATTTGAACAGTTGTTTGCCGGATACAAGCATTAGCAATCCTGGCACTTTACATAAAATCACTTACATATGGTCATTAAATGGTGAGCAAAGAGCAATAGACAACAGGTCTATAGAACAGAGGTTAAGTTATTTATTAAGGCTGTTTTTATGGTGCACCATAGAGACAAGTCTTATTCTCCCATTTTTCCTGGCAGTATGCTGCTAATCCTGATATGGGTCTTTGGGAGGCTTACACTTTATGGTTCCTTCGGTAACAAGACCAATGAAAATGAAGATCTAGGATGTCATTAAAAGTGTGGAAATAAATTTAAGTCTTCAACAACAGGAGTAATGTGTGCTTGAACCCAAGGGCATATTATTAAAGTAAAAATACCAGTAGAGAGTAAAGTAAATTACTGAGTCAAGGCTTGCCATGGAGTTCCTCCTGTAACATCCTTTCAGACAAAATCATTTCTGTGGACAGCTTGGAGGTCCGGTGCAAAAAGCAAACTATTTTAATCTGGTTTGGTTTATACACACACATACACAAATGGTTGTAAAATGGTGTTATTACACCCTGCCCTCCTCAATGAAAAAATTAAACAAATTTGAGTTCTACACAATCTTATATATTTCTTTGTTTTCTTTTTTCTTTATTTACAAACTAAATCATTGGTTTCCCATTCCTAAAGGGTTACCTCCTTTCCTGAGCCAAACTTTCAGAACTTGTGGAAAGGCGTTGATCCATCTTACAGTGAGTCTGAGCAGAAGTTTTCTCCAATAAAGATTAATTTTGGCCTTGACTGAGGCTTGAATTTTCCATTTCAAATAGAACACTACTCCCTCAATTCCTGGCAAAATTTGGTTCATCACCCCTTGTAAAATTCCAGGGTCTGAAGAAACACCACATGCCAGCCTATGAAACTGAAATCAGTCCTGTAACCAGCTTATATTTTACCTCTTTTCTATTTGTACTTAGTTCTGTTGAAGAGTCATACAGACTTGAACCATTAACTGTGTTCCCCTCCGCAGATGCTGTCAGATCTGCTGAGTTTTTCCAGGTATTTTTATTTTAGGTTCATGTGTGGATTGTTGGTCAAGTATGACTTGGACTCATCATCTAGCTCAAGTTAAAATAGACACTTGTCAGAACTTTGAAAAAAATCTGGCCTTCTGACAACATTGCTAATAGATTCTCCATGTTTGGCAAAATATCGGGTGGATTACATTTTAGTACCTGATTTATTGTTACCTTATAATCACCACATATTCTTAAACTACTATCTGATTTTGGTCCTACCACTATGGGAGCAGCCCAATTACTTTGCTCTACTTCAAGAGTAATGATCTCAGCCTCAGTCTTTGCAGTTCTTGCTCTACCTTCTTTCTTAGAGTGTAGGGAACTGGGTGCAGCCTGCAATGAACTAGCCTTGCCATCCTCTGAACACGTGCTTTAGCCTTGTATCCCTGAATCGTTTTGCTAGTTTCACCGAGCATCTTGGGGTACTTTACTACATTGTCTTGCAATGTGAATTTCACTTCAACACGAAAAAGCTTGCTTCAATTGAACTTAAGTGCTTTCTTTTAACAAGGCTTTTTTTAATCTTTTACAGCAATGATAGGCAATTTTGCACATTGCTCATTGATGTGACCTGAACCAACATATTTCAATAATGGCAATTTTCTTTCTTATATAATTGGATAACTCTATTCGCAATTTTTTCAATTGATGTTGACTCAACTTTTCAAAATGCCAGCATTTCTTTCATTCTCCTTCTTGCGATATGCTTTGGCAAGATGACCCTTCCTGCAGCTGGACAATTCTGTGCCAAATGTTGCCCTAGGCATCAGTAACAGGATTTTGTTATACCACTGAAACTACCAGCTGCTGTCGTTGGGGCCTTCTGCTTACTCATCTGCAGCTGATTTGCTTCAGTAGATGACTGCTATTTATTAAAGCTAACTTCTCTCCAGTCATGTTCTGTCATGTTCATGGACAATGCTGTTTGGCAAGCTGTGTCAGAAGTCAGCTTTGGCAATGTCATCAACTTAGTACAAATGCACTTACTTTTCAATCTGCAAACAAGTCTATCATGCAACACTCTCTCTTGAAATTATCCAAAATTACAATGAACTGAAAGGCTTTTTAAAGCTACAATAAACTCTCCAATATTCTCACTGCGCAGCTGATTCCTTGTTCCAAAATTTCTGCAATTTCCAAAGGATTGTGATTGTAGCGCTGCTCAAGCCTAATCAAAGCTTAATCAAAATGTCCTTTGGTGGCGTATTTTTTCGCTTTGCCTGGGTGAGCAAATTCTTGAGCATTGCATACACTTCCACGCCTGCTTCAGTCAAAAACATCACCCTTCTGCTTTCCCATGCTGACTGACTTATAGCTGAATTATCAGGACTTTTGAGGATATTGTTAAGCAGTGAAAAACTTCTAGGCACTCAATGTGTGCACTAAAAGACTCCCGGAGACAGCACCCTCCCAGTTATCCAATAATTCCTATAGGTGTAGGCATCATGAAGGTCAGTCTACTACATGTACAGCACACTTTTACTTTGGACTGGACTTTTAAGCCTTTTCTCAACAAAGCACATTTGCAAGTTCCTTGGTTAGCAGGGAACTTCTCCAACCCAAAATTTATTTTAAGTTAGGGAATTCACAATCCCATTTCATCGCCAGACAGTAATATCTTGGCAAACAAAAATCATTCATGTGGACAGCATGGAGGTCTGGTACAAAGAGCGAACTAGTTTAATCTGGTTTGGTTTATGTACATACATACATGATTGGAGGGCGCTATTACAATTACCAAAGTAAAAATACTAGTCGATAGGAAAGTAGATTACAGAATCAGGACTTGCCATAGAGTTCCTCTCTCATCTCTCATTATTTAGAAAGTGAAAGTTTAAAAAACGTCTATGAGAGTCCTCAGTATTGAGAACATGCTAAGAATATGTCAGGCAATTCAAAAATTAACCAGCAGATATCTGCTGGTATTGCTCACAGTGGATCAGATATGCAAGTATGAAAGGGTTGTTATTAACAAAGTGTGACAAGAAGAGTGCTACACACAGTAAGTACAGAGTTTCAGGCAGCATGTACTGCAAAAAGACTATTAATATATTGGAAATAGATGGGGAAGATTAGGAGCCCTGGGAAAGTCTAAGGTTGAATATTTAAACAATAAGTAGAGCAAGGAAAAGTCTGAGGTTGTATATAGAGTGGCAGAATATGAAGGTGCAGCAAGTAATTAGAAAGACAAATGAAATGTGACCTTTATTGCAAGGGGATGGAATATAAATAAGAGGATTGGTTTATTGAAAAACCATCATGGCAGCAGGTGCCAAACTGCGATGATGATACAAATAAAACAATCATATTTCATAACATAACATTTAATTGTGGACAGTTAAAATAAAAAAAGTATAAAATAATAAAAGGGTTGCACAATTATTAACATTTAAGTAAACAAATAATTACAATACATTGCAAACATCAGGTCTCCTTAACTTACTGAATAAAAATGGAAAGTCTACTGCACTTTGCATTAAAGTCCATAAATCATATGTTGTCAGGTTCAGTTCATTAAATTCTCAATCATTTTCATACTATTTAGGAGCATAAAAGTAGGGAAAACTTGCTACAACTGTGCAGGGTATTGGTGAGACCACATCTAAAATAATGCATACAGTTGTGGTCTCCTTACTTATGGAGGGATGTACTTGCATTGGGGACATTTCAGAGAAGGTTCACTAGGTTGATTCCTGGGATGAGTTATCTTACGAGGAAAGGTTAGGCTTATATTCATTAGAGTTGAGGAGAATGAGAGATAATCTAGATTCTGAGTCGGTTTGACAAGGTAGAGGATGTTTCCTCTCATGGGGGAACCTAGAAGTAGAGGAGCACAGTTTCAAAATAAGAGGTCTCCCAATCAAGACGGAGATGAGGACAGGGTGGTTAATCTTGCTCTCTACCCCAGAGAGCAATGGAGGGTGGGGCTTTGAATATATTCAAGGCTGAGTTGGACAGATATTTGTTCTACAAGGAAGTCAAGGGTTATGGAGGGCAGGCAGGCAAGAAAAGTTGAGGCCACGATCAGGTCAGCCATTATTTTATTGAATGGCACAATAGGCTCAAGGAGTCAAATGGCGTACTCCTATTTCTTATGTTCTTATGCATTGATGGGAGCAAATCAATAGAAATGGAAAAGACTAACATTGAACATAATCATAAGGGAAAGGCTGGGGATGAAGGGCAATAAGGGGAAGAGAGGAGAGGAAGTAGATTGTGGGATAGGCATTCGGGTTATTAGAAGAAAATACTTATTTTGAAATGAGGCCAAGTAGGGAGCAGCATGCAAGGGCAAAGGTGAACCATTAAAACAAAAAGCAGGGCAAAGGAAGACAGCTGGAGAAAGACTGTAGTAGAAGGTAGAGTAGCTGAATGGGAAGAAAAGGAGGAGGAATCTACAACTTTTAAAACTAAACTGAGGCACAGTCAGGAACAGGACAACAACTTGCGCTTCATGGAGACTATGGTGATTGGTGTTGAAAAGGTTTGGAGGCAGACTGGGATAAAACAGGTTAGGCATCACAGAATTTAAAGAAAACAACATGTTTTTGAAGGTAGAGCTGGAAAACAAGTTAAAGCTGAGGCACAATGAAGCAGAGAAGTAGGAGCAACATTGCAGCAATGCAAGCTTCCCTTAATGGATGGACATTCAAAAGTAATGGCAAGGAAAGGACTGATTGTGTTTCAAGAATTTTTAAAAATAATTTTGTTTTTAAAACTGGAGGCTTCTGGAAGGAAGATCAGTTAAAATAAAGTACAGGTTGTAAAATTGGCACTGCAGGAACTAGGAGACCAGCTTCAATGGCAGAGTTAGCAGCAGGAGGTTTTTTTGAAAACAAAGACTAAAAGTTTTTTTAAAAATACTGAAGGGAAAAATTAAATGCAGAGATGAAAAAAATTACAATGGGCTAGAGAGGGCCAAGAGCAAGAGGTGTGAAAGACTAAAGAAACTCATAGCAGCAAATGGAGCTGGAGAAGCTTGGAACCAGTTTAAGATATTCCAGAGTACAAAGTCAAAGTGTAATAGCCAACTGTGATGATCAAATTATGCATTAATTGCCACCTACTGATTTCAGAGAGCAAAATAACAGTTAAACGTAGACATTTTAATATGGGATTTCTCATGATGTTCACATAACAGTTTTTAATGCAAGTGTGGCCCATGTGGTATTTTTATATAGTATTCTTTAAAAAGAATAATCAGTGAAAAATACCATAAGCTTCAAACTACAAAACTGGATATAATTATTTAACAAAAGACTTCTACTCCAAGATGGTTTCTGTTTAGTTTATTTTGCAAGTATGTACCAATATATTGTAGCTGCATATTTTCTCTATTAAAAGCAAAAATATACTTGGCATATCTGAGATGATTTTTCATTTAAAACTTGTACATATGACCTCAGAATGTTCTATTAAATTTCTGAACTGAAAACATGGATGGAACAAGTTTTTTTACTGCCAACATAGTACAGCAAATTGAATTAAGTAGATTACAATTTTAAAATTTCCAATTTCACTGCATTTCAAATAGACATTATGAGATTTACATCAAGCTATAACTAAGGATAGAAATACTGTAGAGAATAGCAATACTGCCGAGTACTGTAAAACCTGATGTTTAAGTCATCACAAAAAATACTATGTAGTTTGCATTTCTGAAGTGTGTTGTAGTATATTGTTCATCCGAGTACCGAATCGTCATTTAATTAATAGAAAACCTGCAACTGAACAAACATTGTGTATTAAACGTCACACTCATTCTTGCAAAGCTCAACTATGCAAATTATTTGCTGGATTTACAATAGTTATCTGCAGATTTAGAATCTTGGTTTCCATTAGCTGTTTTTTGTTCATGAATGAGAGAACCTTTTTGGGGGGAATATTTCTGCTCTCTTCTGGCACGCACATTAAAAAGCCAGGTATATATGCCCAGGTTTCAACTAACACTTCTCCAGGACATTGTTGTGGCAAAATTTGGCACTGAGTCATATAAGGCGATATTAGGACAAGTGCATTAAAGCTTGGAGTGGAAAGGAAATTGATGATGCACAAGGGGAAGAGAGGCAATAAAGGGATTTGAACACAAGGATGAAAATTTTAAATTCAAAGCCAAGAAAACGTAGGTCAGCAAACACAAGAGTTATGGGTGAATGGGACTCATTGTGAGTCAGGGTATGAGCAGCAGTGAAAGATGGTAGGTTCAGCCAGCAGAGCAACGGAATAGAATTGGGAGCCCATATCCTACCATTCCACTGCATAGTACAATGGTACATCAGCACAGCCACAGACCAGAATACCTGAGTTAGCAGAGGAGGGACTGTCAGTCATAAAATACCATAGCTCTGAAGTGCAAACTGATGTTTACAAAAGTGCTAAAACAAAAACAGAATTACCTGGAAAAACTCAGCAGGTCTGGCAGCATCGGCGGAGAAGAAAAGAGTTGACGTTTCGAGTCCTCATGATCCTTCGACAGAACTAGGCGAATCCAGGAAGGGGTGAAATATAAGCTGGTTTCAGGTGGTGGGGTTGGGTGGGGGGAGAGAAGTGGAGGGGGGTGGTGTGGTTGTAGGCAAAAGCAGTGATAAAAGATGTCACAGACAGCAGAACAAAAGAACACATAGGTGTCGAAGTTGGTGATATTATCTAAACGAATGTGCTAATTAAGAATGAATGGTAGGGCACTCAAGGTATAGCTCTAGTGGGGGTGGGGGGAGCATAAAAGATTTTAAAATATTTAAAAATAATGGAAATAGGTGGGAAAAGAAAAATCTATATAATTTATTGGAAAAAAACAAAAGGAAGGGGGAAGAAACAGAAAGGGGGTGGGGATGGAGGGGGGAGGTCAAGACCTAAAGTTGTTGAATTCAATATTCAGTCCGGAAGGCTGTAAAGTGCCTAGTCAGAAGATGAGGTGTTGTTCCTCCAGTTTGCATTGGGCTTCACTGGAGCAATGCAGCAAGCCAAGGACAGACATGTGGGCAAGAGAGCAGGGTGGAGTGTTAAAATGGCAAGCGACAGGGAGGTTTGGGTCACTCTTGCGAACAGACCGCAGGTATTCTGCAAAGCGGTCGCCCAGTTTACGTTTGGTCTCTCCAACGTAGAGGAGACCGCATTGGGAGCAATGAATGCAGTAGACTAAGTTGGGGGAAATGCAAGTGAAATGTTGCTTCGCTTGAAAGGAGTGTTTGGGCCCTTGGACGGTGAGGAGAGTGGAAGTGAAGGGGCAGGTGTTACATCTTTTGCATGGGCACGGGGTGGTGCCATAGGTGGGGGTTGTGGAGTAGGGGGTGATGGAGGAGTGGACCAGGGTGTCCCGGAGGGAACGATCCCTACGGAATGCCGACAGTGGGGGTGAAGGGAAGATGTTTGGTAGTGGCATCATGCTGGAGTTGGCAGAAATGGCGGAGGATGATCCTTTGAATGCGGAGGCTGGTGGGGTGATAATTGAGGACAAGGGGGACCCTATCATGTTTCTGGGAGGGAGGACAAGGCGTGAGGGTGGATGCGCAGGAGATGGGCCGGACACGGTTGAGGGCCCTGTCAACGACAATGGGTGGAAAACCTCGGTTAAGGAAGAAGGAGGACATGTCAGAGGAACTGTTTTTGAAGGTAGCATCATCGGAACAGATGCGACAGAGGCGAAGGAACTGAGAGAATTGGATGGAGTCCTTACAGGAAGCGGGGTGTGAGGAGCTGTAGTCAAGGTAGCTGTGGGAGTCGGTAGGCTTGTAATGGATATTGGTGGACAGTCTATCACCAAAGATTGAGACAGCGAGGTCAAGGAAGGGAAGGGAAGTGTCAGAGATGGACCACGTGAAAATGATGGAGGGGTGGAGTTTGGAAGCAAAATTAATAAATTTTTCCAAGTCCTGACGAGAGCACGAAGCAGCACCAAAGTAATCATCGATGTACCGGAGAAAAAGTTGTGGAAGGGGGCCGGAGTAGGACTGGAACAAGGAATGTTCCAAATACCCCATAAAGAGACAGGCATAGCTGGGGCCCATGCGGGTACCCATAGCCACACCTTTTATTTGGAGGAAGTGAGAGGAGTTGAAGGAGAAATTGTTCAGTGTGAGAACAAGTTCAGCCAGACGGAGGAGAGTAGTGGTGGATGGGGATTGTTCGGGCCTCTGTTCGAGGAAGAAGCTATGGGCCCTCAGACTATCCTGGTGGGGGATGGAGGTGTAGAGGGATTGGACGTCCATGGTGAAGAGGAAGCGGTTGGGGCCAGGGAATTGGAAATTGTTGATGTGACGTAAGGTGTCAAAGGAATCACAGATGTAGGTGGGTTGGGACTGGACAAGGGGAGAGAGAAGGGAGTCAAGATAACGAGAAATGAGTTCTGTGGGGCAGGAGCAAGCTGACACGATCGGTCTACCAGGACAGTTCTGTTTGTGGATTTTGGGTAGGAGGCAGAAGTGGGCCTTCCGAGGTTGGGCGACTATCTATCTTGCTGCTAGTTGGAACCAGTACAAGAAGTGGTTTGTAGCTACTGTGTAAATAGAGACAGCGTTTGACAATGCAGCACACAGGCTCTTACACTGAACATCTGTTATGATAATATCAGTGTCATCAGAACATTAGATCAGCAATTGACTGTTACTGGACAATGCAGCAAATTCAAGTTCAGTTTTAGAGCAAATTGTCAACTCAAGTTGAACCAGATACATTCTCGACAAAGGCTGAAAGACAAAAGACTCACTAATTCAGAGAATCAGCCACATTTCCAATTCTTGGAGTTTAATAAGACCTAAAACTGACTGAATACATTACAAAAAAGGCCTCTGCAATGCTATGACTGAGTGTTTGCAATATCTAAACTAAAATTAATGCCTTTAAAAGAGGTGGAAGAGATTCAGAGACAAAAATTTTAGGTCTCTATGCACTTCATGTAACCATACTTTCAGTGTATTCCTACATATCAAGAGAACAAATGATGTAACTTCTTCAAGTTATATGGACTCGCTAAACTAAAACTAATGCCTTTAAAAGAGGGTGGAAGAGATTCAGAGATAAACATTTTAGGTCTCTATGCACTTCATGTAACCATACTTTTCAGTGTATTCCTACATATCAAGAGGGCAAATAATGTAACTTCTTCAAGTCACATGGACTCAAAACATTAACTCTGTTTCTTTCTCCATAGGCGCTGCCAGACCTGAGTTTTCTCAACACTTTTGTTTTTATTTCAGATTTCCGGCATCCGTAGTATTTTGCTTTCATCATAGAATTATTTGTAGTTTTTTGAATTGCTTCACTGCTGTTCCGAGGACGTTATTTTTAACCTCTGCATCAGTGTCAAGATCAGTTGGCTTAAAGGTGCAATGCAAGCATTGCGACAAATTTTACAGTAACTGACAAACCAATTCTGCTCTTTTCTTTAAGCTGATAGCAGGCATAAAAATAGAAAAATGCAGGAAGTCTGTCAGAAGCGGAAATGAAAAGTTAACAGGTAAATGCTTTTGAGTACAGACCTTTCATCAGAAACCAAAGAATGTTCCAAACTGAACTGTTGGACCATTTCAGAACAATGTTACATAGAATTTACATTACGGAAACAAGCTTTTCAGTCTAACAGGCCTATGCCAATGTCTATACTCCAGACAAGCCTCCTTCCACCTTACTTCATCTCACCTTATCAACATCTCCTTTCCCTCCTTTGCCCTCATGTACTTATCTAGCTTTTCATTAAACGCATCTATGGTATTCACCTCAACAACTTCATGTGGTAGCAAGTTCCATATTCTCACCACTGTTGGATTAAAAAGATTTCTCCCAAATTCTCAATTGAATTTATTAGTGACTATCATATTTATAGCCCCAGGTTTTGATTTTCCCCATAAGAAACATTTTTTCTGCCCAGTAGATCCTATTCTTTCTTGAATACCTAATTACAAAGGAAAACACAAACTCACAAAGAGCTTTGTGTTTTGAGAAACGAAGGACGAATTGTTTCATTCTGCTCTCCATCCAAACAATGGCACACAGATATTGCTGGTCCTGTTTGTGCGTCAATGATCAAAAAGGGTGAAATCTATCATCGGGGGATTAATTTTAAAACACAAGTATTATACACAAAGCACAAAACAAATTCCTTCAGCTCACCTACACCACCACCTCCAGCCCCTCCCACACCCACCTCCCCCACAACCAGCAAACAATATATATTTCCAAAACAAAAACAAAAACAGAATTACCTGGAAAAACTCAGCAGGTCTGGCAGCATCGGCAGAGAAGAGTTGACGTTTCGAGTCCTCATGACCCTTCGACAGAACAGGGTCTGTCGAAGGGTCTTGAGGACTCGAAACGTCAACTCTTTTCTTCTCCGCCGATGCTGCCAGACCTGCTGAGTTTTTCCAGGTAATTCTGTTTTTGTTTTTGTTTTGGATTTCCAGCATCCACAGTTTTTTTGTTTTTATTAATATATATTTTCACATTGATAAAAACACTCAACTGCACTCAGGAAGCTGTATTTATTAGATAGCGGCAGGATACCATAGCTGAGCTTTATGCTCCCCAAGCAAAAGAGCTCAGAAGCAAGTTGTAAAATTCTTATTGTAGCCCACTCTCCCTGTCAAATCAGCTAAGTTGGTGCAGGCTGGGGGTAGAAACTGAGCCAGTTTTGTATTAATTACATGGAAATGCTAAACAACTTGAAATTGAAAATGGGAGGCATCAATGAGCAACTAAAGAGGAAAGCGCAAGACTGTGAAGCATGGAGAAATGAACAGAGGACCTGCCCTCAGGCAGACCATGAATGCCATATTAAGATATCATGAGGAGGGAATGGGAATGGGTGGGAGTGGTGGTACAATGAGCTGGAAGATTTTCCTTTCACTTTTGTGGACCTAAGTTCAAATCCAACTCAGACAGGTTGCAGGTCAGGGCACGGAGCCATGTCAATGGACTGATGGTTATGGCCTGATCTGAGGCTGTTACTTTAAACCCGTCCTCAGGTGGGTAAAACTCTATAAAGTGAAGCATTTGAATAGCACCTTTAATGTATTAACACAATACTTCACAGGAGTGTCATCAGACAAATTGGACACCAAGCCACAAAGGGGATATTACGACGTGATCAAAGTTTGGTCAAATTAGTAGATTCCAAGGGACAACCTAAAGTTGGGGAGCTAGAGAAGTTTAGGAAGAGATTTTGGAGCTTAAGACCAAGGCTGCTGAAGGCATTCTACCACTGTGTGTGATGGAAATCAGGGTTATGTAACTGGCCAGAGTTGGAGGACTGCAGATATCGCAGAGGATTGTAGAGTTGGAGGTAGTTACAAGCAGAATGAAAATTTTAAAATCAAGGCTTTGTCAGACTGGGAACAGGTCAACAGCATGGGAGTGATGAACAAACAGGACTTGGTGCAATTTGGGATATGAGCAGAACTTTGGATGTGTTGAAGATGGAAAGTTGGCCAGGAGAGCATTAGATTAGTTGTATCTATTCTCCGTCATTGCCCTTCGCTGTGCACAGCCTATTTAAAGCACTGCAGAGTCCTTTTAAGATTGCAATGTGGCCATGTATCTTAAAGTGGCCCATTTGTCCTCTTATGCAACACCTTATAGGGAACTTGGTCTGGACGCCAGTGGCAGTGCCTTATTTACAATGGTGTGTAATGTCATGCCATGAAATCTCCATCAGAAATCCTGACAAGTCCTGCAGCTTGAGATTATCCTTTCCTTTTTTATTGAGCTGCTCCATCCAGTTAGCAGGGCCAGGGTGTACACGGTTTATGGAGTCCAAAGTTGGGTCTATTCACCATCACCCTTTAACAATGGCATCCTGGTTATTATGATACAGTCTTAACCATTCAATGCCAAAAACTATATAATATCTTCAACTTCAAGTGCATTGAATGTATTTCTTTATATATAAGGAGCAAGCTTGATGCAATCAGTATCAGGTGCAGCCTAATATGATGCAACTTTTTTTTAGTCCTAAACAGTATGCTTGCACGGAATTTTTACCATTATTATAATGTGCAAACCTGGCTGAATATCTTTATTCCAACTTCTGTTATTTAGTGTTTGGTTAAGACCAAAATTAAAATAATGTGGACTGAACTTATGTCCATTCTGGACTGGTTGTAGTAGTTAATGCTGCACATTTCTGTTAGACACAAATTGAGTCCCATAAATTACAGATGTGGGGTTCTAAAAGTTGCAGAGTGTCAAGATTGAAGGAACTTGGAAATTATGCATGAAGCACTGTAATTCATAAAAAAAAAGTCCTAATGATCAGCTGACAGAAAAACTTGGAGTGATAACAGAATCCAATGTCATTAAGTCAATTACTCTATTTCTCACACATTCCAAATGACAAAGTAAAGAATCAATCACCCATGTTTGTCAAGATTGCGAAAATATGATGCAGAGTGCATGAATTTATTCTTATGATAGATTTATCCAAAACGCTTATATGTTTATTTTACTTCTTTCAGTAAGAACTTGACATGCTAAAGGTAATTTAGTGCTTCAGACAGATGTTAATGAATTTTCCAATAAATTGTTGAGAAAGCAGCAGCTCATTCTAAAACAAATCTATGAAATTTAAGATTTAAGTTACTTTGTAAAGTGGCCACAATGCCTAACCCAAACATTATTGTTGGTTAGATCATAGTTTGATACTGTAGCTTCTTTGGCATGTTTTTAAATTTGATTTAATTACAAAGCTTAATTAGTAATACAAATCTTAAAATGCAAAAGGCAGAGAAAGAAAATGATAAAATAAGGGAGGAAGAATGCAAGCATAAAGAGATGGAGAGTGGGAATATATTAGAGTGGAGAATAATCAGAAAGAATTACAAGAGGCAAATTTCATTTTTATTCTGTAACGGGATATCATAGGATAACAGGTGTAATTTAACATTGGTATTTATCTTATCTGAGGTATTGATACATTTAATATATATTACATTTGGTAAGTGGGGTGTGCATTTAATTTAAAACACAGTCTAAAAACCTGCAGTAACTTTGCTTCTGCAGGTGCTACCTTTTTAAGTAGGCAACCATGTGGCTTTCATTTTGTCTTAGAAAGCATTTTCAATGGAGAAGGAAGGTGGAGTTTGGTGAGGGGGGGTCACAGTCAAGAGTAAGTCTTTCATACGATATTAGTTTAGTTAAAAAAAACACCAATTGAATGCTGAAGCCAATTAATTCTCCGGTGTTTGTTGACATTTAGGCTTATGCTAATTGCTCACACCTGCAAAACAGATTCTAATTTCTAGAACCTGAGACAAGAGGGAGCAAAGAGAGAAGGAAACAGAGGGCAAGATAGGCAGTTTCTTTCCTTATTCTAACTTGACTTTGAATTACACTTTCAATGAAAGTACACTGAGGCACTGGAGAAGGTGCAGATAAGATTTACAAGAATGATACCAGGAATGCATAGAAGGATTAGCTGGTGAAGTCTCTTCCCTCCTGAAAAAAGGCTGAGGGGTGATGTAATCGAGGTCTTTAAAATTATGAAAAGTTTTGATAGATTGAATACAAAGAGAATGTTTCTTCCTTTGCCGAAGAGCATAACTAGAGGCCATTAATATAAAATAATCACCAAGAAACCCAACAGGGAATTCAGAAAAAAACTTCTTCACCTAAAGAATGGTAAAAATGTGGAATTCGTTAAAACAGGGAGAGATTAGTTAAAGGGAAGAGAGACAAGCATTTGAGGGAGAAAAGGTTACAATGGTTGATTTAAATGAGACAAGATGGAAGGAGTTCGAGCAGAGCATAAACATTGGCATGGACTGGTTGGGCCGAATTGATATACGGCACAAAACAGACCAATGTAATTGAATTTTAAAGCAAACTGCCTCTGATAGAAAAAGACCAGGCATATAGACAAATAGACTACCTGAAACCAACTCGGGCCCATGTGTATAGGCTTTCACCTTTCCTCTGGATACCAGCCTACAAGATTGAGAAAGGGGTGCAGACGCTAAGCAAGTCTGCACCCCTAAAACCAGGCCATACAGCAAACAAGGAAAGGTAACCTCTCGGCTTGTAAACTGGAATGTGAGGACTATGTGCCCTAGTATGAAAAATGACCCAAATTCCACAGCAGGTGTATGCAAGATGACCCTGATTGACCATGAGTAACACACGCTTGGTGTCAACATTGCTGCTGTAAAAGAAACCAGATTAGCAGACACAGGATCTATTTGTGAAGCTAATTATGCCTTCGACTGACATGGAAAGACCGCTGAGGACCACTGTGAGCAGGGTGTAGGCTTTACAGTGAGCAATTAGCTGACACAGTCAATTGCATCCCAGCAGCAACCTCAGAGCACCTCATTGCCCATTGGTTATTATCTGATGGAGGTGTATTTTCAAGAATATGTCATCCAACGAGACTATGGAAAATCTTAAGACACATCATGTTGCGTTTTAACTTCCAAAAGGCAGTTGACATTTTTGCATAAAAAATTATAACTTAAGCTTAAATGAGTGAGGTTTCAGGGAAATATATGGGAATGGATGACAAATTAGATGAATGGTGGGAATCAGTGGATATTTTTTAAAGGGAAATGTATTAGGTGGAGCAAATACCAAATGGAAATCAGGACCCCTACTACTTTTACTTTAATTTTTTATTCAGTATTTAAATTCTATGAACAATAACAATTGAATTCATTGAGGGAGTTCAGGAAGTACAAATAAGTGCACATATCAAAGCTGATGACAATTAATATACACGTAAAATACTGCATTTAGGAAGGAAAATAGGACAGCACAAATACCTAACAAATGAGGTTTTAACTGTACTGAAGTTGAAAAGCCTAGGAGTTATTCAACTCATTGTGTCTAACTAATGCACTGCAGCAAAAAACAAGTTGAATGCAAATTAATACAGCCCGAACAGCAGAGTATAAATCAAAGAAAGTCAGGCTCAAACTGCGTAGTATTCTGATCAGCCCCAACTGAAGTCCTGGTTATTGCCACAAGAGATATTCAAGCTCTCGAAACAGAACCATGACACTGGTCCCTCATGTCAGAAGACTGAGTTATCTCAAGAGTAGAGAAAGTTGAGCTTTTCAGTCATGAAGTGAATGTGAGATAACTTCTGAGATAAGAGAGTACATAATATAGAAAAATAAAACTTGCATCGCTACTTAATGACACTCAGACAAAGAGAACAGGTTCAAACTAATACATCGAGGACTTATTTCAAGAACTTCATCACACAAACATGAACAAAACACATGGAATAAACTTCCAACCAGATTAGTGGAGGCAAAAACACTGAAATTATCTAAGGAGCATCTCAAGCTGTGATGGTCAAAATTATGGATGGACTGATTGGTCTTCCTCATTTGTGTCTCCCATGTGACTAAAGGCTTGATGACATGCAGCTCGACAAGAATGCAAGATTAAAGATATTGCCTCAAAAAATTATTGATCATATGAAAATACTACCAAGATGTTGCTGCTAGAGCCACACCGTAATTTCAATGTTGAACAAATCTTTAAATTTCATGTAGCTGTCATCAAGCATCAGGCAAGGTATGATGTGAAAAAGTCAAGTCTACCGATATAGAAAATAAATTTCTGCTGCAGAACAAATGCAAACAGTCGACATTTTTAATAGATGTGTAGTCAATCTTGTTAATCCAACTTTAGACACAATTCTTGCTCATTTTAAATCATTGCATTTACAGACTATTTCATCACCATCTCTTCCTGTCACAAGATTTCACATAATTTAATAATTTCATAAAAATCCCATTTATACCAATATTTTATCAAAATATACTGGGGTTCCATATACAGTATTTACAAAATTTTCTCAAGACTCAACTTCACCAAACCTTTGCCTAAAATTAATGTAAACCATCAGAAAAAACATACTGAGCCAATAAAGAACTCTAGAAGCTCACTGGTAAAAACTCAGGATTAAAGTTATCATCTCAAACTTTTGAAAGTCTACTTCAGGAACTTGGCCAATGGCTGTAATTCTACCCACAATACCATTGGAATCAATCAACATAATTGAAAATTCATACCTATGGAGCAATCTCCGATGAGGTGAGAAATGCATTGATGGGAAAAATTAGATATAGGAGTTGCACAGCAATTTGACAAGTTAGAGCTTGGAGTGAGTTTTGGTATAAACTATTTAAGTTTTGTGGCTTAATTCCCCACCTTTTAATAGTTGAAATGTACTCAAATGGAGGTCAGTACAGCTTCACAAACAGCAAGAACAGTTTACAAGTAATTTGCCTTGAAATCAGGTATTATATTCTGGGGTAACAGTGTAATTCCACTGTTTTGAGTAGACAGCAATCAGAACTCAGATGGTGAGGGATTAAGAGAAAATGTGGGAAATACCTAGATCTGGCAACATCTGCAGACACAGAACTTTTCATACTCTCCAGATGCTGCTCGACCTATTTCCAAAATTTTCTGCTTTTATTTCAGATTTCCAGCATCTGCAGTATTTTGCTTTTGGCTCAGCTGGTATGGTAATATCGCTAAGAAAAAAAAAATCGTAATTTATTAGTAATTCACACAGGCACCAGCCTTTGAGTGTTCATTTGGTCAAAGTGCTCAAATACCTTATGGTTTAGTTGATAGACTAGGGAAAACCATGTGATTTTCCAGTTAGTAGTAAACATGTGCATGACTCAATCAAGTCTTCGTTTTCAAGTTTATTTACGTAACAGAACGGTTTAACAAAACAGTTTAATGAAGGTTATTTTGATTAACTCATTCTGGTTCTTGTTTTTATAGAAATAGCACTCAGACCCTGCAATCCAGGTGGTCTTTAAAAAGTATGCGATTTTGAGGGGATTTACGGCTCTCCTCTTGAACATTTCCCTGCAAGTGTTCGCGCTGTGATACAAGATTATACTGCTAATTTCCACATGGTTTTACACAGGGCTGGAGGTCCTGGGTCAAGGGGCTTGTCCCTGTGCTTAGGCCCAGCGCCTTTGCACTGCGCCCTGCTCCTATTCTTGGGACATCCAGCAGACACACTAGGAACACTAGGCAGAAACACAAGAGGCCGCGGGTTCTAAGCGCTCGGGTTGTACCTTATTCTCCTTCGCTCTATCGTATTTACCAGATCTTTTCATCCTCGGTTCGTGTCCTATTGCAGTCAACATAAACACGCACACCATTAACATCCCAACATACACCGCGATTGACGCACCCTCCCCATCCCCCACTGTCTGCACTCAGAGAAACTTCAACCCTCTACTAAACAGCCCCGCGCTGCTAACCGATACGCAACGGCTCAGCGCGCTCCGCAGAACGTTGACACAAGTCGCGTGACAACCATTCCAACCAGCCCCCATCCTCCAGCACAACACAACCATACACGACTTCACTCGAAACAAGCGACACACGGACACATCTTTTGCTAGCAGCCAATCATACTACTACTGGATTGATTGACATTGCTTCCCACCAATCATGAACGAGATTATGTCATAAGGCTCAGCCAATCAACTGAGCAGTCAGGGAGGGAACTTGACAGACGTTATAGACAGCCAATCGGATTAGGATACATCATACGCGTGGGACACTCTGGGAATTGAAGTCCGTTTCATGCCCCTGTTTTCTGATTTGGGGGTGAGCCGGGGATGACAAGAACCATCATGCCTCATAATCAGCCGCTAGCGAGACGGAACCGGAAATGGATGTACGGTAGCAACTGTCGTTGGGGTAAATGAATCCGTAATTAGCTCGTCGGGTGTATTTGGTAAGTTTTATAACGCGGTTTTAAAAATAACTAGTAGGTAAACTTGATGTGAAACGGGTGTAACTGGGGTTTGCTTCAAGGTACCATTACTGTTAGTAAACCTTATATAGCCTGATTTATTTCGATCATCTCCATTGTTGCTGATGGTCCGCACTGGACACATGTACGGTCCAAGGGCATACGCAGTCATTATCAACTTTTTACATTTTTATAATTACCTTATCCTTTACAAAATGAAGATAAAGCATCAACAATGCTTTTTGATAGGGACGAAATGCCTAATTTGAAAGACAAATATCATTAATGGAATAGTTGAAAACAAAAACAAAAATACCTGGAAAAACTCAGCCGGTCCGGCAGTTGTATGGTTGTAATGGAAACTTGGTTTTGTTGTCATGCTGCGTGAATAAATAACACTCGTTATTAAGTGTGAAGGTATCCTTGTATAATCTAAACAAGTATGAAAAGTAGACTACGTCAATATACCACACGACAAATTGCATTTATGATGCGTCTTTAACTTAATACAATGCCCCAAGACGCTTCACATGACCGCTATAAAATAGAATTCGACACACTGAGCTGCATAGAACGTTATTCTTTCATTCTCTGGCCAGCATTTGCTGTGGCTATTCCTAACTGCCCTTGAGAAGATAGTGGTGAGCCTCTTCTTGAACCACTGCAATCCACCTAGTGCAGGAACAACTGCAGTGTTGCTAGGAAGGGGGTTCCAGGATTTTGATTCTGTGATCGTGTAGGAATGGTGATAATGTTCCAGGTCAGATTGGTGTGTGATCTGGAAGTGGTGGTGTTCCCATGCATCTGCTACTGTTGTCCTTCTAGATGGTAAAGTTGCATGTTTGGAAGGTGCTGTTAAAGGAGCCTTGCTTAATTGCTGCAGTGTATCTTGTATATGTTGCACACTGCTGTCACTGTGCATTGGTGGTGGATGGTGTGCTGATCCATCGGGCTGGTTTGTCCTAGATATTGTCAGGCTCCTTTAGTATTGTTGGTGCTGCACTTTTCTAGGCAAGTGGAGAGTATTGCATCACAATCCTGACTTGTGCCTCATAGATTGTAGACTGGCTTTGGGAGTCAGGAGGTGAGTTAGTTGTCTCTGGCCTGCTCTAGTATCCACAGTATTTATATAGCTGTTCCTAGTTTAGTTTCTGGTCAATGGTAACACCCAGGATGGTGATAGTTGGAAATTCAGCAATGGAAATCCCATTGAAAGTCAAGGAAAGATACTTAAATTTTATCTAAGTTTAAGGACTGTCTTAAAGGAAGAGAGAGAGAGAGAGAAGTGTAGGAAAGAAATTCCAGAGTTTACAACTTAGGGCTTAGGCGGTTAAAGGTACGCTTAGAACATAAGAATGAAAGAAAAGAGAGCAGGAGTAGGCCATTTGGCACTTCACACCTACTCCGCCATTCAATAAGATAATAGCTGATCTGATGGTGGCCACATGAAAACTAAACTTTTTTGAGTACAATTTTCACTGTTTAAATCCAATAATAAAAGTTATTTTTTGAACGCTTGATGTTTGATTTATTCCCATTATTGTCCAGTGCTTCTCCCCTCCCCAGTGTTTTTGGATGGTGCAAGCTGGCCATTTGGTATGAATTATCGGCGCCTCCAGGGTTAGAAGCTTCGCTAAAGGTCTCCAGGTATTGAAAGTGTGAAGCTTGCAGCAGAATGAAACAGGCAGATGGCAATGATTTCGGCCCCCTCCAGTCAGAGGCAGCAGGAAGTCCCAGAGAGAGGAAAGCAGGTGGTGGGAAGAGCCTGCAGAATCAATCCCTCTTGAGAGAAACACCTGGCAAAAGCAAAACTATGGGTGGGAGAAAATGGGCCTGCTTAATCCTCTGTGTAGAACATGCTTGGAACTGGAGCTGTGATAAATGGTCAGAAATACATTGCAGCAAGTGGCTGGAGCAGCCTGCACAATCAGTCTCCCTAAAAAATATTGATCAATTACGTAAAGGAAGAAAATAAACTGAAGCAAAAGAAGAAAAATTGTAAGTCATTGTTTCAAACCTGCTGCTATAGGAGAGGAAGGTTAGGAACGCCCTGGAGCTGTGAGGTAGTTTGAACAATGCTGCTGTAAACACAGGTATGGGGATTGGCTACTTATTGGCTACTTCCAGCTGATGATAGGTGATATTTAGCTTGATAATACCTGGTAGTGTGTTGGAAACGGATTCAAGAGCAGCTTTCAAAAAGAAGTAAACACTTATATAAATAAATTTAATAAATACTGAAAGGAGCAAAATTTGCGAAGATGTGGCAAAAGAGCGAGAAGTGATATGAACTGGATTACTCTTCAAAAATTCTGGCACAGACTTAATGGACTGAATGGCCTCCTCTAAGTTGTACAATTTTATAATTCCATAATTCATAACTTCACTTTCCAGCCTGCCCCCCCATAACCCTTGACTCTCTTATCAATCAAAAATCTGTCCAACTCAGCCTTGAATATTTTCAATAACCCAGCTTCGACTGCTCGCTGTGAAAGAGAATTCCAAAGACTAACGACCCGTTGAGAGAAGAAATTCCTTCTCATCTCTATCTTAAATGGGAAACCCCTCATTTTTAAACTCTGCCCCCAGTTCTAGATTTCCCTGTGAATGGAAACATCCTTTCAGCATCTATCCTGTCAAGCCACTTCACAATCCTATATTTTCAATAAAATCACCTTTCCTTCTTCTAAACTCTGAGTATAGGCCCAACCAGCTCAACCTTTCTTTATAAGACAATTCCCTCATCCCCAATGCAAGTATGTCCTTCCTTAAGTAAAATGACCAAAATTGTAGACAGTACTCTAGGTGTAGTCCCACCAATGCCCTGTACAATTGTAACAAAACTTCCCTACATTTATACTCCATCTCCCTTTCCATAAAGGCCAACATTCTTTTTGCTTTCCTAATTACTTGCTGTACATGAATCATGAAATATCAAGTACAAGGACACCCAGATCACTCTGTACTGCAGCATTCTGCAGTCACTCTCCATTTAAATAATATTCTGCTTTTCTATTCTTCCCGCCAAAGTAGGCAAGCTGACAATTTCTCACATTATTCTCCATCTGCCAGATTTTTGCCCTATTTATATCCCTTCGCAGACACCTTGTATCCTTCTCACAACTTGCTTTCCTACCTATCTTCATATCATCAGCAAATTTGGCTACAATACAGTCAATGCCTTAATCCAAGTCATAGGCCTTAACTGGTTGAGGCACTCCATTAGTTACAGTTTGCCATCCTGAAAAAGACCCTCTGTTTCCTGTTAGTTAGCCAGTCCCCTATCCATGCTAATATAATCGCCTCCAGCACCATAACCTCTTGTCTTCTGTAGGAACATTTTATATGGCACCTTATCAAATGCCTTTTGGAAATCCAAATTCACAACATCTACTGGTTTTCCTTTATCCACCCTGCTTGTTACATTCTCAAGGAGCTCTAATAAACTTGTCAAACATGATTTGATTTCCCTTTCACAAAACCATGTTGACTCTGCCTGGCAATGTTATACTTTCCTAAATGTCCTGCTGCTACCTATTTAATAATGGATTCTAGCATTTTCCCCAATGACAGATGTTAGGCTAACTCACCTATAGTTTCCTGCTTTCTGCCTTCCTCCTTTCTTGAACAGAGATGTCACATTTGCAGTTTTCCAACCCACTGGGACATTTCCAGAATCTAGGGAATTTCTGAAGTTACAACCGATGCATCCTCATCTCTGCAGCCCCTTTTAAGACCCTATGATACGGGGAATGCCTGGGGACTTGTCAGCCTTAAGCTCCATTAGTGATTGTCATGGACAGAATGTATATGTTTTCTTAACTCCCATGATCAGTATGTTTTGTATGGAAAGAGGTGTATGTTTTCTTATACCTTTAAGTGTGTGTTCCAATTAAGTAATGTCAGCAGCAATAATTTCTGCATTTAAAAAAAAAGGCTATTTATTCTCACACACTTACCCCGAATTAACACTCAATCTCCTACATGTGCACACAGATTTAATACAGGTGAGTTAATGTAATTTTACAGATTATAGTTATCCCACTCTCTGATCCTCAACCTTTGGTCTCCCAAGTGGCAAGCCTGGCTTCTTGAATAGTTTTGATGGCTTAAAGTTGAAGTGAGGGCCTTGTAAAGCAAAGGGTTCACAGCAGGTTGTAAGGTTTCCAGTAGTTGAATAGCTATGAGGTTTATTCTCGAGCGAACTTTAAACTGGAACAAGTTGGAGTGGGGAGTCCTTGTCTCTAGGATCTCCTGCTTTCAAGGCTTTGCTGGTAATTAACTTGGCTGCTTGATGATTTGTAGTGAGTTCATGATCTGGCTTTCTGACCAACTGATGACTGACTGCAAACAGCTCTTAGCTGATTTTTAAAAGCAAATGAAAACATGGCTACCCCTGTTTGGCTTCTCAGAAGTTCATGTCATTTTCCAAATAAGGGGTGGTGCTTATGTTGATTTCACATCCTGTGTCGTGGGTTAACACTTCGAAGGTTCATCAAGTCTATATTGTATGCAGAAAGCCGTCATGATACAATGGGACAGTAATAGGAACCATTCACCTCCACCTGCCGCCAATTGAGTTTCGATCTTTTTTTTTCAGTATGAAATGGAGTCAGGCTGTCTGGAAATTCCGTAGTCCTTTTATGCTGGCCCATCTTTAAACAAAGAGATGTGTGAATTCCCCAGATGGCTATGATTATCCATTTTTAATTAGATATTTGCCCGAGACTTGATATGACTATAGTTCAAATGCCAAAGGTCACATGTTTTGCAGCAGCCATTTTAATAGCTTGTTTTTGTCCAGTTTTTAAAGTAGTGACTGAAAGTTCACATGATTGTTTTAAGTTTCTCCCTCCATTTTGTTGCTTGATTTTCTGCTACCCTTGAGATACTTTTTTTGTCTTCCATTGTGAAGACAGATACAAATTACTTCTTCAAAGCCTCTGCCATTTCCTCATTTCCCATTATTAATTCTAATCCTCTAAGGGATTAATATTCACTTTAGCTACTTTTTTCATTTTTATATACTTGTAGAAGCTTTTACTAGTTTTCTCTCATTCTCCAATTTCTCCCTCTTTATTATTTTTGTAATCATCCTTTCTTGGTCTTCTCATCTACTACTAATCTTCACAGCATTGTATGCCTTTTCTTTCAATTTGATACCACCCTTAACTGCCTAGTTAGCCACAGATGGTGTATCCTTCTGGTAGAGATTTCTTCTTCAATGGAATATATCTTTGTTTAGAGTTATGAAATATCTCCTTAAATGCCTGCCACTGCATCACCTCTCTCTTATCTTTTAACCTATTTTCCTAGTCCACGTGCTTCAGTGTATTAAATGCAATATTTGTATTTAAAAAGAAATCAAGGCTAAAATAATTTAACCTGTGAAATCATTCTTTTCTCCAAAAGCATAACCTTTTATAGATTGTTATCACATGTTGGGAACTTAGTCAGAGGTACCAAAGGATGATCCACCTCGGCCTCCCCTGAGATCCTCTGCATCACAGATGCCAATCAGATTCATTCTACGCGAAATCAAGAAATAAGAACATAAGAAATAGAAACAGGAGTAGGCCACTCAGCCTCTCAAGCCTGCCCTGCCTTTCAATAAGATCATGGCTGATCTGCCCAAGACTCCAACTCTTCTTTCGTGCCAGCTCGTCGTATCCCTCAATTGTCCGATATTTCAAACATCTACCCATTTCCTCTTTAAACACTTTCAGTGATCTGGCCTCCATAACTCTCTGGGGTAGAGAATTCCAGACATTCACTACCCTCTGAGAGAAGAAATTCCTTTGCACCTATGACACAGCAATTGGTAGAGGCTGAGTTATTTAAAATCCCAGAGGGAAACTTTAGACAACTGTCATAACCTATATTTTCAGTTGGTATGTTTGAGATGCAGCTCTGAATTCAGAAATGAAACCACCAAGCCTCCAGAGGTTTTTAATATAAATTAAATTAAACATTTATTAATTTAACTAGGAATTAAAAATATACATATGTCTACAAATTACTACCATAATAGCTTTTAAACAAATCCCCAAATTAATCGCTCCTAGCAAATCTTCACCAAGCCAACAACCCATAGACTTTAAACAGACATCAGGCAAAACACATTTTATCTTATGAATTCAAAATGAGGTTCCTTTCAGTTTGGTTCCTTTGCACCATTGTAGGCTTACAGGCAGCTTAAATCTCACATGCCTCTGACTCACACACAAAACCTTTTTCTTTATATACTTAGCCTTCCCTTTGATTGTGGTCTGTATAAACAATTGTTTCTGATGAATTGTTGGCAACATAAATTTCAAAATACTGCAACGCTAACACCAACCCCAAGGTCTCTTTTGCGATCATTGACTATTTTCTCTGTTGTACATTCAGCTTCTGTGAACAATACCCTATCAGTTTTTCAATTCCAGTGTTGTCATCTTGGAACAGTACAGCCCAATGCCTATATCACTTGCATCAATGACCAACTTGAATTGCTTGGCATAATTGGGTACTGCCAAAACTGGGGTCGTAGTTAATACAGTTTTCAAACTATCAAATGACTTCTAACACTCCAGTATCCATTGAAACTTCTTGTTCTTTTTTAATAGTTCAGTCAATGGAGCAACCACGCTGCTAGAAATTTTTGGTAAAAGACACTCATGCCCAGAAATCTCAAAACTTCTTATTTTGTTGCAGGCACTGGGAATCCCATGATAGCCTTAACTTTTGCATCTCTCAAAGCCACCTTACCATGTCCAATGGTTTGGCCTAGATATGTAACCTGCGCTTTTGCAAATTCACTTTTAGCCAAGTTTCTCACCAAATTAACTTCTTGTAATCGAGAAAATAATCCCTCCAGATGCTAAAGAATGCTCTTCCCATATCGGACTGAAAACTATTAGATCATCAATATAAACAGGACAATTGCTTAGACCTGCAATTACTTTGTCTGTCTTTGAAATGTCACAGGTGCATTCCTCATACCAAATAGCATGACTTTAAACTGATAGAGTCCACTTGGCGTTACAAAAGCCAATATCTCTTTTGCTCTCTCCGACAGCGAAATCTTCCAATATCATTTTAGCAAGTCAATCTTTGTGTTAAATTTCGATTGTCCCACTTTCTCAGTGCAATCTTCCAAGCGTGGTATAGGATATGAATCCGCTTTTGTCACAGCATTCACCTTTTGATAGTCCACACACAGTCTTTGTGTTCTGACCGGTTTCCGTGCCAGCACAATAGGCGAGCTCCAGTTACTGCAACTAGATTAAATTATATCATTTTGAAGCTTGAAATCAATTTCTTTTTTATACTTATGATAACTTTGTCGGATTTAATCCAAAAGGATGTTGCCTTATTGAAGATGAAACCTGTACAGAGACATCATGTATAGCTAAATGCATCCTTCCCAATTTATTCCCACAAATAGGTTTGTGTGACCTTGAGTGGAAAATAGCTTTTCCAAATCACTTTGATACTTGTTTGGAAGATAATTCAATATTTCATTTAAATTTTCAAGCTCCTCCTCATTATCCAATTTGATTAGAGGAAAATCAATTTCAATGTCTTGCACTTCTACCTTTTTCTCATCATCCACCATGACTAATACCTGCTTTTGTTCCTCTTCCCTGTCAAAAATACTTTTTAAGCATATTTACATGACACACCCTCTGCTTCTTGCTTCTATCTGGAGTATTTATTAAATAATTTACTTCACTCAATTTCTTTTCAACACTGGAAGGCAGACTAAATCTTGCATTTAATGAAACATCTAGTACTGGCAACAAAACTATTACTTTCTCTCCAGAAACAAACCTGCAAGCTTTAGCTTTCTTATCTGCCTTCACTTTCATCACTAGATGTGATATCTATAAATGTTCCCTAGCTAACTCACATACCCCATTCAATTTTATCCAGAAAGTTGATACATAATCCAAGAGAATAGTTCCTGAATTTTGACCCACCAGTTTCTCAGGAATTAATTTCAGTGGTCCCCTTATCTCATGACCATAAACTAGTTCAAAAGGACTAAAACCAGATGATACATTAGGAGCACCTCTAATAGCAAATAATAAAAATAGAATTCCTGTAGCCCAATCCTGTGGATAATCCTGACAGTATGCTCTCATCATAGTTTTTAAATTTGATGCCATCTTTCCAAAGCTCCTTGTGACTCTGGATGATAAGCTTGTACTTATACTGTTTTATCCCCAAACTATTCTTTACTTCCTTAAACAGCTGTGACATGAAATTTGACCTCGATCTGATTGTATTTCCTTAGGTAAACCATATCTTGTAAAAAAAAATTATTTAACTCCTCCACAGTCTTCTTAATTGTAATATTTCTTAAAGGTATCACTTCAGGAAACCTGGTAGACACATCCATTATTGTTAGTAAGTACTGATTTCCACTTTTAGTTTTAGGGATGACCCTAGAAAAATGTTCTTCCAATGCTGATACTGGAATTAAAGGCACCGGTTTAGTCACTGCTTGTGGTTTCCCTGTTACTTGACATGTATGACAGGTTCTACAGAATTTGACTACATCCCTATGCAATCCTGGCCAGAAAAAAATACCTCTGTAGCTTTTCCTGTGTTTTTCTAATTCCTAAATGTCCCCCCATTGGAATTTCAGGAGCAATCCTTAAAATCTAATTTCTGTACCCTAATGGGATAACAATCTGATGCACCTCACTCCAGCTTTCATTTGCTGAGACGTGATCCGGCCTCCATTTTCTCATTAAACTATCTCTCTTAAGGTAATAACATACTGGAATACATTTTGCTTCTGTTCCTGAATAAGCTTTCTGATATAACAGCTTTAATTGCAAATCATTTTCCTGTAACTCCACGAACCTTGAGTTAAACACTTCAGCTGAATTGTCCGGTAGTCTTTCCTCCTGAACAATGTTATCAAACACAGTGCCAGCTAATTGGATTTCGACATCTTCTTGGCTTTGAACTGTCTGCCCTTCCTGTTTTTCTCGTTCCAACCTGTGTGCCTGTGACCTCATTACCACACAATCTGGAAACAATCCAGGATGCTCCCTCTGTAGCACCTCTGTTGAAAACACTTTTACAGGCTGCTCAACTACCCCAATCATCACCTATATTTTGTGATCCAGCTATATCAGTACCTAGAATAAATTGAATCCCTGCAGTAGACGTTTTTTCCACTACTCCAACAATAACTTCACCTGACCTCCATTTGCTCTTTAAATTTACCTTCCTCAACAGGATAGATTTAGCAACTCCGTGAACCTGCTCCTGCAATACTCCCTCTGAACAACAAATATCACTATCCCATGACATTAAAGATTGACTAGCCCCTGTGTCTCTTAAAATTTTAACATCTTTACCACCCTGTACACATGGAAAGACTTTCTCTTCATACACAAAATCTTTAAATGTTTCTGCAACCTGCTCCTCAGACTTCTCTTGGGTAAATTGTGAACACATTCCCACTTATTTTCCTATCACTGATTCTCCCTGTTTTACCTGTACACAAACCACTGGTTTTTCCCTTGCTTGAACCTCAGAACCCACAGTACTTTTACTTCCAGAATTTTTCTGTACCCCAATAATCCCAACAGATTTTCACAGTAATTTCCAACACACTGACTTTGTGTGCCCCACTTTATTACAATGAAAACACCTCAATTTTCAAATGTCAATCCTACCCTCAGCATGTTCCTTTTTATTCTGAGAAAGAACTTCCTTGGAATTCCCAGCCATTTCTTCTCTTTCCTGACTGCCGACCTTCCTTTCCCCTTCCCACTTTCTATCCTTTTCCGATTTGAATGGGTGATGAAAGAAAGATCTGGCTCTATGAACTAACTCATAATCATCAGCTATCTCTGCTGCTTGACTTACAGTTTGAGCCCTCTGTTCCTCCATGTGAATTCTCACTACCAAAGAGCCTTTAAATTCCTCCAAAAGAATTATTTCCCTAAGCTCTGCATATGTCGTCTCTACTTTTAACGCCTGGTCAAAATTACTCTAATTTATTCTCTCAAACTCAATATAAGTTTGCCCAGGCTGTTTTCTCATATTCCTAAATTTCTGCCTGTATGCTTCAGGAACCAACTCATAAGCACTCAAAATAGCCTTTTTCACCATATCATAATTCACTGATACCTCTTCAGCCAGCAAAGCATATACCTCATTCGCTCTACCCAGCAACTTAAGACTGTAATAATAACATCCAGTTTTCCTGTGGCCATTTCATCTGTTTAGCTATCTTCTCAAATGAAATGAAGAATGTTTCCACATCTTTTTCCTCAAACTTTCAATGAGCTTGTACAAATTTAAACATCTCCCCACTGGGTTTTAGGTTAAAGGTTTTTTCATCATCAGAACTCTGCTCAGAATCTGAGATCTCTTTTTTAACTTCCAGCTTTTTAAGCAGGTATTCTCTTTCTCTCTTTCCTGAAATTCCAGTTCCAGCTTCGTTTCTTTCTCCTGTCTTTCTGTGTGCTCCCTTTTAAAAGCCACTTGTCTTTTCTTTGCTTCTAATTCAAGTTTTTCAGCTCCTTTTTACTTCTAGTTCAAATTCAACCTTCTTCATTTCAAACTGAAGCCTCACTATCTCCAGCTGTGACTCACTAATGTCAGGTATCACTTCCAACTGTAGCTGCAGTGCTAGACTTTTAATTATATCTGATTTCCTAGCCCACGCAGGTAACCCCAATTTTAACTTTGTTAACTTACTCTTGGTTTTTTTTTGCAACTCAATCAGAGTCATATCTTTTACTCCCAGACAAGTCTTAGCAATTGCCACAGCCATCTTGCAGTCTCACCACTTCTTTAAAAAAAACCTCACCAACTTCTGAATTCAAAGCGCTTCTTGTACTCATAACCTTAAGATTCACCAATTCCAAACCAACCAAGGAATTACAAATATTATCCCAGATGAGCCCCCAATTGTTATGACACACTAGTTAATAAGGGCTGAGTTATTTAAAATCCCAGAGGGAAACTTTAAACAACTGTCATAACCTATATTTTCAATTGGTATGTTTGAGATGCAGCTCTGAATTCAGAAATGAAACCACCAAGGAATTAAACACATACACATTTACAGATTACTACCATAATAACTTTTAAACAAATCCCCAATTAATCACTCCTAGTAAATCTTCACCAAGTCAACAACAATCCATAGCCTTTAAACAGACACCAGGCAAAGCATATTTTATCTTACGAATTCAAAATGAGGTTCCTTTCAATTTGGTTCCTTTGCACCATTGTAGGCTTACAGGCAGCTTAGATCTCACATGCCTCTGACCCGCACACAAAACTCTTTCCTGTATATACCTAGCTTTCCCTTTGAATGCAAATTTTCATTGTATCACCAGGCCCTTTGAACTCCACCTCTTCTAACAATAAAACACCTTTCTAAACATATTGCTTGGTGTCTCCTAGCTAGATGCAAGATTTCACCCCTAGAATTTGAATGATTTATTCAACAAAATGCAATGCACCCTTTACCTTTCTGTTAACATCTCAAAACTACTATACATCAAAGCACCCGGACTAGCTGGCTTTAATCCAAATAAGACACACACTCACACCCACAGACATTGACCCTACTACAAGTCCAATTTAAAATAATTTCCAATAACATTATATACATTACTATCTTCATGACAGCATCTCAGTTTTAAATGAGTGTCCCCTTATTCTGTAACTATATCCCCTAGTTCGAGATTCCCTCACAAGTGGAAACATTTTCCGAACATCTACTCTATCATGCCCCCTCAAAATCATGTACATTTCAATAAGACCACCCCTCATTCTTCTAAACTCTAATAAATAAAGACCTAACCTGTTTAGCCGTTCTTGATAAATCAACTTCTTCATCCCAGGAATCAGCCTAGTGAATCTCTTTTAAACTGCCTCCAATGCCAGTATATCCTTTCTTAAATATGGGGACCAAAGCTGTACTCAGTACTCCAGGTGCGGTCTCACCAACAACCTGTACAGTTGTAATAAGACTTGCCTATTTTTAAACTCTAACCCCTCAACAATGCAGGCCAAATTCAATTTGCCTTCTTAATTACTTGCTGCACCTGTATGCTAACTTTTTGTGTTTCATGCACAAGATCCCTCTGTTCTGCACTTTTTGGGAGTCTCTCCATTTAAATAATAGCCTGCCTTTTGATTCTTCCTACCAAAGTGCATGACCTCACACTTTCCTACATTAAATTCTATCTGCCAAATTTTTGCCCATTCACTCAACCCATCTATATACCCTTGCAGATTCCTCATGCCCTCATCACAACATACCTTCCCACTGTTTTTGTATCGTGGCTGCAGGAACTAATTACAGCAAAGGCTGTAGCCCTGACAACATCTTGCACTAGTACTGAAGACTTGTGCTCTAGAACTAACTGCAACCTAGTCGAGCTGTTCGAGTATAAGACGGCTACAAAAAGATATAGATAGGTTAAGTGAGTGGGCAAAGATCTGGCAAATGGCGTATAATATGGGAAAATGTGAAATTGCCCATTTTGATAGAATAAAAGAAAAGCATATTATCTAAATGGTGAGAGATTGCAGAGCTTTGAGGTACAGAAGGATCTGGGTGTGCTAGTGCATGATTCACAAAAGGTTAGTGTGCAGGTACAGCAAGTAATTAGGAGGGTTAATAGAATGTTATCATTTATTGTAAGGGGAATTGAATACAAAAATAGGGAGGTAATGCTTCAGTAGTACAGGGCACAAGTGACACCACATTTGGAGTACTGTACAGTACTGGTCACCTTATTTAAGGAAAGATGAAAAGGCGTTGGAAGCAGCTTAGAGAAGGTTTACCAGACTAATACCTGGAATGAGTGGATTGTCTTTTGAGAAAAGGTTGGACTGACTAGGCTTGTATTCGCTGGAGTTTAAAAGAGTATGAGGTGACTTGATTGAAACATAAGATCCTGTGGGGTCTTGACAGAGTGGATGTGGGAGAATCTTGGGCCAAGTGCTGGTAAATGGGATTAGGTAGGTAGGTCAGGCGTTTCTCACATGTCAGTGCAGACTTGATGGGCTGAAGGGCCTCTTCTGTATTGTGATTCTGTGAATCTAGAAGTAGGGGTCACTGTTTAAAAATAAGGGGTCGCCCATTTAAAACAGAGATGAGGGAGATTTTTTTCACTCAGTGTTGAGTCTTTGGAACTCTCCTGAAAAGATGGTGGAGGCAGAGTCTTTGAATATTTTTAAGGAAGAGGTGGATGGATTCTTGGTAAGCAAGGGGGTGATAAGTTATCTGCGGTAGGTGGGATGCAGATTTCAGGTTACTATCAGATCAGATCTTATTAAATGGCGGAGCAGGCTCGAGAGGCTGAATGGCCAACTCTTGCTCCTTGTTTCTTATGTTTGTTTGTACAACACTGGCAATTACCTGACAATGTGGAAAATTGCTTAGGTAAGTCGTATCCACAAAAAAAAACGGAAAATCCATCTGGCCAATTACCTCCCCACCAGTCCACTGTTGATCGTCAGCCAATTGATGGAAGTTGTCGTTCATAGTGCTATCAAGCAGCACTTACACAACAATAAACCTGCTCACTGATGCTCAGTTTGGGTTTCACCAGGGTCACTGGTGACCAACGCACCACCACCTTCTCATCGGCCACTAGGGATGGACATTAAATGCTGACCCAGCCAGCAAAGCTGACATCCCATGAGTGAATATTTTTTTTAAACTGGGCTCCTGACCTCCTTACTACCTTGATCCAAACACGCACGAAAGAATTCAACTCAAGAGGTGAGGTGAAAGTGACTGCCCTTGATATCAAGGTAGCACTTGACCAAGTGTGGCATCAAGGAATCCAAGCAAAATTTAAGTCAATGGGACTCGGGGGGCGGGCTGGGAACTCTCTATGGCTAGAGTCATACCGCAAAGAAAGATGGTTGTGGCTGCTGGAAGGCAATCATCTGAGCCCCAGGACATCACTGCAGGATTTCCTGGGGGTCGAATCCCAGGCATCTTAAGCTGCTTCTCATCTGTGACCTTCCTTCCATCATAAGGTCTGAAGTGGAGACAATTGCTGATGCTTGCACAGCATTCAGTAGCACTCAAGATTCCTCAGATACGGAAGCAGTCTGTACCCATGTGCAGAACGAACTCGACAACATTCAGGCTTTCTGATGTGGGGTGCGAATGTTATTGCCACTAAGTGTCTGGCAATGACTATCTCAAACACGAGTGGATCTAACCATCTCCCCTTGACATTCAACAGCTATGCTATTGCTGAATCTCTCGTCATCAACATCCTGGGGATTACTATCGACCAGAAACTTAACTGGGCTGGCCATATAAATACTGTTGCTACAAAAGCAGGTCAGAGGCTTGGAATTCTGCAGGAAGTAGCTCACCTCCTGGCTCCCCAAAAACTCCACCACCTGCAGGGCAGCAGTCAGGACACTTGGGAGGTCAGTCTAGTGTTGGACAGAGCCGTGTGCACAAGCAAGCATGGAGACAGCTCCTAGCTGAACCCTTTACTTTCTATACGGACATAGTTCTTGTAGTTAATAAAATACATGCAGTTAGCACTTAAGACTTTGAGCTCAAGTTTAAGGATGTTGCCAGGTGAAAACCAGAAAAGCGTTGGAATAGTCAAGCCTAAGGCATGAGTAAGGGTTTTAGTAACGGATGTGCTGGGGTGGGGTGGAGATGCTCATGGGATGTGGCCATTGCTTGAGAAGGTGGTTGTTTTGGGGGTGAAGTAGATAATAAGACCATAAGACATAGGGGCAGGAATTAGGCCATTCGGCCCATCGAGTCTGCTCCACCATTCAATCATGACTGATAAGTTTCTCAACCCCATTCTCCCACCTTTTCCCCGAAACCTTTGATCCCCTTACCAATCTATCTCAGTCTTAAATACACTCAATGACCTGGCCTCCACAGCCTTCTGTGGCAATGAGTTCCATAGATTCACCACTCTTTGGCTAAAAATGCTTCTCCTCATCTCAGTTCTAAAAGGTCTTCCCTTTACTCTGAGGATGTGCCCTCGGGTCCTAGTCCCTCCTACTAATGGAAACATCTTCCCCACGTCCACTCTATCCAGGCCTTTCAGTATTCTGTAAGTTTCAATCAGATCCTTCTAAACTCATTGAGTATAGACCCAGAGTCCTCAAACGTTCCTCATATGTTAAGCCTTTCATTCCTGAGATCGTTCTCGTGAACCTCCTCTGGACCCTCTCCAGGGCCAGAACATCCTTCCTAAGATACAGGGCCCAAAATTGCTCATAATATTCTAAATGTGGTCTGACCAGAGCCTTATAAAGCTTCAGCAGCACATCCCTGCTTTTATATTCTAGTCCTCTCGAAATAAATACTAACATTGCATTTGCCTTCCTAACTACCGACTCAACCTGCAAGTTAACCTTAAGAGAATCCTGGACTAGGACTCCCAAGTCCCTTTGCACTCCAGATTTCTGAATTCTCTCCCCATTTAGAAAATAGTCTATGCCTCTATTCTTCCTACCATGACCTCACACTTCCCCACGTTGTATTCCATCTGCCACTTCTTTGCCCATTCTCCTAACCTGTCCAAATCCTTCTGCAGCCTCCCCGCCACCTCAATACTACCTGTCACTCCACCTATCTTTGTATCATCTGCAAACTTAGCCAGGATGCCCTCAGTTCCTTCATCTAGATCATTAATGTATAAAGTGAAAAGTTGTGGTCCCACACTGACTCCTGCGGAACTCCAGTAGTCACCGGCCGCCATCCTGAGAAGGACCCTCTTATCCCCATTTTCTGCCTCCTGCCAGCCAGCCAATCTTCTATCCATGCTAGTACCTTGCCTCTAACACCATGGGCTCTTATCTTACTGAGCAGCCTCCTGTGCGGCACCTTGTCAAAGGCTTTCTGGAAGTCCAAGTAGATAACGTCCATTGGCTCTCCTTTGTCTAACCTACTCGTTACCTCCTCAAAGAATTCTAACAGATTTGTTAGGCATGACCTCCGTTTGATGAAACCATGCTGACTTTGCCCTATTTTACCATGCACTTCCAAGTATTCTGAAATCTCATCCTTAATAATGGACTCTAAAATCTTATCAACGACCGAGGTCAGGCTAATCAGCCTGTAATTTCCCGTCTTTTGCCTCACTCCCTTCTTAAACAGGGGGGTTACGTTAGCGATTTTCCAGTCCTCTGGGACCCTCCCTGACTCCAGTGATTCCTGAAAGATCACCACTAACGCCTCCACTATCTCTTCAGCTATTTGTTTCAAAATTCTGGGGTGTAATCCATCTGGTCCAGGTGATTTATCCACCTTCAGACCTTTCAGTTTTCCTAGCACCTTCTCCTTGGTAATGGCCACCCTACTCACCTCTGTCCCCCCTGACTCTCTTGAACTTTGGGGATGTTACTCGTGTCTTCCACCGTGAAGACTGATGCAAAGTACCTATTCAGTTCCTCTGCCATTTCTTTGTTCCCCACTACTACTTCTCCAGCGTCATTTTCCAGCAGCCCAATGTCCACTTTTGTCTCTCTCTTACCCTTTATATATCTAAAAAAACTCTTGCAATCTTCTTTTATATTACTGGCTAGTTTACCCTCATATTTAATCTTCTCCCTCCTTATTTCTTTTTTAGTTGTCCTCTGTTGGTCTTTGTAGGCTTCCCAATCCCCTGGTTTCCCACTGCTCTTCGCCGCATTGTATGCTTTCTCTTTAGATTTTATGCTATCCCTGACTTCCCTTGTCAGCCTTGGTTGCCTCGTCCTCCCTTTAGTATGCTTCTTCCTTCTAGGGATGAATTTTTGCTGTGTCTCCCAAATTACTCCCAGAAACTCCTGCCATTGCTGTTCCACTGTTTTTCCTGCTAGGCTCATCTCCCAGGCAATTCTGGCCAGCTCCTCCCTCATGCCTCAGTAGTTGCCTTTATTCAACAGTAATACAGTTACATCTGATTCTAGCTTTTTCCTCTCATTGCAGGGTAAATTCAATCATATAATGGTCACTTCCTCCTAAGGGTTTCTTCACCTTAAGCTCCCATATTAAATCTGCCTCATTAAACATCACTAAATCTAGAATTGCCTGTTCCCTAGTGGGCTGCACCACAAGCTGCTCCAAAAAGCCATCTGGTAGACATTCCACAAATTCCTTTTCCTGAGATTCACTACCAATCTGATTTTCCCAGTCTACCTGCATATTGAAATCCCCCATGATCACTGTAACCTTGCCTTTCTTACACGCCTTTTCTATCTCCTGGTGTATCTTGTGCCCCACATCCTGACTACTGTTCAGAGGCCTGTACATAACTCCATTATGGTTTTTTACCTTTGCAGTTCCTCAACTCTGCCCTCACAGATTCTACATCATCTGACCCTACATCATTTCTTGTTATCGATTTAATTTCATTTCTTACTAACAAAGCAACCCCACCTCCTCTGCCAACCTGCCTATTTTTTCGATAGGATGTATATCCTTGGATATTTAGCTCCCAGTCCTGATCATGGTTTTAGTGATTTGATATGAATGTATTTGAGATGTGGAAAAGCATCAATAAAGTTAAGAGAATCAAAATTACAATTATAGAACTGCAATAATATAATTTCAAAAACTGAGAGACATTTGATGGTAGCCTTTTGGATGATGATATACATTCTTAAAGGGATATACATTCTACTGGACTGTCTCATCATCTTCAAATATTACTTTTTAAAAAGTGGTGTTTTTCAGATGTCACTTTATAACCCTGTATTTTAAAGTTGTTAATTAAATGCAACCTTGGGGTAAATGATCTCTTTTACAGTATATTATCCAGTACCATTTTGTCTCAATGCACCATATTTGTTGGCAGTGGAGTAGAATTTGGAGCTGAATTTTCACCCCATATGAGAATGGAGGCAGGCAGGTGCCTAAATTCGCATTGCTGGCTGGCATGCTGGTTTGCTGCATGACCCAACCTGGGCCATTTTTCTGGAGGCAGGATCAGGGGCCCAAACGACGGTTAGCCAAATGAGTTGAGTTAATGGCCAGTTATGACCAATTATCAGGGGCTGACTGGAAAATTCCAGTCGTTCTGCAGGCCCCTGCAGTGTCAGGAGCAGGCCAGCCGCCAAATTCAGCCTCTCAGCGGCAGGCTTGGGGGCCAGCACTCCAGGCAAGCTTTGAGGCCTTCCCTAGCTGCCTGGTCACAGCTGCAACCACAGGCCACCCTGTGGTGGAGCTCTTCAGTGATGGTGATCTGGCAGCTGCGGCCATTTTTTAATTGAGACATTTTTAAAGTTTGCGTGGGGCATCCTCTCTCCCTTAGCTGAAATGGCAGGCTGCAGCCCCTTCTAAGCTGGAAGGCTTCCTATTGGTCCTTTGCCTTCAAGAGCCCACCTGCTGTCATTAATTGAACAGCGAGTATGCCCTCTGTCCACTAATTGGCCAATCTAGAGAAGGTCACTGCCAGATGACTGTTCCCCACGAAGCGTGATGTCAGGACCCAAACACAAAATCCCACCCTTAGTGTCATGTCGAGGGGAATTTGATACAAATTATCTGTGTCTGTGCTGTGTTTAACCAATAGTTCAAAAACATAACAGTAACAAAGGTAGAGACATGAGTGGGACACTTAACAGGATGATAGGGATTTGGATAATATATTTCTGTAAAGATTAAAAATTTGCTTTGTAAGTTTAAACTGGAAATATGCTTACAAATATTTAATTTAAACATCTTGGAAGAAACTGCTACGTTAATTGAGTGATATAATGTTTTGACTCTGAAAGCATGAATGTTGGGAGAAGTAATATGATTCCTTGCCTTCAACTCTCTTATTGCAATAATTCACCTTGTCACCTCATTCCATGTAGTTTATAACTGATAGTAGTTACATTCTGATAAACAATCAATTCATGAAATGGTTATTGGTTCAAAGAGCAGAATTGAAGAGCAGAGTTGAAGATTATAGGAACATAGGAGCAGGAGTAGACCATTCACCCCATCAAGCCTGCACCTCTATTCAATATGATCATGGTTGATCATCCACTTCAATCCACTTTTCCCACACTATCCCCAAATCCCTTTATGTCATTGTATTCAGAAATCTGTCAAACTCTACTTTAAACATACTCAATGACTGAGGTTCCACAGCCCTTTGGGTTAGAGAATTCCAAAGGTTCACAATCCTCTGAGTAAAATAATTTCTCTTCATCTTGGTCCTAAGTGGCTTACCCCTTGTTTTGAAATTGTGTCACCTGGTTCTGTACTCCCCAACCAGGGGAAGCATCTCACCTGCATCTACCCTGTCTATTCCTTTAAGTATTTTGTAGGTTTCAATGAGATCACCTCTCATTCTTCGAAACTCTGGAGAATACAGGCCCAGTTTCCCCAATCTCTCTTCATCAGACAGTCCCACCATCCCAGGAAGAAATCTGGTGAACCTTTGCTGCACTTCCTCTATAGCTATAATACCCTTCCTCAGGCAAGGGGACCAAAACTGCACACAGCACTGCAGGTGCGGTCGAAACAATGTTCTATACAATTGAAGCAAGACTTCACTACTCCTGTACACAACTCCTCTTGCGATAAAGGCTTATTACCATTAGCCTTCCTAATTGCTTGCTGCACCTGCAGCTGTTAGGTCCCTTTGTACATCTACATGTCCTAATCTCTCACCATTTAAGAAATACTCTGCATATCTGCTCCTCCTACCACATTTTTCCTCATTATATTCCATCTGCCATGCTCTTGCCTACTCACTAAGTCTGTCCAAATTTCCTTGAAGCAGCTTTGCAACTTCCTCACAACACACATTCTCACCTAGCTTTGTGTCATCCATGAACTTGGAAATATTATATTTGGTCTCCACATCCAAATCACTGATATATGTTGTGAACAACTGAGACCCAAGTACTGATCCATGCGGTACCCAACTTGTCACAGCCTGCCAATGCGAGAATGACCCATTTATCCTACTCTCTGTTTTCTGCCTGTTAACCAATCCTTCACCCATGCCATTAAATTACCTCCCATCCCATGTGCTTTAATTTTGCGAATCAACCTCCTGTGGGGGACTTTATTAACAGCCTTCTGAAAATCCAAGTACACTACATCTACCGACTCCCCATTATCAATTCTGTTAGTAACACCCTCAAAAAACACTCCGACAGGTTTGTTAAACACTGTTTCCTATTCATAAATCCATGTTCACAATGCCCAATCAGATTGTTATTATCTAAGTGTTCATTTATCACATCTGACAGATTCCAGCATTTTCCGTACTACTGATATAAAACTAACAGTCCTGTAGTTCCTGTTTTCTCTCTCCCTTAAATAGTGGGGTGACATTTGCTACCTTCAATCTGCGGGAACTGTTCCAGAATCTGTAGAATTTTGGAAAATGATCACCAATGCATCCATTATCTTCGCAGTTACCTCTTTCAACACTTTGCGCTATAGAATATCATGTCCTGGGGACTTCGCAACATTCAGTCCTATTAATCAGTCCCAAATACACCCTTCTTTCTCATACTAAATTCCTTATTCTCCCTAATCCCTTGGATCTCTAATTCTGGGAGATTTCAGTATCTTCCTCAGTAAAGAGAGACACAAAATAATCATTTAGCTTCTCTGCCATTTCCCTGTTGTCCATTATAAATTCTCCTAATTCTGCCTGTAATGGACCCACATTTGTCTTAGTCAAACATATCCTTTTTACATACTCTTAGAAGCTT
The DNA here is from genome assembly GCF_017639515.1 of Carcharodon carcharias. NCBI lineage: Eukaryota > Metazoa > Chordata > Chondrichthyes > Lamniformes > Lamnidae > Carcharodon > Carcharodon carcharias. Next base: position 138,093,957 of record NC_054473.1, read on the forward strand.
TTATAGTCCTTTTTTTTTTTGTTTTTTTGTCTTTTGCTAGTTTACATTCATATTTTATTCTCCCTTTATCAGTTTCTTGGTCGTCCTATGCTGTATTCTAAAATGCTCCCAATCCTCAGGTTTACAACTATTTCTGGCAATTTTATAGGCCTTTTCTTTTAATCTTAAACGATCCTTAACTTCCTTTTGTTAGCCATGGTTAACTGACTTTTGTTTTTAAGTTTTTGTGCCTTGAAGGAATGTATAATTGATGTCAACTATGTAATAATCCTTTCAAGACTATCCATTGCCTATGTACCATCATACCTCCTAATGTACTTTCCCAATCCATCTCAGCCTTTGCCCCTCATAGCTTCGTAATTTTCTTTGTTCAAATTTAACACCCTGGCTTCGGATTGAACTACCTCACTTTCAAACTTAATGTAAAATTCTATCATATTATGGTCACTCATCCCTAAAGTTTTTTAACAAGATTATTAATTAGCTCTTTCTCGTTACATAATACTAGATCTAAAATATCCAGTTCTCTAGTTGGTTCCTCAACATACTGCTCTAGAAAACCATCCCTAACATATGCTAGGAACTCGTCCTCCACAGCATTGGTGCTCATTGGATTTACCCAGTCCATATCAGATTGAAGTCGTCCACGATTACTTTATTACCCATGCTACATACTTCTCTAATCTCCTGATTAATACCATGCCCCCACTACCACTACTGTTTGGTGGCCTATAAACAATTTCTACCAATATTTGCTACCCTTGCTCTTAGCTCCACCCAAACAGATTCCTCATTTGTACTTCCGATTTGAGATCCTCTCTTCCTAATATACTGATGTAATCCTTATCATCAGTGCAACACCACCTCCTTTTCCTTTTTGCCTCTCCTTCCTAAATGTTGAACACCCTTGAATATTCAGTTCCTAGCCTTGGTCACCCTGTAGCCATATTTTTGTAATGGCAATTATATCATACCCGTTTACCTCTATTTGTGCCTTTAGTTCATCTACCTTGTTGCAATTCTGCATGCCCTTAACTTTGTCTTTTTCATATTTTTCCGCATTCTAAGCCCAGTTGATGCTCGCCTTCATTTCGCCTCCCTTTTAATTTCACTTGCAACTTTTATCAGCTTTACTTCCTTTCAATTTGATCTTCTCCTCAGGTTCCCATCCCCGGACAAGCTAGTTTAAACCCTCCCAACAGCACTAGCAAGTCTCCCTGTGAGGATATTAGTCCTGGTTCTGCCCATTTTGTACAGGTCCCACCTGCCCCAGAAACAGTCCCAATGCCTCAGGAATCTGATGCCCTCCCTCCTATACCAATTCTCCAGCTACGTGTTCAGAAATTCAGTCCTCCTATTCCTATGCTCACGAGCATGTGGCACTGGGAGTAATCCTGAGATTATTGCTTTTGAGATCTTGCTTTTTAATTTTCTTCCTAACTCCCTGAATTCTGCTTTCCCTCTTCTTACCTATGTCAGTGGTACCAATATGGACCACAACTTCTGGCAGTTTACCCTCCTGCTGAAGGATATCCTGCAGCCAATCCATGACATCCTTGACCCTAACACCATCCTGGAGTCACATTTACAGCCACAAGCACCTGTCTGAATCCCCTGACTATCGAATCCCCTATCACCACTGCTTTTCCACTCTTTTTCCTCCCACCCTGTGCAGCTGAGCCACCTGTGGTGCCACAGACTTGTCTCTGGCTTCACTCCCCTGAGGAACCATCGCCCTCACCAGTCTCCAAAATGGAAAACAAAAACAGAATTACCTGGAAAAACTCAGCAGGTCTGGCAGCATCGGCGGAGAAGAGAAGAGTTGATGTTTCGAGTCCTCATGACCCTGGTGAGGGAACCAACAAGAGGGAACAACATACTTGCTCTCATCCTCGCCAGCCTGCCTCCCGCAGATGCATCTGTCCATGACAGTATCGGTAGGAGTGACCACCGCCCAATCCTTGTGGAGACGAAGCCCTGTCTTCACATTAAGGATACCCTCCATCGTGTTGTGTGGCACTACCACTGTGCTAAACAGATCTAACAATTCAAAATTGAGCATCCACTAGGCGCTGTGGCCCATCAGCAGCTGCAGAATTGTACTCAACCCCAATCCATAACCTCATGGCCTGGCATATCCTCCATTTTACTATTACCTCCAAGATAGGGTATCAGTCCTGGCTCAATGAAGAGTGCAGGAGGGCATGCCAGGATCAGCACCAGTCATACTGAAAATGAGGTGTCATCTGGTGTAGCTACAATGCAGGTCTACTTGCGTGCCAAACAACATAAGCAACAAGTGATAGACAGGGCTAAGCAATCCCACAGCCAACGGATCACATCTAAGCTCTGCAGTGCTACCACATCCAGTCATGAATGGTGATGGACAATTAAACAATTCACTGGAGGAGGAGGAGGAGGCTCCACAAATATCCCTATCCTCAGTGATGGGGGAGCCCAGCACATCAGTGCAAAAGATAAGGCTGAAGCATTCGCAACAATCTGCAAAGTGCTGAGTGGATCATCCATCTCGGCCTCCTCTGGAAGCCCGCAGAATCACAGATGTCACTCTTCAGCCAATTTGATTCACTCTCTATGTGATATCAAGAAGCGGCTGAAGGCACTGGATACTGCAAAGGTCCTGACAATATTCCAGCAATAGTACTGAAGACTTGTACTCCGGAATATGCTGCACCTCTAGCTAAGCTGTTCCAGTACAGCTACAACTAGCATCGACCCGGCAATTTGGAAACTTATCCAGGTATGTACTGTACACAAAGAGCAGGACAAATCCAAATTGGCCAGTTACTGCCCCATCAGTATACTCTCGATCATCAGTAAGGTGATGGAAGGGGCCATCAACAGTGCTATCAAGTGGCACTTGCCTAGCAATAACCATTACAGCCTTGGTTCAAACATGGACAAAAGAGCTGACCTCCAGAGGTGAGATGGAGTTTCTGCCCTTGACATCAAGGCAGCATTTGACCGAGTGTGGCGTCAAGGGACCCTAGAAAAACTGGTGAGTCGGGGGATCTGCTGGTTGCAGTCAGACATAGCACAAAGGAAGATGGTTGTGGTTGTTGGAGGTCAGTCATCACTGCAGGAGTTCCTCAGGGTAGTGTCCTAGGCCCCATCATCTTCAGCTGCTTCATCAATTACTTTCCTTCCAACATAAGGTCAGAAGTGGGGATGTTCACTGATGATTGCACAATGTTCAGCACCATTCCCAACTCCTCAGATACTTAAGCAGTCCATGTCCAAATGCAGCAAGACCTGGACAATATCCAGGCTTGGGCTGACAAATGGCAAGTAACATTTGCATCACACAAGTGCCAGGCAATGACCATCTCCAACAAGAGAGAATCTAACCATTGCCCGTTGACATTCAATGGCCTTACCATCGCTGAATACTCTTCACTTGCTTAGATGAGTTCAGCTCCAACAACACTCAAAAAAAATTTGGCACCATCCAGGACAAAGCAGCCTGCTTGATTGGCACCGCTTCCACAAACATTTACTCCCTCTGCCACCAATGAACAGTGGCAGCAATATATATCATCTACAAGATGCACTGCAGAAACTCACCAAGGCTTCTTCGGCCGTACCTTCCAAAGCCATGACCACTACCATCTAGAAGGGCAAGGGCAGCAAATACATGGGAACACCACACCTGGAAGTTCTCCTCCAAGCCACACACCATCCTGACTTGGAAATATATTGCCATTCCTTCACTGTCACTGGGTCAAAATCCTGGAACTCCTTCCCTAACAGCACTGTGTGTATAACTACACCATAGGCACTGCAGCGGTTCAAGAAGGCAGCTCACCACCACCTTCCAAAGGGCAATTAGGTAAGGGCAATAAATGCTGGCCTAGCCACCAATGCCCACGTTCCGTAAATTAATTCTTTAAAAAACCTCACCAAACTGCAAGCTTGACACTCCGTGCACTCAAAGCAGCCCTCCAGTGCAGACCAAGCAGCACAAAGGAAGCCCTGTTTTTATATTTTCTGAAAAACAACTGATTCAAGATTTTGAAAACCCATTTAAGCTAGCTACCTAATTAACGAGCAGCAGCTTCAATATTATACATGGGTATGGGGAAAAGGCAGGACAATGGCACTGGGTCATAATGCTCATTTGCAGAGCCAGTGCGGACACGATGGGCCAAATGGCCTCTTTCTGTGCCGTTAAAATTCTATGATTCTCCGAGATAGATCATACACAGGGCACTTCTGGCTGAAGGTTGCTGTGAATGTTTCAGCCTCATATTTTGCACTGATGTGCTGGGCTCCCCCATCATTGAGGATGGGGATACTTGTGGAGCCTCCTCCACCATTAAGTTGCTTAATTGTCCACCACCATTCATGATTGAACATGGCAGGACTGCAGAGCTTGGATCTGATCCATTTTTGGTTGGGAATCACTTAGCTCTGTCTATCGCTTGTTTCTTATGTTGTTTGGCACATTGTCCTGTGTTGTAGCTTCACTAGGTTGACATTTCATTTTTAGGTATGCCTGGCACTGCTTTTGGAATGCCCTCCTGCACTCTTCATTGCAACAGGGTTGATCTCCTGGCTTGGTGGTAATGGTAGAGTGAGGGATATGCTGGGTCATGAGGTAACAGATTGCAGTTTTGCTTCTGTCGATGGCCCACAGTGCCTCATATTTGCCCAGCCTTAAGTTGCTAGATCTGTTTGTTTAGCACAGTGATAGTGCCACACAACACGATGGAGGGTATCCTTGATGTGAAGATGGGACTTTGTCTCCACAAGGACTATGCAGTAGTCACTTCTCCTAATTCTGTCATGGACAAATGCTTCTACTGCAAGCATGCTGATGATGATGAGGCCAGGTATGTTTTTCCTTCTTGTTGGTTACCTCACCGCCTTCTGCAGACCGAGTCTAGCAACTATGTCCTTTAGGACTAGGCCAGCTGAGTCAGTAGTGGTGCTACCAAGCCATCCTAGGTGATGGACATTGAAGTCCCCCACTCAGAGTACATTCTGTACCCTTTTCACCCTCAGTGCTCCCGCAAGTAGTGTTGAACATGGAGTATTGATTCATCAGCTAATGGTGGATGGGTGGGGGCTTTTGTGGTAATCAGCAGGAGGTTTCATTGCCTATGTTTGACGTAATACCATGAGATTTCATGGGGTCCACAGTCGATGTTGAGAACTCCCAGGGCAGCTCCCTCGTGACTGTATACCATTGTGCCACCAACTCTGTTGGGGGTCTGCCCTGCAGGTGGGACAGGACATACCCAGGAATGGTAATGGTGGTGTCTGGGATGCTATCTGTAAGATATGGTTCCTTGAGTACGATTATGTCAGGCTGTTGCTTGACTAGTCTGTGAGACAGCTCTCCCAATTTTGGCACCAATCCCCAGATATTACTAAGGAAGACATTGTAGGTCGACAAGACCGGGTTTGCCGTTGTCGCATCCAATGCCCAGGTTGATGTCGGGTGGTTCGTCGGTTCCGTTCCTTTTAGAATTTGTAGTAGTTTGATACAACTGCATGGCTTGCTAGGCTATTTCATAGGGCAGGTGAAAGCCAACCACATTGCTGTGGGTGTGGAGTGACATGTAAGCCAGACTAGGTAGGGACAGCAGATTTCCTCCTCGAAAGGGCATTATTGAACCAGATGGGTTTTTATGACAATGGTTTCATCAGACTTTTAATTCAAGATTTTTATTGGATTCAAATTTCACCATCTGCGATGGTGGGATCCAAACCTGGGTCCCCAGAGCATTACAATGAGTCTCTGGATTACTAAAATGAAAGCAAAATGCTGCAGATGCTGGAAATCTGAAACAAAAACTGAAAATGCTGGAAAAGCTCAGCAGGTCTGATAGCATCTGTGGAGAGAGGAACAGAGTTAATGTTTCAAGTCCGTATGACCCTTATTCAGAGGAAGGGTCTGAAGCTCTGAAGAAGGGTCATAAGGACTCGAAACGTTAACTCTGTTTCTCTCTCCACAGATGCTGCTAGACCTGCTGAGTTTTTCCAGCATTTTCAGCTTTTGTCTCTGGATTACTAGTCCAGTGACAATACTACTACGCAACCACCTCCCCTTAAATGGAACACAGCACTGCCCTGGAGATTGATCTTCAATTACTGAAGGGTTGGGAACCGTAGTTTGATGAGTACTTTCTTACCATCATGACTTATTACCTTCCCAGGGCCTTTCCATTCCTTATCACTCTCTTTTATAGTATACTCAATATCCTGCATTAAAGACTGTCCCAGATCGTCTTATATAATGCCTCAGTATTCTCTGAATTTTCTCAGACCTCAACCTTGATGAAAGCCTGTTTCCCTGCATGTCAAGCATTCATATTTGCAGAAAAAATTGAACTAATGATAGCTTCTTCTAGCGCAGGAGGACTATCACACAAATCAGGAAAGCAATTTGGGAATTTGCTCATAAATCAATTGATAGGGGTTATACCCTCCAGCCATCTGAAGTGAATTCTTTACATGAACCATCCCTGCCAAGGCAGTTAACAGCTTGCAATCAAGTTGATCAACTAAAATTTTATGCAGCATTATTCTTTTCCCAAAGTCCGTTGCTTAAAGGACTTGCAGCTGAGGTATTCAAGATCATGATGTTCGTATTTTCACATGTCTCTAAACTCATTGACAAAATCTCCTCATTTTCAGTCAAAAAATTCACCGGTGTCCCAAGTCTGGCCCTGATCCATTTCTCCATGATGTCTATCATAGCCCTTCTGTCCTTGCTATGTATTATAGAAAGACTAGACCTGGTTACCAGCAATATAAAATGTAGAATGAAAATATTTCTCTTTCTGTCCCACGCTTTTAGATTCATGGTGACTACCTCGTTAAAGTTGCATGCCAGTGGAAGGTTTACAGTAGGGCATGGCAGCATCCTGTAATACTTATTACAAATTCACAATTCTCACCAATCTGTTCATTAGCCACATCTGAACTTTTAACAGACTTTTAACCTTTGACAAATAGCATGAGCAAATTGTCCATTAACTTGAAGACAGTATTTTTCCCCTTATCTGTTTCTTAGCACCAGATGCTACTAATACTTGTCCAATATTCTGATGAGAAACATCCAGTTTCGTTAAGGGGTTAGTGATGTTCGGGCTGTGTAAACTGCACTTCAGCTGACCTTCCACAAGTAATTGCCTTATCGTGCTCTCTGTCAAGTTTCACGTTGTGCCTTTTTCATAGAAGGTTTACTCAATAGCATTGATATCTTAATAAGTACTGATGTAGTCTCTAGTAAGTAGCTTACTCCAGCTATTTTACATGGAAGTATCACTCTTTCGTGACATGACCTTGAGGTGTTATCATCATCAAATCTAAGGCAAATAATACATTTATATTCTTTAACCTGGCATTATTCCTCACTACTTAGTGAATCAAGATAATGTTTCAACCAAACTGTCCCATATAGTATTGAAGCACAAGCATTACCTCATACTAGACTGTTAAAGGGGTCAGTGACTAACACGCTTATCACAGGACTAAACTCCTTGTGACCAGTACGATTTATTCGGATTCATCCTCTTCCTCCAGATTCTCTTCGTCATGTGTCATTTTGTGGACCCTGCTTCTTTGCTTTGGGCAGTTCACCACATAATAATACTTGGAGTCACATCTGGATCACTTATTAACTGTTCCTTAGGCAAATTAATCCCAGGAATGCCTATTATTACTGTTCCAATTTTGTCTTCTGCTGCAAGACAGATCTGCTAAAGGTGCTTTCACTCTCATTCTGCCTTTTTTCAATCCTTCCATTGTATTGAGGCCTGCATCCAGCATCTGGACTAGTTCCAAATCCAGCAATCGTTGAGTCTTCTATTCTTTATATCACTGTGGAATGTCATTTGTTCCATAAAGGCTGAAGGAAATGATTATTCCCATAGGAACTTTTTCAAGGCAGCAAACATCTAATTCAATAGGACCTCCTTCTCCTTGAATCAAATGCCAGTTAAATCCAGTAGCCAGAGCATAATCCAGTAATTTAATCTCTAGAACTAATCAGGACTACACCAACCTAGCTGGTGAACAATTGGTCCCCTTGCTGAACACTCATCCACTGAAGCGGCGGAAGAATCCATCATCACCAATTCAGGCATCTCCAAATTGAATGTTGTCAATCTTTTATACCATTTGTCAAAGTTCATGATATATTCTTCAATGGAATGACCATCTGCTATCAGAAATCTATCAAATTCTGACCATACCTCATAGACATTTAACAGATCATCTTTCCTGTAAATTTTATCCAAGAAGTCCAAAACTTCATCACTATCCAACTGTCAGGCATCCATTTCACAAAATACTTCTGATTTTGCTTCTTGTAAGAAGCGTTAAAACTAACGCCAGACCTGTTTACTTTTTTGCCGCATAGTAACTTGTGCCCACTTATCCACTAGTTATATAGTTCATACTCTGAAAACATTGGAAAGTAATCATACACTTACAATTTATACTTGCTTTCTGCCATTTTCCATAATGGTCACTAGGATTTTAGCTTGCTGTGTAAAAGTGTTTTCTTTGTTTCTCTCCATCACCTTTAGGCTACTACCAAGTTATACTCCAGAAAGCCAGATGGTGAAGGATGGAACTGGAGCCAATCTTTATGTACATTTTTTTTAACAGATGCTTATTTACAGAGTTGCACATTATAAATATGCACCTTCTCATCCAACAACTATAAATTCAGTCTGTCCTTTTTTTTATATTGGAGCACAAGTGAATCCCCAGTTCATGCTCACCACCTACATATGTTTAAATAAAATTAATATACAATTAACACTTTGCTCCTTCAACTCGAGGGGGGTGTAAACTTGTATTTAATTTGTTCATGCATGATATTTTTATACAAGTTCTACAAGAAAAGAAGCAGACCATTTCATTTTCAAACCAAGTGAACATGTTTTTGTAAAGATATCTTTTAAAAAAATTTGTTGATCCAGTTCTATAATGGATTCCAAATGTTCTTCTGAAAACTGAAAGGTCTGCTTAAATATCCTGTGTGTTGTCCAGTAAACCGTTTACCATGGTTGGGGTTAATTGCAAGAGTTTACTACATTTAATTGAATATAAAGATTAAAAGTCATAGGTTTTCGTTCACAGGAATTTCTACTTGTTCACAGAAATCATTAAGCAATTTGCACTCAAATTTATTTGAAAACATTTGAGCCCAAACAGGAAACATTTCACATCTATTTCAGTGTTAGCCAGAGCATCTTGACCTTCCTGTACAGTTACCCATTAATTCTATAAAATTTGCTTTGTATTCCTCATTTTGATTGATCAATGGTGTTGGATTTAATAGCTTTTTTGAGCTTTGTTTGGCCACTTGCAATAGATCCCTTATATCCAGCAAGATCTCAAAACCCCATTCTCACACCTAGAGAAAATAAGAGTAAAAGGAAAATATTTTCAGCTAGACATGTCATCAAGACACGTGCTGTATGAGAGCTGACAAGATAATGTCATTGAATATCATCATTGCAAAAAATGGCTGAGGCAGCTTTCAAGAAGTCATATATAAAAACATTTACAAATCAAAGTGGCAGGAATTTTTTCTGTGGTTCAGGGACAAGAATAGTTTACATTATCTGAGATTCTATGATACAGTGACTTTCATGGCTCAGTCCTGACATCTTGCTTCTCAGAGGGGATTACCTAAAAAATAATGACATACTTGGGTCTTTAACATATAATTTTCAATAAGTTTATGCTGTGCTATTTTGCAGCAGTGCTAACCTTTGCTCAGTGATTATACATTTGCTGCTAAATCAGAAGCTCGTGGGTGTGATTCCCATTTTAGAGCTGTGAATGTACAATTTAGGATGATACTTGAGTACAGTATAGATGCTGTACTGCCAGAAGCATCTTTTGCAGATGAGAAGTTAGACTGAGAAATTACCTGCACACTCGTGAGGTTGTAAAAGATCCCATTGCACAATTTTTAGGGAGATAGAAGAATATCGTAGCCAATATTTTTCCTCAATCAGCACCAGCAAAACATACTAGCTGGACATTAGTTAATTTCTCTTTATGGAATCTTGCTTTGCACAAATTGGCTGCAACATTTTCTATTTTATAACAGCAACTGCAATTCAAAAGTTCTTCAGGATTGAGTACAACAATATGGTGGGATGTTGAATTTAATCAGAGTTTAAGACGGGACATAACACACTAGTTATACAGCAAAAACATATGACCATGATAAGTAGTGAGTATCGGTCCAGCTCGGGCAAGATTGCTGCCATGTATGAACAGCCCACCCTTCCGTCATCGTCTTGAGTTCTTGAACCATTCAGGGGTGTTGGACCATAGTCCTCCTTGACAGTTCTCTTCCACCTCCTATAGTACTGCATTGAGCTCTACCAAAATTTCTTACTTTATACCCTTTTTCAGGTGTGGATTCCTGGATAGATTATTGGCAAGGCCTTATGGTCCTATAATTTATTTTAATTCATAATACCCCATGAAGCATCGACTTCCTTGTCTAAACCTTGGGTTGAAAATTCTGTCTTTAATGCCATTAACCACCATTAGCTTCCTGAGCCTTTGCATGTATCTTCTGGCTTTGATCAATCATCCTTGCCTCATCTTTTCCTTAGTTAAACAAGGTTAAATGAAAAATCTAGAAAAGCTTTGTACTATGGTTATCTATTCATGCATTTATACAACTTTGGACCTTTGTTCAAGCTAGCCACCATTACCACTAGCCTTGTTTCTGCCCTATTCTCTCCCATGCCTTGCTCCTCTTCTTTCTCCAGTGAGATCAGCCCTTCCACTTTCTTTGCATCTTCAAGGTGCACTCCTCTTTGTAGAGCCATGTTGTGAAGGGCACAACAAACCACTATTTGAGAGGCCTTTGCATGTGTGTATTGCAGGGTGTCACCTGACCAATTCAGACAACAGAAGCAGCCTAATGACCTGCTCCAAGTGGGTTGTGGTGAGCAGATGGCTCTCATTATAATGCTCTGAGCCTCTGTTTGTGTCCCTCATAGAGGAGTGAGAAACCATCTCCTCAAAGGATAGCCTTTGTCCCTTAGAATCCCTCCACAGACTTGGACCAGAATTTTATGCCTTTGGAGCAGGTGTGCTGCAATCCTGAATTTGTGCAAGAAGACGTCCCATTGCACTGTCGCGCAATATTATGGTCAGCAGGCATGTGTGGGAGTCAGAATTATGCCCACCAATAATTAAAGGGACAATTAAGCCCATTAAAAGGCAATTGCCCAGAATTTTACGTGGCCTGTGTGATTTAACACTCAGCACATGGGCCACTCAGCCAGGCAGCTATCACGTTTTTAAGTGAAACTCGATCCAGGGCGGGATAAAAGGCGACCGAAGCTTGGCAATTTGAATAGACAGAAGTTTAGCTGTGAGTTTGTTGGAGGTGGTTTTCACATAGTTCATTGCATTTTCTGTGTTTCCTGGAGTAAACTTTGGGTTACAAGCTTTCTCAGAATCTTTCTGCTAAGTTTTTCCTTCAGTGCACTGTCCTGTGCCACCTGTATTTCATCAAATGTTTACTCTGAGGGGACCTCCTCCAAAGAGGAGCAGAGGGCCAGAAGGGAGAGGAGGCCTGTCCGCAGGCAACATCCCAGAGTGTGACCTGTGGGAAGAGAGATGCAGCCAGAGTGGGTGCAGGGCCAACAGGAAGTGCAAGGCAGAAGGGTCCATAGATGACACCATTACCCTGCAGCCAGAGTCTGCATGCAGCACTCTGGCTACCTGGACATGTCTGAGGCCCAGTGCTGAAGGAGGCTCCGCCTCTTGAGGGACACTGTGACCTCCATATGTCAGATCATTAGCCCAGAGATCACCTCAAACTGTGTAGGTGGTCACCCTATGCCAGTGGCTCTTAAGGTTACAGTAACCCTGAACATTTTCACCTCCAGTTCTTTCCAAGGGTCAATAGGAGATCTGTGTGGTGTTTCCAAATCTACTTCCCAAATATGCATCAAGCTGGTTACTGATGCTCTGTTCAGACTGGTGAGTAACTTCATTCATTTTCAGACTGGCGAAGCCAGCCAGGCTGAGCGAACCAGAGGCTTTGCTGCAATTGCTGGGTTCACCTGGATCCAGGGAGCCTTAGATTGCACGCATGTGGCCATTAAGGCACCAGCACGTGAGCCGGGTGCCGCCTTCAACAGAAAGGTGTTCCACTCCCTGAACGTCCTGATTGTTTGCAACCACACAACTCAGATTTTGCAGGTCTGCGCCAGGTACCCTGGCAGCTTCCATGATGCGCACATCCTGTGACACTCCCAGGTACCAAGGCTCTTTGTCGCTCTAGCTTGGTTGGATGATTAGCTCCTGGGTGCCAAAGCCTATCCCCTGCAAAGACGGCTCATGATGCCACTCAGACACCAAAGGACAGAAGTAGAGGAAAGGTACAATCAAAGTCATGGCTCAACAAGGGCGGTAATTGAGAGGACCATTGGGCTCCTCAGGATGAGGTTCCGCTGCCTGACCCAATCAGGGGGAGCACGTCAGCATCCTCCAGAACGTGTCTTGCATATTGTTGCTGTGTGCTGCGCAGTACACAACCTGGTTCTGTCAAGGGGGGACCCATTGGAGGATGAAGGCAACAAGGCAACTCCACAGGCCGCAGAGGACAGCTCAAGTGATGGGTCTGAGGAGGAGCCAGAGGAAGCCACGGGTAAGGGTGTGGATGTGGAAGTGAGGAACATTATGGGAGGCAGGGAGACCAAAGAGGCCTTGATTCTTCATTCTTTCAGCTAGGCATCTAAGGCATGGCTTGAAAGTAAGGGCAAGGGTGATGTCACCTTACTGAATGTTCCTGATGAAGTAATCCTGTCGCCTTTATGTCAATTAATGACATAAAGTTTGCAGCCACTTCCATGCCCATCACCTACGAAAAACATGGAGCACAATCAGGCGATGATACATAGAGATCTTTATGTCGTTGTCCTGTTAGCACAATTTGTACATAGTATAAGTTATATCACCCATGATAACCCCTCTTTTGTTTATAGTGCCTTAAACTTCTGCTTGCGAATGCTGTATCTTGGTGCCCCTCCACTCTCTGGCAGTGGCGTTTGAGGCAGCCTGCTGACTTTGATGTCTTGATGACCTTAGTGGCCATCCTCTGGCCAGTGGAGCCTGTGCAGGCACTGCCTGGGAGGGACATCCAGTGCTATGGCTGGGCACTCCTCAGTCGCGCAGCCTCATCAGATGCGACAGGCACTGGCAGAAAGGTGGAGGAGCGCTGCGTTCATCTGGAGCACCCTGAGACGAACCCACAGATGTGACATGCAGCTCGTCTGCCAGCGTGAGATTGGTTTGAACCTCCCTGCTGACCATTGATGGAAGGGCACCGAGCATAGGAAGTGTGTGCCTCATCCATCCCTCACACTGACCTGCTGAGTTCACTGCCTGTGTGTGGGCATACAGGTCCGAGCGTAACCTCAGAAGCCCCTAATTCTGTTCCTGGAGCTGCCTCTCCATGAGAGTCACATCACTCTCTGCTTGGAGGAGGCTATGCACTCGGAGCCCTGGGTCAACACAGTACTCATGCACCGCATGGACTCCTTCAAGACAGAGACCATGGCACACAGTCAGGGATCGCCACCAGATCTTTTTGTGCATCCTGCTAGATATCCAGCATCTGCTGCCTGAAGGACGACACCAGAGGCTCATCCTCTTCCTCAGCATGGTCCTGGTCTCCAGCAGTCCTCCGACTGCCAACATCCTGGGCACTCCCTGCCTCCACCAATCCCTCATGTGAGGGTGTTGTGTCCTCACCACTATGCACAACCATCTGAGCCGACACACTATTGCTGACTGATGTGCCTGTGACTGCGCTGGTGCTTGGTTCAGAGAGAGGATGTGACGCAGGTGCTTCTGTCCATGACTTCTCGGATATTAAGAGAGGGCTATTCAGGATCTCTGGCGTCATGAGGATGGTGCATCGAAGGGAGGAAGAGAATATGTCAGTTGATAACATCACTACAAAGTGACTGTGCATGCATGATGATTGTTTGTCACAATGGACAACTGCCTCACTGAGGCAATGTGATTTAATAAGTAATGGGGTCTCTTGGTTTGAACTTCCCATTGGAGCTGCCATGATCATTCATCTCTTTGACAGTCCCCCAGTCTCTCATCTGTCCAATCCACTCTTACCTTCCTCCTGGACCCCTGCCTTTCAGTGACCTGTGGACCTTGCTCCACGCTCGCATTCCATGTTGAAGGCATCCATCTCAAACTTTGAAAGAATCAGGAGGTTGGCCACCCCACCACCCATTTGTGTGCGCTCCTGCAGATTATGGCTTCTCTTCTGTACAAACAAAAGTTTTCATTAGTCCACCCTCTACCTGCCACAACATATTAGACCCAGGTTGAGGTGCCAGTCAGATTGAGACACCTCACCCTTGTGCGCACCCAATCCAAGCGGGCATGTCTTGCTGCCTTGGTCGGCACAGAGATATGTGCTATTTGACACTCTGCATCTCTCACTTCTGAGCGCGATGAAGAATGGCCACCCTCCAAGACATCTATACACAGTTCCATGCCAAGTCGGTACTCACCCTTGCGGAGTGCAGAAGATCATTGAACCTTTGCCAGCACTGGGATCCATGTGCAGCACACAACAACATCATGCCCACTCACCTGGACAGCCACCTCCGTCCGGGCCTCCTCCTTTTGGTGAGGTAGCCTCCTCTTGCCATCTCACAGCATAACGATCTCCCACTGGGCACTCTGCCTGCATGCAGGCAGTTGTCAGAGAAGTGGGGGGCAGAGTGCCACTGGCATTCCACTTCTGCCTTGTGTGCCCAACAGCTGCTGAGGTCATAACTCCTGCCAATTCAAAATGTTTCAAGTCTTTCTTGAACAGCTTCCTGAGGCTCCTCACCACCTCTTTGCTGCCTTCAGGGAGCTGCCTGTGCTGTTGCTAATGTCCCCTCCACACCCCCGGTGCCCACCACTCTCCTGCCCCTGCCAGCAGCGCTGAGCCACTGTCAGCGCACATTTTATTCTGGCCGGCCCTTAATTAGCCAGCCAGTGTGAAATCAGGTTCAGCTTGCAATCATGAGCGGGAGCGGATATGGCATCCACTTCCAGGCCTGCTGATTTGTGCATGCACAACGTGCACAAAATTCAGACCTGAGGTAATTGAATAGCTGCAGAAGGTGAGACTGGCAAAGAATGAAAAGAGTCATGGGAGCTGCCAGGAAAGTGTACACCCACATGAAGGAAACTCTTCTTGTTTTTATTTATTCTTTCATGGGTGCTGCTGCTCCTCATCTCCAATGGCCTCAAATTCCTGAGGGTGCAGCACCCATTTCCAGCTGCATATTTCTTGGACCCAGATGGAGCCCAAATATCCTTGCCCACTGCTGCAATGCTAATGCGATATTAGAAAGGTGATGCCCCGCCCCCCAACCCCCGAAGTGGCAAAGTACCTAATGCTAATTCTTCCCCTAACCTGTGTTGGGCAGCTGCATTTTTTTCCCTTGAAACAGTTAAATCCTTTCAGCTCTAATCAGTCTTTTGAATTTTACCACCAAAAATTTTTCTTGCCTCACTGACTCTCACCCAACTTAGTCCACACCTGCCCTCAGCCAGTCTGAGGCAAACAACTCCTGAAAGCCGGCCACCTCCAAGAGAAATCAAGACACGTAAAAGGTTGGGCTTTTAATGAGCACCTTAATGACCTCAATTGATCTCAACAAGAGTGTGGGTGAGTTTGCAGGCCTAACCTCCTCTCACCTCCCCCCCCCACCCCCCCGGCCCTCAAGAAAATTTTGACATCGCGAAAAGAGACAGGATGTTATCGCACGTGACATTGGCACCGTTTTCTTTTAGTTGCCCGCCTTCATTCAGACTTGGTCACAGCAACGAAAATCCACCCCCAAGTGCCTGTGAATAAACTCTTGAATAGCGTACATAATGTTATCTTGATCACCTGACATTGCTGTGCAAACCACAATGTGACCTTATATTTAATGTCCGAGGAATGCAGTGCATTAGAAAGATAACATCTTATTTCGATTTTGCAAAAGTGTCTTTAAAGATCATTTTAAAATCATTTTTCAGGGTAATAGAGGTTTACTTTCCCACTTATAAACAGTTAAATAAGGCTACAGAACACATATAGAGGAATTGCTGACCCTGGTATATTTTGTTGCCTATTTATTTTCTCTATCTTGCATTTACGTACATTCCTTTAATCCCAGAAAGTGTTAGAGAAACTCAGCAGGTCTGGTCACATCCATGGAGAGACAAACTGAGTTAATGTTTCAGGTCCAATATGACCTTTCTTCGGAACTGAAGAAGTTATATTAAACTCCAAACATTAATTCTGTTTCTGTCTCCACAAATCCTGGCAGACCTGCTGAGTTTTTCCAGCACTTTGTTTTTCTTTTAGATCTGCGGCATCTGCAGTATTTTGCTTTTATTCCTTTAATCCCACTAGTTTTATCTTTGGGCTGGATGTTGCTGGAACTGGAGTAAATGTTGTTAATTTTTTCCGGCACCTTTCAACTTGAAAAAAGCTTGCTGTAACCTGTTGGAAGTGTGAACTGTTAAGTGTGGCAAGAGCAGTGGAGCATCCTTAGTTAAAGTTGGAACCAGCAGTGCATCTTCTTAAACAAATGAAATATAAAGTTTAAGAAAGAAACAGGAACAACAGAAGGAGGGTGATTAGAGTGGGTGCATTACAATCAAACCAAGCACAAAAAGGGAAGTAGAGACAGAAGAGAAGACTGGATTGAGGGAGGAAGAAAAGAGACAAAGGGAAAGTAAGAAAAATATGAAAGAACTTAAAATTTGATACTTTTAAAATCTCTAAAAACAATTCACTACATGCAGAAATTAAAATGAACATGTGGAATTATTCCCATTATGGGCCAGAAAGATTGATTGGCTTCCATTAACAATACAATAAAAATATATTTACATTCTTAGTTACAAAACTAAACTTTCTGCAGGGAGCTTATTGGGTAATTAATGTGCAAATCCAGCAAGCCCTTAAAAATAACAGGATGACTAAGGGGGAGATGCCATTTCTGATGAGCAAATGGCGAATCGGTGAATATTGACCAGAAGTCCTGAAGTTTCAACTTCTGCATATCTCTTAATCCCCTGAGTTTGCTGGCTGATTTGCACATTAATAATGGCCAGATTCTTTAACATGCTGTTATTTCTCCAGCTACATCCAGCCCTATATCATTTATTAAGTACATAAATTCATAGCAAATACACATCATTGTTTTAATTATATTTTTGTTTTGTGCATCTGTTTTCTGGTGATGGTATCTCTTTGTCCGCACACCCTATATCCTGGCTCCATTGCTTTTAATTTTGTAGATTAACATTGACTGTTGCCCTGTAACTGAAATAGGCATTTTCAACCCATTGGTGGTTGTCATTCCTGTTACCACTTGGGCTAAAAGAAGCATTCTTGCCTTATTCCCAGGAGTTTTAAGCTTGTTACTGAACCTCATAATTTGTATGAGAAGGTAAATGACTGTAGTGCTGTGTAATGCTGATCTTTGCAAGGAAAGGAGTCTCGAGATTGGCTAAAGAAAATACATTAATGTTTTAACTACAGTTGCAAAATTTAGTTGCTATTCTTATCCAAACAAATTAATTTTTATTATTTTAGAAGTTTTTAATTATGAGATGTGGCCTGTAATTCACCAATGATTTGCAGGCTTGTACGGTAATTTCTTAAAGATATGAAACAAGAAAGCTTATAATACAGTTTATGCAGTCATTTTCATCCTTTTGGCAATTCTGAGTGATTTGAAAGCAACTGTAAGGTAGCTTATTCATGTAAATAAAGAACCAGAATTTAGCTTAATCTTTGGCTTAGTGGGAACATTTAGGGGACAGTGATCATTGTCCTATAAGGTTTAGGATTACGGTGGAAAAGGATATTGGTCAATCCAGAGTAAGAATAATCAACTGGCACAGAGCAGACTTCAATGAGGCAAGAACGGAACTGGGCCGGATAGACTGGAACCAAAGGTTGGCGGGAAAAACAGGAGCTTAACAATGGGCTACCGTCAAAGGGGAGATGGTTTGGGCACAGTCAAGGTATGTTCTCTGAAAAGGGAAGGGTAGGACAAACAAATCCGGAGCTCCTTTGATGACAAAGGAGATGGAAATTAAGTTAAAGAAGAAAAAGTGTGCTTATGACAGGTGTCAGGTAGCAAATACAATTGAGAACCAAGTTGAATACAGAAGGTTCAGAAGGGATGTGAAAAAGCAAATACGAGAAACAAAGAGGGATTATGAAAAAAGACTGGCCGCTGAGATAAAAGGAAATCCCGAAGTATCCTATAAGCACGTTAGTAGTAAAAAGGTGCTAAAAGAAGGAGTTGGGCTGATTAGGGACTATAAAGGGGATTTACATATAGAGGCAAGAGGCATGGCTGAGGTGTTAAATGAATACTTTGCATCTGCCTTTACCTACGAGGTAGATGCTGCCCAGGCCATGGTGGCAGAGGAGGAAACTCAGTTATTAGAAGGGTTTAAAATTGATAAGGAGCAGATATTGGATAAGCTGACGATACTTAAAGTTGATAAGACACCGGGACGGGTTGAGATGCATCCAAGAATATTGAAGGAAGTGAGAATGGAAATTGCAGGGGCACTGGCAGTAATCTTTCAATGTTCCCTGGATTTGGGAGAGGTGCCAGAAGACTGAAGAATTGCAAACATTACGCCCTTGTTCAAAAAAGGTTGTAAGGATCTTCCCTGCAATTGCAGACCAGTCAGTTTAACTTCGGTGGTGGGGAAACAATTATTCGGGATGAAATTAATAGTCACGTGGAAAAATTTTGATTGATTCAGAAGAGTCAGCTTGGATTTGTTAAAGGAAAATTGTGTGCAACTAATATGCTGGATTGTTTTTGAAGAGGCAACAGAGATGGTTGATGAAGGCAAGGCCGTTGATGTGGTGTATATGGACTTTCAAAAGGCATTCGATACAGTGCCACACAACAGACTTGTGGGAAAAGTTATAGGCCATGGAATAAAAATAGCAGTAGCAACATGGATACAAAATTGGCTGAGGGATAGGAAACGGAGATTAATAGTTAATGGGTATTTTTGGGGTTGGAAGAACGTTTGTAGTGGAGTTTCCCAGGGGTCAGTATTGGGACCCTTGCTCTTCCTGATATATATACATGATCTAGATCTTGGTGTGCAGGGGACAATTTCAAAGTTTGCAGTCGACACAAAACTTGGGAGAATTGTAAACTGTGAGGAGGATAGTGTAGAACTTCAAAAAGACATTGGTGGAGTGGGCAGATATGTAGCAGATGAAGTTCAATGCGGAGAAGTGTGAGATGATACAATTTGGTACAATGAACATGGACAGACAGTATAAAATAAAGGATACTATTCTAAAGGGTTTGTAGGAGCTGAGAGACCTGAATTATATGTACATAAGTCATTAAAGGTGGCAGGACAGGTAGAGAGAGCTGTTTCTAAAGTGTATAGTATTCTAGGCTTCATTAATAGGGGCATGGAGTACAAGAGCAGGGAGGTTATGATGAACTTATATAAGACACTGGTTATTCCTCAGCTGGTGTATTGTGTACAGTTCTGGCACCACAGTATAGGAAGGATGTGAACGCATTGGAGAGAGTGCAGAAAAAGTTTACAAGAATGGTTCCAGGAATGAGACACTTCAGTTATAAGGAAAGATTGGAGAATCTGAGACTGTTTTCCTTGGAGAGGAGAAGGCTGAGAGGAGACTTGATAGAAGTTTTCAAAATCATGAGGGTTCTGGACAGAGTAGATAGGGAGAAGCTGTTCTTGCATGTAAACGGATCAAGAACCAGAGGGCACAGTTTTAAAGTGTTTTGCAAAAAGAAGAAAATGCGAGGTGAGGAAAAACTTTTTTCACACAGCGAGTAGTTAGGGATTGGAATGCACTGGCTGGAGGTGTGGTGGAGGCAGGTTCAACTGAGGCATTTAAGAGGGCATTGGATGATTATCTAAATAGAAACAATGCACAGGGTTACGGGGAAAAGGCCTTTTGGGAACCTCTGTCTATCCTATAAGTCCCTTCAGAATCTTGTATGTTTCAATGACATCACCTCATTCTTCTAAACTCCAAAGAATATAGGCTTGTACTTGTTCAACATCTCTGCTACTTCCTTATTCTTCATGATCACTTCTCCTGTCACTGTTTCTAAGATATCAACGTTTACTTTGGCTTCTCTCCTGTTTATGTAATGAATCATCTATGATGGTGTCAATGATACTTGTAAAAGTCTTGAGTTTTCACAATATCAAGTATGCTATATCTACTAGCTCCCCATTATCTACTCTACTATTTACATCCTCAAAAAACTAATACATTTGTCAAATATGATGCCCCTTTCATAAAACCATGTTTACTCTATCTGATCGTAATATGATTTTCTAGTGCATTAAGATTTCCTTAATAATTAATTTCAGCATTTTCCCGATGACTGTGATGTCAGGCTATCTGACCTCTGGTTGCTATTCAAGAATGAAGGGAGAGAGAAAACAGGGGAGTTACATTTGCTAACTTCCAATCCATTGAAACTTACTTGAATCTAAGGAATTTTGGAAAATCACAACCAGTCATTCCACTACCTCTGCAGCAACCTCTTTTAGAACCATAGGCCAATGGCTTCTGAAGACTTGTTGGGTTTTAGTCCCTTAAATTTTTCCAATTTTGTTTTCTGGTGATATAATTAAATTAAGTTTTTCACTCATTTTCACCACTTGGTTACCCTTTACTCTGGTGTTTAATTTGTATCTTCTACTTTGAAGACAGCCACAAAGTACTTGTTCAACGTCCCTGTCGTTTCCTTATTCTTCACATCACTTTTCCTGTCACTGCTTCTAAGGTATCAATATCTATTTTGGCTCCTCTCCTGTTTATATAATGAATCATCTATGATGGTGGCTATGGCTAGATACATGTTAAAATCTTGAGCTTTCCTTAACAATTTGTAGAGAGACGAGAATGATGGATAGATTTACCCAAAGGGAAAACAAGGTAAATGCATTTATTTCTCTGTAAAATTACTGCTTAAAAGACATTAGCTGTGTCAAGACTTGGTCAGAATGATAGAAGAGTAGATTGCAAACGTTTTTGGTACCAGATTTGAATTCTCTTACACTGCATAGCATACAGTATGAAGGAATATTTAGTTTTATTACTTACAGGAAATAATGCACAATAGATGGTAGCTCTATTCTCCTCCCCCTCCTTAACTATTTTCTCTGCTGATCGCTGGTGTACAGGTCTACAGACATCACAACTTTGCCTGTATGGGCAATATTCTTGTGTAAACGTTGAAATTAATTGTTGGCACATTACTGGACTGCAAGGGGTAGGCAGGAGCATCTCAACTGAGCTAATTCTTGGTTTGCCTGATGTGTGTATACTTGCATTTTTTGGTGCAGGAAATTATTTTCCACACTTAGATTTGTCTAAGGTGCTTTGGAAAGAAAACGTTTTGGAAGCCCTGATTTAGATGAATTATTATGAACTGCAACATGATAAAACCCTTCTGTAGCACGGATATGAAATGAGCTTCGCAGTGATCACGTTGTCTACCCTCTTAAGGGAGCAGGGTTCTTAAACATTCTGAAATATGAAGTTATTTTGGGTTCAGTAATTGTAGTTGATAAAGTGTAATGATCACCTACAAATGAATAAGTAACTGAAGGATGACAGTAAATCCAAAAGGAAAAGTACTGCAGGTGCACAAGTATTTTATCATGAGCTCTTGGGCTAGATTAGGATGTCAATGACTAGTAATCATTTATATTTTAATAGACTTTTGAACATCTGCGAAGTAGATATTAATTTGTTCGTGCTTTACAGGAAATGTTCAGCCTAACTATTTTCACAATTTCTCTTGTTATTCAAATGATCATTATCAATAGACACTTTGATACTGTTGCCAGAGACCTTCTGGATAAATCCCACATAGTTGTTAATAGCTTAAAATTTTACTGGCTACGATAATTTACTCAAGGGGAATAATATCGTCATGCCGTACAGGAAGTTTTATGTGACTGTTTTTGAATGTGCAGATCAAATATACAAGAGTCTGGCTGCCAGATTTAGCAGCACAGTTTTACTGCACTTAGCCTGTATAGAAGTCAGGCTTGCAAAGTAATCCAAAACGTTTTCTGTGGAAGATTGCAGAATGCCCCATAATTTTCTAGTTAAGCACTTGGTTTATCGCTCAAAATGATCATAGGCCTTTCCTTGCTTAAAGCTTTTCAGTGAATATTTTTGGAGTGCTAAGTCACAAAGCATATTACACCACTTGTGTCAAAAGAGTCCAATCCCAAATTGTTGATTCTAATCCACTTTTTGAACTGAAATGTGGTCAATGACCTTAAAAACGACTTGCATGTAGTATTGCACAAAAGCTTACAAGTAGGTAAATAAATAAACAGTAGCTTAGTGGAAAATCTGACAGCAGAATGTCCTGATCCTGTACACAGTTTACAAATCTGATAATTCTTGGGAAGTTATGATTCTTTAAAGTTTGCCATTTGCAATCAGTTTGGGGATGAAACTATATTCCATTTTCAATTGGAAAACATAATCATAGTGCAATAAATTGTAACTTTAAATTTTTCAGAGCAAATGTCGGAGCTTCTTCGAGGGCATACTTGAGCATTTTTTTCTGTGTAATTTATACTGATTTAATTTAAACTGTATTGATCATAATGGCTTGTCAAATTTGACTTACTGTATGGATCCAACCTCCCCTGCTTTATTTCCATGTCTGCGCATCCACCAAAACCCCTATATTGCCTATGCTATGACCTTTCATCATGTGACTGTGATCTTTTGTGCCCGCCCTTGCTCCACCATTGATGTAACTTCGAAATCTCAGCTATACCCTCTGATCTTCCTCACAAAAGCAATTGAACTTTCTATCTCTCTTTTTAAAAGCCTTCTAAAAACCCATTTCTTTGACACCTTCACTCCCCTCTCTACACTTGCACAAAGTTCATTATTTATTCCTTTCTTCCTCATTGCATATTGTGGAATAGTTCTCTACATTAGATCCACCATATAAATGCAAACTGTTATTGTTTCTTGGCCCTCTTACACTCAGTCTCAAGCCGGAACTTCAGGAATACTATACCAACTTCCAAGGTATTGCTGCTTTAGCTAAAATTCAATATCTACCATTACTAAAAAAGCCTTTAAGAATAAAGAACTATTTATTCCTGCTCTTGCCCCAGAGCCTGCAAATTTGACCTTTTTCAAGTATATATACAATTTTCTTGTGAAAATTGCTACTGAATCTCCATCTGTCACCCTTTCAAGCAGTGTCTTTGAGACCATAACAATGCCCCACAAAATAAATTTGTCTTATGTTTTCTTGGGTTAATTTGCAAATTAGTTAAACCTGTGGCTTCTGGGCTACCAACCCACCCACCAATTTATTTATTTACATCCATGAGGTGTTGTGACATCAGCAGCAGAATTATTTTCAATCACAATCAGTAACCTCGTGGCCCGGGATATCCCCCACTCTACCATTACCATCAAGCAGGGGGATCAACCCTGGTTCAATGAAGAGTGCAGGAGGGCATGCCAGGAGCAGCACCAGGCATACTTAAAAATGAAGTGTCAACCTGATGAAGCTACAACACAGGACTACTTGCATGTCACACCATGTAAGCAGCAAGCGATAGACAGCTAAGCGAACCCACAATCAGCAGATCAGATGTAAGATCTGCAGCCCTGCCACATCCCCATGTGAATGGTAGTGGACAACTATCCCCATCGCCATGAGCACAGCACATCAGTGCAAAAGACAAGGCTAAAACATTTGCAACCATCTTTGGCCAGAAGTGCCGAGTGGATAATCCAACTCTGCTTCCTCCCAAGGTCCCCAGCATCTCAGATGCCAGTCTTTAGCCTATTTAATTCACTCCACGTGATATCAAGAAATGGCTGAATGAATACTGCAAAGACAATGGACCCTCACAACATTTCTGTAATTATACTGAAGACTTGTGCTCCAGAAATAGCTGTGCCCCTAACCAAGCAGTTCCAGTGCAACTACAACACTTGCATCTACCCGGCAATGTGAAAAATTGCCCAGGTATGTCCTGTCCACAAAATCAGGACAAATCCAACCTGGCTAATTACGGCGCCAATAGTCTACTCTTGATCATCAGCAAAGTCATGTAAGTTGCCTTTGACAGTGCTATCAAGCGACACTTACTCAGCAATAATCTGCTCACTGATGCTCATTTTGGATTCCACCTGGGCTGTTCAGCTCCTGACCTCATTACAGCCTTGGTCCAAAAATGGATAAAAGAGATGAATTCAAGAAGTGAGGTGAAAGTGACTGCCTTTTACTTCAAGGCAGCATTTGACTGAGTGTGGTATCAAGGAGCCCTGGCAAAATTGAAGTCAAAGGGAATCAGGGGAAATCTCCACTGGTTGGAGTCATACCAAACACAAAGGAAGATGGTTGTGGTTGTTGGAAGTCAATCAGCTCAGTCCCAGGACATGCTGCAAGAGTACCTCAGGGTTGTGTCCTAGTCCCAACCTTCTTCAGCTGCTTCATCAATGACCTTCCAACAATCATAAGGTCAGACATGAGGATGTTTGCTGATGATTGTACAATGTTCAGCACCATTCGCAACTCATCCGTTACTGAAGTAGTCCATGTCAAAATGCAGCAAGTCCTAGACAACATTCAGGTTTGGGCTGATGTGGCAAGTAATATTCATGCCACACAAGTGCGATGTACTGACCACCTGACTGAGAAAATCTAACCATCTTCCCTTGACGTTCAGTCATATCAGCCCCATTATCAACATTCTGGGAGTTACCATGGATCAGAAAATGAACTGGACCAGCCATATAAATAGAGGAGCTATAAGAGCGGGTCAGAAGTTTTGAATTCTACTGCGAATAACTCATCTCCTGACTCCCTAAAGCCTGTCCACCATCTACAAGTCACAAGTCAGGAGTGTGATGGAATACTCACCGCTTGCCTGGATGAGTGCAGCTCCAACAACACTCATGAAACTTGACACCATCCAGGACAAAGCAGCCCGCTTGATTGGCACCCCGTCCACCACCTTAAACATTTACTCCACCACCGATGCACAGTTGCAGAAGTGTGTATCACCTACAAGATGCAATGCAGCAACTCACCAAGGCACTTTCCAAACCTGTGACCTCTACCACTTGGACAACAGATGCATCCATTATTTTAAATACAACAAAATGCTTCTCCTGAACTCTCAACATAGTATAAACCTTGAACATATTTGCTGAATTACATTTACATGGTGACACTAAAACACAGAGTTGGAGTAGGCTGCTCTTCCAACTGGCCTCGCACAAATACATTCTGTATGAACTCAGTTACAGAATTTTATTCCAAATCTTTTGATGAAACAAAGCTGCATTTGATATCAAAGGCAAAATACTGAGGATGCTGGAGGTCTGAAATAAAAACAAAGTGCTGCAAGTGCTCAGCAGGTCTGGCAGGATCTAAGGAGAGAGAAACAGAGTTAACGTTTCGAGTCCAATATGACTCTTCTTCCGATCCAAGGAGAGCTGTATTGGACTAGAAGCATTAACTTTGTTTCTCTCTCTGCAGGTGCTGCTGGGCCTGCTGAGCTTTCCCCACATTTAATATAGCCTGCATTTCCTTTAACTGCAATTAGATTGAATAGTTATCCACTAGTTTGTGTGGTCTGAAATAGTTAGATCAGACTTTTATCCATTTGGCTATCATGGACATAGCTCAACAAATTGACACCCATGCCTGTGTATTCAATATATATTAACATATTAAATCCCTGTTTGTAAACAGGAACAAGCCACAGACTTAATAATTATAAATGTTGAACTACATAACCAGACTGGAGCATGGAAATTCGAAAATGTCACAATCAAACTGTTCAGTGCTCTGGTCAGACTGCACTTTGAGTAGTGCATTAAATTCTAGTTCCAGGACACAAGGCTGCAGGGAAGAGCCATGTGGCTTACTGTTATTGTCAAAGGGCTGGACTGGAGAGACTTTGGGAAACAAGTCAAATGAAAGATGATCATATCGAGATATATATGATAATTAAATAAATGGAAAAAATATTACTTTAAGAATATTACTTTAAGCTCTATCATGAGATTAGCACAGGTTTGAACTATCAAAAGGTAAAATTCGAACTGCTATCAGGAAATTTTTGTTCACCAAGTGTTAAGTATATGGAACAGGCTTCCAGGAAGAATAATGGAGGTAAAAATCTCGGAACCTTTTAAGAAACAACTGAATGCTGAAATGGAGGACCTCCTAGCAACTTTTTAGCTGGGTCAGTCAGTATTTGTGTTTTAACATCATATTCAGACAACCTATCGAGATTGTAAGTTGGTGTATTTTTGAAAAGGCTGACAATTTCTGTTCCTGTGTAGCTCCAGTCCATGTTAATTATTCTACTTGACAAAGTTGATCTGGAAAGTATCAAGAATCTAAAATGTTTCTGTTACCACAAAAATCCATTGCCGCTAATAATATTATGTCACCAGCAGCTCTACTTAAGATTACATGATAAATTAGCTGCTTCAGTCATTAAAGTTTATTATTACTGTGAGCAATGTGATTAATGTTTGAAAATAGTTTTTTTTCATGGAAACAATATTTGTGTGTTATTGCAACCTTTAATTACAATTGCCAATTACTGTGTAACTTTCAACACTGGGTGCATATTTTTGACTTTGCAGGGGCGGTAACATGAGGTAAAACATCTTGTAAAGGAAGAAACACCTGGGTTGGCAAATATTTAACAAATTTACTTGAGTGTAAGTGCCCAGATGTGGAACAGGTGGTAAAGTCTTTAAAGCTGGAGTTAGTTATTTCATAAAGCAGAACAAAGTGCTTGTAAGCTTTGTATCATAATTTATCTGAGTCACAGATGAAAAGTTTCAGACAGCGTAAGGATTAAACTAAGTTTTTTTTTATCACCACTCTGAAACATTCACAATATGTTTTGA